>NC_086451.1:453512883-454112883 GCF_028390025.1 Pseudophryne corroboree
AAGCTATCTTCGATCAGTCCTATGTCTGCGCAGCAATCTAGGCCGACACCAACCATGTGGAAATTTTCATCTACCAGGAAGAACTACTCTATTAGTGACAGAAAATAAATGTTTAGCTGTTACACTTGCCTTAAAGGAATGGAAATATAAAATAAGCATTTAGCATTAACCATTACAATGTACGGTATTATTACTCTAAACAGCCCATAGATTCAATCATAGGCCTGTCAGATGGCTATTATTTTCTAACCCTTTCCTTTTCTTTCTTCCTTTTTCTTCTTCTTTTTCTTCTTCTTCTTTTTCTTCTTCTTCTGCTTCTTCTTCTTCTTCTTTTCCCTTACCTTCTCTTCTGTTACCGTACATTCTCTTCCCTTTCCTTCCTTCCCTTCTCTTCTGTTACCTTACCTTCCCTTTCCTTCCTTCCCTTCTTTTCCCTTTTTTTCTTTTTCTTCCTCTTCTTTTCCCTTTCCTTTTTATTTCCCTTTAATTCTTTTATCTTACCTTTCCTTCTCTTCCATTCTTCCATTTCCTTTCATTATCTACTCTTCACTTTGTCTTCTCCTTTCCTTTTCTTTCTTCCCTCTTGTTCTCTTCTTCACTTTTCTTCCCTTTCCCTCTATGGTCTATTCTTCTCATTCTTCCTCTTCTTTTCCCTTTCCTTCTCTTAACCTACCTTTCTTTTTCTTCCTTGTACTTGCCTTCCATTTCCTTCCTACCCTTTACTTCTCTTTCATATTCTTCCTTCCCTTTACTTCTTTTCCATTTCCTTCCTTTCCTTTCCTTCCATTATCTTCCCTTTCCTTATCTTCCACTTCCTTTCATTTTGTCTCATATCTTTCATCCTTTTCTTTCTTTCCCTCACTTTTTTTCCTTCCTCCTATTTTCCTTCCCTTTTCTTCACAAATTATACATAATTTTTTTTACTTTTATTGAAAAGACATTGAAGAAAATGTACTTCTCGGTGATGTCCAAGGACATTCTACTCTCCCATCTTTCAAATAAATGTACTCCTGACTTTATTGAAGATGGTGAGATTGTCCTTCATCCCTGGACTTCTTAATGATTTCTGCAGTGTAGGTATAACTCTGTGGTGATGACACATGAAGATCAAAGAATTGCTTCGCAGAGGCCAAATCTTTTGAAATACTGTATGGGACTTGAGTCTGTGCTGCAGCTCAGTTAAAAAATCAAATAGGGGGCCACACCAACTGCCAGTGAGTCAGTTTGAAATGACAGTTGGTGACAGTTGGTGTGGCTCCCGTATTTGAAATTTGAACTGACCTGCAGCCCCTCCTCTTGAGCCACTACTGGAGGTGTCTAGGCTCAGTGACATCATTGACCCCTGACACATTAATGTAATTAAGCCCATCGCCTCACTAATTCCCACCAACAAAAACTAGCAGTGAGGTGGGGAGGTTAAGCTTTTTTCCTTCTCTGAAATCCTACATTGATGAAGATGTGTCCCAGTCGCGCGTAGTAGTTTGGAAGTAAAAGCTGAGGACGAGTCCCACTCTTCCTAAGCATCGAAGAAGGGTGTAGACGATTTTGTCTCAGCCTATGCTCTCTGGTCTTCCTCTAACTGTTGCAGGTAAAAAATGGGTCATATATCTGTGGACATGATCAGGCATCCTCCACCCTATAGCAATATCACAATTGGTGGACTTCCGGTTCCGGGTTGATGGCGTGAGGCAGCACTCCCTGGAGCTCCGCCACGACCCACCAACAAACACCTTCTAAAGGCTCGTAATAGCCTCTATTTGCCCAGCCTGGCACTCGCCCTCACACCCGCAGCCCCATGGATCGTTTTGTGACCCCGGTGACCACATCGGGCGCGCAGTCACAGCGCCTGGAAAAACGGCGCGCTGCGGGGACAATGACTCCGGAGGCCGGCCCTGATCCTGTTTCCCCAGCACCAAAGAAGGTGGCAGCAGTGGTGGTGCCTTTGTCGGAACGTGATGCAGACGCGCCGGTATCGTATGCCGACGTGGTCGACGCTATCCGGTCCACCATGACCCCTCTCCTCACTCAGGCAGTAGCTGATATCACCCAGCAACTGCAGCAGCTGCAAAGCAGAGTGACTCGCACTGAAAATCAATTAGGAGCTGCCATGCATAATGTTGATGAAATACAGCAGGCTGTGAAATCTTTAACTTCTGACAACTATCACATTTGGAATAAGCTCGATGATATCGAGAACAGATCGAGGAGAAATAACATCAGGCTTGTGGGCCTACCTGAATCTGTAAAAGGCCCGGCACTTGCACACTTTGTCCGAACCACGCTTCCCACCCTCCTAGGAATTGAACAGGAATGTCGGGACCTGGTGATTGAGAGAGCGCATCGAGTGGGCCCGGCTCCCACCCCAAATAAGCCTCGCCCGAGGGTCACGTTATTCCGATGCCTTAATTTCCTACACAAGTCAGCCTTTTGGTCGGCATCGCGACGCATCAAAGATCTGCAATGGGAGGGTCATAAACTTTTTATTTTCCAGGACTATTCTGTGGAGCTGACGAGGGCCCGGAAAGCCTTTTCGCCCATTTGCTCTCAACTCGTAGCGGAGGGCCGCAAATTTGGCTTGCTCTATCCAGCCCGTTTACGCATATATGATGGATCCTCCTATAAGGACTTCCTTTCCCCAGCAGATGCTCATGCCTTCCTAGGCGAACTTTCTCGTCCCCAGGAAACAGACATCAGCGATCTCCCAGCCGCTGCGTCAAATTGAAGGTTATATTCCTCTATCACACGTGTGAGCCACTGTAGCTTGACTCTGAATGGCCCCACACACCATGGTTATCCCAAATTCTGTTGCGTTATGCCTCCGCCACAAGTTCATGCCGTACCGGCATGTTTTCTATTGCATATTTTACTGCTCGAGTGATAGTATTACTATACTTACCACTGATGATTTAATGTGTTGAAATATGCTGCCTTTAGGTTGGATTTATTAATATGCCTGTCACATTGGTTTGCAGCTATGATATAGTTTAGTAATTCTCTGCACTTCCCTAATTCTGCAGAGCAGCACCACATTTATAGCTTGTTTATCGTATTTTGTTCTAGTGTAACTTAAAGCCACCTTCATCCCTTATTTATAATAGTATTCGGATATGACCTCTGTATATGCAGGGCAAAAGCACAGTTTCCCCATTTTTGATTAGAGATGGTGAGGTAGGCGGAGCTCCTACCTTATGTTCCACTACCGGTTGCTAGGTTAATGTGGTTTATCTCTCTCTTTCTACACATTTCTTTAATGGGAAGTCTCGAGTCTTATTGCTGTGTAGAACATTTAACACCCATACCATTGTCTCTTAAGACTCGCTATTCAGGACTACTCTGTTGTTTCTTATGTTTGTCTCCCATCTCCCTTCCCTCCCCCTCCTTCCTCATAACTCTCCCCTCCCCCTCCACAATGTCAGATCATATTTACCCGACTTACTTAGATGAGGACAGTGGTGACAGTATATTGACCCTCCTCCTCAAACCATGCCTACCTTGACTATTGGCTCATGGAATGTGGGTGGGTTCAATTCACCAGCAAAGCGGAGAAAGATTCTTATTTATCCGAGCAAACAAAATGTTGATTTAGCATTCCTACAAGAATCACACTTAATTCCCGAGGAAGTCGCAAAACTAAACACCTTAGGCTGGTCTGTTCTAGGTTTCAGCTCCTACAATTCAAAAGCTAGAGGAGTAATCATTCTGATCAAAAAACATATTCCCTATGAAGAATTAACAATCAGCTCTGACGAATCTGGTAGGACAGTACTGCTGACCCTCAAGATCCACGGTCATCCCTTGACACTATGTAATGTTTATGCACCATCTACCTACACCAAAAAATTCCTCCAATCTCTGATTGCCTTGCTGACCCCACACCTTTCCTCCTCCATCATATTATGCGGAGACTTTAACCTGGTGACATCTCTTCTGCTAGATAGATCCTCCCCACCTCCTAAAAGCCTGTCCCTCCCGAAACTAGGCATGCTTTCACTTGCCGAGAAACTCTCCTTAGTGGACGTTTGGAGGGCTCTCCATCCCACTGACAGAGAGTATACCTGCCTATCCTCTGCCCATCAAACCCTATCCCGAATTGACTATATATTCACATCTCACACCCTTTTTCCCTCCATAGTGGACACATTGATAGCCCCGATATCCCTCTCTGATCACGCCCTTGTAACGGCTTCAATACAAATCCCGGAGATGCAGGATTCCCCCAGACTTTGGAAATTCCCTTCCTATCTGTCTAAGTCAATAAAATTTAGGAATAGACTCGAAGCGGCCTGGGAAACATATGCCTCTGACAATGCACTACATGCAGATTCAGATCCCATGCTATTTTGGTTGACAGCCAAATCTGTACTAAGGGGAGAAATAATGTCTTATGTAGCTGGCATACGCAAACAACACACGGAACACTATTTGAAGTTCCAATCAGCCCTGACCTCAGCCTTTCAGCAGTTCAAATCCACGCCAAACGACTCCACCAAACATAATTACCTCTTGACAAAAACACATTTTGAGGAATTCATGACGACGCTTGGGGACAAATACATGTTCAATGTCAGCTTTAGATTCCACAAATTTGGAAACAAAACGGGTAAACTACTTTCCAACCTCCTACGTGGTTCTCACCCCCCCCTGACCACACGTCCCCTGATGACAAAGATGGGTACACTGACTACCACCAACGCGGAAATCTCAGCAGTCATGCGTTCTTTCTACACTGATCTCTACTCCCCCACAGTTCCCCGCCCATCCCCTCCAGACCTGACTACGGACTCTATGCCTCCCAATAACTGGGAATCCCTGCCGGTGCCAGAATTGCCTCCGGAATTAAGCCAATCTCTAACATCCCCGATTACACTGGAGGAAATTCGCCAGACTATAGGTCAATTTAAACGTGACAAAGCCCCGGGTCCGGACGGCTTCTCAGCTGACTTTTACAAATTACTTTTGCCGAAGCTAGAGTCCCCGTTACTACATGCGCTTAACAGTATGCTCTCATCTCAAACGCTCCCGCCACACTTCAATTCAGCCATCCTTAAAGTCTTGCCCAAGCCGGGCAGGGATCTCACCCTCCCGGGATCCTACCGCCCCATTTCCTTATTAAACCTTGACTATAAATTGCTAACCAAAATTCTGGCTGAACGTTTAAAAATACTCCTTCCTCACATCATTCATCCAGATCAAACGGGCTTCATATGGGGCAGACACTCGGAAATCAATGTCAGACGTGTGTTAGCAGCGATACAGGCATCCCATACCCTACAACCTATAACCCCTGTTCCTGCTTATATCCTCTCCCTCGACGCGGAGAAGGCGTTTGATCTGGTTGAATGGCCCCACTTATATCACTCCCTAACAAGATTTGGCTTCCCGATGGCATTCATAGACTGGATTAAACTCCTTTATAACAAGCTTTAAGACTCAGGTTTCTTGCAATGGAGTCTTATCAGCACCTTTCCCAATAGGTAGGGGCACACGGCAGGGATGCCCATTGTCCCCCTTATTGTTTGACATAGCTCTGGAACCTCTGGCAATAGCCTTGCGAGCTTCTAGGAAATTCCAGGGGATTCAGATCCGGGATGTGGAATTGAAGGTGGCACTGTTTGCAGACGACATGTTGCTTTTCATTTCAAGACCTGAAGTCTCCATTCCTGAGATTCTCCACCTTATTTCCTCCTTTGGGAAAATCTCAGGTTATCGTATTTATGTATCAAAATCGGAATTAATGCCCTTGGGGACCCCTCACACACCCGACACACAATCTGCCCCTAACACGACATTACCGTTTAAAATGGTCCTAGACAAAATCACATACTTGGGGATTCAAATTCCATCTGACATAACCACCTTATATAACGTCAACTTTACACCTATGCTACATAAGCTCACCACCACCCTCGACGCTTGGAAACTTTTGCCCCTCTCACTCTTGGGCCGAGTGGCCGTCTTACAAAGTGTATTCTTCCCACGTCTATATTATCTGATGCAGATGTTACCCATACGACTTTCAATGAAAGATTTGGCCCACATTCGCAAAACCCTCACTAAATTCCTCTGGAAGGGCAAGAGACCCCTCATAGCCTTCAAAAAACTGACCGCCCCCCGCAAAGCGGGAGGGGTAGGCTTACCTGACTTTCTTTCATACTCCCTATCTGCCCTTTTTCGTTGGGCTGCTGATTGGCTGATAGAAGGACATGCTTATACAGACCCAGCCTTGGATGAGGCCATGTTTTTCCCCTTTTCTCCCAGTGCACTCCTACACTCTACTCCGAAGTCAATTCCTCCTCATATCCTTAGCTCCCCGCTATTTCATGATATATATTATGCCTGGATTAAAATAAATAAGTTATTCCACAGGAATCATATGTCTACGCGACAAATCCCTCTCTGGGGTAATCCTGCATTTCCTCCATCTCTCACAAACTCAATCTTTAATCACTGGAAGATCAAGGGACTATCAAATTCCTCCAAAGTGTATGACCCAGGAGGGCATTTTATTACATTCTCTTCCCTCCAAGAGAAATACAACATCCCACACTCACAATTTTACATGTATTTACAGGCTCGCCACTACCTCACCTCCACGCCACACTCCAATCAACTCCCCTCATCCCTCGCCAGCCCCCCAGACCCACTGCAATCAATAATCACCTTGTGTGAACGGATACCCTTTCGCACAAGGATGCTATACACTCTTCTCACTGACATAGAAACACCTCACAGATGGTCTCGGTTACTATCACAGTGGCAGAAAGATATTCCCTCCCTATCCGACACTGCATCTCTAAGCACTTATTATTGCTCAACCATGAAAATCCTCTCCTCCGCTTACTTACAAGAAGTCCACCTCCGAACCCTACAGAGGGCGTATGTCGCTCAAACTCACCATGCCAGATTTAACCCCCTGATTTCGGGAAAATGCCCCAAATGTGGATATCACTCAGCAACTTTCTATCATAATTTTTGGGAATGTGGACACATTAGAACATTTTGGGGCAAGGTACTCAACTGCATTAACTCTCTGCTACATACCCGAGTCTCTCCTGATCCCTTAGCTTGCCTATGTGCTAACTTTACTCAGTGGGATCTGGGCACTCAGGGAAAAAAACACATACCGTTACTGACCATCCTAATCACGGTGTCAAAAAAAGTAATTCTCACCCACTGGATTTCTAGATCTAAACCTACATTAGCGGAAGTGCACAGGAAGATGCTGCAGATATTATATTTCGATCGCAGATCCGCACTGACTCATATAGAAACAGATGTTGTTAAATTCTATGCTAGGTGGGGAACATACATTGCCTCACTTCCTTGTCCCACGCAAACCCACATATCCATGGTCTTTGAATCAACTGAATGGTTCTTACTCCGACAAATTTCAGTACAGTCTCCACCGCCATGACTGACCACAGGACATTATATCTCCTCCCCCCTCATTTCCCCTTTTTCTTCTCTACCCTATATGTGTGTCACCCCCCCCCCCCCCACCCCCCCCACCCCACAAGACGTGTTTAGCTACATTTGTCTGAAATACCAGGTATACTGTCAACTGGAATAACTCTGGCAGACCCAATGTCGACAACCAGAGGTGGCCACATTCCAGGTTCAAATTATTTTGATAAGCCAAATATCTGATTTGATGGTCTCCACACTGTATACAATATTACAAGAACATGGTTTGTTGTTACCACCCCTATTACACCTCCAGAATGTATGACATCTGCCCTTCACTTCTGATATATCATTTGTACCTGATGATTCTTCATTTTGTTGTATTGCAAAACCTCAATAAAACAGATTTATAAAAAAAAAAAAACAATATCACAATTATCTGGTTCTTTGGGCATAATTTGTCTAACTAGTATCACTGTGTGCCCCTCGGGGATGTTTCCACTCCATCTAATCTTGACAGACTCTGTATTAAAGACATTTTCAAATAACATGGACTCGCTCTTCGTATTCTGTGTGATTAGGGAAGGCAGTTTGATTTAAAAATTTGGAGAACCTTCTAAACGCAACTGGATGTAAATTTTTGGACTTTTATTCTGTGTACCAGAAGAAAAGGGTTATTAATGTCCTCCTGCGTTACCTACAGACTCCTCACAGCAAGTCAGACTCACAGCCAAGCTTGTGCTCGGAGCATAGGCTATGGTTCCCCCACTCACACCAAGACCCTGGTGTGGAATCATCTAATGGGTCTTCCAGTTCTGATACATTAGGCCTTTGCGTCACTATGTAATAAGGATATTATGTAAAAGTACTTACTAGTGTGATAAATGTTGAGCATATTAATTTGGGGCTACAGCAGGTCCACCTTGTGTTTCTCATGTGTGTTTCGATATTTTGCTGAACAAAAAATGTATCTCTGCGGCATGTCCCGGTATTCTACTTCGGGCGTCTATACCAGGCTGAAGCTGCCACGAATAGCATGCCTGAACATGCCGCAGGCGCTCCTCGATGGTAACCAGGTTATCTCTCAGCTGTGAGACTCGCCACGGTGAATAGGGAGATAATATATAATTTTTTAGTTTTATCCATCTGATCCCACATTTTAAATAATAATATATATTTCTCTGACGTCCTAGTGGATGCTGGGAACTCTGTAAGGACCATGGGGAATAGACGGGCTCCGCAGTAGACTGGGCACTCTAAAAGAAAGATTAGGTACTATCTGGTGTGCACTGGCTCCTCCCACTATGACCCTCCTCCAGACCTCAGTTAGATTTCTGTGCCCGGCCGAGCTGGATGCACACTAGGGGCTCTCCTGAGCTCCTAGAAAGAAAGTTTATTTTAGGTTTTTTATTTTACAGTGAGACCTGCTGGCAACAGGCTCACTGCATCGAGGGACTAAGGGGAGAAGAAGCGAACCTACCTGCTTGCAGCTAGCTTGGGCTTCTTAGGCTACTGGACACCATTAGCTCCAGAGGGATCGACCGCAGGACCCGTCCTTGGTGTTCGTTCCCGGAGCCGCGCCGCCGTCCCCCTTACAGAGCCAGAAGCACGAAGATGGTCCGGAAAATCGGCGGCAGAAGACTTCAGTCTTCACCAAGGTAGCGCACAGCACTGCAGCTGTGCGCCATTGCTCCTCATGTACACCTCACACTCCGGTCACTGATGGGTGCAGGGCGCTGGGGGGGGGCGCCCTGAGCAGCAATAAAAACACCTTGGCTGGCAAAATAATCACAATATATAGCCCCAGAGGCTATATATGTGATAAATACCCCTGCCAGAATCCATAAAAAAGCGGGAGAAAAGTCAGCGAAAAAGGGGCGGAGCTATCTCCCTCAGCACACTGGCGCCATTTTCTCTTCACAGTGCAGCTGGAAGACAGCTCCCCAGGCTCTCCCCTGTAGTTTGCAGGCTCAAAGGGTTAAAAAGAGAGGGGGGGCACTAAATTTAGGCGCAATATTGTATATACAAGCAGCTATTGGGAAAAATTCACTCAATATAGTGTTAATCCCTAAATTATATAGCGCTCTGGTGTGTGCTGGCATACTCTCTCTCTGTCTCCCCAAAGGGCTGTGTGGGGTCCTGTCCTCAGTCAGAGCATTCCCTGTGTGTGTGCGGTGTGTCGGTACGGCTGTGTCGACACGTTTGATGAGGAGGCTTATGTGGTGGCAGAGCAGATGCCGATAAATGTGATGTCGCCCCCTGTGGGGCCGACACCAGAGTGGATGGATAGGTGGAAGGTATAAACCGACAGTGTCAACTCCTTACATAAAAGGCTGGATGACGTAACAGCTGTGGGACAGCCGGCTTCTCAGCCCGCGCCTGCCCAGGCGTCTCAAAGGCCATCAGGGGCTCAAAAACGCCCGCTCCCTCAGATGGCAGACACAGATGTCGACACGGAGTCTGACTCCAGTGTCGACGAGGTTGAGACATATACACAATCCACTAGGAACATCCGTTACATGATCCCGGCAATAAAAGATGTGTTACACATTTCTGACATTAACCCAAGTACCACTAAAAAAGGGTTTTATGTTTGGGGAGAAAAAGCAGGCAGTGTTTTGTTCCCCCATCAAATGAGTGAATGAAGTGTGAAAAAGCGTGGGTTCCCCCGATAAGAAACTGGTAATTTCTAAAAAGTTACTGATGGCGTACCCTTTCCCGCCAGAGGATAAGTTACGCTGGGAGATATCCCCTAGGGTGGATAAGGCGCTCACACGTTTGTCAAAAAAGGTGGCACTGCCGTCTTAGGATACGGCCACTTTGAAGGTACCTGCTGATAAAAAGCAGGAGGCTATCCTGAAGTCTGTATTTACACACTCAGGTACTAGACTGAGACCTGCAGATAGTGCTGCTGCAGCGTGGTCTGTGACCCTGTCAAACAGGGATACTATTTTGCGAACATAAGACGTCATCTTATATATGAGGGATGCACAGAGGGATATTTTGCCGGCTGGCATCCAGAATTAATGCAATGTCCATTCTGTCAGGAGGGTATTAGAGACCCGACACTGGACAGGTGATGCTGACTTTAAAAGGCACATAGAGCCTTATAAGGGTGAGGAATTGTTTGGGGATGGTCTCTGGGACCTCGTATCCACAGCAACAGCTGGGAAGGAAAAAAAATTACCTCAGGTTTCCTCACAGCCTAAGAAAGCACTGTATTATCAGGTACAGTTCTTTCGGCTTCAGAAAAGCAAGCGGGTCAAAGGCGCTTCCTTTTTGCACAGAGACGAGGGAAGAGGGAAAAAGCTGCACCAGTCAGCCAGTTCCCAGAATCAAAATTCTTCCCCCGCTTCCTCTGAGTCCACCGCATGACGCGGGGGCTCCACAGGCGTAGCCAGGTACGGTGGGGGGCCGCCTCAAAAATTTCAGCGATCAGTGGGCTCGCTCACAGGTGGATCCCTGGATCCTTCAAGTAGTATCTCAGGGGTACAAGCTGGAATTCGAGGCGTCTCCCCCCCCCGCCGTTTCCTCAAATCTGCCTTGCCGACAACTCCCTCAGGCAGGGAGGCTGTGCTAGAGGCAATTCACAAGCTGTATTCCCAGCAGGTGATAGTCAAGGTGCCCCTACTTCAACAAGGACGGGGTTACTATTCCACACTGTTTGTGGTACCGAAACCGGACGGTTCGGTGAGACCCATTTTAAATTTGAAATCCTTGAACACATACATAAAAAAATTCAAGTTCAAGATGGAATCGCTCAGGGCGGTTATTGCAAGCCTGGAGGAGGGGGATTACATGGTATCCCTGGACATCAAGGATGCTTACCTACATGTCCCCATTTACCATCCTCACCAGGAGTACCTCAGATTTGTGGTACAGGATTGCCATTACCAATTCCAAACACTGCCGTTTGGACTGTCCACGGCACCGAGGGTCTTTACCAAGGTAATGGCAGAAATGATGATACTCCTTCGAAAAAAGGGAGTTTTAATTATCCCGTACTTGGACGATCTCCTTATAAAGGCGAGGTCCAAGGAGCAGTTGTTGGTCGGAGTAGCACTATCTCGGGAAGTGCTACAACAGCACGGATGGATTCTAAACATTCCAAAGTCACAGCTGGTTCCTACCACACGCCTACTGTTCCTGGGGATGGTTCTGGACACAGAACAGAAAAAAAGTGTTTCTCCCGCAGGAGAAAGCCAAGGAGCTGTCATCTCTAGTCAGAGACCTCCTGAAACCAAAACAGGTATCGGTGCATCACTGCACACGAGTCCTGGGAAAAATGGTAGCTTCTTACAAAGCAAATTCCATTCGGCAGGTTCCATGCAAGAACCTTTCAGTGGGACCTCTTGGACAAGTGGTCGGGATCGCATCTTCAGATGCATCGGCTGATAACCCTATCTCCAAGGACCAGGGTATCTCTACTGTGGTGGCTGCAGAGTGCTCATCTTCAAGAGGGCCGCAGATTCGGCATACAGGACTTGGTCCTGGTAACCACGGATGCCAGCCTTCGAGGCTGGGGGGCAGTCACACAGGGAAGAAATTTCCAAGGACTTTGGTCAAGTCAGGAGTCGTCCCTACACATAAATATTCTGGAACTGAGGGCCATTAACAATGCCCTAAGTCTGGCAAGGCCTCTGCTTCAAAACCAGCCGGTACTGATCCAATCAGACAACATCACGGCAGTCGCCCATGTAAACCGACAGGGCGGCACAAGAAGCAGGATGGCGATGGCAGAAGCCACAAGGATTCTCCGATGGGCGGAAAATCACGTCTTAGCACTGTCAGCAGTGTTCATTCCGGGAGTGGACAACTGGGAAGCAGACTTCCTCAGCAGACACGACCTACACCCGGGAGAGAGGGGACTTCATCCAGAAGTCTTCCAACTGTTGGTAAACCGTTGGGAAAGGCCACAGGTGGACATGATGGCGTCCCGCCTAAACAAAAAACTAGATATTGCGCCAGGTCAAGGGACCCTCAGGCAATAGCTGTGGACGCTCTAGTGACACCGTGGGTGTACCAGTCGGTTTATGTATTCCCTCCTCTGCCTCTCATACCAAAGGTACTGAGAATAATAAGAAAACGAGGAGTAAGAACGATACTCGTGGTTCCGGATTGGCCAAGTAGAGCTTGGTACCCAGAACTTCAAGAAATGATATCAGAGGACCCATGGCCTCTACCGCTCAGACAGGATCTGCTACAGCAGGGGCCCTGTCTGTTCCAAAACTTACCGCGGCTGCGTTTGACGGCATGGCGGTTGAATTCCGGATCCTAAAGGAAAAGGGCATTCCGGAGGAAGTCATTCCTACGCTGATAAAAGCCAGGAAAGAAGTAACCGCAAACCATTATCACCGTATTTGGCGAAAATATGTTGCGTGGTGTGAGGCCAGGAAGGCCCCAACAGAGGCATTTCATCTGGGTCGTTTTCTGCACTTCCTACAGTCAGGAGTGACTATGGGCCTAAACTTGGGTTCCATTAAGGTCCAGATTTCGGCTCTGTCGATTTTCTTCCAGAAAGAACTGGCTTCACTGCCTGGAGTTCAGACATTTGTAAAGGGAGTTCTACATATTCAGCCCCCTTTTGTGCCTCCTGTGGCACCTTGGGATCTCAACGTGGTGTTGAGTTTCCTAAAATCACATTGGTTTGAGCCACTTAAAACTGTGGATTTGAAATATCTCACGTGGAAAGTGGTCATGTTATTGGCCTTGGCTTCGGCCAGGCGTGTGTCAGAATTGGCGGCTTTGTCATGTAAAAGCCCTTATCTGATTTTCCATATGGATAGGGCAGAATTGAGGACTCGTCCCCAGTTTCTCCCTAAGGTGGTATCAGCTTTTCACTTGAACCAACCTATTGTAGTGCCTGCGGCTACTATGGACTTGGAAGATTCCAAGTTACTGGACGTAGTCAGGGCCTTAAAAATTTATATTTCCAGGACGGCTGGAGTCAGGAAAACTGACTCGCTTTTTATCCTGTAGGCACCCAACAAAATAGGTGCTCCTGCTTCTAAGCAGACTATTGCTCGCTGAATTTGTAGCACAATTCAGCTGGAGCATTCTGCGGCTGGATTGCCGCATCCTAAATCAGTAAAAGCCCATTCCACGAGGAAAGTGGTCTCATCTTGGGCGGCTGCCCGAGGGATCTCGGCTTTATAACTTTGCCGAGCTGCAACTTGGTCAGGGGCAAACACGTTTGCTAAATTCTACAAATTTGATACCCTGGCTGAGGAGGACCTTGAGTTCTCTCATTCGGTGCTGCAGAGTCATCCGCACTCTCCCGCCCGTTTGGGAGCTTTGGTATAATCCCCATGGTCCTTACGGAGTTCCCAGCATCCACTAGGACGTCAGAGAAAATAAGATTTTACTCACCGGTAAATCTATTTCTCGTAGTCCGTAGTGGATGCTGGGCGCCCATCCCAAGTGCGGATTGTCTGCAATACTTGTATGTAGTTATTGCCTAACTAAGGGTTATTGTTGAGCCATCTGTTGAGAGGCTCAGTTATATTTCATACTGTTAACTGGGTATAGTATCACGAGTTATACGGTGTGATTGGTGTGGCTGGTATGAGTCTTATCCGGGATTCAAAATCCTTCCTTATTGTGTCAGCTCTTCCGGGCACAGTATCCTAACTGAGGTCTGGAGGAGGGTCATAGTGGGAGGAGCCAGTGCACACCAGATAGTACCTAATCTTTCTTTTAGAGTGCCCAGTCTCCTGCGGAGCCCGTCTATTCCCCATGGTCCTTACGGAGTTCCCAGCATCCACTACGGACTACGAGAAATAGATTTACCGGTGAGTAAGCATTGCTTATTCCACCCTCCCTTTTCCCCCCTTTGTCAGTGAAGCCCCCAGTCAAGTCAATCACTGTAGCATCTGCACCCCTGCAGTGACATCAGTCAGCCACTGGGTGGAGACATTTCAGCAGCAGTGATCAGAATGAGTGAAAACTTGCTGCTTTCTTCTCCCCTACTTAATGTATATGTAAGTTATGCTGAATGGTGGGATGGATGCCCAGATAGGGGTTCTCCATTTTGCAGGAAGGTGCAGAGACAATGAGACATTGCTTCAGCCTTTTTACCCCTTGGTTGCTTACAGATGAGACGGTTGATTACCAGAGGAGAGTGGCAGTCTGAACAGCAAGACACTCTGAAGACCGGGTCATCCACCAACAACAACGAAGAGGAAAAGTCTCGGCTGCTGGAGCGGGAGAACCAGGAGCTGGGCCGGATCATTGCTGAGGTGATATTCTGCGCAATAACGATATTTATGTAATTTGCAGCTATGCATGCACAAAAAATTCTGGAAATTTCTATGGTGCATGCATTCCCTAGATGGACACACAATGGCGCTGGTGTGATCGTGGTCATCAAGGTGATGGGCGTCCCTGGTGGTGACTGGAAGGCCATCGGTTTTTGTAAATAAGACGCACAAGCAGACTCTGCTGATTAAAATGATAAGCGGCATGTGTATATTCTGTGTGGCTGTATCTGCATATGGAATGGGGATCCGGTCTGAAGATCGACAGTGTCTAGGTCGACAATGTTTAGGTCGACCACTATGGGTCGACAGTCACTAGGTCGACATGGATGGAAGGTCGACAGGTCTAAAGGTCGACAGGTCTAAAGGTCGACATGAGTTTTTCACATTTTTTTTCTTTTTTTTCTTTTTTTCATACTTAACGATCCACGTGGACTACGATTGGAACGGTAAAGTGTGCCGAGCGAAGCGGTAGCGGAGCAAAGCACCATGCCCGAAGCATGGCGAGCGAAGCGAGCCATGCGAGGGGACACGGTGCACTAATTTGGGATCCCGGTCACTCTACGAAGAAAACGACACCAAAAAAAAAAAAAAAACCTCATGTCGACCTTTAGACCTGTCGACCTAGCACATGTCGACCTAGAAACCCTGTCGACCTTCCATCCATGTCGACCTAGTGACTGTCGACCTATAGTGGTCGACCTAAACATTGTCGACCTAGACACTGTCGATTTGATGAACCACACCCGAATGGAATGCTATGTTACAGTGTTTTCCAGGAAAACAGCCACTGTCACTGTGACGTAGCATTCCGTATGCAGATATAGCCGCAGTCGCACACAGAATATAGGCATGCCGCATATCATTGTAATCAGCAGAGCCTGCTTGTGCGTCGTATTCACATAATTATATCATAAGACGCATTTTCATGGAGGAAATGCACAGAAAGACGCTAGGCGTTAGTAAATGCTCTCACGACTAGGTGCAACTAACGGGATTGCAGCAATGATAAGGGAGGACACATCTGTATGTGATACGTTCGCTTTTTAAAGCGTCATGTGGCGGAAGCACCACGTTCTGTGGCGGACCACTGTTAGTGTCTATGATGACCTTAGTAAATCTGTTATTCTTTCCCTCCTCCTATGTACTCATTTCCTCTCTAGAAAGAAGAACGGGTCCTGGAGTTGCGTCAGCAGTTGCGCTCCCGCAGGAAACAGTCCGTCACGCCCCGTGAAAACTGCTCCGACAATCACTACCCTAATTCCTCCGGGGCGGTCTCCTCTCTGTACCAGCCCGGCTTCCCTCTTGCTAGGTGCCTGGTAGCGGAGGGGGGCGACAAGCTGGGGAGGAACAGCTGCGACGGGAGCAGAGTACATCTCCTCTACAAGTAGAGATGTCATGGCACAATGCGGGCAGCCGCCTATTTTACATACCTGTCCGTACACTGTGTGGCCTCTCTCCCGGGATGTGTCTTCTCTGTCTCGCCCTACGTCTGTCTCCCTCCCGTCTGACCACCCTTCTGTGTCTCCGCACTCTCTTCTATGTCTCTTTGTAGCCTGGATGTCTCATCTAATACGGCACTTTATACAAATCAGCCTACACTAGACACAGATTCCTGTCCCTGTGGAAGCCACACTTGTAAAGCCCCCAAATAATCCCCCCACCCGAACCCCAGCCTCTCCCCCTCAGGGAAAATTCATTATCAAGTCATCTGCACCCACTGCACTTACAACATGTTTTCTAAACTGTGATTGGCTATTGCAATAAATAAATAAGGAGAAGATTTTTCGTTGTTTGGTTATTAATTCTTATTAATTTAGTTAATGAGTAACTTGCCAATTATTACAATCAGATGGCACTCTGCAGACAACTGTTGGTATGCACACTGCAGGGCCGCACGGGGCAGAGGCACAGAGTGCAGGGCCGCACGGGGCAGAGGCACGCACTGCAGGGCCGCAGGGGGCAGAGGCACACACTGCAGGGCCGCACGGGGCAGAGGCACGCACTGCAGGGTTGCACATGGCAGAGGCACGCACTGCAGGGCTGCACGGGGCAGAGGCACACACTGCAGGGCTGCACGGGGCAGAGGCACGCACTGCAGGGCCGCACGGGGCAGAGACACACACTGCAGGGCTGCACGGGGCTGAGGCACACACTGCAGGGCAGCACGGGGCAGAGGCACACACTGCAGGGATGCACTGGCAGGGTCTCCCGATACTGCCGGGGGTAATGTTCTTCCCTTGCAGCGCTTGATTGGTCTTATTGGGTGCATACAGAACTATTGTGCAGATGGGATTATTTAATAACTCAAAGATTGTTCGGTAGTTCATGGTGATTTGGGATCTAGGCCACCTCAGGATGAAGAATGTACAATATTTTCAATGACCAACGGATTAGCAGATCAAAAAAGCAAACTAATGGGCAAAACCATGTGCACTGCAGGGGGCAGATGTAACATGTGCAGAGAGAGTTAGATTTGGGTGGGGTGTGTTCAAACTGAAATCTAAATTGCAGTGTAAAAATAAAGCAGCCGGTATTTACCCTGCACAGAAACAAAATAACCCACCCACATCTAACTCTCTGCACATGTTATATCTGCCACACCTGCAGTGCACATGACTTTGCCCAACTGCTAACTTGTTTGGTCTGCTAACAACTCTGAATTACCCCCCAAGTGCGATGGCTGTCACTGTCACGACTCCTATTTTGTAATGGTAATATGTGTGGAAATATGCGTCTGTTTACTATACCTCGCTGTATTTATAATGAACAGATAATAGTGATCTGCACCGGTGTGACATCACACCTTTCCGCGTCCATGTGAGTGTCCAGTCTGCTGTCACTAATGTTTAGTGATGTCACCAACACTCATCGGCTATGAGTGATAACTGCGGCCGCACTTTGCACAAATGGCCTGCACAATACACTACACCACTGACACATCACTGGGACTCCAGCCACCAGTCGCTGACTAATCTGTATACAATCTGATGTCCAATTTGCAAACGCTCAAAGCTTTTCCTGCCCTGCAGAGGATCAAGGTTGTGTTAATTACAGATCATTTGTATAATAACTTAGTGAGCAATTACAGATATATTTTTTTTTAGGATTGTTGGAATAGGAAATAGTTGGAAACGTTAGTTACAGTGGATAAAGATTCCCACGTTGTGACTCATGTGTGTCTCACAATTTCCCGGACGCCGGATTCCAGCACGTGCCAGAGCTAAGTCATCAGGCCTGTCTGCAGCACTGAATGCAGGATAAGTAACCCTATTTATTTTAAAACATCCCCATATATTTGTATGATGGCATTCTGTTACCGTCTACAAACTGCAGACACACACACACACACACACACACACACACACACACACTTCCCTGCTGCAGGTATAGGTACTCTACTGTCTTTGTCTTTTTTGTTTTTAAAGGGAAGCAGGGAGAGGGGGGACCAGAAGGATCCTCCAAGGCCCACTCATTGCTCTATCCTCAGAGAGAGATCAGACAGTATATTTACATTTACTTTCCTGCGTTCATCACAAAAAGAGAAAAATTAGGTTAGTGTCCCTTTAATAGACATAACGCTGATCCCATATAGGTTATGTTATGGCTGAAAGTTGCTGCGTCAGTAGCCCTAATTCAAGCACTGAAGTTCTATCGAACCCAACACTTTGCATTGATTTATCCTTACCCTCTGTCCCCGCGGTTTGCGCTTTCTGTTCCGTGTGTTCATTAGTTGCTCCACATCAGCTATCACACTTCTCTGATTTGGCAGAGGATACAATTTTCCTGGTCTGCTCCTTGTGCCTCATCCTTTTTTCTCTGACGTCCTAGTGGATGCTGGGAACTCCGTAAGGACCATGGGGAATAGACGGGCTTCGCAGGAGTCTGGGCACTCTAAAAGAAAGATTAGGTACTATATCTGGTGTGCACTGGCTCCTCCCTCTATGCCCCTCCTCCAGACCTCAGTTAGAATCTGTGCCCGGCCAGAGCTGGATGCACCTAGTGGGCTCTCCTGAGCTTACTAGTAAAGAAAGTATTTATTAGGTTTTTTATTTTCAGTGAGCTACTGCTGGCAACAGACTCACTGCTACGTGGGACTAAGGGGAGAGAAGCGAACCTACCTGCTTGCAGCTAGCTTGTGCTTCTTAGGCTACTGGACACCATTAGCTCCAGAGGGATCGAACACAGGCACCTGTCCTCGATCGTCCGTTCCCGTAGCCGCGCCGCCGTCCCCCTCGCAGAGCCAGAAGAACAGAAGCTTGAAGACGACGAAATCGGCGGCAGAAGACTCCTGTCTTCATTTAAGGTAGCGCACAGCACCGCAGCTGTGCGCCATTGCTCCCAGCACACTTACACACTCCGGTCACTGTAGGGTGCAGAGCGCTGGGGGGGGGGGGGGCGCCCTGGGCAGCAATTGAAGTACCTTTTGGCAATAAAAATACATATATACAGTCTGGCACTGTATATATGTAAAAACCCCCACCATATTTTTACACAGAAAGCGGGACAGAAGCCCGCCACTGAGGGGGCGGGGCCTTCTTCCTCAGCACACCAGCGCCATTTTCTCTTCACAGCTCTGCTGGAAGCAGCTCCCCAGGCTCTCCCCTGCAGTATCCAGGTACAAGAAGGGTAAAAAAGAGAGGGGGGGCACATAAATTTAGGCGCAAATAAAACATATAAGGCAGCTATTGGGTAATCACTTATAAGTGAAAATCCCTGTGTTATATAGCGCTGTGGTGTGTGCTGGCATGCTCTCTCTCTGTCTCCCCAAAGGACTTTGTGCGGTCCTGTACTCAGTCTGAGCATTCCCTGTGTATGTGCGGTGTGTCGGTACGGCTGTGTCGACATGTTTGATGAGGAGGGTTACGTGGAGGCGGAGCAAGGGCAGATAAGTGTGGTGTCGCCCTTGTCGGGGCCGACACCTGATTGGATGGATATGTGGAAGGTCTTAAACGACAATGTAAGCTCCTTACATAAAAGGTTTGATGACGCTGCAGCCTTGGGACAGCCGGGGTCTCAGCCCGCGCCTGCCCAGGCGACTCAGAAACCGTCAGGGGCTCATAAACGCCCTCTATCTCAGATGGTTGACACAGATGTCGACACGGAGTCCGACTCAAGTGTCGACGATGATGAGGCACATTTACAGTCTAAAATGACCAAGGCCATCCGATACATGATTATTGCAATGAAAGATGTTTCTCTATCGTCCTAGTGGATGCTGGGGTTCCTGAAAGGACCATGGGGAATAGCGGCTCCGCAGGAGACAGGGCACAAAAAGTAAAGCTTTAGGATCAGGTGGTGTGCACTGGCTCCTCCCCCTATGACCCTCCTCCAAGCCTCAGTTAGATTTTTGTGCCCGGCCGAGAAGGGTGCAATCTAGGTGGCTCTCCTAAAGAGCTGCTTAGAAAAGTTTAGCTTAGGTTTTTTATTTTACAGTGAGTCCTGCTGGCAACAGGATCACTGCAACGAGGGACTTAGGGGAGAAGAAGTGAACTCACCTGCGTGCAGGATGGATTGGCTTCTTGGCTACTGGACATTAGCTCCAGAGGGACGATCACAGGTACAGCCTGGATGGTCACCGGAGCCTCGCCGCCGGCCCCCTTGCAGATGCTGAAACGAGAAGAGGTCCAGAATCGGCGGCAGAAGACTCCTCAGTCTTCTTAAGGTAGCGCACAGCACTGCAGCTGTGCGCCATTTTCCTCTCAGCACACTTCACACGGCAGTCACTGAGGGTGCAGGGCGCTGGGAGGGGGGCGCCCTGGGAGGCAAATGAAAACCTTTTTTGGCTAAAAATACCTCACATATAGCCTCCGGGGGCTATATGGAGATATTTAACCCCTGCCAGAATCCGTTAAGAGCGGGAGACGAGGCCGCCGAAAAAGGGGCGGGGCCTATCTCCTCAGCACACAGCGCCATTTTCCCTCACAGAAAGGCTGGAGGGAAGGCTCCCAGGCTCTCCCCTGCACTGCACTACAGAAACAGGGTTAAAACAGAGAGGGGGGGCACTAATTTGGCGTTAGAAATATATAAAAAAAAGATGCTATAAGGGAAAACACTTATATAAGGTTGTCCCTATATAATTATAGCGTTTTTGGTGTGTGCTGGCAAACTCTCCCTCTGTCTCTCCAAAGGGCTAGTGGGTCCTGTCCTCTATCAGAGCATTCCCTGTGTGTGTGCTGTGTGTCGGTACGTGTGTGTCGACATGTATGAGGACGATGTTGGTGAGGAGGCAGAGCAATTGCCTGTAATGGTGATGTCACTCTCTAGGGAGTCGACACCGGAATGGATGGCTTATTTAGGGAATTACGTGATAATGTCAACACGCGCCAAGGTCGGTTGACGACATGAGACGGCCGACAAACAATTAGTACCGGTCCAGACGTCTCAAAAACACCGTCAGGGGTTTTAAAACGCCCGTTTACTTTAGTCGGTCGACACAGACACAGACAGGGACACTGAATCCAGTGTCGACGGTGAATAAACAAACGTATTCCTTATTAGGGCCACACGTTAAGGGCAATGAAGGAGGTGTTACATATTTCTGATACTACAAGTACCACAAAAGAGGGTATTATGTGGGATGTGAAAAAACTACCGTAGTTTTTCCTGAATCAGATAAATTAAATGAAGTGTGTGATGATGCGTGGGTTCCCCCCGATAGAAAATATGGGCGGTATACCCTTTCCCGCCAGAAGTTAGGGCGCGTTGGGAAACACCCCTTAGGGTGGATAAGGCGCTCACACGCTTATCAGAACAAGTGGCGGTACCGTCTATAGATAGGGCCGTCCTCAAGGAGCCAGCTGACAGGAGGCTGGAAAAATATCATAAAAAGTATATACACACATACTGGTGTTATACTGCGACCAGCGATCGCCTCAGCCTGGATGTGCAGAGCTGGGGTGGCTTGGTCGGATTCCCTGACTAAAAATATTGATACCCTTGACAGGGACAGTATTTTATTGACTATAGAGCATTTAAAGGATGTATTTCTATATATGCGAGATGCACAGAGGGATATTTGCACTCTGGCATCAAGAGTAAGTGCGATGTCCATATCTGCCAGAAGATGTTTATGGACACGACAGTGGTCAGGTGATGCAGATTCCAAACGGCACAAAGGTGTATTGCCGTATAAAGGAAGAGGAGTTATTTGGGGTCGGTCCATCGGACCTGGTGGCCACGGCAACTGCTGGAAAATCCACCGTTTTTACCCTAAGTCACATCTCTGCAGAAAAAGACACCGTCTTTTCAGCTTCAGTCCTTTCGTCCCTATAAGAGTCATATCTGCCCAGGGATAGAGGAAAGGGAAGAAGACTGCAGCAGGCAGCCCATTCCCAGGAACAGAAGCGTTCCACCGCTTCTGACAAGCTCTCAGCATGACGCTGAGACCGTACAGGACCCCTGGATCCTACAAGTAGTATCCCAGGGGTACAGTTTGGAATGTCGAGACGTTTCCCCTGCGCAGGCTCCTGAAGTCTGCTTTACCAAGGTCTCCCTCCGACAAGGAGGCAGTATGGGAAAAAAATTCACGAGCTGTATTCCCAGCAGGTGATAATTAAATTACCCCTCCTACAACAAGAAAAGGGGGTATTATTCCACACTATATTGTGGTACTGAAGCCAGAAGGCTAGGTGAGACCTATTCTAAATCTAAAAAAATTTGAACACTTACAAAGGTTCAAATCAAGATGGAGTCACTCAGAGCAGTGATAACGAACCGGGAAGAAGGGGACTATCTGGTGTCCCGAGACATCAGGGATGCTTACCTCCATGTCCCAAATTTGCCCTTATCACTAAGGGTACCTCAGGTTCGTGGTACAGAACTGTCACTATCAGTTTCAGACGCTGCCGTTTGGATTGTCTACGGCACCCCGGGTCTTTACCAAGGTAATGGCCGAAATGATGGTTCTTCTTCGAAGAAAAGGCGTCTTAATTATCCCTTACTTGGACGATCTCCTGATAAGGGCAAAGTCCAGGGAACAGTTGGAGGTCGGAGTAGCACTATCTCGGATACTGTTACAACAGCAGGGGTGGATTCTAAATATTCCAAAATCGCAGCTGATCCCGACAACAAGTCTCCTGTGCTTAGGGATGATTCTGGACACAGTCCAGAAAAAGGTGTTTCTCCCGGAAGAGAAAGCCAGGGAGTTATCCGAGCTAGTCAGGAACCTCCTAAAATCAGTGCATCATTGCACAAGGGCCATGGTAAAAAAATGGTGACTTCCTTCGAAGCAATTCCAGTCGGCAGATTTCATGCAAGAACTTTTCAGTGGGATCTGCTGGACAAATGGTCCGGATCGCATCTTCAGATGCATCAGCGGATAACCCTATATCCAAGGACAAGGGTGTCTCTCCTGTGGTGGTTACAGAGTGCTCATCTTCTAGAGGGCCGCAGATTCGGCATTCAGTTTTGGATGTTGGTGACCACGGAGGCCAGCCCGAGAGGCTGGGGAGCAGTCACACAAGGAAAAAATTTCCAGGGAGTGTGATCAAGTCTGGAGATTTTTCTCCACATAAATATAGCTAAGGGTAAATTTATAATGCTCTAAGCTTAGCAAGACCTCTGCTTCAAGGTCAGCCGGTATTGATCCAGTGGGATAAAACATCACGGCAGTCGCCCACGTAAATAGACAGGGCGGCACAAGAAGCAGGAGGGCAGTGGCAAAAACTGCAAGGACTTTTCGCTGGGCGGAAAATCATGTGATAGCACTGTCAGCAGTGTTTCATTCCGGGAATGGAAACTGGGAAGCAGACTTCCTCAGTAGGCACGACCTCCACCCGGCAGAGTGGGAACTTCATGGGGAAGTTTTCCACATAATTGTAAACCGTTGGGAATTACCAAAGGTGGACATGATGGCGTCCCGTCTGAACAAAAAACGGGACAGGTATTGCGCCAGGTTAAGAGACCCTCAGGCAATAGCTGTGGACGTTCTGGTAACACCGTGGGTGTACCAGTCGGTGTATGTGTTCCATCCTCTGCTTTTCATACCTAAGGTACTGAGAATTATAAGACGTAGAGGAGTAAGAACTATACTCATGGCTCCGGATTGGCCAAGAAGGACTTGGTACCCGGAACTTCAAGAGATGCTCACAGAGGACTTCTGGCCTCTGCCGCTAAGAAGGGACTTGTTTCAGCAAGTACCATGTCTGTTCCAAGACTTACCGCAGCTGCGTTTGACGGCATGGCGGTGGAACGCCGGATCCTAAGGAAAAAGGCATTCAGGAAGAGGTCATTCCTACCCTGGTCAAAGCCAGAAAGGAGGTGACCGCACAACATTATCACCACATGTGGCGAAAATATGTTGCGTGGTGTGAGGCCAGGAAGGCCCCACGAAGAAATTTCAACTCGGTCGATTCCTGCATTTCTTGCAAACAGGAGTGTCTATGGGCCTCAAATTGGGGTCTATTAAGGTTCAAATTTCGGCCCTGTCGATTTTTCTTCCAGAAAGAATTGGCTTCAGTTCCTGAAGTCCAGAAGTTTGTCAAGGGAGTATTGCATATACAACCCCCTTTTGTGTCTCCAGTGGCACTGTGGGATCTCAACGTAGTTCTGGGATTCCTCAAAACACATTGGTTTAAAACCAGTCAAATCTGTGGATTTGAAGCATCTCACATGAAAGTGAACATGCTCTTGGACCTGGCCTGGACCAGGCGAGTGTCAAATTGGTGGTTTTTTTCTCAAAAAAGCCCATATCTGTTTGTCCATTCGGACAGGGCAGAGCTGCGGACTCGTCCCCAGTTCTCTCCCTAAGGTGGTGTCAGTGTTTCACCTGAACCAGCTTATTGTGGTGTCTTGCGCCTACTAGGGACTTGGAGGACTCCAAGTTGCTAGATGTGGTCAGGGCCCTGAAAATATAGGTTCCAGGACGGCTGGAGTCAGGAAAACTGACTTGCTGTTATCCTGTATGCACCCAACAAACTGGGTGCTCTTGCTTTTAAGCAGACTTTTGCTAGTTGGATGTGTAATACAATTCAGCTTGCACATTCTGTGGCAGGCCTGCCACAGCCAAAATATGTAAATGCCCATTCCACAAGGAAGGTGGGCTCATCTTGGGCGGCTGCCCGAGGGGTCTCGGCTTTACAACTTTGCCGAGCGGCTATTTAGTCAGGGGCAAACACGTTTGTAAAATCCTACAAATTTGATACCCTGGCTAAGGAGGACCTGGAGTTCTCTCATTCGGTGCTGCAGAGTCATCCGCACTCTCCCGCCCGTTTGGGAGCTTTGGTATAATCCCCATGGTCCTTTCAGGAACCCCAGCATCCACTAGGACGATAGAGAAAATAAGAATTTACTTACCGATAATTCTATTTCTCAGAGTCCGTAGTGGATGCTGGGCGCCCATCCCAAGTGCGGATTATCTGCATTACTTGTACATAGTTACAAAAATCGGGTTATTATTGTTGTGTGCCATCTTTTCAGAGGCTCCGCTGTTATCATACTGTTAACTGGGTTCAGATCACAGGTTGTACAGTGTGATTGGTGTGGCTGGTATGAGTCTTACCCGGGATTCATAAATCCTTCCTTATTGTGTACGCTCGTCCGGGCACAGTACCTAACTGAGGCTTGGAGGAGGGTCATAGGGGGAGGAGCCAGTGCACACCACCTGATCCTAAAGCTTTACTTTTTGTGCCCTGTCTCCTGCGGAGCCGCTATTCCCCATGGTCCTTTCAGGAACCCCAGCATCCACTACGGACTCCGAGAAATAGAATTATCGGTAAGTAAATTCTTATTATTACACATTTCTGAGATTAACCCTGCTAATACCAAGAGGGTTTATATGTTTGGGGAGAAAAAGCAGCCAGTGACTTTTCCCCCTTCTGATGAATTAAATGAATTATGTGAAGAAGCGTGGAGTTCCCCTGATAAGAAACTAGTGATTTCTAAGAGGTTACTGATGGCGTACCCTTTCCCGCCAACGGACAGGTTACGTTGGGAAACATCCCCTAGGGTGGACAAGGCGCGACACGCTTATCTAAAAGGGTGGCCCTGCCGTCTCAGGATACGGCCGCCCTAAAGGAGCCTGCGGATAGAAAGCAGGAAGCTATCCTGAAGTCAGTGTATACACACTCTGGTACTCTACTGAGACCTGCTATTGCTTCAGCCTGGATGTGTAGTTCTGTAGCAGCATGGACAGATACTCTGTCAGACGACATAGATTCCCTCGACAGGGATACTGTTTTGCTAACCCTGGGCCATATAAAAGACGTCGTGTTATATATGCGGGATGCTCAGAGGGACATTTGCCTGCTGGGCTCTAGAATTAATGCTATGTCCATTTCTGCCAGGAGGGTCTTATGGACTCTGCAATGGACAGGAGATGCTGATTCTAAAAAACACATGGAGGTTTGCCTTATAAGGGTGAGGAATTGTTTGGGGACGGTCTATCGGACCTCGTGTCCACAGCGACAGCTGGAAAGTCGACTTTCTTGCCTCAGGTTTCCTCACAGCCTAAGAAAGCACCGTATTATCAAATGCAGTCCTTTCGTTCTCAAAAAGGCAAGAGGGTCCGGGGCGCATCCTTTCTTGCCAGAGGCAGGGGTAGAGGTAAGAAGCTGCACCATGCAGCCAGTTCCCAGGAACAAAAGTCCTCCCCTGCTTCCACTAAGTCCACCGCATGACGTTGGGGCTCCACAGGCGGAGCCAGGTGCGGTGGGGGCGCGTCTCCGAAACTTCAGCAACCAGTGGGTTCGCTCACAGGTGGATCTCTGGGCTGTACAAATTGTATCTCAGGGATACAAGCTGGAATTCGAAGCGACTCCCCCCCCCGCCGTTACCTCAAATCAGCCTTGCCAGCTTCCCCCATGGAAAGGGAGGTAGTACTGGCGGCAATTCACAAGCTGTACCTCCAGCAAGTGATTATCAGGGTCCCCCTCCTTCAACAGGGAAGGGGTTACTATTCCACAATGTTTGTGGTACCGAAACCGGACGGTTCGGTGAGACCCATTCTGAATTTAAAATCCTTGAACACTTATATAAAGAAATTCAAGTTCAAAATGGAATCGCTCAGAGCGGTTATTGCAAGCCTGGAAGAGGGGGATTTTATGGTGTCGCTGGACATCAAGGATGCTTACTTGCATGTCCCCATTTACCCACTTCACCAGGAGTACCTCAGGTTTGTGGTACAGGACTGTCATTACCAGTTCCAGATGTTGCCGTTTGGCCTGTCCACGGCACCGAGGATATTTACCAAGGTAATGGCCGAAATGATGATACTCCTTCGGAAGAAGGGAGTTATAGTTATCCCGTACTTGGACGATCCCCTCATAAAGGCGAGGTCCAGAGAGCAGTTGTTGATCAGCGTAGCACTCTCTAAGGAAGTGTTGCAACAGCACGGCTGGATTCTGAATGTTCCAAAGTCGCAGCTGATTCCTACGACGCGTCTGCTTTTCCTGGGCATGATTCTGGACACAGAACAGAAGAAGGTATTTCTCCCGGTGGAGAAGGCCCAGGAATTAGCATCTCTGGTCAGGGACCTCCTGAAACCAAAACAGGTATCGGTGCATCACTGCACGCGAGTCCTGGGAAAGATGGTGGCTTCATACGAAGCCATTCCCTTCGGCAGGTTCCATGCAAGGATCTTTCAGTGGGATCTGTTGGACAAGTGGTCCGGATCGCATCTTCAGATGCATCGGCTGATCACCCTGTCCCCAAGGGCCAGGGTGTCTCTTATGTGGTGGCTGCAGAGTGCTCACCTTCTCGAGGGCCGCAGGTTCGGCATACAGGACTGGGTCCTGGTGACCACGGATGCAAGCCTCCGAGGATGGGGGGCAGTCACTCAGGGAAGAAACTTCCAAGGGCTGTGGTCAAGTCTGGAGACTTCTCTACACTTAAATATATTAGAACTAAGGGCCATTTACAACGCCCTGAGTCAAGCAGAGTCCCTGCTTCGAAACCGACCAGTGCTGATTCAGTCAGACAACATCACGGCGGTCGCCCATGTAAACCGCCAGGGCGGCACAAGAAGCAGGATGGCAATGGCGGAAGCCACAAAGATTCTTCGGTGGGCGGAGAATCACGTGCAAGCACTGTCAGCAGTGTTCATTCCGGGAGTGGACAACTGGGAAGCAGACTTCCTCAGCAGACACGACCTCCACCCGGGAGAGTGGGGACTTCATCAAGAAGTCTTCACACAGATTGCAAAGCGATGGGAACTGCCACAGGTGGACATGATGGCGTCCCGCCTCAACAAAAAGCTAAAAAGATATTGCGCCAGGTCAAGGGACCCTCAGGCGATAGCTGTGGACGCCCTAGTGACACTGTGGGTGTACCAGTCGGTATATGTGTTTCCTCCTCTTCCTCTCATACCCAAGGTACTGAGAATAGTAAGAAAGAGAGGAATAAGAACAATACTCATTGTTCCGGATTGGACAAGAAGGACTTGGTACCCAGAACTGCAAGAAATGCGCACAGAGGACCCATGGCCTCTGCCTCTCAGACAGGACCTGCTGCAACAAGGGCCCTGTCTGTTCCAAGACTTACCGCGGCTGCGTTTGACGGCATGGCGGTTGAACGCCGGATCCTAGCGGAAAAAGGCATTCCGGATGAAGTTATTCCTACGCTGATAAAGGCTAGGAAGGACGTGACAGCAAAGCATTATCACCGTATATGGCGAAAATATGTTGCTTGGTGTGAGGCCAGGACGGCCCCTACAGAGGAATTCCAGCTGGGTCGATTCCTGCACTTCCTACAGTCAGTGGTGACTATGGGCCTAAAATTGGGGTCCATAAAGGTCCAGATTTCGGCCCTATCCATTTTCTTTCAAAAAGAACTGGCTTCACTGCCTGAGGTTCAGACGTTTGTTAAGAGAGTGCTGCATATTCAACCCCCTTTTGTGCCACGAGTGGCACCCTGGGATCTTAACGTTGTGTTGGATTTCCTGGAATCCCACTGGTTTGAGCCACTTAAGACCGTGGAACTAAAGTATCTCACGTGGAAAGTGGTCATGCTGTTGGCCTTAGCATCGGCTAGGCGTGTGTCGGAATTGGCGGCTTTGTCATGTAAAAGCCCATATCTGATCTTCCATATGGACAGGGTAGAATTGAGGACTCGTCCCCAATTTCTCCCAAAGGTGGTATCATCGTTTCATTTGAACCAACCTATTGTGGGGCCTGCGGCTACTCGGGACTTGGAGGACTCCAAGTTGCTGGACGTAGTCAGGGCTTTGAAAATATATGTTTCCAGAACGGCTGGAGTCAGGAAGACTGACTCGCTGTTTATCCTGCATGCACCCAACAAGCTGGGTGCTCCTGCTTCAAAGCAAACTATTGCTCGCTGGATCTGTAGCACGATTCAGCTGGCTCGTTCTGCGGCTGGATTGCCGCATCCAAAATCAGTAAAAGCCCATTCCACAAGGAAGGTGGGCTTTTCTTGGGCGGCTGCCCGAGGGGTCTCGGCTTTACAGCTTTGCCGAGCAGCTACTTGGTCGGGTTCAAACACCTTTGCAAAGTTCTACAAGTTTGATACCCTGGCTGAGGAGGACCTTGTGTTTGCTCATTCGGTGCTGCAGAGTCATCCGCACTCTCCCGCCCGTTTGGGAGCTTTGGTATAATCCCCATGGTCCTTACGGAGTTCCCAGCATCCACTAGGACGTCAGAGAAAATAAGAATTTACTCACCGGTAATTCTATTTCTCGTAGTCCGTAGTGGATGCTGGGCGCTCGTCCCAAGTGCGGATTTTCTGCAGTACGTGTATATAGTTATTGCTTAAATAAGGGTTATTGTTATGAGCCATCCGTTGAGTGAGGCTCAGTTGTTGTTCATACTGTTAACTGGGTAAGGTTATCACAAGTTATACGGTGTGGCTGGTATGAGTCTTACCCTGGATTCCAAAAATCCTTTCCTTGTTGTGTCAGCTCTTCCGGGCACAGTTTCCCTAACTGAGGTCTGGAGGAGGGGCATAGAGGGAGGAGCAAGTGCACACCAGATAGTACCTAATCTTTTCTTTAGAGTGCCCAGTCTCCTGCGGAGCCCGTCTATTCCCCATGGTCCTTACGGAGTTCCCAGCATCCACTACGGACTACGAGAAATAGAATTACCGGTGAGTAAATTCTTATTTTTAGCGTGTGTAAGTTATACACACAGGGCCGGTACTAGACATGGTGGAACCCGGGGCGAAAGTTTCCTTTGGCGCCCCCTCCAAAAAATATATATATATAGGGAAGGTGCACAAAAATATAGGGGTGGGGCCCCAGAATAGTACCAATTCACATTACACCGCACGGTAGTGTCTGTCAGTTACATTGCACCACACAGTATGCCTGTTAGAGACCCTTACACACATTATACCACAGTAGAGCAGAGCCCCTTAAACACATCACGCCAGGTAGAGTCCCTTTTATACACGTTATGCCAGGTAGAACCCCTTACACATATTACACCATAGTAGAGCAGAACCCCTTATATACATTATACCAGGTAGAGCCTCTTTTATGCATATAACACCAGGTAGTTCCCCTTATACACAGTACACCTGGTAGAGCCCCTTATACACAATATGCCAGGTAGAGCCCCTTATGTACGTTACGCCAGGTAGAGCCCCTTATGCACATTACTCCAGGTAGAGCCCCTTATACATATTATGCCAGGTAGAGCCCATTGTACACGTTATGCCAAGTAGAGCTCCTTATGCATGTTACGCCAGGTACAGCCCCTTTTATACACGTTACGCCAGGTAGAGCTATTGGAAATGGGGGTTTGGGTGATAAATGGCTGCATTTTTCTGTCATTCGGGCTGCTTTCTATTTGGGTTTTGTGACGGGTTACATGCTGCAGGCTTTTCCTGGTGTCCCACACCCCTGACGGGTTAGCAAGGACAGAGCAGGAATGTCCACACTCCTGTGCTGTGTCAGCACCTTGGGGGTAATTCAGAGTTGATCGCAGCAGCACATTTGTTAGCGGTTGGGCAAAACCATGTGCACTGAAGGGGGGGCAGATGTAACATGTGCAGAGAGAGTTAGATTTGGGTGGGTTATATTGTTTCTATGCAGGGTAAAAACTGGCTGCTTTATTTGTACACTGCAATTTAGATTTCAGTTTGAACACACCCCACCAAATCTAACTCTCTCTACACATGTTACATCTGCCTCCCCTGCAGTGCACATGGTTTTGCCCAACTGCTAACAAATTTCCTGCTGCGATCAACTCTGAATTACCCCCTTTGTGTCTTGGCCTTGCAGGAATTACTAGCTCTAAAGGAAACTGCTGCTGAAAGTACAACAGCAAATCTACATGATTGTATGTCCCCCAAAGCTGTTAGATGTCAGTCATGCATGGCAGAAAATGCAGCTGGCAATGACTCTGATCTTGGCAACGTTTGTACTAGCATCTAATGTCCCCAATCCTGTAGGCCTGTCTGTGTTTGTATAGATGTAGTTTAACTGTTTTATAGGATTTTACTGCGGCTGTGCCCTGAGGTCACAGTGCCCCGGACGGTAGGCCTGCTTGCCCGCACCTAGAACCACCACTGTATACACACAAGGGCGTAGCTACCATAGGTGCAGGTAGTGCAGCTGCTATGGGGCCCAGAGCTGAGAGGGGCCACCTTCCCTGTCACAGTTACATGTGTTATATACAGGGGTGTAGCTACCATAGGTGCAGGGAGTGCAGCTGCTACGGGGTCCAGAGCTGAGAGGAGCCACCTTCCCTGTCACCGTTACATGTGTTATATACAGGGTGTAGCTACCATAGGTGCAGGGAGTGCAGCTGCTATGGGGCCAGAGTTGAGAGGGGCCACCTTCCCTGACACAGTTACATGTGTTATATACAGGGTGTAGCTACCATAGGTGCAGGGAGTGCAGCTGTTATGGGGCTCAGAGCTGAGAGGGGCCCACCTTCCCTGTCACCGTTACATGTGTTATATACACGGTGTAGCTACCATAGGTGCAGGGAGTGCAGCTGCTATGGGGCCCAGAGCTGAGAGGTGCCACCTTCCCTGTCAATGTTACATGTGTTATATACAGGGTATAGCTACCATAGGTGCAGGGAGTGCAGTTGCTAAGGAGCCCAGAGCTGAGAGGGGCCACCTTCCCTGTCACAGTTACATGTGCTATATACAGGTGTGTAGCTACCATAGGTGCAGGGAGTGCTGCTGCTATGGGGCCGAGAGCTGAGAGGGGCCACCTTCCCTGTCATAGTTACATGTGTTATATACAGGGTGTAGCTACCATAGGTGCAGGGAGTGCAGCTGCTATGGGACCCAGAGCTGAGAGGGGCCACCTTCCCTGTCACAGTTACATGTGTTATATACAGGGTGTAGCTACCATAGGTGCAGGGAGTGCAGCTGCTATGGGGCCAGAGCTGAGAGGGGCCACCTTCCCTGTCACAGTTACATGTGTTATATACAGGGTGTAGCTACCATAGGTGCAGGGGGTGCAGCTGCTATGGGGCCCAGAGCTGAGAGGGGCCACCTTCCCTGTCACAGTTACACGTGTTATATACAGGGTGTAGCTACCATAGGTGCAGGGAGTGCAGCTGCTATGGGGCCCAGAGCTGAGAGGGGCCACCTTCCCTGTCACAGTTACATGTGGTATATACAGGGTGTAGCTACCATAGGTGCAGGTAGTGCAGCTGCTATGGGGCCCAGAGCTGAGAGGGGCCCACCTACCCTGTCACAGTTACATGTGTTATATACAGGGTGTAACTACCATAGGTGCAGGTAGTGCAGCTGCTATGGGGCCAGAGCTGAGAGGGGCCACCTTCCCTGTCACAGTTACAGGTGGTATATACAGGGTGTAGCTGCCATAGGTGCAGGGAGTGCAGCTGCTATGGGGCCCAGAGCTGAGAGGGGCCACCTTCCCTGTCACAGTTACATGTGTTATATACAGGGTGTAGCTACCATAGTTGCAGGCAGTACAGCTGCTATGGGGCCCAGAGCTGAGAGGGGCCACCTTCCCTGTCACAGTTACATGTGTTATATAGTATATATACAGGGTGTAGCTACCATAGGTGTAGGCAGTGCAGCTGCTATGGTACCAGAGCTGAGAGGGGCCACCTTCCCTGTCACAGTTACATGTGTTATATACAGGGTGTAGCTACCATAGGTGCAGGGAGTGCAGCTGCTATGGGGCCAGAGCTGAGAGGGGCCACCTTCCCTATCACAGTTACATGTGTTATATACAGGGTGTAGCTACCATAGGTGCAGGTAGTGCAGCTGCTATGGGGCCCAGAGCTGAGAGGGGCCCACCTTCCCTGTCACAGTTACATGTGTTATATACAGGATGTAACTACCATAGGTGCAGGGAGTGCAGCTGCTATGGGGTTAGAGCTGAGAGGGGCCACCTTCCCTGTCACGGTTACATGTGTTAGAGACAGGGTATAGCTACCATAGGTGTAGGCAGTGCAGCTGCTATGGTGCCAGAGCTGAGAGGGGCCACCTTCCCTGTTACAGTTACATGTGTTATATACAGGGTGTAGCTACCATAGGTGCAGGGAGTGCAGCTGCTATGGGGCCAGAGCTGAGAGGGGCCACCTTCCCTATCACAGTTACATGTGTTATATACAGGGTGTTGCTACCATAGGTGCAGGGAGGGCAGCTGCTATGGGGCTGAGAGGGGCCACCTTCCCTGTCACAGTTACATGTGTTATATACATTTTTCACCATTGGGTGGTACATAGGGGTCCTTTCAAACGTATTCCTTGGGGCCTGCAATATATCTAGGTATGGCACTGGACCTGCTCATTGTAGTGTGGTATAAAATAAACTGGAGGGCATTATAATGTTATATAATACAGAGGCGTATCTAGCACAGGGCGAGCAGGGCACGTGCCCTGGGCGCCGTGGCAGACCCAGCAGAGGGGGGCGCCACCGGCACCTGTACGGCCCGCTCGCCCCGTGCGACAGGGATTCCGCCGGCGCTACCCGCAGGGCTCTCCCTGTCGCCCCGGCTGCTGTGCCTGTCACACAGTACAGGCAGCGGCAGCCATGAGCCTCGTCTCCCCCCCCTCCGCAAAATTTACATTGCGCGTGCACGCGTGCGCGACCATGGCGCACATACGAAGGGAAGAAAGGTCACCACATGAAGCACATGTGGGGAGCCGCGAGTGCGTGCAGAGAGTGGGGGCGGGCTCTAGCAGTGTACACTGCTGCCTGTCCCCTCTCTTTCTCCTCAACGCAGCAGGTAAACTTAAAAAAACACTGGCACTGTGGGGCAATGTATCTGGCACTGTGGGGCATGTATCTGGCACTGTGGGGCATTGCAACTGGCACTGCGGGGCATGTATCTGGCAATGCGGGGCATGTATCTGGCACTGCGGGGCATGTATCTGGCACTGTGGGGCATTGCAACTGGCACTGTGGGGCAAGAGGGCTGAACTGACACCAGAAAGACAACTCCTGCTGCAGCTGGACGAGCCTTGATGTCAGCACACCTAAGGAACTATACACGCTAGTTTCCACCTTGTTCTGGTAATTACCCACTACCTGTATCCGTGTCGGGTTTTCCACTACTTTGAATGCCTATACAGCGCAAGCTGTCATTTTACTCTTAGTATCGCTATCCAGGATATTTTATGTTCATGTGTATTGTATGTCATTACATTTTTAACCAGAGATACTGCACTATGTTCTATGTTTCTCTTTTCTTTTCCGGTCTAATGGACTGAAGAAAAAGAGATTATATGAATGTGATTTGATTCCTGATCTTCGCACAGCGCTTAATCAGTGGTATCCTAAATGTTTGTCAATGTCTATGTAATTTGAGGGTGGAGAAACCTCGTTAGGAATACCCGTATTAGCAGCTGTAGACAGCGCACAGATATCCAACCAATTTGTGGTTTTACTGTGGGGCATGTATCTGGCACTGTGGGGCAATGTAATTGGCACTGTGGGGCATTGTATCTTGCACTGTGGGGCATGTATCTGGCACTGTGGGGCATGTATCTGGCACTGTGGGGCATTGTAACTGGCACTGTGGGGCATTGTATCTTGCACTGTGGGGCATGTATCTGGCACTGTGGGGCATGTATCTGGCACTGTGGGGCAATGTAACTGGCACTGTGGGGCATGTATCTGGCCCTGTGGGGCATGTATCTGGAACTGTGGGGCATTGCAACTGGCACTGTGGGGCATGTATCTGGCACTGTGGGGCAATGTAACTGGTACTGTGGGGCATTTTCAGTGGCCACACCCCTTCTGGTGTGTGGCCACGCCCATTTTTCGCCGCACGTGCGCACATACTCCTTTTTTTTTTCTGGGCTGGGGGGGGGGGGCGCCGCCACTCTTCATCTTGCCCTGTGCTCCGAAAACCCTAGTTACGCCTCTGATATAATATGAACCAGGGCACTGTAATGAGGCACAATATGAATGGGGAGCACTATATATAGTAATGTGAATTGGGGGTACTGTGCGGCATAATGTGAATTGGGGGTACTGTGCGGCATAATGTGAATTGGGGGTACTGTGCGGCATTATGTGTACTGGCAGCTCTGAAATGTGACATAGGGTGAGCTTAAGCACTACTGCGATTCATAAAAGAAACTAGGGCACTACTATGGGGCATAACATTAAATAAGGCTCTACTATGGTTCAGAAAATGAACTAGGGCACTATTAGAGGGCATAGAATTACCAACTGCTGTAGAGAGGTGTCTCTCTAGAAGCATTGGGACGGGAGCCCCTTCAAAATGTTGCTATGGGGCCCACAAAGTTCTGGCTACGCCCCTGTATACACATCTAGTTTTACCATTAATAAAACACCATAATTGAGCAGTAAGGACACCTGCAGGGAAGTTTATTTATTGCACAATTTTTATTAATTTGTTGGGTTTTTTTAAACAGAGATTGCATAGAACAACATTGGAAAGGAAGGTGATTACAAAGTGTGTGCCACTGAGTTCTCTTCCTTGGTTCTCTTTCTCTCTAATTGCCGTTCCTGCAGACAGACAACAACCCGCAATGCTGCCATTTCTCTCCAAGAAATACTCTAAACAATTAACTAGTCAGGCGCCTCCTCTTTGTCCTCTTCCTTTATTGCAGCTCCGAAAACTTCATTTAAAACACTGTACAGTTTTTTTTTTCCCACAGACCCATTCAGCTTGTCTGCAGAGCTGACATTCTATATACAGATGTAGCTGTGTTCAGCTTTGCCGCGCCGCAGCTTGCTGCATGGTGCGGCAGGCTGTAACTATTCACAACCGGCGATCGCTCCATTCATTCCTACGGACGTAAGCATACGCGCGTCCTAGTCGCGGGGCACACTGGTCACGCCAGCTGAGGGCGGCTACATCTGTACCAATGTTTCCCAACCTCTGTCCTCGTGGAACTTTAACAGTCCAGGGTTTAAGGAAAGCCGTACTTGAGCACAGGTGACTAAGCATCTGTGCTCAAGCATGTATATCTGTAAAACCTGGACCGTTCCTGTGCATTGAGGACCAATATTGGGAACCACTGTTCTATACTGTAGTATAGCATGGACCCTGACATGCAGTAGAATTCTCAGGGGCTGACTCTAAGGGGTATATTTACTAAGGTGTGAGGTTTTTTTTTTAAAGTGGAGATGTTACCCGTAGCAACCATTCAGATTCCACTTAACATTTATCTAGCACCTTCTAGAGGATAATAGTTTGAATCAGAAGCTAAAAGACTCACACCTTAGTAAATATAAGTTGGGAGCAAAGCAATAATAAAAAAAAAAAAAACAGCAAAAACTTTGCGCCCTGACAAACCATGTTGCGCCGTAGGCGGGGGAGGGGAGAGTTAAAAATTACCGTAATAAAAATACGGTGCCCTGTGTGACCTAACGGACAATTGACAGTAGGTCCTATTGATGTACAATACTGCCTGAGACCGATAAGCGGGAGACGGGAGGACGCTATATGCGGCGGCTTGAAGACGGGAGCGGAATCATCTAATCAGCGCCTGCAGTGCGCAAAGCTCCGGGAGCCGGATACGACCTCCATCCCCTAATGCGAAGTAAGGTGTGTGTGTGTGATAACCTGACACAGCAGAAGACGGAGTACACCATCCACGGACAGTGGTAACCGGGAGTTTCATATAGGTGCTTGCTGTGCACCAAACCCCAGGTGACATTTATCCTCTCCGTGCCGTTTGGAGATTTTCTCCATGTACAAAAGGACCATTTACAACTGATATAGTGGTTCGATTTACCTACTTGGTACACACCTAAACTCATTTCTACGAGCACAATTAATGGGATTGTTCCATGTTGAAAATACCAACTAAAGGACACTGTCAACGTATGAATATTGATTAGTCATATATGGTCACAATTAATGATATGATCCACCTCTTATGCTCAGTAGTAAAAGTTTAGTATTTATCTTTTTATGTGTATGCGCATACTTAACTATTCATTTTTATGTTTATAATTTATTTATGGATATTAAATCTATTTCAATCATTAATTAAGTGTCTTCAAGTCATGTTACCTTTAATTCAATAGCGCAAGAGGTTAACTAGAATTATTTTTGCTACACCTGGTTTTAATCAGGTGTGATTGTGTTGGCCATTTCCACAGGCCATTTCACCTTGTTTGCGGCTATTTAAATTGTATGAGCTGTAAGAGAATTATCTATTTATTTATACACTATTTATAACTGTTGATAGCGCCTGACATCAGTACTCGTAATAAAAATAAAGCTGTCTAGAATGTGTGGGCTGCATGCAGAAGCAGTCAGTATTTACTCTGCATACAAAATAATAACTGTATTTGCCCCCCCTCCCCCTTGCTGTGCAGCGTGGTTTGTCCTGTACCAAAGATACCGTCTTGTTTGCTTTTCTCCCAATTCAGCCCCTCAGTGTCTGTCTTATCCAGACATGTAATAGGGATAATAGACACAGCCGGATCCTATACAGTACACGGTAACTTACGGTATTGCTGTATTGTGACCTTTTATTGACAGTACAAGGTGTGAATGTGGCTGTTATCGACCTTCAGATACAAAGGAAAGGATAATGCTGACATTAGACAAAGACCAACTGCACTGATCTGTGTAACTGGCTCGCCTGGTTGCTGGGTCATTATTACACTAAAAACAGGTTTATCCCCTTCACGGTTAAACTTCCTTACAGTGCATAATATACAGTACATTCGCTGGAGGACTCACCCAAGCAACTACTACTCCTTCACTAACCTCGTCTTCCTCCCCTTATAAAGACTAATAACACCCCGCAACCCCACAAGTGGTCTCCCCCCCCCCCCCATCCCCCCGCCCTATTCTCCTGCTACGTATATATATATTACATAGACAGCCAGCGCACCAGAGAGAGGGAAGGCTTCCTGCTCCGTGAGGTAGAGCGTTGCATTTTGAAATGCACAAATGTCTCATTCATTCTATGGACCTCATTTGAAAGGTGTGCTCCCATTTTCCAGGCGCCCCTAGAAAACCAGAAGAACGCTGACGCTTGGGAGGAGGCATAAAATCTGAAATCCACCGTGGGACCACTTCCCAAACACCGTCTCCATGAAATAAGAAAGCACTTTGCACTGCGCTTTGCAAATGAGGCCCCATGCGTTTTTCTCTGTAGGTTTTGCTGCGGGATAACAAATACAAAATGTCTCTGAACTATAGTAACCCGTGATAGTCCGTTATTTTGAGGCTTATAGGTGTAGTAGGAAGTCAGGTAGTCAAGACACAGCCCTGGAACCACAGGTCCTAATAGGTAACCAGTACTTACTTCATGGACGGTTCCATTAATAATTCCTGCAAGCTCCTAAATCTTGTTCAGTTGCACATATTGGTCACCAATAATAATCACAAGGTCCCCTTTCTCTCAATGAAAAATAGGGACAGCATGTCCAACCCCCCCCCCCCCCCCCCCCCAGGTAACCAGAAGTGGCTATCGCCAGACGTAGCTCCTTCTTCAAAAGCAACAAAGGAACCGGTTCTTCTCACTCCGCATTGGAGAACTATAGTCCGTAAATTGTTTACAGATTTAGATGCTAAATAAAACCTTGTTTAGAATCATTTACAGCTTTAATTCCTCATTACAGAAGCAGCAAGTTAATAACGAGAGCCTGCAAAGAGTTCTCTCTGTTGAAGACTTATTGGCTCATTCATGGCTTTGTGCCTCATTACAGCAGTGCTTAGATGAGGCAGCATTCATTAGAACACATTGGAATAACTGTGAACTTGCACATCAGCATTAAATACTGATTATAGGTTCCAGACGTCTCAGTCAGCAGTGCAAGGATGAAGGAAACCTAACTCCACGGAGATGGCCACAGACCTAATGTGTGAAGAAGACATTCCGTTAGGAAGACCTTTACCCAGATGCATGATTCTAATGTCCACCAACATTCCACCCATCGAGTCAGATTTCACAGTGAGGTTCTGCCTGGTAAAGTGTCCCCATCATTATGGACTGGTACAGTTATTGAATGAGTTCAATGTAGGACACCACATGCTGAACTGTTTTTGGAGAGTCCAATGAGTGAAAGTTGTATTTCCGTTCAATACAAAGCTCTTTAATGGGTGGAGTGGTGAAAACTTTGTTCCAAGCGGCTCAGTGATGGTCAGGTTCTATGGTGGCATTATTTGTTGAGAGTGTATTATTGCCATTCCCTGACCCAGGAGGTGAATTCCCTGCATTAGAGTAATGCCAAGGAAGCAGGTAAAAAATATAGACTCCGGCCAGGACAAGTGCCACAGTTAGTGCCACGATTAAAACAATGGAACCGTAGAAGATACAGCCTCCTGACCTGAAAAGTAGACAGAGTCTTCGGGGGGAATGAGGTTCTGGTGGTGGACGCCCAAGGTCTACGCTGAGACTGACCGAGCTAACGTTTAAGGAGTTAGTTTGTGGCACATACAAGAGGCCACGTTTTCTGTTGAACCTCAAAGAGGGTACTGGACAAGTGAGTGACTTGTTAAGCCTACTCAACAAGTGTTTGTCAGTGGACAGTGCAGGGGGTCCCTTATTTTTTGGAAGCGAGGTCGGTTCTCGACAGACTGGGCAAGGGAGAGATTCCGGTGCTGTTGAGCCCACGGTGATCCGGGAGAGACATTCCAGGCAGAAAACATGGCCACAGGAGAGGACTTTGGGAAGGTGGAAGAGTGTGTCGTATGGGGTGAAGCAGATCACGCACTCGGAGAGTCCATCTCCGTCCAAGGAGGATGCTGGCTGCTCATCTGCCATGATAAAGTGGGCACATAACAGGTCTGTGGAGATAAGGGAGAAGAGTAAAGGACAAGAATAAACAGATCACAGCGAAAGATTTAGGTTTGTTTTTGGTTTTTTTGTCTTTTTTGTTTTCTTTAAACTGTCTGAAACTTTTTTCTTCTGGTTTTTAGAAAGTTTTGAAGTGACAATGTCTTCAGCAGCAGCGACTGCACACGTATGCACGTGCCCACAGCCCAGGCTCTAGTGTTTGCCCTTATATAATCTCCAAAGTACATTATAAAAGCATGGTTCAATAGCCCTCGTTCCAGGTAACGGTTGCACTTTTTTTTTTTTTTTTTTTTGTATACAAAACTAATAAATCTAGAAATGATGAAACAGTAAATACGCAGCTATGAGTTACAGAGGGATATTTAAAGGCATTTTGCCCATGTTGAGATAAAGTATAAACTCTTAGAAAAACAGAGCACAGATTCACACTAGTCGAGCCCTATATAGAAAGTACCGTACCTAGCAAGCCATCTATTTAGGATTTCTCCTTTTATGCTAGCGGAATAATTCTGAATGCTCAGAATATAGAGAATTTCTGTGAACCTTATTTCTATTAAAGCACAAATGAACAAATGATATACAGTATCACACCACCAACTGCAACTCGTGTACCAAAATCAAATCCCTAGTCTTATGAGCTGACACTCTAATCTACTGAGCTATAGCAAATATAGGGGCTGACCCTAGGCAGAACTAGACTTCTCTTTAGAGCTAAGTATACACTGGAGCGATGTGTACCCGGACTATATGGCGGCGGATTTGCCGACATGTCGTTACCGTGTTACACATCAGAGCGATGTAATGAAGGACGGAACGATCCTTCGTTTATTCCTTCATCACACAGCATGTCGGCGCATGCAATATCATCCGGTCGGCCACGCAGCACACCTGACCGGACAATATCGCATGCGTGTGCGCTCTGACTGGCTGTACACACGGAACGATCTGACTGATAAGCCGCTCCGATTTGCCCGGAAACAACATATCGGGCCGAGCTTGCTCCAGTGTGTACCCCGCTTAAGAAGCAGTTTAACAATAAATCCCGAAGACCCTCTAGTCCTGATTCCTCCTCTTTCCAGTCCCAACTCGATAGGCCTCGCATGTTATGTATCACATGAATGAATTGTGTCACCAGCTCTTGTTTAGTCCCTCATCACCTTTAATAATCTGCTGTACGTCTGTGGTTCCTGACATTTGTTAAAATGGACCTGTTGCCTACAGACCTAGGAGGCGGCCATTTTCTGGGCTGAACCATGATTATGAATTCACTAGGGGCTAGTGGCCTCACCTCATGCCTTCTGCCCCAGTGGTCACGTTAGGTCCAATAAGCTGGATTTTAGATCAGACCTCAAAATGGCTATGATGGGTTTTAGCTGATAAAATTAAACATATGATGCAATTCATATATATGCCCACATTTACATAATTTTCAGGCATTAAAAGGTTTAACCATGTCCTCGCCTGACAGCGCAGTGTAGTGTGGCAGCCAGGGTTAATTTAGTCAGCATTAAGGGGGACATTTACTAAGCAGTGATAAGAGCAGAGAAGTGAGCCAGTGGAGAAGTTGCCCATGGCAACCAATCAGCACTGAAGTAACATCTATAATTTGCATACTATAAAATGATACAGAACTGCTGATTGGCTGGTGGGGCCACTTCTCCACTGGCTCACTACTCCGCTCTTATCACTGATTAGTAAATGTCCCCCTAAGTCTGGCCATTTGAATAGTCTGCTGGCCGGTGCTAAACTGACAATAGGCTAATTCAGACCTGATCACAGCTGTGCGTTTTCACACAGCAGCGATCAGGTTTGAACTGGGCCGGCGCGTGCCAGACAGCCGACGGCTGTCTTAGCCCTGCGATCGCCTGGCCACCGTTTAGGGGGTGCGGTCCGTGCAGCGCAGGCGTGTGACCCAGGCAGCGGCGAGTAGCTCCCTGCCAGCGCGCAGGAGCTGCGCTTGTTAGGAGCTACTATTCAAGTACAAAAGCATCGCCGCAGTGCGCTGTTTTGTACCTGTGCGGCGTGGGGCCTGACATGCGGACTAGTCCTGTGCTGGGCGTCCCCCCGCACGTCAGGGAAGCTGATCGTAGATGTGCTAAATTTAGCACATCTACGATCAGATCTGAATCACCCCCAATACAAGGGGGTAAATTTACTAAGATGAGAGTTCTATTTAAAATGGGATGTTGCCCATAGCAACCAATCAGATTCTACTTCTTATTTATCTAGCACCTTCCAGAAGATAATACCTGGAATCTGATTGGTTGCTATGGGCAACATCCCATCTTAAATAGAACTCCCATCTTAGTAAATTTACCCCAAGGAGTAAAGCCATTTGCAATTCCTCACTAGATGGGACTGTTAATAGTACATATGTGTGTATAACTATGTATTGCGCCCAGAGCTCCCTCATGAAGTGTAACATGAATAAGCACGCTACAATTTGGCACTTTAGTACGTTTGTTAAGACCCAGCTTGTGACAAAATGAAAGAAAATAAATTCTGTATACGCAGAGAATTGTGTCTACGGGCTAGATGCATCATCACTTGGAAAATGATAAAATTGAGAGAGATAAAGTACCAACCAATCAGCTCCTATTATGTCACATGCCCTGTTTGAAAAATGACAGGAGCTGATTGGCTGGTCGTTTATCACTTTCCATTTTATCACTCTCCGAGTGATGATGCATCTAGCCCACTGTTTTTACGTTTTCATTTTCTTTACACTGAAACTTGAATATTAACATACTGTACCCTTCAAGCCAAAAGTTGGGGTTATGGGATTTCTACAGGTTAAAGAACAGTATTTTAAAATATAATCTTAAAAGATGCCTTTAATTAAAGCCAGGTCACAGCTGAGCAATGCAGACGAGGAAGGGGAGAAGCTGCTTAGTTGCAGATATTTATGGTCTGTGGGGATCTATGGAGAGTGATAAACTACCAACCAATCAGCTCCTGTCATGTTTAAAACACAGCCTGCAACATGGCAGTGAGGAGCTGATTGGCTGATACTTTATCTCTCTCTCCAAGACTAGTACGTCTCCCGTTATGTTTGATAAATGACAGTCAGGAGCTGATTGGCTGGTAGTTTATCTCCTAATTTATCTCTTTCCAAGGTGTAATTTTGCGCCTCGTCCTGATTGTTGTTTTATCTATGTAATGTGTGGGGGGAATGGTTCTCATCACTGCGATAGTGGCCGCAGGGGAGTTTGGTGGGAGGTTCCCCCTAATCGCCCCACTATGGATTCTCCACTCTGGCTGGTGCAGGGTTGTGCAGAAATCACTGTATGCTGCTTCCAACAGTGTGCCCGGGAAATAAACTGTACATTTCTCCGTATGCAGGTATGCATCTTATCTGCATGCTTGGTTTTCATCATCATCATCATACACTTCTATTTTCGGTATGACCAGCCCTGCATAGCCCCCATTTGCGTAAAACAGCCCCCACTAAACTTTAGGTACATGCGAGAACCCCATTATAAACCAGTTCCACCTCTGCTGTCATAAGTGTCGATTGTATAGAACTGCCTATGACACTATTCCCCCTGTTCCGTGCACTGGCTTCCTAGGTGTGCATAGTGCAAAACTGCGCAGGATCCGCTCCGCCAGCTGGTGTAATGTCACCCCCCCCCCCAGAATATAGATATTAATTCCAGCACCAACCGGTTGGAAAATCTAGATTTTTCTTTGTCAAGTGCTACACCGCCAGTACCGAGGGACAAAACGGGGGTCATCCCACAAATCCGGCATTTACGGAAGGATGGCAGACGTGCCCGTAGCCTAGCTATCACCTTATCGTGTAAACGGGATTATTTTATATAAATTCAAATTCTGGAAAAATGTGACTTTACAGTCGTCAGTCACCTGCGTGCGGTCTCACCTGCGTCACAGCCTGCGTGAGTGTGTACAGGATACTGTATGTGTCAGGCGGGAGAGATGTCACTTTCTGTACTCCAGCTGTCTCACCGATATTTGCCGCCCCTCACCCTGTCACTGCACCAGCTCCCGGGCTTGCCACCTCTCTGCCAGTCTCTTATCTCCAGGTGCCGGCACTGCCCGTACTGCACATTCTCCTATTTGTCTTTCCACTCCTGTGGTTGCCCTATGTTTTTCTTTCTTTTGTATTTAATAGGACTCTATATATATCTCTCTTACCTCCTCTTATGATTCAGTCTCTCTGCTCACAGCAGTCCCTTGGTACTCCCATGCCTCGCTCTGTTGTGCCTCCAACCTCTCATCCCCGAGAGTGTCTCCTTCTGATTGCCAGTTGCCCAGTGCTTACGGACAGTTTTCCAGGCTGTCTAATCTGGGCCAGTGCAGCTCGGGGAATCTCACTCGACCTGTCTATCTGGAAGTCTCACCTACTGCGAATTCCGTCTTCTCACCTGTTCACTCCCTCCTGGCAGGTGCAATGATAAGGGACCTGTCACCTATAGCAATTGTCCCACTGACGCACATAGACAGCAGGTACACAACATGGTACCTCCCCTGCTAGGGTGACAGGAACCACCATTCTGGCCCTCCCATAAGAAGGTGGCAAAGGAACGAGTCACGATAATCATTTTCCTTATGCAACGCTGACAATGCATTCATTCTGTGTAACAGCCATAGCCTAATGCAGAGAGTGAGGGTATTGTGTCTCACCAGCTGTTGTAGAACTACACGTGTCCCGCCTCTTACAGTCCAGGCCTAACCCAAAGGTAGACAACCTGCAGCTCGCCAGCTGTTGTGGAACTACAAGTCACAGCATGCCACATTCTATTTTCAACCTAGCCCGACTGGTATTACAAACTCTGCCTGATTCAGAGGTATGACTTGGCAGCTGCTGTGGAAATACAAGCAGCAGCAGGCATGCTGGTGCTTGTAGTCCTACAGCGGCAGGAGAGGTACAGGTGGCCTACCACTGATCTATATGTTGGTGACTAGGCCAAGTTGGTGTCAAGCTTTCCGGGCATACAGAAACCCACTGGACTTTCTGGGACTTGTAGTCCACCATTAGCTGTTTATGGGGGTCATTCTGACCCGATCGCACTCTGTAGTGTATCGCAGCGGTGCGATCGGGTCAGAACTGCGCATGCACCGACGCCGCAGTGTGCCGGCGCATGCCACACAGCCGAAAGCCGTCGTGCCGCTACAATCGCCTCTGCCTGATTGACAGGCAGAGGCAGGGCGGGGGGGGGCGGAACGGGCGTATCGTGTGCGCGGTCCGGCCAACGCAGGCGTGGCCGGACCGAACGGGGGGCGGGCCGCAGCCGCTGCGTGACGTCACACGCAGCCGCTGCGGGCCGGGGAGCGATGAGTAGCTCCCGGCCAGCACGCTAAAGCTGCGCTGGTCGGGAGCTACTCCTGAAGTGCAAAGGCATCGCCGCCTTTGCACTTCTGCGGGGGGGGGGGGGGGGGGGGGAGCACCAGTGACATGCGGGGCGGACTAGCCCTGTGCTGGGCGTCCCCCCGCATGTCAGTGTGAATGATCGTAGCTGTGCTATCATTTTCGGAATGACCACCTATGCCTCTTCTAGAGTTGTGCAAATAGGTGATGCAGGATCAAAATCCCCAACAAGTCTCTCAGCGACTTTCTGTGAAAGACAAACTCTCAATATTTCACTGTCACTGAGGGACAATAAAATGGAAATATTTCCATGAACTATGAAAACAAAACCTGAGCTGAGGCTGACAGGAGAGAAATACAGGTTCTGCAGCCTTCTGCTGTGTACCGAAATATACTGTACCGTCATCGTACAAGCGGGAAATATTTTTAACTGGTTTGTTTTCCAGTTTGCTCAGGCGGGCTTGTCTGTATGAGCAGTAAGCCATGTCAATATCATGAATGCAGTATACACGGCCGGTGCAGTCACCGTGGGCAACAAGGTTGGGGGGGCACCTGTAATGCTGAATAGTTATACACTTCTCCATGGTTACCCCAAAACTAGCATCGGCCACTGACATGGAGTGGGCAGTCTGGGAACGTGGCATGGGGCTGTGATGACATTGGCCATAGTAACATCCCTAGGTGGATAGAAGCAGATGTGTCACCTGATAGGGTAACAAGCAGGGGGGCCAAATGGCAAAGTGACCATGAAATTGGTAAGAAGGGTGCGCAAAGAGCTTCAGACAGTCCCATGTTTGTATCATCAGGATCTGGGACAAGATAAAGACAGAAGAGATATCTGTATGTAACACTAGTGCAGGTCCACAGAGCCGGCCCTAGGCATAGGCAAACTATGCCTAGGGGCACAAGCAGCTTCTGCTGATTAAAATGATATGTGGTATGCCTATATTCTGTGTGTAGCATTTCGTATGCAGATACAGCCACAGTCGCACACAGTATATAGGCATGCTGTATATCAGTTTAATCAGCAGAAGCTGCTTGTGCATCCTAGCCACATAGCCATGCAAATGAGATGCATTTTCATAAAAAAATAGGCACCCAACGTTAGCAGTGCTGCCAGTTGACTCACGCCAGGAACTATATGTGTCATTATGTGTATAAGGGCATTAATAATGTGTAACATATGTGTAAGGGGCACTATGTGTGTCATTATGTGTATAAGGGCATTAATAATGTGTAACATATGTGTAAGGGGCACTATGTGTGTCATTATGTGTATAAGGGCATTAATAATGTGTAACATATGTGTAAGGGGCACTATGTGTGTCATTATGTGTATAAGGACATTAATAATGTGCAGCATATGTGTAAGGGAAATTATGTGTATAAGGGCATTTATAAAGGTTGGCATAATGTGTAAGGCGCATTATGTTTATAAGGACATTAATAATGCGTGTCATATGTGTAAGGGGCATTACTGTGTGGTATTATGTGTATAAATGCATTACCAATGTGTGGTATTATGTGTATAAGGTGTTCTACTGTGTGGCGTAACGTATAGAAAAGGCACTACTGTGTGGTCTAATATGAATAAAGAGCAATATGGTGTGGTGTAATGTGAATAAGGAGCAATTCAGTATGATGTTATGTGAAATAGGGGCACTACTGTGAGGAGTAACGTATATAAGGTAAAGTGGTACTACTGTGTGATGTAATGTGAAGGAACACTATCGCATTATAAATTGGGAATAAAGATGCACTACAGTGAGACATAAGTTGAATTGGGGGTACTATTGTGTGGCCATGCCCCTTGCCAGCAAAAACACACCTCTTTTTGGGCTGTGCACTGAATGTGCACACTGTTCTTATTTAAATTACAGGGGGTAGGAAAACAAAAAAAGGACTGCTATGGGTGAGGGGTGATGGTGCTGGGAAAGGGGTGCAGGGTCAGAGGCGGAACTAGCGGTGGTGCTAGGGGGCACCATCCAAAATCTTGCCTAGGGCATCATATTGGTTAGAGCCGGCTCTGCAGGTCCAACATGGTGCTACTCCTCAAGGGAAGCTTAATTCCCTGTACCAAGATGGCCACCAAGGCTACTACGAAGTATGCGTGGGAGCCATCTTGAGACTGTGTGAGACTTTGTGAGTGTCACAGTGGAAGACAGGAGCCTTCCCCTTAGTTCCAGAGAGACTTGTATTTACCTGCCGTTACCGAAGCGTTTCCAGCATCCTGCAGCACTACCCGGTAGCTACATACACTCACCGGCTGGTGAGCTGTATGATCCTCCACTTCACTCCATGTACCAGTGTCTGTAACAGTGAGTACAGCTGTACCTCCTTCATCTTTAAAAAAAATCAACTCCACTAGTTACGTTACTGAGCTGGTTGTTCTTGTAAGGCATGGTGTGTACAGAGACTCTACTACATCCCCAGGCCTGTACACACATATTTCCAGCACTATGAACATATTCCGATGTTGTGTTGTTTCAGATCAGCACAATAATACTGTCAGGTTTTCACTGAAGTCAGTGTAGGTCATTTATGTAAAACGTCCTGAAAAATGGCCAAATTCCACCAAAGAGCAAAGAATTGTGGATCAGTGGCTCCGTTTGCACAGTAGCCGGCACCTGGGTGGTATTGGGCAACATACTGGGTATTGGGTGGGGTAAGAGATGTTCTTGCACAATACAGACCAGGCCGACCGGTCACATATTTTTATGGAGAGGTAAAAAAAAATGATCCTGTAGAACAAGATTATTAAAATAGCATAGAGAGTGATTTGGATGTTTCTCACTATCACTTTGACTACTTAAGTTAAAAGTGCTTCAGTTTGCTTCCAAATTTCACCTATGTTTGTACAAGTGCTACTTCTATATTGCAGAGCTGACTGCGGACAGCAGAAGGTAAGCCGGCCCCTCCTTGTGCGCTGGGTGGGCAATCTAGGCTCACTGGTGCAACACCAAGATGTTCTTTACTGTGCATCGGACAGCCTCCTCACGATCCGGGCAATTAGTCACCACTTCTTACCTTCCAAGTGTCTCCTGAGACTGGCCCAGCGTTCCAAGCCTGGATTCCACCTGCGCTGTCTGCGTGCAGCGCACTGTACAACATTGCCTCAGTCTCCCCTCCGTGATCCCGGCAGCGCTGTCATGGCAACTATACAGTTAATCCCTTCTGTCATAGTGAATGGCGTCTCCTGTCTCCTGCGGCCTCCGACGCCATCACCACTGATTTCCTCATGCTAAAGTTCAAACAGACTTTCCCTCCAGATTCAAACATGGGCACAGCCATGTTTGATTTCATCACATGTCACTCTACAGCCTATCCGCTGCACTCTGGACTCTGCCTGATTGCTCAGCCAATACCTGCTTCCCAGCTGGTATAAATATCCTGCATCCAGGCTGCCTAGTTGTCAGTGCTTTGGTTGTCTATCCTAGTGATACATGTCTCTCCTGTCTGTGGATGTCCCAGCTTGTGCTTCCAGGTATTCCAGCTCCTGAGACCTTGCTCCACTTAAAGAGACCCTGCACCAGTTACCATCCTGTGGTGCTGCCTGACTCCAGCTGTGTTCCTGCATTGCGTCCTGTGATCTGCAGTGATCCATCTTCAGCTTTCAGCGTTGTTCCAGAATCGCTTCCAATGGTGTTCCAGTATCACTCCTAGCTCTCGCTGCCTGCCAACATCGCTCTCCGTGATCCACAGTGACTTCATCACCGGCTTCCAGCGTTGTTCCAGTCTCGCTTCCAGCTTCCAGCAGTGTTCCTGTGTCACTACCATCTCCACAGTGACTTCATCACCGGCTTACAGCCGTGTTCCAGTCTCGCTTCCAGCGTTGCTCCAGTCTCACTTCCAGCTTCCAGCAGTGTTCCTGTGTCACTCCCAGCTCCACAGTGACTTCATCACCGGCTTCCAGCTTCCAGCGTTGCTCCAGTCTCACTTCCAGCTTCTAGCGCTGTTCCTGTGTCACTACCAGCTCCACAGTGACTTCATCACCGGCTTCCAGCGTTGTTCCAGTCTCGCTTCCAGCAGTGTTCCTGTGTCACTCCCAGCTCCACAGTGACTTCATCACCGGCTTCCAGCTTCCAGCGTTGCTCCAGTCTCACTTCCAGCTTCCAGCGGTGTTCCTGTGTCACTACCAGCTCCACAGTGACTTCATCACCGGCTTCCAGCGTTGTTCCAGTCTCGCTTCCAGCGTTGCTCCAGTCTCACTTCCAGCTTCCAGCAGTGTTCCTGTGTCACTACCAGCTCCACAGTGACTTCATCACCGGCTTCCAGCTTCCAGCGTTGCTCCAGTCTCACTTCCAGCTTCCAGCGGTGTTCCTGTGTTACTACCAGCTCCACAGTGACTTCATCACCTGCTTCCAGCGTTGTTCCTGTCTCGCTTCCAGCGGTGTTCCTGTGTCACTACCAGCTCTCAGCGGTGTCCTGTATTATTTTCAGTATCGCTCTCCATCTCCAACGGTGTTCCAGCATCGATCTGTTCATCATCTACCACACAACATCGAACCACACTTCACCATCGATACTCACCATCGGACTCTATCTTCTGCGGTGAGTTCAATACACCTTCTGTCTGCACCGGTTCCATCCGGCAATTCTCCCAATTTCCTTTCAACCTCTGTGCACTTGTGCCAAACCAGGCCTCTGGTCTTGGAAGTTATTTTCAGTTGCTATTCTAAAATATTGCAGAGAGCTGCCAGGAGTCAGTGATGAGCTGCCAGGAGTCAGTGATGAGCTGCCAGGAGTCAGTGATGAGCTGCCAGGAGTCAGTGATGAGCTGCCAGGATTCAGTGATGAGCTGCCAGGATTCAGTGATGAGCTGCCAGGAGTCAGTGATGAGCTGCCAGGATTCAGTGATGAGCTGCCAGGATTCAGTGATGAGCTGCCAGGAGTCAGTGATGAGCTGCCAGGAGTCAGTGATTTCGCCAGGTTGGTTTTGCCTTTAATTAATTGTTGCTTTAAGTCTAGCTGCTAAACGAACGCCATCTCGCAGCGCCCTGCTGCTCACATGCGATTACATATATAACCCTAAGACTCCAATTAATAATACGGGATTGATGTGTAGAAACTGTTATTTCAGAGAAACTATTGTGTTTATTCTCCACCGTACTTACTGTACCTAGTCTTCTGGAAGATCGCTGGGAAGGGGGAGGTAAATGGGAGGTTAGGGGTGCTGCAAATGGTGTCATCATGGCCCCTCCCTCTTCCCCAGAGAGTGGGCGGGATCTACTCACCCAATAGGCTGGGTGAACAGTCCCAAAGTCTTCCAGATATTCCGGGAGAGTATGCAGCTCTTCATGCAGGGGAAATAAAGAGGGGCAGGAGATGAAGTGGGATTCAATAAGCTGTAACCAATCAGAGTACTGAAGGTTTAACAGAACAGAGTATTTCAGCTTAGCCTTCTCTTGCGTGTCCATGTATGGGCCAGTCTTTATTGGGAGGCTACAATCCGATCCTGTTACCCTTGGCGATGGCATGGAGTAGTGACGTGCGGCTCCTGATCAGCTGATGCAAGAGGGTAATGTTTTTTTTTTAAGAGGTTTGTCTTTAAGTGGTGTGCTTTGGTCATTACGTGCCAGAGCCTTGTGGGTTGTTTTCTTTAATGTTTCTGCTGCTGGGCGGTCCCTTCTGGTGGGTGGGAGCTGAAATGCCAGCACCGGCAGATGATTGTGCCCAAATGGAGCTACAATTAAATAGCTCCATTAAGCACCATCTGCTGGCTGCAGGCAAAAGAAAAAAACAATTGAATTCCACCCTTGAAGTTGTTGGTGATGGGCTGACAGTTGGATCCCATCTAGGTCTTGATGATTGATGCCATGGGCTGGCAAATATAGCCTATGCTGCCACCTGTAATAGACGGACCACCTAATCCTCAATAGAAACATAATATCAATATATACAACAGGTCTAGCGCTCTGCTGTATCAGTCCAGGGGTGCTCTGTCAGCTCTGCTGTATCAGTCCAGGGGTGCTCTGTCAGCTCTGCTGTATCAGTCCAGGGGTGCTCTGTCAGCTCTGCTGTATCAGTCCAGGGGTGCTCTGTCAGCTCTGCTGTATCAGTCCAGGGGTGCTCTGTCAGCTCTGCTGTATCAGTCCAGGGGTGCTCTGTCAGCTCTGCTGTATCAGTCCAGGGGTGCTCTGTCAGCTCTGCTGTATCAGTCCAGGGGTGCTCTGTCAGCTCTGCTGTATCAGTCCAGGAGGAGCTCTGTCAGCTCTGCTGTATCAGTCCAGGGGTGCTCTGTCAGCTCTGCTGTATCAGTCCAGGAGGAGCTCTGTCAGCTCTGCTGTATCAGTCCAGGAGGAGCTCTGTCAGCTCTGCTGTATCAGTCCAGGGGTGCTCTGTCAGCTCTGCTGTATCAGTCCAGGGGTGCTCTGTCAACTCTGCTGTATCAGTCCAGGGGTGCTCTGTCAGCTCTGCTGTGTCAGTCCAGGGATGCTCTGTCAGCTCTGCTGTATCAGTCCAGGGGTGCTCTGTCAGCTCTGCTGTATCAGTCCAGGGGTGCGCTGTCAGCTCTGCTGTATCAGTCCAGGAGGAGCTCTGTCAGCTCTGCTGTATCAGTCCAGGAGGAGCTCTGTCAGCTCTGCTGTATCAGTCCAGGGGTGCTCTGTCAGCTCTGCTGTATCAGTCCAGGGGTGCTCTGTCAGCTCTGCTGTATCAGTCCAGGAAGAGCTCTGTGAGCTCTGCTGTATCAGTCCAGGGGTGCTCTGTCAGCTCTGCTGTATCAGTCCAGGGGTGCTCTGTCAGCTCTGCTGTATCAGTCCGGGGGTGCTCTGTCAGCTCTGCTGTATCAGTCCAGGGGTGCTCTGTCAGCTCTGCTGTATCAGTCCAGGGGTGCTCTGTCAGCTCTGCTGTATCAGTCCAGGGGTGCTCTGTCAGCTCTGCTGTATCAGTCCAGGGGTGCTCTGTCAGCTCTGCTGTATCAGTCCAGAGGAGCTCTGTCAGCTCTGCTGTATCAGTCCAGGGGTGCTCTGTCAGCTCTGCTGTATCAGTCCAGGGGTGCTCTGTCAGCTCTGCTGTATCAGTCCAGGAGGAGCTCTGTCAGCTCTGCTGTATCAGTCCAGGGGTGCTCTGTCAGCTCTGCTGTATCAGTCCAGGGGTGCTCTGTCAGCTCTGCTGTATCAGTCCAGGGGTGCTCTGTCAGCTCTGCTGTATCAGTCCAGGGGTGCTCTGTCAGCTCTGCTGTATCAGTCCAGGAGGAGCTCTGTCAGCTCTGCTGTATCAGTCCAGGGGTGCTCTGTCAGCTCTGCTGTATCAGTCCAGGGGTGCTCTGTCAGCTCTGCTGTATCAGTCCAGGGGTGCTCTGTCAGCTCTGCTGTATCAGTCCAGGGGTGCTCTGTCAGCTCTGCTGTATCAGTCCAGGGGTGCTCTGTCAGCTCTGCTGTATCAGTCCAGGAGGAGCTCTGTCAGCTCTGCTGTATCAGTCCAGGAGGAGCTCTGTCAGCTCTGCTGTATCAGTCCAGGGGTGCTCTGTCAGCTCTGCTGTATCAGTCCAGGGGTGCTCTGTCAGCTCTGCTGTATCAGTCCAGGGGTGCTCTGTCAGCTCTGCTGTATCAGTCCAGGGGTGCTCTGTCAGCTCTGCTGTATCAGTCCAGGAGGAGCTCTGTCAGCTCTGCTGTATCAGTCCAGGAGGAGCTCTGTCAGCTCTGCTGTATCAGTCCAGGGGTGCTCTGTCAGCTCTGCTGTATCAGTCCAGGGGTGCTCTGTCAGCTCTGCTGTATCAGTCCAGGGGTGCTCTGTCAGCTCTGCTGTATCAGTCCAGGAGGAGCTCTGTCAGCTCTGCTGTATCAGTCCAGGGGTGCTCTGTCAGCTCTGCTGTATCAGTCCAGGGGTGCTCTGTCAGCTCTGCTGTGTCAGTCCAGGGGTGCTCTGTCAGCTCTGCTGTGTCAGTCCAGGGGTGCTCTGTCAGCTCTGCTGTATTAGTCCAGGGGTGCTCTGTCAGCTCTGCTGTATCAGTCCAGGGGTGCTCTGTCAGCTCTGCTGTATCAGTCCAGGAGGAGCTCTGTCAGCTCTGCTGTATCAGTCCAGGGGTGCTCTGTCAGCTCTGCTGTATCAGTCCAGGAAGAGCTCTGTGAGCTCTGCTGTATCAGTCCAGGGGTGCTCTGTGAGCTCTGCTGTATCAGTCCAGGGGTGCTCTGTCAGCTCTGCTGTATCAGTCCAGGGGTGCTCTGTCAGCTCTGCTGTATCAGTCCAGGGGTGCTCTGTCAGCTCTGCTGTATCAGTCCAGGGGTGCTCTGTCAGCTCTGCTGTATCAGTCCAGGGGTGCTCTGTCAGCTCTGCTGTATCAGTCCAGGGGTGCTCTGTCAGCTCTGCTGTATCAGTCCAGGGGTGCTCTGTCAGCTCTGCTGTATCAGTCCAGGGGTGCTCTGTCAGCTCTGCTGTGTCAGTCCAGGGGTGCTCTGTCAGCTCTGCTGTATCAGTCCAGGAGGAGCTCTGTCAGCTCTGCTGTATCAGTCCAGGAGGAGCTCTGTCAGCTCTGCTGTATCAGTCCAGGGGTGCTCTGTCAGCTCTGCTGTATCAGTCCAGGGGTGCTCTGTCAGCTCTGCTGTATCAGTCCAGGGGTGCTCTGTCAGCTCTGCTGTATCAGTCCAGGAGGAGCTCTGTCAGCTCTGCTGTATCAGTCCAGGAGGAGCTCTGTCAGCTCTGCTGTATCAGTCCAGGGGTGCTCTGTCAGCTCTGCTGTATCAGTCCAGGGGTGCTCTGTCAGCTCTGCTGTATCAGTCCAGGGGTGCTCTGTCAGCTCTGCTGTATCAGTCCAGGGGTGCTCTGTCAGCTCTGCTGTATCAGTCCAGGAGGAGCTCTGTCAGCTCTGCTGTATCAGTCCAGGAGGAGCTCTGTCAGCTCTGCTGTATCAGTCCAGGGGTGCTCTGTCAGCTCTGCTGTATCAGTCCAGGGGTGCTCTGTCAGCTCTGCTGTATCAGTCCAGGAGGAGCTCTGTCAGCTCTGCTGTATCAGTCCAGGAGGAGCTCTGTCAGCTCTGCTGTATCAGTCCAGGAGGAGCTCTGTCAGCTCTGCTGTATCAGTCCAGGAGGAGCTCTGTCAGCTCTGCTGTATCAGTCCAGGAGGAGCTCTGTCAGCTCTGCTGTATCAGTCCAGGGGTGCTCTGTCAGCTCTGCTGTATCAGTCCAGGGGTGCTCTGTCAGCTCTGCTGTATCAGTCCAGGGGTGCTCTGTCAGCTCTGCTGTATCAGTCCAGGAGGAGCTCTGTCAGCTCTGCTGTATCAGTCCAGGAGGAGCTCTGTCAGCTCTGCTGTATCAGTCCAGGAGGAGCTCTGTCAGCTCTGCTGTATCAGTCCAGGAGGAGCTCTGTCAGCTCTGCTGTATCAGTCCAGGGGTGCTCTGTCAGCTCTACTGTATCAGTCCAGGAGGAGCTCTGTCAGCTCTGCTGTATCAGTCCAGGGGTGCTCTGTCAGCTCTCATACACGTATTTTGAGACGCTGTGGGTGAAGGTGGTACCCAGGGCTTAAAGTGGTCTTGAAGAGGTGGGGGAACTCACCTCACCTGCAATGCCAGAGAAAGGGTGTGGCCTCACAAGGAAGGGGCGTGGCCACACAAAAGTACCACCAATTCAAAATAATGCTTCACAGTAGCACAATCTTATTCACATTGCCCGCCCCACATACTAGTGCCCTTTACACACAATGCCCACAATTTTCAGAGTCCCCCCTTTTACACAGTACGGCAGACAGCGTCCCCTTTTACACAGTACGACAGGTAGAGCCCCTTCCAGGGGCAAACGCAGGATTTTATGAGGGGGTTTTATATATATATATATATATATATATATATATATATACACACACACACATATACACACACACTCAGAGTCTTGAAAGTGCAAAAACAGACAAAAAGAGTGACATGGCAAGAGAGGGTGAGAGAGACATGGAGATAGAGACATTGCAAGAGAGAGAGAGAGACATGGCAAAAGAGAGAGATGAAGAGGAGACATGGCAAAATAGAGTGACATGGAGAGAGAGAGAGGGACATGGAGAGAGAGAGAATATCAGCAGCAGAAAGACTGGGCACCCAGAGCTGTGAATTGTGGCAGCAGTTACCTGGAGGTCTTCATGAGGAGGGAGAGTTGACTCTCCTACCAGACGCCCAGGCAGGGGCAAACGCAGGATTTTCTTGGGGGGGGTTCCGTTCACGTATGCATGTACATATGTTGTGATAGATAGATATATATATATATACACACACACACATACATACACTTCTGTACATATACATACATACTTACACACAGCATACATACATACATTCATGGCGTACTTTCAAAAACATATATACAATACATAACTACTCGGATCAAACATACACACTGCAGACACACACACGGAGCATACATGCATGCATACACACAGAGCATGCATACATATACACACAGAGCATACATACACACAGCATATACACATACACACATAGCATGCATACACACACACACACACAGCACATACACACACATAGGATACATACACACGGCACATGATACACATAGGATACATACACACAGCACATGATACACACACAGGATACATACACACAGACACATGATACACACACAGGATACATGCACACAGCACATGATACACACACAGGATACATGCACACAGCACATGATACACACACAGGATACATGAACACAGCACATGATACACACACAGGATACATGAACACAGCACATGATACACACACAGGATACATGAACACAGCACATGATACACACACAGGATACATGAACACAGCACATGATACACACACAGGATACATGAACACAGCACATGATACACACACAGGATACATGAACACAGCACATGATACACACACAGGATACATGAACACAGCACATGATACACACACAGGATACATGAACACAGCACATGATACACACACAGGATACATGAACACAGCACATGATACACACAGGATACATGAACACAGCACATGATACACACACAGGATACATGAACACAGCACATGATACACACACAGGATACATGAACACAGCACATGATACACACACAGGATACATGAACACAGCACATGATACACACACAGGATACATGAACACAGCACATGATACACACACAGGATACATGAACACAGCACATGATACACACACAGGATACATGAACACAGCACATGATACACACACAGGATACATGAACACAGCACATGATACACACACAGGATACATGAACACAGCACATGATACACACACAGGATACATGAACACAGCACATGATACACACACAGGATACATGAACACAGCACATGATACACACAGGATACATGAGCAAAGGCCATGATACACACACAGGATACATGAACACAGGCCATGATACACACACAGGATACATGAACGCAGCACATGATACACACACAGGATACATGAACGCAGCACATGATACACACATAGGATACATGAACACAGCACATGATACACACACAGGATACATACACACAGCACATGATACACACAGGATACATACACACAGCACATGATACACACACAGGATACATACACACAGCACATGATACACACACAGGATACATACACACAGCACATGATACACACACAGGATACATACACACAGCACATGATACACACACAGGATACATGCACACAGCACATGATACACACTGGATACATGCACACAGCACATGATACACACATAGGATACATGCACACAGCACATGATACACACATAGGATACATGCACACAGCACATGATACACACATAGGATACATGCACACAGCACATGATACACACGTGACGTAGCTTATAAACACATAGCACCCCCCCCCCCCCCCCCCCTCTTCCTTCCAAACACCAGGGCAGTGGGTTCCTCACCCGGCCAACTAAGCCCCCCCCTACACTTAAAACAAATACCTGTGCTCAACTGCAGTACAGTTCACTGTAAACATTTCCGTCCTGCCTCACCCGGCCGGCCAGCTCTGTCACATGGGAGGTCTGCCTGGGAGGAGCTGCAACTTTCTCTGCAGCTACTGTTGCTCCCCGTACATTCAGCCAGCCTGCCTCCGTCCTCTCCTCAGTTAGTGGAGGCAGCTGCCGGCAGCCGCACCGCACAGTCTATTTGCGGGGGGGGGGAGAGGGGGGGGGGAGAGGAGGGGGGGAGAGGGGGGGGGAATCGGGCGTTACAGCCGCGGCTCAGTCACACTCCGGCGGCTGTGGCTGCGGCAGAGGGGGGGAGTGAGGGCACTTTGAACCTGGCGCCGGCTGAGCGCCATTCACGGCTCCTGGACCGTCAGCTAATGAGAAGCTGCCACTTGGCAGCTTTTCATTGGCTGGCGGTCTGCGAGCCGTGATTGGCTCACGCCAGATTTTGAAAAAGCGTCATCTACTTCTAATTGGTGCTGCAGCCGGTCCGCGAGCCGTGATTGGCTGGCGGCCGCTGCCACCTTTATAATGGAACAGGGACATGATGCTGTGGCCGGGCGGAGGCGGAACTGGTTCCGCCTGCAATTAGAGGTGACGGAACGCAGTTCCGTCCCGTTCCGGCCCACTTTAACCACTGGTGGTACCACAGTAATATATTGTATTTCCTACTCATACACGTAATGTGGGATGCTGTTGGTGAAGGTCAACCGCAGTGTTCAACTGCCATTTCGGACTCATACACGTATTGTGCTATGCTGTTGGTAAAGGTCAACCGCAGTGTTCAACTACCACTTCTGATTCATACACGTATTGTTTGACACTGTGGGTGAGATGGTAACACAGTAATATATTTTATTTCTTACTCGTACACGTATTGTGCGACACTGTGGGTGAAATTAAACCGCAGTGTTTAATTACTATTCCTAGTGGGAGGGAGAGCCCAAAGACAACTCCATCTTGCACCTCTTTTATTTGTGTTATGCGCTGTTTTGCGCATTGCTGACTGGATGTTTTTTGCATAGTTTATTAAACTGCCGCCCTGTCTGCCGCTGCAGCGCCATTCTCTTTCCTAGATGCGCCATGTTGGAAGTTAAAGCACCACATGTTTGTGCCGCCCACTGCTGGCGCTTAGCTTAGTCATCCAGCTACCTCGCTGCAACCTTTAGGCCTAAAGTGGATAAAAACAATATTGTGAGGTGAAAATTGACTGGAAATGAGTGGACATGAATGCTATTGAGGTTAATAATACTGTAGGAACAAAAACATCCCCAAATTCTGTGATTTTAGCTGTTTTTATGATTAAAATAAAAAAATTACAGATCCAAAACACGAAGGAGATAGAGAACCAGAACACAAAACCTGAGAAAAGGCCGGCGCACAGCTACTTGTGTATGAATGTGGGCTGAATAGAGAGTTTCGTGCCTTTTCTGAACTTCGGCAATGTTACACCCACCTGCTGAATAGCACATTAGGATCCAAGCTTTGTACATGGGGCGCCGGCAGGCGTGCAGCCAGGAGGTCCCTATTGTCCCGCTGTCACCCGGATAAGCCGCAATCTCACTTTTTACATTGTTTGAGGTTTTTATCTTTGCGATACTAAATCTTTATTGAATACTTCCCTATGAGGTGGTGATTTCACTATTTGTAGACTGATTACTACACTACCGACCACACTCACCATTCCTTCAGATAAGCTTCAAGTTCTTACCCATTTATCCTATTTCAGCACATCGTTCACTGTGGACACATCCGACATGCTGTACTACAGAGCCGTAAGGAGACACTTTGGTGCCCTGTGCCAGGAAGATAATTGACGACCCCCCCCCCCCTACTTTTTTAAATAGGGACATAAGGTTCATGCCTTGCGGGAAAGGGGCATGTCAAAAACTGACCCCAGAGAAAGCCACATTGCCCGTTCCCACAGTATAGTCTTGAGCAGCACACCTTGAAAAAAAATGCCCTGCGCGGCTTTGAAATGTTGGGGTCTGCACTTTGATATTATGAATTGAGCGCCTATTATTTTTATATATATATATATATATATATATATATATATATGCAAAAAGATAGTACAGCGCCACTTGTGAGGTGAAAATCTCAGTAAAACTATGTGAATGAATTGTCAAATTTAGATAAAACACTAAAAGCCCACGTAACCTTATAAAATGGTGTCAGCCCAACCCTAAAAATGCAACACTGGTATAGTATTGTTAAAAAGTATAAGAAATGGGGGGATAGGGGTACCGGCGACAAGTGCGGCTAAAAACAATGTTTTATATGCTTTATAATTAAAAGCCGAAAGATGTTATAAAATTATAAAAATAAGTTTTAATATATACGAGAGTAAAAACAGTTTTAAAAATGGTTTTAAAATACAAGAAAAAAATTTTTCTATATAAAACTATACGAGAAAAAAATAAAAGGATAGGAATTCAAACTTAACTTGAAAACAGTGGGTGGTCAGTACAGGCCCAACGCGTTTCGTCTCAGCAGACTTCTTCAAGGGTACAGGCCACAACGCCCGTTCCCACAGTATAGTCTTGAGCAGCACACCTTGAACAAAAAATGCCCTGCGCGGCTTTGAAACGTTGGGGTCTGCACTTTGATATTATGAATTGAGCGCCTATATATATATATATATATATATATATATACTAGCTTCACACCGTGGTAAGGGGCTGCGCCCCCGTAACCTCCAGAGAAATGTCCAGGTGTAGAATAGTAGGGCGTCTGTGAGTATGTGGCTGCGTTAGGTGTATAGAATCTGGAATGTGCGCTCGTGTGCCTTGTCCTGCGGTGTGGTTGTCTGGTGCTGACTTGGAACATACATGTCTCCCGTGGGGCTGGGGGCAGGAGCGGCCATACACCTAACGGAGGTAGAGTGAGGTGCGAGGTGCTTGCAGTGTGATGCAGTGGTGCATGTGCAGCAACGGGCAGTGTTAACATGGTGTGTGCTGGTCCGTTGCGCGGACGGTGGCTCCCGGCCTGCATGTCCCCTCAGTACAGATGTAGCCACCTTTATCTTGACTGTTTCTCCGCCGAGACGGGCGTTTAGTCACGCTAATGCGATAGCTGAGTTTAATCACAGGCAGGCGCGTTGAGGCGATCTAGATACTCATCATGCATTACACATCTCCACCACTGTGTGGCTAATGCTCCACTAATCCAGTACTTTCGATCGTACAGTATAGCGGCGGATTGATCTACAGCTCTGGCAATACTGTAGGCGTAACGGGAGGCGGTGGAAAAAGTATGGAGTACTGTACAGTACTGTATGTGTATGGAGACGCAACTACAGTAATTGTGTAAAAGGAAGAATGTACAGTACAATGTATAAACACCGTGCTTTTAAAATATATGAGCGTCTGAGTTCGCTAATGCATAATGGGAATGGAGGACTAGCAGAAGGCGGAGGAAAACACCGTGCTTTACAAATGCGAGCGTCCGAGTCCTCTAAGGCATAAACCAACAGCAATGGGGCGGGGGCCGGGCGCTGTTTGCAGTACTTTCACACATGAAATTGGAAATCTCTCATGAGGCGTCGTGGGCTAGGGGTGAAGGCTCCCACCTCCCTCGCTGGGGGTCCAGGGTTCGAGACCTGATGTGCTTTCTTTCTTTTTTTTTTTTTTTTTTTTTCTGTAATAATGCACTGTATTATTTTATTTACATTGTAAGACAGTCAATGGAAGGATGCACACAGGTTTCACATAAATCAAAGTACATCTGCAGGAGCGATTCTTTACGCTAAATGCACCTAAACAGCGGGAATGAAATGAGTGTATTCTGACGCTACCAACTGAGCAAAACAGTACTGTAGATCTTCAGCGTTTGTGTATTGCACAGGACCTGAATTTCCTCCCTGTGCAGGCCCCCAGGGGGGAAGGGCGATGGGGGTAGGGGGGAGACGATGGAAAATACTGTGCCTTTGAAATGCAATTACATGAGCGTCCGAGTACACTACGGCATACTGTAAACCAACACCAATGGGAAGGAAGTGCCAACCTTATTTTTAATGTGTTCCCGTGACATTCACTTTAACATTTTTTTTTTTCTCTCCAATACAGTACATCCAATGGAAGGATGCACACAGGTTTCACATAAATCAAAGTACATCTGCAGGAGCGATTCTTTACGCTAAATGCAACCTACAGTACAGTACTGTAAGTGAGCAAAACAGTACTACAGTGGGCGTTTGTGTATTGCACATGACCTGCATTCCCTCCCTGTCTACTGCATGATCTGTGCAGGCTCCCATGGGGGAAGGGCAACAGGCCAGCAGGAGGCGGAGGAAAACACCGTGCTTTACAAATGCGAGCGTCCGAGTCCTCTAAGGCATAAACCAACAGCAATGGGGCGGGGGCCGGGCGCTGTTTGCAGTACTTTCACACATGAAATTGGAAATCTCTCATGAGGCGTCGTGGGCTAGGGGTGAAGGCTCCCACCTCCCTCGCTGGGGGTCCAGGGTTCGAGACCTGATGTGCTTTCTTTCTTTTTTTTTTTTTTTCTGTAATAATGCACTGTATTATTTTATTTACATTGTAAGACAGTCAATGGAAGGATGCACACAGGTTTCACATAAATCAAAGTACATCTGCAGGAGCGATTCTTTACGCTAAATGCAACCTACAGTACAGTACTGTAAGTGAGCAAAACAGTACTACAGTGGGCGTTTGTGTATTGCACATGACCTGCATTCCCTCCCTGTCTACTGCATGATCTGTGCAGGCTCCCATGGGGGAAGGGCAACAGGCTAGCAGGAGGCGGAGGAAAACACCGTGCTTTACAAATGCGAGCGTCCGAGTATTCTCATTACATCATATCATAGTACCACATTACTCCTAACAGTATTGCCCCTTATTCACATTACACCCCACCACATTCATCTTTATTTACATTAGACCACAGGTTCTCAAACTCAGTCCTCAGGACCCCACACAGTGCAGGTTTTTTTCTCACAGAATCACAAGTGAAAAAATTAGCTCCACCTACTGTATGGACCTTCTAAAATGTGTCAGTTAGTAACTAATACACCTGTGCACTTGCTGGTTTACCTGCAAAACATGCACTGTGTGGGGTCCCGAGGACCGAGTTTGAGAACCACTGCATTAGACCATGCAGTAGTGCCCTTTCCTTATGTTACACCAGAAAATATTGTAGTACACCTTATACACATACAGTACAGTAATGCCACACATTAGTAATGCATTTCATATTTACATTTTCTGATTTAATTTCATAGAGCCGCAGTCACTCACAGAATATAGGCATGTACTGTAGCATCTCATTTTATTCAGCAGAAGCTGATTATTCACGTTTGGCTAGTTTGCCGTCTCTGTACAGTACAAAAAAGTTATAGTGTCAGTGAAAAAAGCACCTCATGACATATACTGTACACAAGCGCATGTCTAAATACTGTATACTGTAAGCAGTGACATTAAGGGGTACAGTATATGCAATTGCGGTCGAATTCCGTCAGGAATACGAAAAAATGGACACGGGATCCCCCATCTTTTTAGAACCAGCACAGGGCTCTGCGCCTGGTCCTGGTGCAAAAACTAAGGGGGACAAAAAAGCGTAGGGGTTCCCCGTATTTTTGGAACCAGCACTGGGCTCCACTAGCTGGACAGATAATGCACAGCCAGGGGACACTTTTATACCGGTCCCTGCGGCCATGGAATTAAATACCCAACTAGTCACACCTGACCGGGGTACCCTGGAGGAGTGGGGACCCCTTAAATGAAGGGGACCCCCCCTCCAGCCACTCGATTATCTCTATCGCCCCTGTGTATTGTAGCTAGGGGATTGTGACGTTCCTTCAGCATTGCCCCATAGCCTGCAAAATCTGTGCTGTTATTTGCTCCATACTGTAGCTGAGTGCTTCCTAGGAGCTACAGTACAGTAGGAGTCACAGGCGGTAACCATTTCAATTGAGTCTGCCCTGCTATAGAATTGTATGTGTACCGTACGGTGCATAGAACCTTTACAGTAGAAACTCTCCTGCAGCTTGGGGGACAAAAAGCATAGGGGTTCCACCTATTTTTTTTAACCAGCACCGGGCTCCACTAGCTGGACAGATAATGCACAGCCGGGGGACACTTTTATACCGGTCCCTGCGGCCATGGAATTAAATACCCAACTAGTCACACCTGACCGGGGTACCCTGGAGGAGTGGGGACCCCTTAAATGAAGGGGACCCCCCCTCCAGCCACTCGATTATCCCTATCGCCCCTGTGTATTGTAGCTAGGGGATTGTGACGTTCCTTCAGCATTGCCCCATAGCCTGCAAAATCTGTGCTGTTATTTGCTCCATACTGTAGCTGAGTGCTTCCTACAGTAGGAGCTACAGTACAGTAGGAGTCACAGGCGGTAACCATTTCAATTGAGTCTGCCCTGCTATAGAATTGTATGTGTACCGTACAGTGCATAGAACCTTTACAGTAGAAACTCTCCTGCAGCTTGGGGGACAAAAAGCATAGGGGTTCCACCTATTTTTTGTAACCAACACCGGGCTCCACTAGCTGGACAGATAATGCACAGCCGGGGGACACTTTTATACCGGTCCCTGCGGCCATGGAATTAAATACCCAACTAGTCACACCTGACCGGGGTACCCTGGAGGAGTGGGGACCCCTTAAATGAAGGGGACCCCCCTCCAGCCACTCGATTATCCCTATCGCCCCTGTGTATTGTAGCTAGGGGATTGTGACGTTCCTTCAGCATTGCCCCATAGCCTGCAAAATCTGTGCTGTTATTTGCTCCATACTGTAGCTGAGTGCTTCCTACAGTAGGAGCTACAGTACAGTAGGAGTCACAGGCGGTAACCATTTCAATTGAGTCTGCCCTGCTATAGAATTGTATGTGTACCGTACGGTGCATAGAACCTTTACAGTAGAAACTCTCCTGCAACTTTGGCCTGCTTTATGTAAAACTTGTGGTTTGTCAGCTTGCTATGCGATCGATTCCGGTGTAACGTACTGTAATGTGCATAGACCTTGCTTACAGTATCTGTGTTTGCTAGGGGATTGTGACGCTCCTTCAGCATCGCCCCGTAGCCTGCACAACTTATGCCATTTCTCATTCCATACCCGACTGCTGCCTGCCACGAGGTGGGGGTTCAGGGGTAGTGGTCACTTTGACAGTGTGCTACAGTATGCGATTGAGTCCGGTGTACCGTAATATGCAATCCTACAGAATAGTAACTTATCCCCATCGCCCCTGTGTATTGTAGCTAGGGGATTGTGACGCTCCTTCAGCATTGCCCCATAGCCTGCAAAAGGGTTCAGGGGCGGCGGCCATTTTGCCAGTGTGCTATGCGATCGAGTCCGGTGTACTGTACCATAATGTGCATACTGCTGTATGTATTTTAGCTAGGGGATTGTGACGCTCCTTCAGCATTGCCCCATAGTCTGTACAATTTGGACTATTACTTGCTCCGTACCCTAGGGCCTCTGTGGGGCAAGGAGTCATACTGTAGGTGGTAGCCATTTCTATTGAGTCTGCCCAGCTACAGAATTGTATGTGTACTGTACGGAGCATACTGTAGAACCTTAACATTAGAACCACTCATGCAGCTTTGCCCTGGTTTACTGTATGTGAATAAAAAAAATAATAAAGTGTATGAAAAAAAACTAACATGCATTCGTACTGTACTGTACTTAAGGAATCGAACCCGGGACTCTGAGTATAGCAAGCGAAACACTTCACCACTTCGCCGCAGACAAATGTATAAATCCATTGGTTTTGATTATGCTGTAATGGCTACAGGATTTGGACGATAACATACAGTACTGTACAAAATTCCGAATCTTGAGAGGCAATAGTGAACTTCTAGCACACATCCATTTGCGACAGTGTACACTACTGGTTTTATGTTTTGCCTGCGGGACTTGGACGCTCACATACAGTATTCATAAAGTATTGTAGATGGATCATATACTGTATGCTGTACTACAGTATTTGCGTCTGTGTCGTATATACAGTACTGTATTAAATAATGCAGCGTAATAATGAGTATTTACTGTATGCAGCGTAATGAGACGCCTTAGTAAAGTAGTCCTTATTATGTATTTCAGTATTGTATTTTACGGGAGACCACACGCATGCGCAGTGGTGATTGTAAAAAGCGACATCTGGTGGCTGATCGCAGGTAGTACACGTAAAGGTAACGCCAAACGCCATGTCTGCCTCCGTGCGATTAGGCGCGCCTCCCTACGCTGCATACGCTCTATCGGGACAAACGCCTCAGCCACTCAAGATAAAGGTGGCTACATCTGTAGCTAGATTTGGTAGCTGGTGACGGGGTTTGGCGGAGGGAGGGTTCCGTGGTGTGGGGTGCGGGTGTCAGTCGGGGTTTGGGTGACTGTGTGTTGCCGGGAAAGGAGGCTGTCGTTTCCACAGGCCTGCAATGTGTGTGAGAGCTGGCAGCTGTGTGCGGAGCGGAGCATGGTGCGTGCAGTGGGAGTGTTGTGTGAGCAGGGATAGGTCGGTCGTGTGGCGTTGTGCAAATGGCGCGTGTTGGTCTGCATGCCCCCCTGTGTTAGGTGGTGATGGGGTTGCATAAGTGAGGGGTCCATGGCGTGGGGTGTGGGTATATATGGGGGCATCAAGGCCCAGGGTACCCAAGACAGGAGGCCCCCCTCCCCACGATCACCAGCACCCCACACCCCCAGCGGCCGCTGATGACCCAGCACCCCCCACCGATCACCAGCACCCCCCCCCCGCCGATCACCAGCACCCCCCACCGATCACCATCAACCCCAGCGCCCCCCCAACGATCACCAGCAACCCCAGCTCCCCCCCCCACCAATCACCAGCACCCCCCACCGATCACCATCAACCCCAGCGCCCCCCCAACGATCACCAGCAACCCCAGCGCCCCCCCCCAATCACCAGCACCCCCCGCCGATCACCAGCACCCCCAGGGCCCCCCCCACCAATCAGCAGCACCCCCCACCGATTGTCAGCACCCCCCGCCGATCACCAGCACCCCCAGGCCCCCCCCCCAGCGATCACCAGCAAACCCCCCCCCCCCCACGATCACCAGCACCCCCAGCGGCTTCCACCGATCACCAACACCCCCCCCCCCGATCACCATCAACCCCCAGCCCCACACCCACCAGAACCCCCTCGCCAATAACCGGCACCCCCAGCGGCTCCCACCGATCACCAGCACTCCCTTCCCCCCCTCCCCCCGGCTACACACGTTGCTCACCTGGAGGAGGGGGGAGGAAGCCGCATACACAGCCCGCACTCATCCCGCGGCAGCGTGGATCCCTCCTGGCCTGGCGACAGAGCCCTGGCTGGGGGTCCCCTTAAGATAGGGGGTCCCGGGGTAGTGGCCCACCCGCCATTAATCCGGCTCTGGGTGTATATAGTGTGACCGGGCATGGTGGGGTGTCCGTGGCGGATTTTCCCTGGTGAGTGTGTCCGGATTATGTGGCTGCTGCTCCCGCTGTCCACCTCCCTACGTGTACGTAGTGTTCTGCTGACACAGGGCAGAGGCTGCTGACTCCGCCCAGCCCTGTGACTCCACCCAGCGTTACGGCCAGGCACAGAGTCACAGATTTGGCCTAATATATAGGAGATATATAAATATATATAATCTCATTATACACACACATTTGTAGAACACTACAAGAAAATGGATTTGGACACAAATCCTCTTTATACCACATTAGTTTAATATGATCCAGATTTCTACGCAAGGTCAGATAGCTCAATGAATAGAGGGGTCTTTCTGACCCGATCGCTCGCTGCAGTTCTTCGCATCGCAGCGATCAGGTCAGAACTGCGCCGGCGTCGCAGTGCGCCGGCGCATGGCTGACAGCCGACGGCTGTTGTTGCCTAGCGATTGCCTCTGCCTGATTGACAGGCAGATATGGTCGCTGGTCGGGAGGGGGCGGCACGGAGGCCTTTGGCCCCTGTTTTGTGGGCATGGTTTGGCCAACGTAGGCGTGGCTGAACCATTCGGGGGGCGGGCTGCAGAAGCTGCTGCATCACACGCGCAGCTACATCACACGCAGCCACTACGACCCGGGCAGCGATGAGTAGCTCCCGGCCAGCACGCAAAAGCTGCGCTGGCCAGGAACTACTCCTGTGTGATGCTTTTGCACTTAAGCGACGGGACAGGGACTGACATGCGGGGCGGGCTAGTCCTGTGCAGGGCGTCCCCCTGCATGTCAGTGTGCCTGATCGTAGCTGTGCTAAATTTAGCACAGTTATGATCAAGTCGGAATCACCCCAAGGTGAGTGTCTGACTGCAATGCCGCAGGCAATGGGTTCGAATCCCGAGTATGTCAGCATCTGGAAATGTAATGGAGGACAGTGCGACTGAATAACAAACAGCTATCATGTTAAGTTTATGAATGTTGCATAGGTATTAACGACGGCTGGGGTGTGGGTAGAAAACAGGGGTGGTCAGGAGATGCTGGGCTTCAAACTGGGGGGAAGCTGCAAGTGAAAGTATTCAAAACAGATAACTGACAGCGCTGCCAACAGCGCCCCCTACCCTGCAGCGCTACGTGCGATGGCATACGCCGCACACACCTAGTTACTGCCCTGCTGTACTGTATACTACTTGCCATCTGTCCTGGTCTATTTTATATGTTTGAGGGGGAACATGTAGTTGTGGTTGGATTATTTTAGGAGCATCTTATGACGGACTCTTTGGCTGATACTATTGGTGAAATGAATAAGTATTGCTATTGATTGTGTGGTAGATGATACAGGGCGCCCTCTGTAGCTATCAAAGTGGGGTTGGGAAGTCCGCCCGAGATAGAGGCTAAGGTGAGCCTGGATTGGTGGTAACAGAGACCAGATTGTAATCACTGCACGATTATAGGATGTGCTCTTGGTACATTGGACTTTGCAATGCTCAGGGGGTGAATTGCCACTATACATCATAGCTATAGCATATTGCAGCAAATGCTCCTGAAGCCACGCTATAACAAGCCAGGGACATAACGTACTTTATCATTGCACCAGTGTAAAAGATTTTATTCTACTTTTACAAATCTGGACAAGACCTAAATCATTATAAGAACAGTATTACATATGTGGTTTGGGCTATTACAGCTTGGGAATAATGTGAGCTCTTGTATACCCCAGGATTTGGGCTGTGTATAGTAATAACCGCGTTGTACTGTATTTGTGTAATTAGCTGCGTATTTGTTACATGTCCTTAGACTGTAATAGGAACGCAATCACAGATTCCCTTCTCTGAGGGTCTGAATGTAATACAAAGGTAAATGAAGGCTTAATGTGAATACGATATTGGTCACTTATACTGTAGCGCAGAACTGATCAGTGCAAAGTCACCACTCCGAATACCAAGACGCACCTCTCGATTGTAGAGCAGCTTCATCAGGAGCAGAGCAGAGTAGGGATGGCCATCGACCATCGATGATTAAAAAAACATCAATGTGCTATGACCATCGCTGGGGGCAGAACCAGATGACTTCCCACCATTGATGATACAGAAGCAACAAATATTATTTTTTTCTCTTACGTCCTAGAGGATGCTGGGGACTCCGTAAGGACCATGGAGTATAGACGGGCTCCGCAGGAGACATGGGCACTCTAAAGAACTTTTAGTATGGGTGTGCACTGGCTCCTCCCTCTATGCCCCTCCTCCAGACCTCAGTTAGATCTTGTGCCCAGAGGAGACTGGGTGCATTACAGGGAGCTCTCCTGAGTTTTCTGTGTAAAAGTATTTTGTTAGGTTTTTTATTTTCAGGGAGATCTGCTGGCAACAGACTCCCTGCATCGAGGGACTGAGGGGAGAGAAGCAGACCCACTTCTTAAGAGTTCAAGGGCTCTGCTTCTTAGGCTACTGGACACCATTAGCTCCAGAGGGAGTCGGAACACAGGTCTCACCCTGTAGTTCGTCCCAGAGCCACGCCGCCGTCCTCCTCAAAGAGCCGGAAAAAAGAAGCCGGGTGAGTATGAGAAGAAAAGAAGACTTCAAGGCGGCAGAAGACTTCAGATCTTCCTGAGGTAAGCGCGCAGCAGTAACGCTGCGCGCCATTGCTCCCACACAACACACACACATATGGCACAGATGGGTGTAGGGCGCAGGGGGGGCGCCCTGGGCAGCAATAAACCTCATTACTGGCAATAAACATGTTTATTAGGCTGCGGAGGCAGCAAATAAATGATCCCCCGCCATTTTTTGATTATTGAAGCTGGACCGAAGCCCGCCGCTGGAGGGGGCGGAGCTTGATCCCTCAGCACTAACCAGCGCCATTTTCTCCACAGAAGCTGCATAGAACGATGGCTCCCCGGACTCTCCCCTGCTGAACGAGCTCAGAGGGCTGAAAAAAGAGGAGGTGGGCACATTACAGGCGCAGTGAGTGGAAATCAGTGTAATTTCATATAAAAGTGCTGTCTGGGTTTATTCCAGTGTCAGTTTGGCGCTGGGTGTGCGCTGGTATACTCTCTCTGTCTCTCCAAAGGGCCTGCTTTGGGGAATTGTCCCCTTATAGCTATATCCCAGTGAGTGTGGGGTGTCGGTACGTGTGTGTCGGCATGTCTGAAGCGGAAGGCTTATCCAAAGAGGAGGTGGAGCAGATGAGTGGTGTGTCCCAGTCGGTGGTGTCGACTCAGGATTGGATGGATATGTGGCATATGTTAAATGCAAGTGTAGCATCATTACATAAGAGACTGGACAAAGCAGAGTCCAGGGTGTCGACAGGGGGTCAATCTACGGATTACACCGACTCACAGGGCCCGTCGGGGTCTCAGAAACGTCCCTTGTTACAAATAGTGGACACAGATACCGACACGGACTCTGATTCCAGTGTCGACTATGATGAAGCGAGATTGCACCCTAGGGTGACAAAAAGTATTCAGTGCATGATTATGGCAATAAAAGATGTTTTGCATATCACTGATGAACCCTAAGTGCCCGACACGAGGGTACACATGTTTAAGGAGAAGAAACAGGTAGTAAACTTTCCTCCATCTCATGAACTTAACAAATTATGTGAAAAAGCTTGGGAAACTCCAGATAAGAAACTGCAGATTCCCAAAAGGATTCTTATGGCATACCCTTTCCCTACACAGGATAGGGTACGTTGGGAATCCTCTCCCACAGTGGACAAGGCTTTAACTCGCCTGTCCAAGAAGGTGGCGCTGCCGCCCCGACACAGCGGCCCTCAAGGACCCTGCGGACCGCAGGCAGGAGACTACATTAAAGTCTATTTATACACATACTCGTACTTTACTTAGACCGGTAATTGCGTCGGCATGGGTATGTAGTGCAGTAGCAGCTTGGACAGATACCCTGTCAGCTGACCTTGATACCCTAGATAAGGATACCATTTTGTTAACATTAGCTCATATGAAGGACGCAGTCTTATATATGAGGGACGCTCAGAGACATTGGATTACTGGGTTCAAGAGCCAATGCCATGGCTATTTCGGCGAGAAGATCCTTATGGACCCGCCAATGGACGGGTGATGCGGACTCAAAAAAGCATATGGAGGTCTTACCTTACAAGGGTGATGTATTGTTTGGGGATGGTCTCGCGGACCTGGTTTCCACAGCTACCGCGGGTAAATCTACCTTTTTACCTTTTGTTCCCCAACAGCAAAAGAAACCTCCACAGTATCAGATGCAGTCCTTTCGGTCGCATAAGTCCAAAAGAGGTCGGGGCTCATCTTTCCTCGCCAGAGGTAAGGGTAGAGGTAAGAGAACACCTGCTTCGGCTAGTTCCCAAGAGCAGAAGTCCTCCCCGGCTTCCGCTAAGTCCACCGCATGACGCTGGGGCTCCCCTACGGGAGTCCGCACCGGTGGGGGGTACGCCTTCGACTCTTCAGCCAAGTCTGGGTTCAGTCAGACGTGGACCCTTGGGCGAGGGAAGTTGTTTCCCAGGGCTACAAGCTGGAATTCGAGGAGGTGCCCCTGCGCCGGTTTTTCAAGTCGACCTTACCAGCTTCCTCCCCAGAGAGGGAGGTAGTATTAGCTGCAATTCAAACGCTGTGTCAACAGCAAGTGATTGCCAGGGTTCCCCTGCACCACCAGGGAAAAGGATATTATTTGACCCTGTTTGTGGTCCTGAAGCCGGATGGTTCGGTCAGACCCATTTTAAATTTAAAATCCCTAAACCTGTACTTGAAACGGTTCAAATTCAAGATGGAATCGCTCAGAGCTGTAATTTCCAGCCTGGAAGGAGGGGATTTTATGGTGTCGCTAGACATAAAGGATGCTTACCTTAATCTCCCCATATATTCCACTCATCAGCAGTACCTGAGATTCGCTGTACAGGATTGTCATTACCAGTTTCAGACGTTGCTGTTTGGGCTTTCCACGGCCCCGGGGATTTTCACCAAGGTAATGGCGAAAATTATGGTGATCCTGCGAAGGCAGGGTGTCACAATTATCCCATACTTGGACGATCTCCTGATAAAAGCGAGTTCAAGAGATCAATTGCTGAAGAACGTGTCGCTCTCCCTGAGGGTGCTCCAACAACACGGGTGGATTCTCAATCTGCCAAAGTCGCAATTGGTTCCAATGACTCGACTATCGTTCCTAGGAATGATACTGGACACGGAACTAAAGAAGGTTTTTCTGCCGTCGGAAAAAGCCCAGGACCTCCAGAACATGGTCAGAGACCTGCTAAAGCCAAAGAGAGTGTCAGTTCATCAATGCACTCGAGTTCTGGGAAAAATGGTGGCCTCATACGAGGCCATTCCTTTTGGCAGGTTTCATGCAAGGCCATTTCAGTGGGACCTTCTGGACCAGTGGTCCGGGTCCCATCTACAGATACATCAGAAAATAACACTGTCCCCCAGGGCCAGGGTGTCTCTCCTATGGTGGCTGCAAAGTGCTCACCTTCTAGATGGTCGCAGATTAGGCATTCAAGACTGGGTTCTGGTGACCACGGACGCGAGCCTCCGAGGATGGGGAGCAGTCACCCAAGGAAGAAATTTTCAGGGACTATGGTCAAACCAGGAGTACTGTCTGCACATAAACGTGCTGGAATTAAGGGCAATATACAACGGCCTTCGACAAGCGGAGGGTCTTCTTCGCAACCTACCGGTTCTGATTAAATCAGACAATGTCACAGCAGTGGCACATGTGAACCGCCAAGGCGGGACAATGGCGAAAGCCACCAGGATTCTTCGCTGGGCGGAAAATCACATAAGCGCTCTGTCAGCTGTCTTCATTCCGGGAGTAGACAACTGGGAAGCGGACTTCCTCAGCAGACACGATCTCCATCCAGGAGAGTGGGGACTTCATCAAGAAGTCTTTGCAGAGATAACGAGTCTCTGGGGAATTCCTCAAATAGACATGATGGCGTCACGCCTCAACAAAAAGCTTCCAAGGTACTGTGCCAGGTCTCAGGACCCTCAGGCAGTAGCAGTAGACGCCCTGGTGACACCATGGGTGTTTCAGTCAGTCTATGTGTTTCCTCCTCTTCCTCTCATCGCAAAGATTTTGAGGATTATAAGACAGAAAAGAGTACAGTCGATACTCATTGTTCCAGACTGGCCTCGAAGGGCCTGGTACTCAGATCTTCAGGAAATGCTCACAGAAGATCCTTGGCCCCTTCCTCTCAGGGAGGACCTGTTGCAGCAGGGGCCCTGCTTATTCCAAGACTTACCGTGGTTGCGTTTGACGGCATGGCGGTTGAACGCCGAATCCTAGCTGAAAAAGGTATTCCGGAGGAGGTCATACCAACTCTGATAAAGGCTAGGAAGGAGGTGACGGCGAAACATTATCACCGTATCTGGCGGAAATATGTCTCTTGGTGTGAAACCAAGAATGCTCATACGGAAGATTTCCATCTGGGCCGTTTTCTCCACTTCCTACAGACAGGAGTGGATATGGGCCTAAAGTTAGGCTCTGTTAAGGTACAGATTTCGTCCCTATCTATATTCTTTCAGAAGGAATTGGCTTCTTTACCAGAAGTCCAGACTTTTGTGAAAGGAGTGCTGCACATCCAGCCTCCTTTTGTGCCCCCAGTGGCACCCTGTGACCTTAACGTGGTGTTGCGGTTCCTTAAATCTCACTGGTTTGAGCCCCTTCAAACGGTTGAATTAAAATTTCTCACCTGGAAGGTGGTCATGTTATTGGCCTTGGCATCTGCAAGGCGTGTATCAGAATTGGCGGCCTTGTCTCACAAGAGCCCCTATTTGATTTTTCATGTGGATAGAGCGGAATTGAGGACTCGTCCTCAATTTCTACCTAAGGTGGTGTCTTCATTTCATATGAACCAACCTATCGTGGTGCTGGTGGCTACGAGTGACTTGGAGGACTCCAAGTCCTTGGATGTAGTCAGGGCCTTGAAGATTTATGTAGCCAGAACGGCTAGGATTAGGAAAACAGAGGCTCTGTTTGTCCTGTATGCAGCCAACAAGATTGGCGCACCTGCTTCGAAGCAGACTATTGCTCGCTGGATCTGTAACACGATTCAGCAGGCTTATTCTACGGCTGGATTGCCATTACCAAATTCGGTAAAGGCCCATTCCACTAGGAAGGTGGGCTCTTCTTGGGCGGCTGCCCGAGGGGTCTCGGCATTACAGCTTTGCCAAGCAGCTACTTGGTCGGGTTCAAACACTTTTGCAAAATTCTACAAGTTTGATACCCTGGCTGACGAGGACATCGCATTTGCTCAGTCGGTGCTACAGAGTCATCCGCACTCTCCCGCCCGATCTGGAGCTTTGGTATAAACCCCATGGTCCTTACGGAGTCCCCAGCATCCTCTAGGACAGGGGTGGCCAAACAGTCGATCGCGATCGACCAGTCGATCGCGGACATGCGACCAGTCGATCGCGATCCTCCACCCAGCCACCCGAAGCCGCGCCTCTCGTGCCTGCCGCCCTGCCCCTCTGTCTGGTCTCCGGCAGTGACGGCGGAGTGTATGGCTCAAATCAGGTGCCGGTTCGTTAGCCAATGAGAGCTCGCGGACCGGCGCCTGATTTGAGACATACACGCTGGCTGCCGTCACCGCCGGAGATCAGACTGAAAAGCAGGGCGGCAGGCAGGAGAAGCGCGCGCTGCGCTGCGCTCACCACACAGTAACGGTGAGCTCTACTATGGGGGCATATCTGGCATTGTGGGCACATGGCTCAGTGGGGGCATATCTGGCAATGTGGGTCATATGTGGCACTGTGGGGGCATATCTGGCTCTGCGGGCACATGGCACTGTGGGGGCATATCTGGCACTGTGGGCACATGGCACTGTGGGGGCATATCTATAATCTGGCACTGTGGGGTCATATCTGGCACTGTGGCGTCATATCTGGCACTGTGGGCACATGGCACTGTGGGGGCATATCTGGCACTGTGGGGGCATATCTATAATCTGGCACTGTGGGGGCATATCTAGCACTGTGGGCACATGGCACTGTGGGGGCATATCTGTATCTGGCACTGTGGGGTCATATCTGGTACTGTGGGGGCATATCTGGCACTGTGGGCACATGGCACTGTGAGGGCATGTGTGTTTGAGGTTTTTACCTGTGGGGGCCAATGTGTTATTTCGTGTGAGGCAGTCATTACACTCTGTGCAGCAAGGCTACGTCCCTTTTTTTGTTATACCACGCCCACTTTTTGTTATACCACGCCCACTTTTTTTGTTATGCCACGCCCACTTTATTCCTCCTAGGTAGATCACAAAAGCTTTTTAGCTTTCAAAGTAGATCGCCGTCTCCAAAAGTCTGGCCACCCCTGCTCTAGGACGTAAGAGAAAATAAGATTTTAAACCTACCGGTAAATCTTTTTCTCCTAGTCCGTAGAGGATGCTGGGCGCCCGTCCCAGTGCGGACTGGATCTGCAAGACTTGTATATAGTATTGCTTACATAAGGGTTATGTTACAGTTGGAATTGGTCTTTGACTGATGCTGTTAATTGTTCATACTGTTAACTGGTTGCGTATATTCCAGGTTATATGGTATGATTGGTGTGGGCTGGTATGAATCTTGCCCTTAGATTACAAAATCCTTTCCTCGTATTGTCCATCTCCTCTGGGCACAGTTTCTCTAACTGAGGTCTGGAGGAGGGGCATAGAGGGATGAGCCAGTGCACACCCATACTAAAAGTTCTTTAGAGTGCCCATGTCTCCTGTGGAGCCCGTCTATACCCCATGGTCCTTACGGAGTCCCCAGCATCCTCTACGGACTACGAGAAAAAGATTTACCGGTAGGTTTAAAATCTTATTTTTTGTTTTACCAAGTGCCCCGAACACAAAACTTAGCTCCGCCCCAGCATTCCCGTGAAGCCCCACCCCAGGCTCTCATGGCCCACAGCCTACTGTATTGTAAAGTAGGGTAGATCATCAGTGGGTGAAACCATTGATGTTCCCTTTAAGATGGTTTCACACCATCGATGTTACCCAGCAATGTTAACATCGTAGACCTATCAGATACCAATAACACAAGCAGAGAATGTTTCCTGTCCAGTATCTAACACTCCTCTATTTGCAACAAAATAACAGAATACATGGAAAACAGTTTTGTAAAAAAAAATGTTTTACTAAACATAGAGAAATGACATTACACCAAGGCCCGGCCCATCAGTAACACTCCAGAAAGAAAATAATTTTAAATCTGATGGCGCCAATATAATATACTGTATAAATATTGCATACTGTGTATTTGAAATCCAAAAGTTGTCTGAGAGCGATGCTCAGATTTTTGAAAGTCAGTGTAGGTACTGACCAATAGGGAACGGCCGTGAAGGGGCTGGTCAGCTTAACAAACTATTGCAATATTATGGAACCAACATTCCCTGAATTCAGATGAATTACAGTTTGAAGTGGTAATATTATACAGTATATGCACCTTGACCAAGAGGCTGAAATAGCCTCGAAACGTTGGTACTTGTTTTTACTTGCCAATATACTTTACTAGTTGAAAAAGTCCACTGGAGTGCCGCTAATCTTTGTTCGTCTGTACTGCCATACACAGAGGGCACCTATGGCGGATGATGGTTGATAATATATAACACACACACACACACACACACACACACACACACACACGGTTCCATTCAGCCACTCTACTGTATGTACAGTCAGTGTCGGACTGGGGCATGTAGGGCCCACCGGGGGAATGCAGTGGTAGGGGCCCATGTTTAGGGGTGTGGCCAGTCTGCAGAGAGGGTGTGGCCTGCCACCTCATTGATTTGACCAATGATTAGAAAGAGCAACATTTGGGCCCCTTCATAAATATACACAATAAATTCAGCTGCTGCATGCATGATAATGTACCAGATTAATAACAGGTTAATAACAGCAATACACTGTAGATAATACACCATAGTCCAGTATAAAATAACATGTATAATTCAAGTGCACAGTCTGGAACCTGATCCTTAGAGCAGAAGGTGGGCCCCCGGGCAGTAGGGCCCACCGGTGGTTTTCCCTGTACCCCTGTGGGCCAGTCCAAGCCTGGTACAGTTATCTGTCTCTTACAATGGCTGCACGTCTTAATATCCTTACAAGAACATTGCAGCCTCACAATTTATAGTTGTTTCATTACAAGGAGGTATTGGTCATCATTCTCAGCTTGGCACCCAGGTGGGCGATCACACTTTGTAATCATTGCAAGCATACCAAGTATTGGGATTCGCTCACACCTCCAGGGGGCTAAATCATTATTGGATATATTTCTGTAGAGGATTACCCCCTAACTCCTGATGCTCCTCATATTATCAACTGAGGCTTTATTATGAGCATTGTATATTGTATTGTGTTATTTGTAGCTAGCTAGTTTTAATAGCATGTTGTATTAGGGAGGTACTTGATATACCGACTGTCGGGATCCCGGCGCTCAGCATATCAGCGCCAGGATTCCGTCCGCCGGGATACCGACAACTATTTTCCCTCTTGGGGTGTCCGCAACACCCCTGGAGGGAGAATAACTAGCGTGGCGCATGTAGCGCCACCGTGCCCGCAGCATGGCGAGCACAGCGAGCCCGCAAGGGTCTCTTTTGCGCTCTGCCGGCAATCCGGCGGTCGAGATCCCGACAGCCGGCCAGTCGTACTACACCCGCTGTATTGATATGTTTAGGAATCTGGTCAGTAATTATTGTATTGTAATGTACGTGTTTTAAAGAAATATAATACTTTAGGTAATGAATACATACAGACTCTGGCACTATATTACAGGTGTTGGTCAGCGCAATTTACTCTTGTTTTGTTTCGGACATCCCTAACACTGCTGGGCAACGCTCCTTTGCATTTAATTGTGAGCACGTCATGCGGCTGTATCTGTGGCCATCTTACGCGTGACTCTGCGACAGCCCATCGTATTCACTCCTTCATATGCCACTCTATATATAGTCCGGATACTTGTCCATTCAGTCACTCTCTCCATCCCCGTCTGACACTCCTCCTTAATGTCACTTCCCCGCCATTTGTGCCCAACCAGAAAAAGGGACGGACGGTCTCTCTTTCCTGTGCCACATGCCTGAAGGTATACAGCTCATCCCAGTTCCGAGGGTCATAGAAGGTAATTGTCCGAGGACCTGACAAGTTCAGATAGACCCCGACCACTGACAGTGGGCCATCAGCCACATCCAGGGTACTCTCTGGATTGTCCAGGGCTTTTATGGTCTCCGTAAATCGGGAGATACACCAGATGTGCTCCTGAGGCCGAAACATGTAAGCATCGCCTGTCCTCCGCACCTGTGGGGTGGCGACACCGACTGCCCACTCAACCCCATCCCCCAGCTCCACTTCCCAGTAATGGCAACCAGAGGAAAAGGGAGGGAGACCAAGGCAACAGCGCTCAGTCTCAAAACGGGCGTTACACGGAGGTGCCGGGACTGCGGGAGGCCGGTTCAGGAGCGTAAGAAAGTCATCGGTGACCGACAGCCTCGGGTGGGCCGTCTCAGGAGACAATGTGATGGTTTCTGAGGGAGAAAGGAAAAAGTCTGCTGGATTTTTGGAGAAAAACATGGTGAGGTCTGGTGGCGGATTTGAGGGACTGTGGGGCCTCTTATCTGCCGTCTTCTGAAGAGTGGATAAGTGTTAGCAAAAAGCTGATTGATTGTTATGGTCAAATGATTGTTATGGTCAAATGAGAGAAATGAAGAGAGGGAGAGAGACAACTCATAGCAGTGCTTCTATTATAAACAGTCTACTCACAGTACCACTGAACACACATGGCAGGGGCATTTAGAACTTCAGGGGAGTGCTGTTGGAACACAAGGATATCTACTACTAAGCCTTGGAGAGTGATAAAGTAGAGAGAGATAAGGGGTCTATTCATGAAGCAGTGAAAAGTGTGGAGAAGTGAGCCAGTGAAGAATAATAAAAACAAAACAATTCCTGGCGCTGTGATTACATAGATATGTAAGCTGCTCTCTCAGGGGCAATTGGTTCTTTACCCCTATAATGGAAACTAAAAAAAAACAGACAAACGAGAGAGCGCTAATCACATCCAAGGTGGATTTTTATTTTTCCAATTCCAATAATTCTGAACTTATTGCCGGCCGGCAGTACATAAACACATATTAAAAAATAACAATATATCCATCAAATCCTAAAAACCAATTAATCACTAATTATACTCAGAATAATTCAATACATGTGCACATGTAGGTATAACTGCCCGACTTTGTTTAAATTGCTTTCCTTATTTCTCAAGTATCCAGGGCTTAAAGTGTCAGGCACTGAGGAAGCCGCCGATGCTTGTGAGTAGGCAGGGAAACGCGTCTGTCAGCACCTTCGGTTACAGACCACAGACTACAGCGGACGGAAAGATATCAGCTGGTCGGCTGTATCACACCCTTGCAGGAGGGGAACGCTGGATCATTCATCTGCCTACGGACTCCAGATAAGGTCGAGAAAACGAGCACCGGCCGGGAGGGCAAAGCCTTTTTTCTGTGGCTAAAGCATATGGTTGAATCCACTTCATAAAAGGCTATCTGTGAGAAATTAGCCAGGAGGAATATCACCTGCACCGTGACTAAACAGAGGCGCATGTATGGTATACCTACATTATTATTTACAGATTGCTGCAGCACAGTGACTATTATTTATAATCAGCTTTGCATTAATCACTTTAATACCATTAACCAGCTGGGAGCAAGAATGCACTTTATCTAATATTACTAACACACTTTTCATCAATCAGACTAACGGACTTATAAGCATAGGCGTGCGCACGGGGGGTGCCTGGTGCGCACAGGCACCCCCTAATGTCCGGCACCCCCCGCACATCATGCCTGCGATCCGATCATCGCTGTCTGTGTGCTGCTGTTGTAGCAGTGCTACTACAGCAGCACACTGATAGCGATGATCGGATCACCTGCATCGCTGCCTGGGCTGTCACACGGTCACCTCCTCCCACTCCACCGCTTAGACTCACAGCTGTCAGCTACGTTGTGGGTGGGTGGCTAGCCGCACAGCCCAGCCCACCCGCCGTCATGATCCGACTGTCTGCCTCACGATGTGACATACTAACGTCACACCGCGCGCCCTCCCCGGCCTCCCTGCGCTGTAGTACTTTACGCCCGTGCTCAGTCAGTCTCTCCAGTCACTCATGTGTGCCCGGCTCTGCCATTTTCAACAGCAAAACACAGGCGTAGACTGGAGCCGGCCTAGGACTATTATTCATAATGTGAGTGTTCAGACTTGATGACCACTCACTCACTGTGTGCACCAGGGAAAAAGAGAGCGATTCAGGCCAGCCAAGGGGTGGGGGGATAAAATTCTGTATAAAAAGATAAAGGGTTATTACCTTATGCTAATTATCTATCTATCTATCTATCTATCTATCTATCTATCTATCTATCTATCTATCTAGATAGATCTATAATTAGCATAAGGTAATAACTCTTTATCTTTTTATACAGAATTTTATCCCCCCACCCCTTGGCTGGCCTGAATCCCTCTCTTTTCCCTGGTGCACACAGTGAGTGAGTGGTCATCAAGTCTGAACACTCACATTATGAATAATAGTCCTAGGCCGGCTCCTGATATGCTGCTCCTGATTGACTGCCGTCAGCGGCAGATTTGATATAGTTGCGCAGCGCTCATAGGAGCCGCAGTGCCGCCAACCACAGCCTCCTCCTCCATGCACCGCCGCCCTCTGTCTCCTTCAGTACACCGCCACTGCCCTTAGTCCTTCTCTGCACCATGCAGACAGCCTCCTCATCCACCACAGATCACAGCATCCTCAGCACTGCCACTGCTAAATAGGTAATCTTGCCCTGCCGCTTTACTCTCTCCCTAGTCCCTACTGTATGCCCTTGCTGTCCCTCTCTCTGTCACTCTCCTTGTCCCTTCTGTCACTCTCCCTGTCCCTATGTCCCTGCTGTCACTCTCCCTGTCTGTGTCACTCTCCCTGTCCCTTCTGTCACTCTCGCTGTCCCTATGTCCCTGCTGTCACGCTCCCTGAATTTCGTCTTATTCCATGTGTCATAATTTGAATTTCAGATCATTCTGTGTGCAATAATGTGAATTTCGGCTCATTCTATGTACTATAATGTGAATTTCGGCTCATTCCGTGTGCTATAATGTGAATTTTGGCTTATTCCGTGTGCTATAATATGTATTTCGGCTTATTCTGTGTGTTATAATGTGAATTTCGGCTCATTCTATGTACTTTAATGTGAATTTCGGCTCATACCGTGTGCTATAACGTGAATTTCGGCTCATACCGTGTGCTATAATGTGAATTTCGGCTCATACCGTGTGCTATAATGTGAATTTCGGCTCTTACCGTGTGCTATAATGTAAATTTTGGCTCATACCGTGTGCTATAATGTGAATTTTGGCTCATACCGTGTGCTATAATGTGAATTTTGGCTCATACCGTGTGCTATAATGTGAATTTTGGCTCATACCGTGTGCTATAATGTGAATTTCAGCTCATTCTGTGTGCAATAATGTGAATTTCGGCTCATTCTATGTACTTTAATGTGAATTTCGGCTCATTCCGTGTGCTATAATGTGAATTTTGGCTTATTCCGTGTGCTATAATATATATTTCGGCTTATTCTGTGTGTTATAATGGGAATTTCGGCTCATTCTATGTACTTTTAATGTGAATTTAGGCTCATACCGTGTGCTATAACGTGAATTTCGGCTCATACCGTGTGCTATAACGTGAATTTCGGCTCTTACCGTGTGCTATAATGTGAATTTCGGCTCATACCGTGTGCTATAATGTGAATTTCGGCTCATACCGTGTGCTATAATGTGAATTTTGGCTCATACCGTGTGCTATAATGTGAATTTTGGCTCATACCGTGTGCTGTAATGTGAATTTTGGCTCATACTGTGTGCTATAATGTGAAAGGGACACCAGTTATACATAGTATATGTGTGTGTGTGTGTGTGTGTGTGTGTGTGTGTGTGTGTGTGTGTGTGTGTGTGTATATATATATATATATATATATATATATATGGACTTGTAATCCGTATGCAGGTTACATACTTGTCTCCCTCATCTTGCTAATATACGGTGCAAGACATGCCCAGTGGGTGGTGCTAGGCATGCCACTCCAATCATGCACCCCCTAATAAAATGTTCTGCGCACGCCTATGCTTATAAGTATTATAAAAGTTAACACTCATTCATATGTTCCAGTATGAGTCTGGGAAGCTGCTGAGCAGTGTATCTGAGTATAATTGATACATTGTTGGACACAAGGTTTATACATAGTATCCGGTTTACTGGAGATATATTTTAAGCCCTGGATACTTGAGAAATAAGGAAAGCAATTTAAACAAAGTGGGGCAGTTATACCTACATGTGCACATGTATTAAATTATTCTGAGTATAATTAGTGATTAATTGGTTTTTAGGATTTTATGGATATATTGTTATTTTTTAATATGTGTTTATGTACTGCCGGCCGGCAATAAGTTCAGAATTATTGGAATTGGAAAAATAAAAATCCACCTTGGATGTGATTAGCGCTCTCTCGTTTGTCTGGTTTTTTTTTAGCCAGTGGAGAAGTTGCCCATGGCAACCAATCAGTGTTGAGGTAACATTTATAAAATGTATTCTATAAAATTATACGTAGCAGCTGATTGGTCGCCATAGGTAACTCATGAATAAGTACTGCTTCATTAGTAAGAACCAGCCAGTCAGCCCCTAACTGCCATGTTACAGGCAGTGTTTGAAAAATGACAGCTAGGAGCTGATTGGCTGGTACTTTAGCTCTCTCTACTTTATAGCTCTCCAAAACTTAGTACATCTACCCCAAAAGCTTTAGGATGCCATCAGCGTGGTCTCAGCATATATACCACATTTAAACGATTGCCATCCCTCCCAACTGTCCCAGGCTAATTAAAGGGGATTTTTAGAGGAGGTGTCTAGGGGCAAATTGGGAATTAAGAGGCACTAGACACTGCCCAGGGAGCACAGATACACCCCTTTCAGTGAAGGCTTGGTCATGTCCCAATTTAAAATATTAAGGGCCTAATTCAAAATGATTGATTGCAAAAGCAAGATATTCCTCTAATGGGCAAAACCATGGGGGTCATTCCGAGTTGATCGCTCGCTACGGATTTTTGCAGCGATTATGGCAGAACGGGGCTAATCTGCGCATGCGTATGCACTGCAATGCGCAGGCGCGTCGTACAAGTACAAAGAGCTTTGTGGTTTTGCACAGGTTCTAGCGACGCTTCCAGTCGCTACAAGGAGATTGACAGGAAGTGGGAGTTTCTGGGCGTCAACTGACCGTTTTCTGGGAGTGTTTGGGAAAAAACGCAGGCGTGGCCGGGCGTTTGCTAAGCGGGTGTCTGATGTCAATACCGGGACCTTCGACGCAGCAATCATTGCACAGAATAAGTAACTACAGGGCTGGTCTTGTTCTGCACAAAATACGCGAAAATACACTCCCCTGTGGGCGGTGACTATGCGTTTGCACGGCTGTTAAAAGTAGCTAGCGAGCGATCAACTCGAAATGAGGGCCCTTGTGCAGTGCAGGGGGGGGGGGCAGATGTAACATGTGCAGAGAGAGTTAGATTTGGGTGTGGTGTGTTCAAACTGAAATCTAAAATGCAGTGTAAAAATGAAGCAGCCAGTATTTACCCTGCACAGAAACAAAATAATCCACCCACCTCTAACTCTCTCTGCACATGTTACATCTGCCCCACCTGCAGTGTACATGGTTTTGCATATTAGAGAAAAATTTTGCTTTTGCAATCAACCTTGTCGTATTCTCTACCTACCTCCCAGACTGCAGCCAGACAGTGGAAGGCTGTCACCATGGTGATTGGTGGATTGCTGGAGCTATCCACCAGTCAGAGTTCTGACAGCCATTCACTGTATGCGAGCATGCATGGCCAAACTGTGCTGGACTACAAGAGGTGCAAGTTATGATTTTTTTCCCCCGTTACTTATTTCCATGAATGGGTGTGTAGGGGCCCCAGTGCATTTTTTGCCCAGGCCCTACGATGCTGTTAAGACGGCCCTGGCAGGTACCATACGGGAGTTTGAAAAGGTGACGACACGGCAATAAACTGAAACCATCATGCAGAAAAAAAATGCGGCAAATTTACCTGGATTCATGACAGCTCTTCTCCAATCTGAAATGAAAACAGACAAGCAAAGGGTTATAGGGGTCATTCCGAGTTGTTCGCTCGCAAGCTGTTTTTAGCAGCCGTGCAAACGCTATGCCGCCTCCCACTGGGAGTGTATTTTAGCTTAGCAGAAGTGCGAACGAAAGGATCGCAGAGCGGCTAAAAAAAAAAATTGTGCAGTTTCAGAGTAGCTCCAGACCTACTCCTAGTTTGTGATCACTGCAGACTGTTCAGTTCCGGATTTGACGTCACAAACATGCCCTGCGTTCGGCCAGCCACGCCTGCGTTTTTCCTGGCACGCCTGCATTTTTTCGGACACTCCCTTAAAACGGTCAGTTGACACCCAGAAACGCCCTCTTCACGTCAATCACTCTGCGACCAGCAGTGCGACTGAAAAGCGTCGCTAGACCTTGTGTAAACCTACATCGGCCGTTGTGAAAGTACGTTGCGCCGCATACGCATGCGCAGAAGTGCTTTTTTTCATCATCGCTGCGCAGCGAACATTTTCTGCTAGCGATCAACTCGGAATGACTCGGAATATGCGCACCATTCATCCAGACAGGCGATCAATAGGGATTCAAAACTGCACCTTTTACCATGGTCAAACGCTCTAGCTGCTAAAGCTTATTACAAAGTGACGTTCATCCCTCACTGTGTGTGAGATGTACTAAGCATTGCATCCATGATGCGGTACATCCCACCTCTTATCGGGATACTAATCGCATATGTATGTGAAATTAGTATAGCAAAGGACAGTCCTCCCGCTAAGAGCTGTCTTTTGCGATCAGTGGACGTCCAGGTTTAGTGCCCGTGTAAAAATACCCGTTCCCCCCTCTTGGTGCCACTGGGTGGAGGTGCAACACCTGAAGGGGTGGCTGTCCCCAGGCCTTGCAGTAGCTCCTCTGCCTGACCCCATGACAGGAGCATGGTTTAAAACCCAAGTTACATGTGTAACACATTTGTTTGTGTTCTGGAGGTGCACAATCAAGGGGCTTACCCAAGGTAATTTGTGTGTGTGTGTGGGGGGGGGGGTTTAGGAGATGCTTGGACTGCACACCCTAATTCTAAACATAGTGACAGGTGCTACCATGCTGAGACTTGTAGTTCTACATAGAAAAAAATAGAAAATGCAGGTGCACACTCTAAGTACTAAACGCTGCTAATCGGAATACTTATAATAGCTCTGTAATTTAACGTAGAGTAAAAATGAGGTGCTTAACATAATTTGGGCCAAAAATTATGGGACTGCCAACCCTGACCAGGTGACCTCATCAGGTGGGTTCCCAACATTCCAAAGATTCAAGTCTAGAGCACAGGACCCCCCAGGTCAGCATAAGCCATCTGCCCCAAGCTAATTTTTGTGTCTGTGACATGGGGGGGTCATTCTGACCTGATCGCACGCTAGCGATTTTCAGCAGCGCTGCGATCACGTCAAAACTCGGCAAAACTGCGTATGCACCGCAATGCGCAGGCGCATCATACGGGTACAAAGTGGATCGTTGCTGGGCGATGGATTTAACGAAGAAGCCATTTGCACAGCTGATCGCAAGGAGATTGACAGGAAGAGGGCGTTTGTGGGTGTCAACTGATCGTTTTCAGGTAGTGGTTGGAAAAACGCAGGCGTGTCCAAGCGTTTGCAGGGCGGGTGTCTGATGTCAATTTCCGGGACCGGACAGGCTGAAGTGATCGCAGCGGCTGAGTAAATTCAGACCTACTCAGAAACTGCACAAAATGTTTTTGTGCCGCTCGGCTGCACATGCGTTCGCACACTGGCAAAGCGAAAATACACTCCCTCATAGGTGGCGACTATCTGATCGCAGCGCTGCAAAAAGTAGCTAGCGAGCGATCAACTCGGAATGACCCCCTTTACCCAGTCAAATAATACATCTTAAGAACGTAAGGAGTCACTTGTTATATGTATATAGGGGGTGATTCCGAGTTGTTCGCTCGCTAGCTGCTTTTAGCAGCATTGCACACGCTAAGCCGCCGCCCTCTGGGAGTGTATCTTAGTTTAGCAGAATAGCGAACGAAAGATTGGCAGAATTGCGAAATAAAAATTTCTTAGCAGTTTCTGAGTAGCTCGAGACTTACTCCTACACTGCGATCAGTTCAGTCAGTTTCGTTCCTGGTTTGACGTCACACACACGCCCAGCGTTCGCCCAGCCACTCCCCCGTTTCTCCAGACACTCCCGCGTTTTTCCCTGACACGCCTGCGTTTTTCCGCACACTCCCAGAAAACGGTCAGTTTCCGCCCAGAAACACCCACTTCCTGTCAATCACACTCGGATCAGCAGAACGATGAAAAAACTTTGTTATACCGTGATTAAAATAGCAAACTTTTGTGCTAATTTACTTGGCGCAGGCGTGCTGCGTACATTGCGCATGGGCAGTTTGCGACTAATCGCTCCGTAGCGAAAAAAAATAACGAGCGAAAAACTCGGAATGACCCCCATAACTCTGATATTGATGCTTACATTTAAAATAACATAACCCAGATTGTTAGTTCATGGTTCACTGACTCATTGAGCTTTTATACAATAGAGACTGTGTCCTGTCACTGTTACAGTTGAGGCAAGAGGCACTGTGTGCCTCACTAGTATCTCCGGCTTCAGGGGAATTGATAGGCTGACTAGTGGTACACGCCTACTGTATACTGTGTGAAGAAACTGGGGCTTCGCGTCTGTGTTTTTTGGCTTACCCACTTCAGAGGATAATTTATCTACAAGAAAACAAAGAGAAGTCATTGGACATTCATTGTATACATGTTTATTTATCAGTCACTGAATCTGATTGGTGCGTGTAGTTAGTATATTGGTATAATAATATGTAAATACATGTAAATAATATTATATAAACAGAGTTCTGGTGTCATCACGTCAGTGTTCATTAAGAAAACGTGTCTGCCCGAGCCCTGAGAGATCGCCCTGCCGCCCGGTGATATTATATGGCCGCAGAACCACTGTGCAATGCATGATGTCTATAGAATGTAGGGAAGGGATTGTATGATCCCATATAGTCTGTGACAACTCACCGATTCTCTTACTGTCCATAACTGAAAGAGAGGGGAAAACATGACTTAGACACGACAACAGTCACCTGTAACAGCGTATTTACAGCAACAGCCGCCTATGAGACGACAGCACAAAGGACAACATGCCATGCGAATCTCCTGAGGCAATTACAAGTGTGTGTGTATATATACTGGACACGGGGACAGAATGTACTTGTAGTAGTACTGTATACAGTGTAGTCTCTAGTTACCCAGTATACAATACAGTCTCAGTCACCTGGTATACAATACAGTCTCAGTCACCTGGTATACAATACAGTCTCAGTCACCTGGTATACAATACAGTCTCAGTTACCTGGTATACAATACAGTCTCAGTCACCTGGTACACAATACAGTCTCAGTCACCTGGCGTACAATACAGTCTCAGTCACCTGCCATACAATACAGTCTCAGTCACCTGCCATACAATACAGTCTCAGTCACCTGGCGTACAATACAGTCTCAGTCACCTGCCATACAATACAGTCTCAGTCACCTGGCATACAATACAGTCTCAGTCACCTGGCATACAATACAGTCTCAGTCACCTGGCATACAATACAGTCTCAGTCACCTGGTATACAATACAGTCAATACAGTCTCAGTCACCTGGTATACAATACAGTCTCAGTCACCTGCCATACAATACAGTCTCAGTCACCTGGTATACAATACAGTCTCAGTCACCTGGTATACAATACAGTCTCAGTCACCTGCCATACAATACAGTCTCAGTCACCTGGCGTACAATACAGTCTCAGTCACCTGGCGTACAATACAGTCTCAGTCACCTGGCGTACAATACAGTCTCAGTCACCTGGTATACAATACAGTCCCAGTCACCTGGCATACAATACAGTCTCAGTCACCTGGTATACAACACAGTCTCAGTCACCTGCCATACAATACAGTCTCAGTCACCTGGTATACAACACAGTCTCAGTCACCTGGTATACAATACAGTCTCAGTCACCTGGTATACAATACAGTCTCAGTCACCTGGCATACAATACAGTCTCAGTCACCTGCCATACAATACAGTCTCAGTCACCTGCCATACAACACAGTCTCAGTCACCTGGTATACAATACAGTCTCAGTCACCTGGTATACAATACAGTCTCAGTCACATGCCATACAATACAGTCTCAGTCACCTGGTATACAACACAGTCTCAGTCACCTGCCATACAATACAGTCTCAGTCACCTGCCATACAATACAGTCTCAGTCACCTGCCATACAACACAGTCTCAGTCACCTGGTATACAATACAGTCTCAGTCACCTGGTATACAATACAGTCTCAGTCACCTGGTATACAACACAGTCTCAGTCACCTGCCATACAATACAGTCTCAGTCACCTGGTATACAACACAGTCTCAGTCACCTGGTATACAATACAGTCTCAGTCACCTGGTATACAATACAGTCTCAGTCACCTGGCATACAATACAGTCTCAGTCACCTGCAATACAATACAGTCTCAGTCACCTGCCATACAACACAGTCTCAGTCACCTGGTATACAATACAGTCTCAGTCACCTGGTATACAATACAGTCTCAGTCACCTGGCATACAATACAGTCTCAGTCACCTGCCATACAATACAGTCTCAGTCACCTGGCGTACAATACAGTCTCAGTCACCTGGCGTACAATACAGTCTCAGTCACCTGGCATACAATACAGTCTCAGTCACCTGGCGTACAATACAGTCTCAGTCACCTGGTATACAATACAGTCTCAGTCACCTGGCATACAATACAGTCTCAGTCACCTGGCGTACAATACAGTCTCAGTCACCTGGTATACAATACAGTCTCAGTCACCTGGCGTACAATACAGTCTCAGTCACCTGCCATACAATACAGTCTCAGTCACCTGGTATACAATACAGTCTCAGTCACCTGCCATACAATGCAGTCTCAGTCACCTGGCATACAATACAGTCTCAGTCACCTGCCATACAATACAGTCTCAGTCACCTGGCATACAATACAGTCTCAGTCACCTGGTATACAATACAGTCTCAGTCACCTGGTATACAATACAGTCTCAGTCACCTGGCATACAATACAGTCTCAGTCACATGCCATACAATACAGTCTCAGTCACCTGGTATACAATACAGTCCCAGTCTCAGTCACATGGTACACAATACAGTCCCAGTCTCAGTCACCTGGTACACAATACAGTCCCAGTCACCTGGTACACAATATAGTCCCAGTCTCAGTCACCTGGTACACAATACAGTCCCAGTCTCAGTCACCTGGTACACAATATAGTCCCAGTCTCAGTCACCTGGTATACAATACAGTCTCAGTCACCTGCTACACAATACAGTCTCAGTCACCTGGTATACAATACAGTCCCAGTCTCAGTCACCTGGTACACAATACAGTCCCAGTCTCAGTCACCTGGTACACAATACAGTCTCAGTCACCTGGTACACAATACAGTCTCAGTCACCTGCTACACAATACAGTCTCAGTCACCTGGTATACAATACAGTCCCAGTCTCAGTCACCTGGTACACAATACAGTCCCAGTTTCAGTCACCTGGTACACAATACAGTCCCAGTCTCAGTCACCTGGTACACAATACAGTCCCACTCCCAGTCTCAGTCACCTGGTACACAATACAGTCCCAGTCTCAGTCACCTGGTACACAATACAGTCCCAGTCTCAGTCACCTGGTACACAATATAGTCCCAGTCACCTGGTATACAATAAGCCCCAGTTACCTTGTATACAGCCACAGTCCCCTGGTATACAATACAGTCCCAGTCCTTATTGGTGAAGTATACCGATGTACCCTCACTCATCTATACACCCGCTTGTGAACGCATCACAGGGGCAACTATTTGTGCGCCACTCGGGAACGTGCGCACCATGAGATCCTATGGATTGCGGGGGAGAACGCTGAGCAGGACGTACACACAGGCACGCTAATAGCGAGCCATGAATAGCCACTGCTGGGTGTAAGCTGAACAGGGACATATCTGTACATAGCATTGCCATAACATCCCTATAACCAGGCACACACATGAATTACACAGGTTCTGGAGCTGTCTGACCTCAAATCTGGTGTAACTCAGCCACAGAACCTGTGTAATTCATATCACAGGGATATTCTAGCAGCCCTAGCTCTACACCGTGGGCCTCATTCAGAGTCGGGGGCAATTCAACCAATCTTCTGAGACTACAAGGCCTCGGTCGTGCTGGAAATGGCCGGGATCGGCCCTTGTGGCCAGCCTACATAACACTACGGCTGGTGCAGGGACGTGGCTTGGGACGCACACTTATAACCTGATTATGTATTAGTTACACGTATTGTGTGTCGTCAGGAGAATTAATGGACATTTCTGCCTGGCTGCATTATCCTGGAAGCTATGGAGAAACAAATAATGTTCATATACAGCTGCGTCCTCATACACTACAGCAAACAGCCCCTCTCGGTGCGCCTGGTGCCATTAGACTCGACTAGTGTCAGGCGTCTTTGTCACAGTGCCGTGCAGCTAGGATGTACCAGGATGCGCCATTTTTCCAGAGAGAACGCATGGTGTATTGTGGAGATGTTTATGATAACCCATCTGTAGTTTAAGGAACTGACTTCTAGGGATGCAGTCATGATGTCAATGTTGCAGAAATGTTGACAGGCGACATTCCTCAGAATGTGGACTTGTAAAATACCAACATTCTCAGAATGTCAGCATTAGGGTTAGGCTGTGAGGGGTTAGGCTTTTGGGGGGTGGGAGATGGGTAGGGTTAAACACTAGGGTCTGCACCAGACCACAGCAGAACCGCTCTACATGTGATCACCGGGACCCAGGAGACACCGCTGGAGATGCCGCTGTGGCCAGGAACAGGTAAGTCATCGCTAGACCACCAGGGTCCATATTCTGTCATGCCGAGATGTCAGCAGAGCCTATAATCACCTGCGGACTGGAACGTGTTGTAGGGCGTGACACCACTGTATGGGACTTGGTGTCATTTATGAATAGGCCTGTACATCTGGCTGCCCCTTCACCCTCTTTCTCCCGTTTCCCATTCCCACCTTTCTGTTCCTTCTGTTTCTTCATGTAATAAGCCGCCAACGCTGCCCCCACAATCAGTAGCGCCAGGGTGAAGAGGAAGGCGTAGGCCCACGATGAGATGCGAGGGAACATGTCCTCTGTGGAGAGAAATAAGCAGCCGCTGATCAATAGGGACACGATGAGAGTCTACACTGGATGGGAGCTCTTACACTGATCAGCCTGTGACTACAAATAGATTGTATGACCCAACATACTCCTCCCCTCACTCTGCACCTTGGTGGTGGTTCCAGGGCAATGGTCCCCCGTTAGAGACAACTCAACACTTGTCCAGACATTGACAAATGGGAGCAGTCCACAACCCAACACTGTAACACAGGCACCGGCCCGGCAGAATGTCGGCTGAACACCTTTGTCCAAACCCAGACAACAAGCATTGCAACATGGCCAGGGGCATCTAGGGGTCTCCACCTGAGGTCACCCTAGTTCTATTCAGCACGAAGAATGCTACACAACATGCATTGTATACGGGTTCAGTAGGATTTGCCATCGCTCTGGATCCCGGAATGCATAAAAGCAACGCCGGTATCCCAGCTGTCATAATCCCGACAGGGGTGAGTAGAGGGGATTTTCCCACTGTCCCCTAACCCCTAACTCTCTGTGGCCGCAGCCTAAACCTAACCTCCCCCTTTAGTGCCTGACCCTAACCACCGCCCCCCCCCCCCCCCCCCCCTGTAGGTGCCTAAACCTAACCCACTCATCCTCTCAGCCTAAACCTCCCTCCCCAGCAGCCTAACCCTAACCTCCCCGGGGGCACTTATCCCTAACCTTCCCTCCCTGCAGCCTAACCCTAACCACCTGAACCCCCCTCCCCACGCAGCCTAACCGTAACCTCTACCCCCGCAGCCTAACCTCTACCCCCGCAGCCTAACCCTAACCCTTGGGTGTTGGCTAAACCTACCCCCCCCCCCCCCTCCCCTTCCTTTCCCTAAAGCTAACCTGCCGCGTGTGTTGCTATGGTCGGGCTTCCGACATCAAACTCCTGCCCCTTTCGGAGTTCTGACATAGGGAATCCGGTATTGGTATTTTTCGACTGCCGTGATCCCGGCATATTGACCGCATACCTTGTATACATGTGTACGTGACATGTCAGTATAGCATTCCATGAAATTGTACACAATCATTGTGGGGTACTTGTGCCTTTCCCAGAAGCACCAAAATCCATATCATGATATAGAGATTGAATCATTATATTATGGGCATATTTATTAAAGGAAATTTGCGACATATCGCCTAAAAAATGTAACCATGAGGGACGGCAGCCGATCCATTAATTTCCGACCACAAAAGCTGCCGAAGCTCTGTAGGCTGCTTAGCCGTCGGATTTGCCAAGTTCCTGGATGTGAAGCATTCCAGAGTTTGCAACTACCCCCCCCCCCTTCCCCCCCTTCCCCCCCTCCCAGCTAAGGCCATTTGCACCTAGAGTCTGCTCTGACTGTGATTTTGTCCATCTGCCTCCGTTGGTGCAGTATGCGTGTATGCTCCGGACCCGGATGAAGAATGATAGCATCAGCTACAGTATAACTCTGCTTTCAGTCCTTTGCGGGACAGGCTCCTATCAGGCCCTGTGTCCTGGCAAGAGAGTGTTGCTAAATTTGGGATTCTGGGGGGGCAGAGGTCTGATTGGGTCCCTCTCTGTAGGAATATGCTATGAGAATCCATATGCCTCTATTGGGTAACACCAGCGTTACCCACCCCATCCAAGCCCCGGAATGGATCACATTTCAGAGGTACATATGGGAAATGTGGCCAAATTCCAAAAACGGCAGTTTCGGGTTAGCCGCATTTTCACTTTAGGACATCCCGTCCCATCTACTCTCGCACAGCAGACCAGCATGTCAGTGACTTGCCCAGTGGCCTGTCCTGTGTGGAGAAAACAAGGGGGACATGTCAGCGGCTACTGATCTGAAACTCCGCTGCCGAGATAAGCTACATACCTGCAAGCGTCATATAAAGTCCAAACTCTTTCCCTGTCACTGGGTGCCTCGCGGCTCCATACAGCGGCCCAGCATCTGGGTCTTTAAGTAGAATCTTGCTCTCTAGCTGGTACAGACCATTGCTCTGGTTGTGGATGAACTCCAACCTATCAGTGACGACTGGGACACCATCCACTCTCCAACGCATCTGCGGCCATGGAAACCAGTCGCTGGTGACAAAAGAGACCGCAATGGCGCCATCTTCCAGGGAGACCGCCACAGAAGGGAGGGAACCGCTACCTGCAAAACACACATTTCCAACTCTTAGGGTCTGAGAGGTGATGCTCTTCTAAATTAAGGGCGGCATTTATCAACGCTTGAAGAGAGATAAAGTGGAGTGAGATATAGCAGCAACCAATCATCTCCTAACTGTAATTTTTCAAACACAGCATGTAACATGGCAGCTACAAGCTGATTGGTTCTCTCCAAGCTTTGATACCTTTCACACTAAGTCAGACAGATCGTCCTAGTAGAGCACAGGTTCTCAAACTCGGTCCTCAGGACCCCACACAGTGCATGTTTTGCAGGTCACCCAGCAGGTGCACACTTGTATTCATTAGTCACTAACACATTTTAAAAGGTCCACAGGTGGAGCTAATTATTTCACTTGTGATTCTGTGAGGAGATCTGCAAAACATGCACTGTGTGGGGTCCTGAGGACCGAGTTTGAGAACCTGTGTCCTAGAGAAAACGAAAGAGATGATAATTGTAAGATCCTGGTGATTTGCCCGTGTCCTGTAACTGGGATAATCTCATCTCATCTGAAAGCATGTCAGTCTCCGCTGAAGCCCTTAATTCCCAGATCATTAGTTGTAAGGGAGCCGGGGGTCTGGTGGAATCAGGGATCATTACAGGAACAGAATAAACGCTGCAATTATGATCATACGGAAAGCTCCTGTTATTTCGGTCATGTAAGTAAATAATCAAAAGAGCGTTTGTCACAGTGCATAACCCTCATTATCTTCTTGTTCGTCAGATTAAATCAGATCTTCTAACGTGGAGAGATTATGGTGTTTCCCAGAGATGGAAAACGAGGAGGCTGAAGAGGAGTTTGTTCATGTGCGTAATTACCATTAAGTGGAATTTTGAGTTGATTGGAATATAAAATGCACAGCTGAAATGAGTGTGTGATAAAGTCACCTGCAGGCTATAAAGTGCGGTATAAAGCACAGCCCAACACAGACAAGAACCAGACGGAGATAACGCTACAAATACTCACTTAGGCCTCTTTATAATATATACGGCATATTTAACAATTACATTTTGATGCTCACGTCCTCATCCGCTGTGTTTAACCCTTTGGGGGATATCCAATTAGCCCCGGTAAAACATTGGGTCCAAAAAAACGTATGTTTTTCGCGGGTTTTCCCGATGTTTCACATATTATTATTTTTTTACAGGCTATCCTAATTGATCGCCTGTAAAAAAATACCCTTTCTCCTGAAAACACACAGGTTCAGTGAAACCTGTGTGTTTTCGGTAGAAACAGCCCCGTTTTCGCCCCAAAACGGGGCTGTTTCAGGGGATTTGGTTTTGCCTGCCTGAAGCAGGTAAAACAAAATCCCCAATAAGCTGCGTTTCATGCCGGCTTATCAGGGCCAATTAGATAGCCCTCGGCGGGACAATTAGCCCCGGTAAATGACCGGGGCTAATTGGATAACTCCGAGAAATAGGCACAGGGGCACATAAATATATGTTGGCAATATTGTATGTATGATTAGGCACCTATGACATAGGGGTAGATTTACTATAGCTTCTAAAAATTAAAAGAAGTGGTGTTGCCTCTAGATATGGTAGTGTGAGTAAAGCTCCTATCAGCGTCAGAGGTGATACCACAATCAGCCAATCAGAGGAGACTATATTGTGTGGGCGTCTGATATTATCATCAAAGCAAATGTGCACACGTCCTCACGTACCTGCAAGTGATACGGCTGAAGAAGAATTAATCACTGCCTGAGGAAGGGGCCAAGTGCTGTGAAACGCGTTGCAGATTTTATGTGAAAACTTTATTTTTTCTTTTTATGCTTCCTTTTTATCTTGTCCAATCACTTTTGTCTACATAGTGTATTTTAGACTATTTTATTTTTGACACTCCTTATTTACATATTGCAGCTGTGAGTATGAAGTTTCTTTGACCCTAAACATTTCCATAACGTTGCATGTCTCTTTAAGATGGAGAGTACGGGACTGGATTCACATACTTGTGTTAAAGACACTTTTAAATAAACTTGCACCCTTCTTTGTGCCGAAGAGATCTTGTACTACAAGTCCTAGCATGCCCAGCCAGCTACTTGTTGCCAAACTTAACATGTATTGCTAGGTATAACATTTTATTTAATAAGATGGTGCTTTGTGCAAAATTACATTTACTTTCTTTAAATGAAACGAAATATGACCAAAAATAATTGGTTGCTAGGGGTAACAGCACATTTTATTATTGATTGCCTGCTGCTAAACTGACCTATGACGATGAGCTCTGTGACTGCTTCCTCATACTGTGTACTGCTTATGTTCTCCACCAAACAGTGATAGGTATCTGCATCGGAGAGACTGACATTGTGCAGTACCAGCGTCAGGTCTCCAGCATCGGTCCTTCCCTGGAGAGACGCCCTTCCGCTGTACTCTGCGCTCTGCTGATCTCTCTCCTCCTTCCCATTCTTCAGCAGGAGGACAGTGGAGTGAAAGAGGGAACGAAACCAGTGCACTGTGAGTCCAGTAAGTCCAAGAGGAGGCGAGAGAGTGCAGTGCAGAAACGCGTCTGATCCCACTTCTGCCACCAATGTCCTGTCCTGTGATTCCACCTGAAACCTACCTGTAAGAGAGAGCGAGAGAGAGAGAGAGAGAGAGAAAACTGATACTGAGACAAATCCCATAGAGTGTCATAAAACACAAGTCTGTGCACCAGTGTATGAATGTGTTACACAAGTGTGCCCTTGGGCAACTAATTTGCACAGCTCCCATGCACTTGAGGACTGAAATATGAGAGATGTTGCCTGTGTTCCATTCCCTTCTCTGTTACACCTCAGACAAGCAACATTTATTGCATTTTTTCATTCTCTGTATGTTATTTGTAGGTTGCCTACGCTGCAGCCACACCTCAATTTCTGCGTATGCATCGCAGTTTCTATGACTGCATACGCAATTTTGCGTATGCATCAGTGGGAATCTTTTTCCTTTCTGGACGACTCATTATATGTGATTTTTAGCAGAAGTAGGATTGAGAAAATAACTATTTCTGTCTCCGTAGTGGTCCAAGCTGAATGAGGCTCAATGTAACTTTTTTTGACATTGTTATCGCCCTAATCCTAACACTAAACCTGAAGCCTAACCCTAGTTGCAGCCTCGTCCAGCCGGAGTCCCAATGGCCGCAGCATCTGTGGCAAAAATCACAGACAAAATGGCAACCGCGCATGCACAGTAGTAAAATTAGCCTCTGGAACATGGTGGGCGCCATGTTTCTGGAGCTCTGCACATGCGCAGTAGACTCTGCACAATGCCGGAGCCTACTGCAGAGGGGAAGTGGAGGGGGCCCACCCGGAATCTGAACAGGAGCCCCCTCCTCTGTTAAAACGCCCCTGATCTCAGGAGTTTTGGTTTCTTCGGCCTTTATGGGAATCCCATAAAGGTCGAAGTTTTGGTTACTGGAATATTTGTGATGATGGTGATGCCATTGATTGGAAAAAAAAGTGCTCATATACTACTAAATACTAGGATATTTCTGGTGACGACAGTAGATAAAAATATTGGGAAAGATTATCCATAGACCAGGGCCGAAACTAGGGTCTCTGTCACCCGGGGCAAGACAGTCATTTGGCGCAAAACCCCCCCACCCCCACCACCGCCCCGTTATACAGAAATACATCCTCCCATACATGTACACACCATCAATAATACACAGTACGGTACATATCTACACAGCCCCTGAATATACACATACTACCAAAATTAACATATATACGTGCCCCTGTATATACACATACCCCAATATACTGTGATTAAATACACCCCTCCTATACATACAAATGAAGTACGCACCCTGGGTACTCCAGCATACACACACAACACCGGGTTACGCTGCACTGCTCCAGTACACACGCAGGGTTACACTGCACTGCTCCAACACATGCACACAGGGTTACACTGCACTGCTCCAACACATGCACACACACAAAGGGTTACACTGCACTGCTCCAACACACATACACACAGGGTTACACTGCACTGCTCCAACACATACACACACAGGGTTACACTGCACTGCTCCAACACATGCTCTCTCTCACACACACACACACACACACACACACACACACACACACACACACACACACACACGGTTACACTGCACTGCTCCAACACACATACACACACAGGGTTACACTTCACTGCTCCAACACACATACACACAGGGTTACACTGCACTGCTTCAACATACACACACAGGGTTACACTGCACTGCTCCAACACACACACACACACACACACACACACACACACACACACACACACACACACACAGTTACACTGCACTGCTCCAACACACATACACACACAGGGTTACACTGCACTGCTCCAACACACATACACACAGGGTTACACTAAACTGCTCCAGCACACACACTCACACACAGGGTTACACTTCACTGCTCCAACACACATACACACAGGCTTACACTGCACTGCTTCAACATACACACACAGGGTTACACTGCACTGCTCCAACACACACACACACACACACACACACACACACACACACGCACACACACACACACACGGTTACACTGCACTGCTCCAACACACATACACACACAGGGTTACACTGCACTGCTCCAACACACATACACACAGGGTTACACTGAACTGCACTGCACACACACACACACACACACACACGCACACACACACACACACACGGTTACACTGCACTGCTCCAACACACATACACACACAGGGTTACACTGCACTGCTCCAACACACATACACACAGGGTTACACTGAACTGCTCCAGCACACACACTCACACACAGGGTTACACTTCACTGCTCCAACACACATACACACAGGGTTACACTGCACTGCTTCAACATACACACACAGGGTTATACTGCACTGCTCCAACACATGCACACACACATAGGGTTACACTGCACTGCTCCAACACACATACACACACAGGGTTACACTGCACTGCTCCAACACACATACACACAGGGTTACACTGAACTGTTCAAGCACACATACACACAGGGTTACACTGCACTGCTTCAACACACACACACACACACACACACACACACACACACACTCAAGGTTACGCTGCACTGCTCACACACATTAGGTTAACGTACACTGCACACACACATATTGTACATATATAGCTGCCCGCCTCTCCCTACCTACTTTTAGTGCTGATCTGCTGTGTCCGTCAGGGCCCCCTCCTCTCCATTTCCGAAGCGTGCTGTCAGTCACACACACAGCGCTGGCAGAGGCGACGGCTTTGTTACTTTCCGTGAAGCTGCTCTAGCCTCTACGCCGGGAAGCGTCCTAGCGCAGCTGAGCGGGACGGCGCCTCTTCAACCCTGCGCCGTCCTGCACTGCCAGTGGTAGTTCCCGCTTGCTGCCTCGCGCAGGCGCCCTCTCCTTTTCCGCGCCCAGGTCGCGTGCCCCCCTAGCCCCCCCTAGTTGCGGCTCTGATAGACACACACCCCCCAACTTTTTGGCCATTACAGTACCGTTTTTTTATGGTCTGTACCAGCCGAAAGGGGCCTTGTACCGATTTCAGTGTCTCCCTTGTCCTATAGATTCATATGGCAGCGCCACGTGGCCACGCCCCCTTTACCTGTGGCCATGCCCCTTCTTTTAGTTTGTACCGATTTCTTCTGTAAGGATGTTGGAGGGTATGTAGACAGGGACAAAGTCAGAAATGTGTGTACAGTATAATGAGACTATAGACCCCTATGTTACTGCTGCCGTCAACAAGACAAAGTATAATGCGAAAATGTGGTGGCACCAACAGGAAATAAAACAAAATGATCTAGGAATAGATTGTATATTAGTGTAGATGTGTATACAGTCATTATAAAAGCATGCTGATGTGCCTGGTTCCAACTGGGCAAAGGTTTGCTGGGTGGTTGCAAATAACTGTCCAGTTTCCAGACTACCCAGCAGGTCACATGTTCAAAGTCAACCAGCCAGTGCACAGGGAGAGTTCACCAACTGTCACAGTGGTGATGCATTGGAAATGGCAGGCGGACGTTTTGCCACATACAGTAACTCCAAAACTAAGCAACCAATTGCAACGCTAATATTTTTCTGAAAACCTACGGACCAAGAGCCTTATTCAGGTTTGTTAGCAAGCCAAAAGAGCACACTAATGGGTAAAACCATGTTACACTGCAGGTGGGGCAGATGTAACATGTGCAGAGAGAGTTAGATTTGGGTGGGGTGTGTTCAAACTAAAATCTAAATTGCAGTGTAAAAATAAAGCAGCCAGTATTTACCCTGCACAGAAACAATATAACCCACCCACATCTAACTCTCTCTGCACATGTTACATCTGCCCCACCTGCAGTGCAACATGCAGGGCCGTAGCTATGCCAATCGGGGCCCCATAGCATAATTCCATGCGCCCCAGAGATGACTCGGGCCCCATAGCAGCCGCATCCCCTGCAACTATGGTAGCTACGCCTTTGGCAACATTGTATTGCCCATTAGAGTGCTTTTTTGGTTTGCTAACAAACATGAATAACCTTCCAAGACCTTTAATTTGGTATTTGATGTGCCATTCTCAGACAACGGCATCATAGAAATATGTTACTCATAAAAGTCGTCCTTCTGCTAGTAATACATAGATGACAGAGTAGGAAAAAAACAACAGATCAAAAGTCAAAATAACACAATTTTACGTGTTTAGCAATTTCCACCATCGTTACATTTTTGGGTGAAGTCTAAAAGAAAAAGAAAGAACACAAAACCTCACAGTTCCATAAACACTTAAACATGAGTACGGATTTGGAAACAAAACCAAAACTCTCTCATCTCTAATACTGTGTTTTGGCTTTGGGGGAAAAAAAAAAAAAAAAAAAAATATATATATATATGTGTCTGTCTATCTATCTATCTATCTATCTATCTATCTATCTATCTATCTATCTATCTATCTATATTAGAATTATAACAGGTAATAAGAAATACATATACACAAATATATACTGTATATGTGTATCTATATATATATATATATATATATATATCTATATATATATATTAGAATTATAACAGGTAATAAGAAATACATACTGTATGTTCTCAGTGATATATGTAAAATTACACAAGTAGTAATGTTTAAATGATATCTGGAAAATCCAAAAGAAATCTCAGTACAGGAGTGTATTGGGGTATTGGGAGATCTTTTTGGATTGCATCTTAAATAGCCCGGGTTCTATTACTGCTGGGTTCAATGGTGGTCATTCCGAGTTGATTGCTAGCTGCATTTGTTCGCTGTGCAGCGATGATGCAAAAAAATGGCACTTCTGCACATGCGTTTGCGGCGCAATGCTCACACGCGACGTACTATTACAACGAACTAAGTAGTTTTGCACAGGGTCTAGCGAAGCTTTTCAGTCGCACAGGCAGCCGCAGAGTGATTGACAGGAAGAGGGCGTTTCTGGGTGTCAACTGACTGTTTTCAGGGAGTGTTCGGAAAAACGCAGGTGTGACAGGAAAAACGCAGGTGTGGCTGTGCGAATGCAGCGCGTGTTTGTGACGTCAAATCAGGAACTGAATGGTCTGAAGTCATCGCAAGCGTTGAGTAGATCTGGAGCTACTCTGAAACTGCACAAAAATATTTTGTAGCCGCTCTGCGATCCCTTCGTTCGCACTTCTGCTAAGCTAAAATACACTCCCAGTGGGCGGCGGCATAGCGTTTGCACGTCTGCTAAAAACTGCTAGCGAGCGAACAACTCGGAATGACCACCAATATTCTTTTATTTAAATCTCCCTATTGGGGGCTGGGGTTTGGGCACACACATACTGAACCTGGTTTTCATAGCAACCAGCAGAAAATTTGGAAGAACATTGAGCATGTATACTACTGCTGTTGTTATTATTATTATTATTATTATGCTTTATTTATATGGCGCCACAAGGGATCCGCAGCGCAGTACATAAACAAATGAGCAAAACAAGAAGACAGTGACTTACAATTCAATACAATATAGGACAAGTACAGGCAGGGGCGGAACTTCCGGAAACAACGGAGTCAGTTGCCGCCGGGCTCCAGCCCTAAAGGGGGCTCTTTCTCCATTGTCCCCCGGCTGTTCCGTGCCCTTCCTACTAAATAGACAAAGGTGTTGCCGAGGGGAGAGATGCGTCAGCGGGGGCTGGCAGTTTGTACTCCCCCTGCCGTAACACCCTTCTTTCCACCTTTTTCAAAACCCAGCCCGGCAGCCTCGCGGCCACCACCACCACTAGCTGCAGCACTGCCAGCGGTGGGGTGCCGCCGGCTTCTTCTCACACCGCAGATAGCCGGGCGGCACTGCAGCTGCCCGTCTGATTGCTCCGCCCCCTCCCAGCTCCCAGCCTCTGCTGCCCAGTGATCCAGGAGCCAGCTGCTAGGAAACAAGGAAGAAGTGGCCCAGCTTCAGCGAGCGAGTCTGGACACTGGCGGAGGAAAGCCATGATAACTTCAACAGGATAATGGGGAGAGGAGAGACAGAGGTATGGGACGGGGACTGCGCGGGGTGCAGGGCTGTTACGCAGCTCTCTTTATCCTGTTACTAGGTAATATAACAGAGAGAGTGGGACTGGAGGTACGGCAAACAGTATAAGTTACTGTATACATGGAGAGTGAGGCCGAGCTGCCAACTACCTCCTCCAAGTCCCACCATTGTTGAATTCAGGGCCGTGTCCTGGACCTGTCTCCCCTGTCCTATCTCTGTCCCCCTGTCCTGTCGCTGTCACCTCTGTGCCAGCCCTGTCTCCCCTCTTTCCTGGTCCTTCTGTCCTACCCCTGTCACCTCTGTCCTGCCTGTCACCACTGTCCTGACGCTGCCACCTCTGTGCCAGCCCTGCCTCCCCTCTTTCCTGGCCCTTCTGTCCTGCCCGTCACCCCTGTCCTGCCCCTGTCACTGCTGTCCTGCCCCTGTCACTTCTTTCCTGCCCCTGTCACCCCTGTCCTGCCCCTGTCACCGCTGTCCTGCCCCTGTCACCGCTGTCCTGCCCCTGTCATAGCTGTCCTGCCCCTGTCACAGCTGTCCTGCCCCTGTCACCGCTGTCCTGCCCCTGTCACCTCTGTCCTTCCCATCACCACTTTCCTACCCCTTTCACCGCTGTCCTGCCCCTGTCACCTCTGTCCTTCCCATCACCACTTTCCTACCCCTTTCACCGCTGTCCTGCCCCTGTCACCGCTGTCCTGCCCCTGTCACAGCTGTCCTGCCCCTGTCACCGCTGTCCTGCCCCTGTCACCCCTGTCCTGCCCCTGTCACCTCTGTCCTTCCCATCACCACTTTCCTACCCCTGTCACCGCTGTCCTGCCCCTGTCACCCCTGTCCTGCCCCTGTCACCTCTGTCCTTCCCATCACCACTTTCCTGCCCCTGTCATCACTGTCCTGGCCCTGTCACCCCTCTGTTCTGTACTGTCCTCATCACCTCTGTCTCCTCTGTCCTGGCCCTGTCACCTATGTCATTGTCGTGTTCCTGTCACCACTCTCTTGTCCCTGTCACCTCTATCCTGGTTATCTATCTTGGCCCTGTCATTTCAGTTCTTCCCCACTTTACTGTCCCTGTCATCTCTGTATTGGCCCTGTCACCTCTGTCCTGTCCCTGACACGCTTCCCTCCTATCTCCTCTGTTCTGTCCTGGCCCTGTCACCCTTGTCCTATTCCTGTCCCCTCTGTCTTTTTTATGTCCTGGCCACACCGTACTGTCTCTGTCACCTCAGTACTTGCCCTGTCACACCTGTCCTGGCACTGTACCTCCTGGTCCTGTCACCTTTGTCCTAGCCCCAAATTATGTATAATTTTTCCTTTTTTTTTCTTCAAGGGGTAGGGGCACCAAACTCTAACTTGCCTCCGGGCAACGAGGATGAACTTACGCCACTGAGTACAGGGTATATAAACATAGCTGTGTCAGCAGATGACACTGCAATAAGTATCAGAGTGGCAGAAACTGAGGGATTTGGGAGTATTGAAAAAAAGATAGGTTAAGTAAGAGACGTAAAAGCACATGAGGGAAGAGGGCCCTGCTCATTATAGCTTACATTCTGAAGGGGAGGGGCAGACAGACAGGGGTGACACAGATGGGGTAGAAAGTGAGCATGGGACAGAGGGCTTGAGAGACAGCTGGGTTTGGTGAAGAAGTGTGTCTAGAGAGCCCGCTTGAAGTTCTGTAGAGAGGTGGAGAGTCTGAGGGGGAGAGGTAGGGAATTCCAGAGAAATGGAGCAACACATGAAAAATCTTGGAGGTAGGAGTGTGAGGAGGTAATCCGTAGGCAGGAGAGTCGGTGTGCATTAGCAGAGAGAAGAGGACAGGTGGGAGTGTAAAGGGAGATAAGGTCAGAGATGTAGGTGGGAGAGAAGTGGGTGACGGCTTTGTAAGTGAGTGTGGGAAGCTTGAAATGGATTCTGAAGGGGAAGGGGAGCCAGTGAAGGGCTTGTAAGAGAGAGAAGAAGGATGTTGTGTGTTTTGTGTGGAAGATGCCTCGGGCAGCAGCACTGAGGATAGAGTGGAGTGGAGAGAGATATTTGTCAGGGGTGACGGCTAGGAGAAGATTACAGTAGTCCCATCTGGAGATGACCAGTGAGTGGATAATGGTCTTAGTAGTATCCTGGGTGAAAAGGGATCTGATCCTGGAAATATTTTTGAGAGAGGTGCTAAATGTGTGGTTTGAAGGAGAGGAAGGAGTCACGGATTACTGCAAGACATCGCACGCACTTGGGGGCTAGAGGAGATAGTAGAGCCAGCAATAGATAATAAAATTGTAGGAGGTGAGGTAGTGCAAGAGGGAGGGAAGATGATCAACTCAGTATTAGACATGTTAAGTTTAAGAAAGTGCTGGGACATCCAAGAAGAGATAGCAGAGAAACAGTTGGATACACGAGTTAGAAGAGCAGGAGAGAGGTCAGGGGAGGAGAGGTAGATTTGAGTATCAGCATAGAGATGATATTGTAAGTCAAAAGAGCTGATGTGTTTACCTAAAGAGGACGTATAGAGAGAGAAAAGGAGAGGACCAAGAGCAGAGCCATGGGGGACACCTACAGTTAGTAGAGGTGGGGGGGGGGGAGGTGGAGCCATGAGAGGAGACAGAAGGAATGCTCAGAAAGGTAGGAGGACAGCCAGGAGAGGGAACTATCACAGAGACAAAGGTCATGAAGGATTTGCAGAAGTAGAAGGTCATCCCAGAGCAAAAGCAGCAGAGAGGTCAAGGAGAATAAGCAAAGAGTAGTGGATCTTGGATTTAGCGGAGAGGAGGTCATTGCAGACTATTGTAAGGGTAGTTTTAGTGGAGAGGATGGAAGCCAGACTGGAATGGGTCAAGCAGTGAGTGGGAGGAAATAAAGGTAGTCAGGCAGTTACAGACAATACGCTCAAGGAGTTTGGCGGCAAAAGGAAGAAGAGAGATAGGTCGATAGTTGGAGAGAGTATGTGGATCAAGGTTAGGTATTTTAAGAATAGTAGAGACAAGTGCATGCTTGAAGGTAGAGGGGACAGTGCCTGATGAGAGGGAGAGATTGAGGAGGTGGGCAAGATGGAAGCAGGCAAAGAGAGAGAGGTAGCGGTGGAGGCAGGAGGGGATAGGGTCAAGTGTGGAGGTGGACTGGGCTGAGGAACGGATGAGGGCCATAGGAGAAAGATGTCAGAGTTGGTAAGAGGGAAGGAGAGGGGTGGTAAGGGATACGTGGTGGCTGGTTTCTGATGGTTTGGTGGGATGTGATGTCCTGACATATGGAGTCAATTTTGGCTGTGAAGTAAGTGGCAAAGTCAAGAGCAGACAGAGAGGAGGGGAAAGGAGGTGGGGGTGGGCAGAGGAGGGAGTTGAGAGTGGCAAAGAAGTGCCGGGGTTGGAAGACTGGGAGGAGATCAGGTTCTTGAAGTATGACTGTTTAACGAGGGAAAGGGCAGCACTGAAGGATGAGAACATAAGTTTGAAATGGAGGAAGTCTGCCTTAGAGCGTGATTTCCTCCACTGTCACTCTGCAGTACGTGAGCATTTTTGCAGATATCTGGTGCATTTGGTGTGCCAGGGTTGAGGTGTTGATCTGCGAGGGTGACTAGTGGTTGGTGGAGCGACAAAGTCAACAGCAGAAATAAGGGATGCATTGTATAGGGAAGAAGCTTGTTCAGGGCATGAGAGAGTCAAGCAGGAAGGATAGGGATGAGGTGTCGATAGCCTCAATGTTACGCTTAGTGATGGTAGCCATAGGAGATAGAGATGGAGAAGCAAAGAGAGGTAAGGTAAAGGAGGGCAGGTGGTGGTTTGAGAGGGGAAAAGGGGAGTTGGAGAAATCAGAAATATCACAGCAGTGAGTGAAGACCAGATCCATGTATGTATGTATGTATGTATGTATATATATATATATATATATATATATATGTATGTGTGTATATACAGTAGCGGATCTTGCCACGGGCAAGCAGGACTTTTGCCCGGGGCACCACCTTCCGGAGGGCGCCGGCGCCCTCCGGAGGGTGCTGCACCATCGCAAGATCCGCTACTGCTGTGCCTCCTGCTGCCCGCTGTGCCCCCTGCTGGTCCCCCGCTGTGAAGGGAACTAGACGTTACGCGTCTAGTTTCCCTTCGTGGAGAGGACCTTTGCTGCATGGTGCGCAATGACGTCATCACGCACCGCAAAGCATTGTGGGACTGACAGACGCTAGGGGTCATAATTGACCTCTAGTGTCTGTCTATGCCAGATCCGAGGACAGGCACGGCGCCGGCGGAGGTCTGCAGCGGTCGGGAGCGGGGATAGTAAGTATACATTTTTTATTTTTTTATTATTTTTCAGCGGCGCTACTCTACTGTCCAGGGGGCGTAACTGACCACGCCCCCTGGATGAAGCCACGCCCCTATTTCCCGCCCGGGGCGCCAAAAGTGCAAGAACCGGCCCTGTGTATGTATGTATGTATGTATGTACGTACGTACGTACGTACGGTGAGAGATAAAGCCAATCAGCTGTTAAAGCCTAATATTTATCTTACTTAAAACCCTCTAAAAGGTGAAAGAACACAGTACGCTATTGGCGTATGGTATACCGTAAGGGTACGCACGTTGTGTAACAATCGCTTAGCCGTAGTCGAGACGCTCGAGCGTCACGTTCGCTTACGGCCAAGAGATCACAGGCAGGCACGCTATAGGCTGCCGACTAACGTAATGGTATGCTACTAGCGTAGCGGACGCTTGGGACCACGAGGAGATCACAAGCGGCGCTGATGCTCACGATGTTAAACCTTTATAACTATACCATAAACAATGTATTTATGCAATAAACCTTGGTGCAGTGATAGGGTGTAAATGTAACACAGTGTAACCTTATTAACTGTACGAGCGTCTCCGACGCTCTGAGAATACTTAGAAATATAATAAATACACAGATACCGGTATTAGGTTCTAACACCTTATATGAACGTTCTATTTGCAAAAGAATAATACATTACAAGTCATACACTACCAAAATAACATTGACCACCTAACCAGAAAACTACACATGAAATACAATAGCAGTACAATAATACTTAAGAGAAAGAGAGAGAAAGAGGAGAAGAGAGAGAGAGAGAGAGATATGGCTCACAATAACAATAAAGGTAATATGGCTGCAGAGAAACTTACGCTCAAGGGAAACAATCGCATGCGCCTCTGGATATCCAGCTCCCGATTATCAGCAATGAGAACCGTTGAAGAGAATAGAGAGCTGGCCCAGAGTGGCTTGTCCTTTTATACCCTACACATAATACAGTACAATGGTCCCTATATTCTTATTGTTCATTGGACACAGGAATTCCTCTTCGCATTATAACAAAAGGTCATAGGTTGATTCATACAGGTGGGCTGTGACTATTTCCAACTGCTCAGGTGGGTGGGAAACTAGGTTTCCCGCCGCATGGATAATAAAGTGCAAATATAGTAAAAGTCCATAAACTTCTTATGTCCATAACTATTCGCACGAGCGAGTTATCCGCTTCAAACCAACACCGGAATATTGCTAATTAAATATTCTTCCGATGGATACTAAACACCACTGTATAACCCTTGTCTGACCCTTCGTATCAAACAAAGAAGGATCTCTCTGTCCACGAACATGCTACATTAACTAAACTTTCAGATTCTATCAAAGGGACCATGATCTACAAAATACATTATATGGTTAAAATATGTAACGATTGAGTCGCCCGCTAGACGCATACAAACTCTACCGTAAATGCGCATACCGTGCGCCTGCGGGTGCACGCAACAGCAAGTATGCGCACGCATGGGAGAGCTCATGCACACGCAGCGGGGACATGCATGAGGTGCAAATATGGCAGTGTGTAGCGTGATATTTTTCTGACTTTGACAGTCCACCCTTTGGCAGTCACCAATTACTGCCACTTTCTAAAACATTTCAAAAAGAGAAAAATATATGTCATGTATAATACATTTCTATGATTGGGTAGGGGAGGAGAGGAGAAGGTAGGAAAGGGTATGACCTAGTGAGATAGCAGAAGCATGTGTGTATGAATCCATGTTTGGGGGGTCATGTATCATCGTGCCGTACGTGTTTTAAATCAAGCTTCGAGGTATTGCGAAGTATACATTTGAATTCCTTCTTATCCCGTGGTACGGGTCTGTGGATGGGCTATCAAACTTTACCGAGCTCTCTTCGGCTTTTGGTTGCAACAAAATGGGGAAGCACATTTTAGTTGATGATACATGAATGGGGGAATATGTGAGTGCTGATATCTGTGCCTGTATTCCCTATCGACTATGTGTGTCATTACCTGAAGGTTGTAGTGATGAAGATAAAGAACACTTATGGTAAATGCATTGATATTCTATGTGAGGTTAATATACATTTGCCGATTGAGGTCTTGTCTGAAGTCTTGTCTGAAGTACATGTTGACTGTAGACTCTTTGTGCTTTTGCTAATAAACGTAAGCAAAGCTTTATCAATGTCCATAGACTTACAAAAAGTGTTGGGCTAGCGTAAAATTAAAAGTACTAGGGATATGGGGGTCTATGGCATAGTCCATCAGTTGTCTGTGAAAAAGGTTGTCAAACTTCTTCTTTAGTCCATCTGTTGTCTGTATACAAGGCTGTCAAAATCTTCTTCCAAGCGGGTCTTTTTACCTTGGAGAAAAACGAGAAACAGGTGAAAGAAACGGACCGTGGAATCACATTTTCATCACAACATTGTCTCTATCGTTGGGTCATAAATCACATCAGTCGTTGTTATTACAGTATCTTCACTCCTTAGACTCATCACTCGGGCGCTACGTTTACACTTTGTTAAAACCCGAACGCATCTAAATATCAGACCGACTAGTATGATGACACCCAGGACACACAAGAGGAATTTCCCTACATCCATGATAATACCTTAGGTCCATTCTCCTAAACCAGAGAACCAATTTCGCGGGTTCAACCATGACACCCAACTGGTCAGCTCATTACCCACAGCGGCAAGCGTGAGATTGTGTTTCCTTCGGAACTCCCATTTTAATTGGAGAATGTCGTCCATCTTTTGGTCTATGACCTCGACCGGGTCCTCGGTGCTATTCGTAATATAAGTGCAGCATTTTACGCCGTACTGCGTTGCCAGTGTGACACAATATCCGCCTGTCACTGCTGTGAGATAATTGAGAATCATCCTATGCTGAACCAGTTCTGTTTTATAAGCTTGGAGCTCCCTTCCAGTATACCAGAATGTGTCATCATACATTTCAGTGATATTGTCTAATAAATTTGCAAGCGCAGATATATATTTATAATTTATCACTCCTCTGGCGGTACGAGTGATATCTAACGCGATTAGGAATTGAATCCCGGTGGATTCACTGATCAGGTCAGAGGCCGGATGCTCTGTTCTCTCTATCAGGTGCCGTTTAACGATGTGCTCGTAATGGGTGTGAGTATAAGGAGCTTGGGCACTGCGGTGAATATCTTTCATTTTAGTATGTGATACAGTCATTACCTCAGGCAGTACTTTTCCAATATAACACAATCCTTCAGAGTTTGGGGCAAGCCACTTATACGCCTTCCTCCCGCATATGAAATATGCATCATCGGGGAGAACATATGGGACGGAGTAGGACATAACCATATTACACATTTTCCATATGAAATTTCCTAACCCTAATTCTCCCATCTGTTTACTACACGTATCAGTTTGTATGATATGTGCACAGTATCCTGGTGATACCTCTCCAACTCTCATGAACCTACTTCCTAGGGTATACCTATATCGGAAATATTTTCCACTACCAGCTATGTGGCGTATAAGTTCTGTGCCTGTTGGCATTCTATCGGCTCTGTATGAAAAGGTCATGGTTTGGTTATTCCATGCAACTTCCCAATTTCCCGGCTTTCGGGGATTGGAAATGTTAAAACATACTAGGGATCTATCCACATGATATTGGTGGAGCTTCAAACTAGGAGGACTGGAGATATTAAACCTCCTGTCCACCGGCCTCCCACCACTTAGCTCAAGTACCTCCCCTATAGTTAAAGGGAAGGGCACTAATCCTGATTTGCTATGGCCTTGAGGTACTTGAGAGCATACCCAACAATCTGTCTGATTTAACACTTTACCCACTAAGGAGTGATAGTCACTCAATGGATGCCGGTCCATGTGGATATTAAAACTGGATTGGCATTTCTTGATACACCCATCCTCAACTACACTGTCACAGAGCCTACAGATACAGTTCTCTTCAGCTAACAATCCTTCACAATTTCTTCTATTGTCAATGCTACCAGATCGTTTTCTGATACTCGCCTTTACTCGGTGATTATGTTGTTCTTGGAAATCTACGCCTCCATCTCTGTCATCAGAACCCATTCCAGAACCTCTCTCGACCTCCATGGTACTCTCGCCGGAACAGACTGCTCTGGTCAACATCATGGTCAACAGAAAAATCCGGATCACAGTCTCTTGGGGCAAGTCCATCTTATAGGAGGAAATGGAGAAGAATGAGAAGGGGGAAAGAAATATTTGAGGGAGATGGGATGGGAGGTGGAGAAAAACAATAAAAGGGAACAGGGGATCGACAACTGCCTCCGATCTTATTATTTTCAATGCTCAGGTGCCGTCTCAGTTCTCCAGAAACAGACACTCCAGTGATACAACTTCCTCTACCGTCTGTTCTTTATCACGGGACCTCTCTGGATCAGCAACCTTCTTACAATGGGACGAATGAACCCAAGTCTCTCTCTCGGCAACCTTCAATGCTGTCGTGCTAATCAATAAGACTTGGTATGGTCCTTCCCATCTGTCAATAAGGCAACCTGAGCGTAGAAAATTCCGTATCATTACATAATCCCCAGGTTCAATGTCATGACAATTACTATCTGGCAAATCAGGAATCACTAACTTCAGATTGTCATTTTGATTCCTTAGCTGTTTACTCATGTTAACCAGGTATTTTACAGTCACTTCATTGTTACACTTCAAATCATCCTGAGGGTTAATCATAACATGCGGTTGTCGACCAAACAAGATTTCAAAGGGGGACAGATTAAGAGGGGACCTGGGAGTGGTTCTGATGCTGTATAGTACAATGGGTAAAGCTTCTGGCCATGTTAATCCTGTTTCTGCCATAACTTTGCTCAATTTATTTTTAATTGTGCTGTTCACTCTTTCCACCTTCGCACTCGCCTGGGGGCGATATGGAGTGTGCAGCTTACTATCAATTCCCATCAACTTACACATTCCTTGAAAGACATCACCTGTAAAATGGGTACCCCTATCACTTTCAATTATTCTAGGGATACCATATCTACACACAAATTCCTGCACAATTTTCTTAGCAGTAAACATAGCGGTATTTGTGGCCGCAGGAAATGCTTCGACCCAATTTGAAAACACATCTATACAAACAAGTACATATTTCAAATTTCGACAAGGGGGTAATTGTATAAAATCAATCTGTATTACCTGAAAAGGGCCGCCTGTAGGTGGGATATGAGATGGTTCTGTTGGTATTGCCTTTCCGATGTTCTTCCTCAAGCAGGTAAGGCATGACATTGCTCTCTTACCTGCATGGGATGAGAATCCTGGGGCGCACCAATATGCTCTTACCAACTTGCACATTCCCTCCTTGCCCAGATGAGTCAGCCCATGTGCTGCTTCAGCCAAACATGGAAGATATGCTCTGGGGGCCACTGGTTTACCCTGTCCATCTGTCCAGAGTCCTGAGGACTCCTGGCCATATCCTTTTGCCTTCCAGACTGCCTTTTCCTGTGTGGAACACAAATTTTGCATCTCACACAACTTCTGTGTGTTGATGGTATTAAATACCATCAATTGTGTGATGTCTGTCTGTCTGGGGGTACCGGCTGCTAACTTAGCAGCTTCGTCTGCTCGGCTGTTACCAAGTGATACTGGGTCCTGGCTATATGTATGTGCTTTACACTTGATAACAGCCACTCTGTCAGGTTCCTGTATCGCTGTTAGAAGTCTTTTGATGTGAGCTGCATGCGCTATCGGTGTACCAGCTGCCGTCATGAAATTTCTGAGGCGCCATAGGGCTCCGAAATCATGGACTACCCCGAAGGCGTATCTAGAATCGGTGTAGATATTGGCTGACTTGCCCTTAGCCAATTCACATGCTCTGGTTAGGGCAACCAGTTCAGCAACCTGGGTTGAGTGAGGTGGGCCTAGCGGTTCTGCTTCTATGGTGCCTTGGTCATCTACGACTGCGTATCCAGTACACAAGTCTCCCGAGTCTGTCTGTCTGTGACAACTACCGTCAGTGTAGAAAGTAAAATCTACATCTTCCAGTGGGTTGTCACTGATATCAGGCCTTGCCGTGAAATTTTGGGTCAAATATTCCATACAATCATGTGTGTCATCCCTTGTATTAAATCTTCCTTCCCCACCACTCTCATCCTCCACCCTTTGTGCCTGTCCAGGCACACCTGGGAGATATGTTGCAGGATTTAATGCACTGCATCTCCTTATGGTGATGTTTACGGGGGCCATTAATGCCAATTCCCATCTTGTAAACCGCGCTGATGAGACGTGCCTGGTTTGGGCAGAATTCAACAAGGCTGACACTGCATGTGGCGTATGAATTGTGAGGTTGTGTCCTAGCACTACATCTTCGCTTTTTGTAACTAGCAATGCTATTGCAGCGACACTTCGCAAGCATGTGGGGAGGGATCGCGCTACCGTATCTAGCTGAGCGCTGTAGTATGCTACCGGCCTGCTGGCATCACCGTGCTTTTGGGTTAGGACACCTGCTGCGCAACCAGCACTTTCTGTTCCGTACAGTTCAAAGGGTTTCCCATAGTCTGGCATACCTAATGCTGGTGCCTGCGTTAGGCACTGTTTAAGTCTCTCAAAAGCCATCTCGGATTCGTCTGTATGCGAAATCCGATCAGGTTTGTTTGATGAGACCATCTCTTGCAAGGGTAGTGCTAGAATGGAAAAACCTGGGATCCAGTTACGGCAATACCCACACATTCCTAAAAACGTTCTGATCTGTTGCTGGGTTTGTGGCAGAGTCATGTCTCTAATTGCTTGAATTCTATCAGCGGTCAGGTGTCTCAGTCCTTGTGTTAGACAGTGTCCCAGATATTTTACTTTAGGCTGGCATAATTGTAGTTTGTCTTTGGAAACCTTGTGTCCTGTGTCTGAAAGATGAAACAGGAGCTGTTTCGTATCCTTCAGGGACGCTTCCAGTGAATCTGAACACAGTAGTAAATCATCCACATACTGTATCAATATTGATACACTCTCTGGTTGGAAAGACTGTAAACAATCATGCAAAGCCTGTGAAAATATACTTGGACTGTCTATGAAACCTTGCGGTAATCGAGTCCATGTATATTGGACTCCTCTGTATGTAAATGCAAACAAATATTGGCTGTCAGGATGCAGGGGTACCGAAAAGAAGGCGGAGCAGAGGTCAATAACAGTGAAAAATTTCGCAGTGGGAGGGATCTGCATAAGGATGACAGCTGGATTTGGCACTACGGGGAATTGACTCTCAACTATTTTGTTAATCCCCCTTAGATCCTGCACTAGCCTGTAACCCCTCCCCCCACTCTTTTTCACAGGGAAGATGGGACTATTGGCAGTGCTGGATGTTCTTACCAGAATGCCCTGCTGTAGCAAGCGCTCTATTACTGGGTAAACTCCTAACTCCACCTCTGGCTTCAGAGGGTATTGTGGGATTTTTGGAGCTATCCTACCATCTTTTACTTGCACAACTACTGGAGCTACGTTTGCCATTAATCCAGTGTCTTGTCCATCTTTAGTCCACAGTGACTCTGGTATTTGGGATGTCATTTCTTCTACCTGGGATGGATTCCTATTTAATATAACTGTGTGGGACATTAATTTTGATGGGGAGTCTAACATGTCTCGCACTTCCTGAGCGTGATTCTCAGGTATGTCTAAGAATACACCTTCAGGAGTACAATAAATGACGCACCCCATTTTACACAATAAATCTCTTCCCAGGAGATTAGTCGGTGCCGATGCCGCCAGCAAAAAGGAATGCTTGGTATGCAAAGGCCCTATTGTAATCTCTGCTGGTTTGCTAACAGGGTAGTGCTGGACTACTCCCGTTACTCCCATGGCTGGAATTGTCTTACCAGTGGTTCTCATGCCCACTGTCGAATTTATCACTGATTTGGCCGCCCCCGTATCTACAAGGAAATTTAATGATTTACCAGCTACATCAATTGTGACCTCGGGTTCACTTCCAAGGCTTGCAATCAATTTCACTGGCTGCAGATTACAGGTATGGCCACACCCCTATTGGGTATGGTGACCTCCCTGAATCGCGCTGGCAGCAACTACTTGAGAAGGGGGTAAATGGGAACTACCCGAGACCTGCCAGTCTCTTTTTGGGGGATACCTTTTTGTTTCCCCTGCATGTGGCTCATGACTCCGTCTCTGCGGTCCCTGATCCCAATTTCGTGTGTCATGTCGTTGTCTAGGGGGTTGATATGATTTTTGTATGTTTTTCACTTTACAGTCTCATGCAAAATGTCCCTCTCTATGACAGGAATAACAAGTTACCACATTTGACTTACCCACAGGGTTTGGAGATTTATACAAAGGTTGCCTTGTGGTCAGGGCCTGTATACTTACGGCCATTAACTTATCACTTTGTGACTCCCTGTGTCTGGTGATATTGCGATCATGATCAACAGCGGCCTCTCTCAAAGTAGCCACCGACAGACCTCGCCAACATGGTTGCGTGGTCTGTACTCTTGTCTTTAATGCTTATTTTAAACCATCCATTAACACAGATACTGCTACTTCTCTATGATTTACATTTGTCTTAATGTCTTCAATGCCTGTATATTTAGCCATTTCTAGTAATGCCCTGTGAAAATAGTCAGCAGCTGTTTCTGACTCCTTTTGTTTAATGGAGAAAATCTTGTTCCATTTGACAACAGCTGGGAAATACTCTTTTAACTGTAAATTTATTCTCTTTACAATGTCTTGGTTGTACACATCCGTAAGGGGTACATCCTCATCTAATTTACAGTCAGCTAAGAATTGTGCTGAGTCGACATTGGAGGGTAAACATGCCCTCAGCAATATCTGCCAGTCTTTGTTATTGGGCTCTACCGTATTCCCTAGGTCTCTAATGTATTTCTGGCTAGCAACTAGATCTTTTCTAGGGTCAGGGAATTCAGACACTATTGCTCTTAATTCCATTCGGGAAAATGGGCAGTGTATGGCAATGTTTCTGACAGGAGTGATTCCTGAAGTGTCAGTTTTCCCATTTGGCACTGCTATTACCCTAACGGGATTAAGTCTACTTACATCATTCTGAATAGATTCTACAGCTTGTGGTGAAATGGTTTCAGCATAGTGTATGGTGCCGTACTTACCCGTTGATACGACCTCACCTGTCCCTCCGCTAGGGGCTTTTGATACTAATCTCGGGGGTTGGGACGTGCCTACTGCTGTTTCTGATATGGTGGCTGCTAGAGAGAGCGCCGATATTGTTGCCGATTCGTCCTCTTGATCACACTCCTGGGGAAAGTTTAAAATAGGGTACAACTTGCACGGGTTAATACTTGCATTACTCATCTTATTCATATTATCCTTAACATTTATGCAGTTACTAAGTGCCTGTTTATTACAAATTAGTGCGTCATTCTCCGCAACCAACTTCTCTCCCGTTATGTAAGGTGGCGGTGGTGCCGTAGCTATCAGTTTCCTGATAGGGTTAGATCCCGCCGCCTGAGCCAATCCTCTCTGTATTTCACCCTCCTGTTGCCATAACTGTAAATAATCATAATGTTTGATCCGTCTCTTTGCTGATTTAATGAGACATATCCTTCTCCTTAGATTTAGTAACACATCTGGGCTAAAGCTGCCTACTCTTGGGAACTTCTCCCCGTCATGTACAGTCATTCTTTCCCATTCATCACATAAAACCTCTGTGTGTGAACCGTATTTTTCACACATTACATACCTTGCCGACCCGATTGGCCGGTTTACTGAATCAACCCGAACCGAGGTTGATCGCCCCCTACCTGAACAACTGGCCCCCATAACTTGCAGGTGTTGCTTTCACTACCTCTGACCTTCAATCAGGGTCTTCAGCGAACCCTTACAAAAACCAAGATGTTCAAGATAGGCCGACGGTGGCGGTTTACCGAGTACCCCACTCACTCGCCCACGCCGACCAATACGCCCACACACTGCCTTAGCGCTGGCGTACTCGACCTAGGGCCCCTGCGACCTGAACCGCTATTTACTGGAACATGCGAGGGTGATCCGAAGAGCACTTACTCTTTCCAGTAACTATTGGTTGCTGGATAGTTCCTGAGTGACCAGCGAACCTCCCTTAAAATAAAAAAAAATTACACAAATCACGTTAGAATGTACAAATAGCGTTTATGACCCCTTTCGTACGCAAATGGCACTGGGTCAGATTACTAACTAATGCACACAATTACGTGCGGTACAATCGTTCGGCACATAAGCAACTAATCTTATGTGCGGAGCGACCAGTGGAATCAAAAATTGCGGCTGCGAATTCCTTCAGCCAGAGCTTTAATGGCCTATATGGGTTCTGCACCAACCCCCTGGGTTGTGCTCTTTTCTCTATAGCGGACTTCTTAGTCTGCTGTACCTGGACCTCCTGGTCTGTGCTACAGTAGACCTCCTGGTCTGCTATACTCTAATGCTCAAATTTATGTTTAACAAGGGATGCCTCCCTAGCCACCATGCACGTCACTTACATGTATGTACCTCACGAGAACTCGACTTCTTGTGGTTCAACCCAAAAATTGTAAAAACATATATATGCAAACACTCACTCACCACATGTACACTTTACTTTTGTTTCTATTTCTGCGCAGAAATTTCTTTCCTTTAGACCAGATGAGTCGTAAATTTAGAGAAGGATCTATTAGTTTAAATTTCGGACACTAAAATTGACTTGCGCTATTTATCGCGTTGCCACCTTTTCGCCTGTTTAAAATAACACTATCGTGTGATTTGTTACGTGGGCGTACCCGGACACTCCGTTGCGTAATATACACTGCGTGCGTCGGCCTTTGGGTTGCGTACGCGAGTCTCAGCCTCTTGTTAGAGACATGTGTACGCAAGGCAGATATCCACCGTAACACAATTAACACGTTTATCAATGTAGGTGATCCTCGATCATCTACCGAGCACCACACAGATCTCTCCTTGTATCTTTAGGTAAAGCTGTGTGCGTGCTTTACAAATTACCCCTTAAATGTATTACCTTTACTCTTTAACTACTGATAGCAACAAATCTTTCTTAGCCCGTTAACAATTGTGAAATGGCAAACAGGAGAGTGATATGAAAATACACGAATGAAAAAAAGAAATGCAGATATATGCGTGCGTGCGTACGCAAGACAGAAATAAACAGTTTTAAAAGACACTAGCGTATTGTTCTTACCTCCGGTTCCGGATTCCTTCAGCACCCTTTACTAAGCGAAGCAGACGCTTATCCGGTCAGCACGACGAGGAATATGACCTCCCGCCCTTTGCTGATGGATAATGTCTGCTGAAATTACCTAGTGCAGATATGTGAAGGACGGACGAGCCGCCAATTGTTAAAGCCTAATATTTATCTTACTTAAAACCCTCTAAAAGGTGAAAGAACACAGTACGCTATTGGCGTATGGTATACCGTAAGGGTACGCACGTTGTGTAACAATCGCTTAGCCGTAGTCGAGACGCTCGAGCGTCACGTTCGCTTACGGCCAAGAGATCACAGGCAGGCACGCTATAGGCTGCCGACTAACGTAATGGTATGCTACTAGCGTAGCGGACGCTTGGGACCACGAGGAGATCACAAGCGGCGCTGATGCTCACGATGTTAAACCTTTATAACTATACCATAAACAATGTATTTATGCAATAAACCTTGGTGCAGTGATAGGGTGTAAATGTAACACAGTGTAACCTTATTAACTGTACGAGCGTCTCCGACGCTCTGAGAATACTTAGAAATATAATAAATACACAGATACCGGTATTAGGTTCTAACACCTTATATGAACGTTCTATTTGCAAAAGAATAATACATTACAAGTCATACACTACCAAAATAACATTGACCACCTAACCAGAAAACTACACATGAAATACAATAGCAGTACAATAATACTTAAGAGAAAGAGAGAGAAAGAGGAGAAGAGAGAGAGAGAGAGAGAGATATGGCTCACAATAACAATAAAGGTAATATGGCTGCGGAGAAACTTACGCTCAAGGGAAACAATCGCATGCGCCTCTGGATATCCAGCTCCCGATTATCAGCAATGAGAACCGTTGAAGAGAATAGAGAGCTGGCCCAGAGTGGCTTGTCCTTTTATACCCTACACATAATACAGTACAATGGTCCCTATATTCTTATTGTTCATTGGACACAGGAATTCCTCTTCGCATTATAACAAAAGGTCATAGGTTGATTCATACAGGTGGGCTGTGACTATTCCAAACTGCTCAGGTGGGTGGGAAACTAGGTTTCCCGCCGCATGGATAATAAAGTGCAAATATAGTAAAAGTCCATAAACTTCTTATGTCCATAACTATTCGCACGAGCGAGTTATCCGCTTCAAACCAACACCGGAATATTGCTAATTAAATATTCTTCCGATGGATACTAAACACCACTGTATAACCCTTGTCTGACCCTTCGTATCAAACAAAGAAGGATCTCTCTGTCCACGAACATGCTACATTAACTAAACTTTCAGATTCTATCAAAGGGACCATGATCTACAAAATACATTATATGGTTAAAATATGTAACGATTGAGTCGCCCGCTAGACGCATACAAACTCTACCGTAAATGCGCATACCGTGCGCCTGCGGGTGCACGCAACAGCAAGTATGCGCATGCACGGGAGAGCTCATGCACACGCAGCGGGGACATGCATGAGGTGCAAATATGGCAGTGTGTAGCGTGATATTTTTCTGACTTTGACACAGCTTCTGCCTTATATTTTACACTCTGTGCTTTAAAAATGACAGTTAGGTGCTGATTGGCTAGTACTATATCTCTCACAATTTTATCTCTCTCCAAGCTGTGATAAATACCCCCCAATGTGAATTGGTTTGGGTGACTCCGGGCATCCTGCTTCACCCAAAACTCACAATTATACTTTAAACAAATTCAAGACCCTTGAATCATCTGAATTTGATAGAATATGGAAGTGCTCTGGCTGCCTCAGGTGTGAGAGTGAGTAATCCACAGTGACCGAGGACAGGTAAAGGTGCAGCCACTGACCTAGCACTGTCTGGAAGGGTAATTGCTCCATACCAGAGACCTTCCTGCATGATCTGCTGCTACAGGGAGAGAGTACTGGAGTCAGATGGAATGTGATAGCTGCAACTGGCAGGTGGGTGACCCAGGCGGGTGACACCCTGCGCCGTTATCTCTGCCGCTGCTGAGACACGCCCAGCTCAGCATCTCAGGCAGGGTAAATATTCACCAGATTTCACTTTCGCCTTGTCATACCATGCTTCCATTTTTGTTACATTGTGTTTCACTTAATCTATGTCACATACAGTTCACGCAGCAGCACACGTCAGTGCGTTATACACGTCACACGCTGTCATGGCAGAGACTGCCTCCTGCGCCGAGCATGGGGATGGTATCAGGATCCCGACGCTTGGGATGTCAACGGTCAGAATACCGACATCGGCATCCCGAAGCGCAGGATCCAGACACCTGACAGGTAAGTATGCTGGGTGGTATTCATGTGACCGGCGGTCGGGAGACCGGCGGTCACATGACCTCCACCAAAATCCCGCCCCCTCACTATCCCGATGGTCGGCATGCCGGCCAACAGGGACTACTTCCACTCGTGGGTGTCCACGACACCCACAGAGTGGGAATAGAGCCCGTGGCGACCGCAGGTCGCTACCAAGCCCGCAGCGTGGCCGGTCAGCCATACTACACCCAGTATGCTAACCCTCCTTTTTTCCCCATACAACCCTCCCTTCCAGTTCCAACAGCCTGACCATATCACCCCCACGGCCTGACCCTGATCACCTCCCCACCCCCGCAGCCTAACCCTCCCTGATGGTGCCTAACCCCCCTCCCCGCAGTCCAAACCTAACCGATCCCCCCCCCCCCCCCGCCGCCTAACCCTTAGCCTCCTTCCACAGTCTAACTCCTCCCCTCCACCCCCCACGGCCTGACCCTAAGAAGCCCCAGCATACTTATGTTTGGGATGCCGGCAGTCAGGATTACAGTGCCAGCACTTTCATCCATGTTGGGATCCCAGTGTCGGCATTCCGACCAGTATCGGAATTCTGACTACCGGCGTCCCGAACACCAGCATGCTGACCAGACCCCTGGAGCATATTATGCTCCTGGTAAATATTTACCCCATATCAGCCGGTCCGTGCACGTTCATGGTAACTGTAAATTGCAGCATCATGCATCAGGTCAATGGTCATGTACTGAGATTGACAAGCTTTTTTGTATAATGTTCTGTATGTATGTACGCATAAAGTTTTCCATGTTGTAATAGAGAACAGAAGTAATTGGCACCGACTGCACGCTGTAATATCGTAATATGTATATTTAGGAACATTTTATAACATGTACAACATAGAGTGCGCATTGCAACCTCTAATATCTGTATAATACACAGCTGAGGGGCAGATGTGCTACGCCATGGAGAGAGATAAAGTAGCAGCCAATCAGCTCGTAACTGCCATGTTACAGGCTATGTTTGAAAAATGTCAAGGGCTGATTGGTTGGTACTTTATCTCTCTCCACTTTATCTCTCTCCTCTTTATCTCTCTCCAAGGCTTAGTAAATCTGCCCCAGTGTATTATACAGATATTATATGTTGCACACTCTACGATGTACATCATTTAAAAAAAAATTGTATAATAAATATACATATTAAGATATTAGAGCGCCAATTACTTCTGTTCTCTATAACAATGTAATATATAATATAAGATGGTAGGAAGGGGGTTGGCTGAATACGGTAAAAGGCATCAGGGAGCTCTGAATATATTTATTATAGGATAACGCAGCCAAATATTAAAACTCCATAAAGTTTTCCATACCTTAAGTGAAAATGTTTTTATTTTGGGAGGGGCATTGCCATAAATAATGTTCAGATATTATTTGCGTGGAAGTTCCAATGATTCATAATGTAATATTTGGTAGGTATCCGATAAGCTTGTGTAGGCAGTACCGATAGATTATCCTCCACGCTGACCACACAATCCCATTACTATAGAGTGCCCTGTTGTCACGTGTTACTTTGGTTAACTAAGAAGAGATAAGGCGGAAGTCCACACCCGTCACGGGATAACATACTGTATCGTTCAGCAGAGTGGGTGGAGCCTAAATATAATTAGCTTTCAGAAGGTGTTTCTTTATCTCATGACGTTCTGCACTTGGAACATTAAACAGGGGGCTATATTTACTAAGGTCCCGATTTTGACCGAGATGCCGTTTTTTCATCAAAGTGTCATCTCGGTAATTTACTAAGCAATAATCACGGCAGTGATGAGGGCATTCGTAATTTTTTGGAAGTCCAACAAAAAAAATACAAATGAATACACCATCGGTCAAAACGCGGCTGTTTAAGTATGAATCTCGGTAATTTACTAAGAAGTGCAAAGCAAAAAAAAAAAAAAACACTGCCGTGAAAAATTACAACTCGTAAAAAAGTGCTAAAAAAAAACAGACCTGCTTTTTAAATCCGTGATTGTATAGGCATGCAGGGATCCATGAGATCCGTGCATGTATATCAGTGGGAAGGGGTGGGAAAGTGGTTATTTTCTTTAAAAAAATTGCGTGGGGTCCCCCCTCCTAAGCATAACCAGCCTCGGGCTCTTTGAGCCGATCCTGGTTGCAGAAATATGGGGAAAAAATTGACAGGGGTTCCCCCATATTTAAGCAACCAGCATCGGGCTCTGCGCCTGGTCCTGGTTCCAAAAATACGGGGGACAAAAAGAGTAGGGGTCCCCCGTATTTTTAAAACCAGCACCGGGCTCCACTAGCTGGACAGATAATGCCACAGCCGGGGGTCACTTTTATATAGTGCCCTGCGGCCGTGGCATCAAAAATCCAACTAGTCACCCCTGGCCGGGGTACCCTGGGGGAGTGGGGACCCCTTCAATCAAGGGGTCCCCCCCCAGCCACCCAAGGGCCAGGGGTGAAGCCCGAGGCTGTCCCCCCCATCCAATTGGCTGCGGATGGGGGGCTGATAGCCTTTTGTGAAAATGAAAAGATATTGTTTTTAGTAGCAGTACTACAAGGCCCAGCAATCCTCCCCCGCATGCTGGTACTTGGAGAACCACAAGTACCAGCATGCGGCGGAAAAATGGGCCCGCTGGTACCTGTAGTACTACTACTAAAAAAATACCCAAAAAAATACAATACACACACACCTTGAAAGTAAAGTTTTATTACATACATCCACACAAACATACATACATACTTACCTTATGTTCACACGAGGGTCGGTCCTCTTCTCCAGTAGAATCCATGGGGTACCTGTTGAATAAATTCTACTCACCAGATCCAGGGTACCAGGCTCCTCGTAGCATCCATTTGTAATCCACGTACTTGAATAAAATAAAAAAAACGGAAAGCCGAGCCACGCACTGAAAGGGGACCCATGTTTGCACATGGGCCCCCTTTCCCCGAATGCCAGAAACCCACTCTGACTGATGTCTAAGTGGGTTTCTTCAGCCAATCAGGGAGCGCCACGTTGTAGCACCCTCCTGATCGGCTGTGTGCTCCTGTACTGTCTGACAGGCGGCACACGGCAGTGTTACAATGTAGCGCCTATGCGCTCCATTGTAACCAATGGTGGGAACTTTCTGCTCAACGGTTGACCGAAAGTGACCTCACCGCTGACCACAAAGTTCCCACCATTGGTTACAATGGAGCGCATAGGCGCTACATTGTAACACTGCCGTGTGCCGCCTGTCATACAGTACAGGAGCACACAGCCGATCAGGAGGGTGCTACAACGTAGCGCTCCCTGATTGGCTGAAGAAACCCACTTAGACATCAGTCAGAGTGGGTTTCTGGCATTCGGGGAAAGGGGGCCCATGTGAAAACATGGGTCCCCTTTCAGTGCGTGGCTCGGCTTTCCGTTTTTTTATTTTATTCAAGTACGTGGATTACAAATGGATGCTACGAGGAGCCTGGTACCCTGGATCTGGTGAGTAGAATTTATTCAACAGGTACCCCATGGATTCTACTGGAGAAGAGGACAGACCCTCGTGTGAACATAAGGTAAGTATGTATGTATGTTTGTGTGGATGTATGTAATAAAACTTTACTTTCAAGGTGTGTGTGTATTGTCTTTTTTTGGGTATTTTTTTAGTAGTAGTACTACAGGTACCAGCGGGCCCGTTTTTCCGCCGCATGCTGGTACTTGTGGTTCTCCAAGTACCAGCATGCGGGGGAGGCTTGCTGGGCCTTGTAGTACTGCTACTAAAAACAATATCTTTTCATTTTCACAAAAGGCTATCAGCCCCCCATCCGCAGCCAATTGGATGGGGGGACAGCCTCGGGCTTCACCCCTGGCCCTTGGGTGGCTGGGGGGGGGGGACCCCTTGATTGAAGGGGTCCCCACTCCCCCAGGGTACCCCGGCCAGGGGTGACTAGTTGGATTTTTGATGCCACGGCCGCAGGGCACTATATAAAAGTGACCCCCGGCTGTGGCATTTTCTGTCCAGCTAGTGGAGCCCGGTGCTGGTTTTAGAAATACGGAGGACCCCTACTCTTTTTGTCCCCCGTATTTTTGGAACCAGGACCAGGCGCAGAGCCCGATGCTGGTTGCTTAAATATGGGGGAACCCCTGTCATTTTTTTCCCCATATTTCTGCAACCAGGGTCGGCTCAAAGAGCCCGAGGCTGGTTATGCTTAGGAGGGGGAACCCCACGCATTTTTTTTCGCCGTTTTACAGTGTTTATTTAAAAAAAAAAAATAATGAACCCCAGCACGGATCACACAGATCCGGCCGAGATTCATTGTGATAAAGTCGGCAGTGTTTTGCTAATCACTGCTGTAAAAAACGGGAAAAAACACGAATGACATCGACATCGGAACAAATGAAAAATCCGAATACGGCAGCTTAGTAAATTAGGCGTAATAAATTCAAAAAGTTGCAGTTTTACACTTTCGATGTCATTCGTGATTGAACTTTGACCTTTTTCCAAAAATTACGAATGTTAGTAAATATACCCCAGGATGTTTTTACTGTGATTTTATTTTTGTTTTGTAAATCTGTTTTATTAGAATTTTCTGCCTGACTATAGACAAAGCATTATTCCAAAATAAAGGAGGAAAGTGACGCAATATTGGTATACTGATACTAGTACAAGAAACCAGTTACACAGCATAGAGACAACAAGGGAGCATGCTTAAACTTGGTTCTGATACAGTAAAGGCTGCGGCACGCGTGAAACATATCCAAAGTAATAGCAATAATGGAAATAAAAAAATTAGGCTGCCATATAGATGGTTAATCCGTAGAGATAACAGAAAACATTTATAGAAACTAAAAAAAGAGAGGGGGGAACATTGTAATTACCAGGGTTGGATAAAAATTTAGGGGGGCCCGGGGCACTTAAGATGGGGGGTGCGGAGGAAGGGGGGGTGTATGTTATGCATCCCACACAGAATGCTCTGCTACTGGACTGGCGTAAATTGTGTTGAACTATTTAATTGATAAGATAGGTATTTCAACACAGGTGAGGAGGAGAAGATGGGATCACTGGTTCACTTATCTCTCTTCCCTCCTATCTCTCCTCTGGTCGGGAAGCTTTAATGGTAGATCATAACATAATACTCTTGTGTCTCTGCCTGCACTACATACTGTCCTTCACACATTCTGGCTGCATGGTTCTGCTGCTGCACAAGAGCGAGAGCTACTGAAGTTACTGTGCTCCAGCCAGGGAAGGGGGGTCCTGACAGAGGGGGGCCCAGGGTACAGTATCCCCTGTGCCCCCTCCTTAATCTGGCTATGGATATTACACAAAAGGAAAGTGAGGGTGGGGTGACATTGAGTCAAATAGCTTGAGATCCTAGATTTCAAGAATACCCTAGCAACTTTGGAACTGACAGCAGAATATGGTGGAGAATGAAAACTTCACTCCTCTGATAGTAAACGGCGGTGCAAATGCCATTCAGTGTTTTCAAATATCTTGAAAACCCTCTTGAGATGTGAGGTCAAGTTTATCAATGAAGTATCCTCATTTCTTGTAAAACTTTACCACCCCCTTTTCAATGTCTGGAATAGTGGAGCGCCTATCAAAATATATCAGTTGTAGCATCCTTGGTTTAAGTTAATTGAGAGAGGGGGAAGTCGAGGACGCCCAGTGCTGCAAGATGACTTGCTGAGAGACAGTGATCACCACTGCCAGAAGGGGGAGCACTAGCTATTTGGTAGGATTTAGGTTCCAATTGGAGAAGTTTACACATAAGTAAGCTGAAGGGTCTGGGAGTAGATTGAGAGAGAACAAATGTTTCACATCAAATAGAACTTTCTTCCAAACCCAATGTATCTTCCTACATTGCCAGAAGCAAGGTATGAGCGTGGTGCTAGAGTGATGACATTTAAGGCAAGATCCTGCTTCAGTGGGTACCATGGGTAACTGTCAATTTATATATTGGAGCTGATTGGCTGGTGCGTTATCACTTTGCACTTATCACTGCTTTATCGCTTCTTTATACCTTCTCCAGGCTTAACACATCTGCCTCAATAAAATGTTTGAGTAAATCGTCCGGGAGTAAGGCAGAGGGAATATCTTTTTGCCAGGATGAGACCAGCTCACTCCATGAAGAGCCTGACATGGGTTTCAGGGCACAGGTATCTCGTTTTATAGGATTTGCTGGTGATAAACCTATATAAGGTATGTAAAGGGTAAGGTACAGTTGAGAGTGAGGTGCCCGGTGGTAAAAAGTAAAATATAGTGTCGGGCTTGTAAACACATGAAGAGCTGGTTATTAGGCAAGTGATATTTTTTTTGAAGCTCAGAAAATGAATAAAAATAATCCAACCGGGTCAAACACCTTAGAAGTATGTTGGAGGACCCGTATCACGCCAGGAAAGGAAATTTGAATTAGATAGCGACGGGGGAAAGGATGGATTGCCCCACAATGTTTTCCCCATGATTTTAAGCGGATGAATGAATGAGCTACTCTCAAAGGATTAAGTAGAGATTTGTGAGACTCTAAGAAATAATTTCTAAGGACCCAAAATGAAGCAATTTCTCTCAGTACTGAGCTCAACAGTTTAGACTAGCTCCCTTTCTCGTGATAAACACCTCACAGAAGCTCCCTTTCTCGAGATAAACATCTCACAAAAGCTTCCTTTCTCATGATTACCACTTTACAGAAGCTCCCTTTCTCGTGATTACCACCTTACAGAAGCTCCCTTTCTCATGATTACCACTTTACAGAAGCTCCCTTTCTCATGATTACCACTTTACAGAAGCTCCCTTTCTCGTGATTACCACCTTACAGAAGCTCCCTTTCTCATGATTACCACTTTACAGAAGCTCCCTTTCTCATGATTACCACTATACAGAAGCTCCCTTTCTCATGATTACCACTTTACCGAAGCTCCCTTTCTCATGATTACCACTTTACAGAAGCTCCCTTTCTCGTGATTACCACCTTACAGAAGCTCCCTTTCTCATGATTACCACTTTACAGAAGCTCCCTTTCTCATGATTACCACCTTACAGAAGCTCCCTTTCTCATGATTACCACTTTACAGAAGCTCCCTTTCTCGTGATTACCACCTTACAGAAGCTCCCTTTCTCATGATTACCACTTACCAGAAGCTCCCTTTCTCATGATTACCACTTTACAGAAGCTCCCTTTCTTGTGATTACCACCTTACAGAAGCTCCCTTTCTCGTGATTAACACCTCACAGAAGCTCCCTTTCTCATGATTACCACTTTACAGAAGCTCTTTATCAAGATTACCGGGTTGGGTATAAAATTGCCGGCATTCGGTATTCCGGTAGTTAAATGACCGACCGCGGCATCCCAACATTGAGAATCGCAACAGCAGACTGGGGTAAGTATTTAACCCTTCTCCCCTCCCCTAACCCACTGAGGGTGTCGGCTCAGGCTAACCCTCCGGGGGTGTTGGCTACGGCTAACCCCCACCCCGATAGCTTCGAGATGTCGGCTGTCGGTGTCCTGGTGCCCGCCTCCTGAGAGGTGTCGTGATTCCGGCGTCGGTCACATGACCCCCCGCATACCGACCACCAAGATGCCTAACACATCCCAGATTACCACCTTACAGAAGCTTCCTATATTGAGGTCACCACCTTAAAGAAGCTTCCGTTACTGTACTCACCAGCTTACAGAATCTCCTTTTTACCGAGGTCACCAGGTTACAGAAGGTCTCTTTTACCGAGGTCACCAGGTTACAGAAGGTCCCTTTACCGAGGTCACCAGTTTACAGAAGGTCCCTTTTACCGAGGTCACCAGTTTACAGAAGGTCGCTGTTACCGAGGTCACCAGTTTAAAAAAGGTCCCTTTTACCGAGGTCACCAGTTTACAGAAGGTCCCTTTTACCGAGGTCACCAGGTTACAGAAGATCCCTTTTACCGAGGTCACCAGGTTACAGAAGGTCCCTTTTACCTAGGTCACCTGTTTACAGAAGGTCCCTTTTACCGAGGTCACCAGGTTACAGGAGGTCCCTTTTACCGAGGTCACCAGTTTATAGAAGGTCCCTTTTACTGAGGTCACCAGTTTACAGAAGGTCGCTTTTACTGAGGTCACCAGTTTACAGAAGGTCCCTTTTACCGAGGTCACCAGTTTACAGAAGGTCGCTTTTACTGAGATCACCAGTTTACAGAAGGTTGCTTTTAACGAAGTCCAGTTTACAGAAGCTCTCTTTTACTGAGCTCAAATCTTACACATGCTCCTTTTACCAACCTGATCAATGAAATGAAGCTCATTTTTACCAATCTCCCCAGATTACAGAAGCTCCCATTACTGAGTCCTCCAGTTTACTGAAGCTCCCTCTATTAATCAGACGGTATGACCGCTATAGTAACCAGCAGGAAGCAGTTTGCGCTGCTAACCAATCACAGGCTTCCTTTTAGTTAGTTGCTATTACACCTTCAGCAGCCTGACCACTAAAAGGAGCTTCAGTAAGCAAGTACGATGGGAATTATTACAGCTGTAGTGCTGCTTTATGGGTAGAACTGCGGTGCCTTCAAAACGATATTAATAATGATGATGGTATTGGGGCACCAACTGCGGATGGTCAAACAGGACAATATACGCCCATCCCTTTCTCCGACTAGGCAGCTTTATAACTTCCACTGGGTCCCTGGAATTTAATCTTGATATTGCTGGCAGTATACACATCATTATAGAAATGTATATGATGCACACTAGTCTATGTGTTTTTATTTGAAAAAAAAAAAAATGTAGTAATAAAATAACTTTATTTAAAAACACAGTGATATTATTACTATCTGTCCACGTGGGGTGTGTTCAGTGCGTAGGCTGCGGCTACACCCACCTCATCGCCTTTGCACTATTGCTGGAGAGCATGACATGGCTATAAATAGAAGATAACCAGCGCAGGACAATATTGTACAGTACCTTGCTGTACCAGTGTAACCTGTTGTGTTTGTACAGTCTGTGAGTTATGTCAGATGTATTCAGATGTCACCTTTACGCTATAGACACAAAGGTCTCACATTGGGGGTCATTCCGAGTTGTTCGCTCGTTATTTTTTTTTGCTACGGAGCGATTAGTCGCAAACTGCGCATGCGCAATGTACGCAGCGCGCCTGCACCTTGGGGGTCATTCCGAGTTGTTCGCTCGGTAAAAATCTTCGCATCGCAGCGATTTTCCGCTTAATGCGCATGCGCAATGTCCGCACTGCGACTGCGCCAAGTAAATTTGCTATGCACTTCGGCATTTTACTCACGGCATTTTCATCGTTCTGGCGATCGTAATGTGATTGACAGGAAATGGGTGTTACTGGGCGGAAACAGGCCGTTTTATGGGCGTGTGGGAAAAAACGCTACCGTTTCCGGAAAAAACGCAGGAGTGGCTGGAGAAACGGGGGAGTGTCTGGGCGAACGCTGGGTGTGTTTGTGACGTCAAACCAGGAACGACAAGCACTGAACTGATCGCAGATGCCGAGTAAGTCTGGAGCTACTCAGAAACTGCTACGAGGTGTGTAATCGCAATATTGCGAATACATCGTTCGCAATTTTAAGATGCTAAGATTCACTCCCAGTAGGCGGCGGCTTAGCATGAGCAAATCTGCTAAAATCCGCTTGCGAGTGAACAACTCGGAATGACCCCCCAAGTTTGGTATTTTACTCACAGCGTAACAAAGTTTTTTCATCGTTCTGCTGATTGGAGTGTGATTGACAGGAAGTGGGTGTTTCTGGGCGGAAACTGGACGTTTTCTGGGAGTGTGCAGAAAAACGCAGGCGTTTCAGGAAAAAACGCGGGAGTGGCTGGGCGAACGCTGGGTGTTTTTGTGATGTCAAACCAGGAACGAAAAGGACTGAGCTGGTCGCAATGGCAGAGTAAGTCTGGAGCTACTTAGAAACTGCGGGGTAATCGTTACGAGAAAAGTAGCGAATCTTTCGTTCGCAATTCTGCTATGCTAAAATACACTCCCAGAGGGCGGCGTCTTAGCGTGTGCAATGCTGCTAAAAGCAGCTAGCGAGCGAACAACTCGGAACCACCCCCAAAGTGCCCACAGTATGTGGCAGCGACAGATAGAATTGTGCTACAGGCGGAAGGTATCGATATTTCCATTACCTGGGATATTCTCTGTCGCCAGGTGTGTCCATTATTCTGCTGCTTCCTGCAGGTGTTGTTCAGCTTAGTAATGAGTAAGGAGAGTATAGAGACTGACTGCGTGGTGCATACTATGGGTATATTCAACCAATGGGAGGGGAGAGCTGGTGAGATGACTATGTGTTATTGGGGGTAATATTGCCAGATCCCCCCTATATGTAATGTACTATGGCGCGAGCACCGCTGCGATACCTGGTGTAGCACCATGGGGGGTAATTCCAAGTTGATCGCAACAGGAAATTTTTTAGCAGTTGGGCAAAACCATGTGCACTGCAGGGGGGGCAGATATAACATGTGCAGAGAGAGTTAGATTTGGGTGGGTTATTTTGTTTCTGTGCAGGGTAAATACTGGCTGCTTTATTTTTACACTGCAATTTAGATGGCAGATTGAACACACCACACCCAAATCTAACTCTCTCTGCACATGTTATATCTGCCTCCCCTGCAGTGCACATGGTTTTGCCCAACTGCTAACAAAATTCCTGCTGTGATCAACTTGGAATTACCCCCATGTCCGGACCATGTTACCAGAACAGGCTGAAAACAATCATTTTCTTAAAGCAATAAATATGTTTTATGTTTTTAGCCTGGCACCCTTAATATTGGAAGGGTTATGTATTTTCAATTTCCGTACATGCGCCGTGACCTTGTGCATAGTGGTTAGTAGAGCAGGATATAAGGATTATTATACTATGGGGCAGATGTACTAAGCCTTGTACTAACCAATCAGCTCCTAACTGTCATTTTTCAGACACATCCTGTAACATGGCAGTTACTCTCCAAATATCCAGGAGACTCACAAATTTTGGGTGAGTTCCTTTTGTACTCCTGGGAGAGTAGCCCACCTTCGTGGCATCACTATATAGGCCCACCCCACCCCCTGCTGCTTGATGCCCCGAATGCAACGTTTTGCAGCAGGGGGCAGGACCATGATAAGGCGAGAGGTGTCTCCATGCCCCCTACACCTGACACTTGGACCTCCCCCTCCAGGAGCCAAGTAGTAGGTATGTGTGCCCATGGAGAGTTAGAAGTGTGAGTGTCAGGCTATAGACTTGCCACACAATTATCACTAGTTATCGTGTCTAGCAGTGCAAGGTTTATTTTTCACTGTCTCTCATCTCTGTCCCCCTCACCCCATCGCCCCCTTCGCCCCCCCCTAGATCCGGCCCTGCAGTTATCACTAGTTATCGTGTCTAGCAGTGCAAGGTTTATTTTTCACTGTCTCTCATCTCTGTCCCCCTCACCCCATCGCCCCCCCCCCCCCCCCTAGATCCGGCCCTGCAGTTATTACTAGTTATCGTGTCTAGCAGTGCAAGGTTTATTTTTCACTGTCTCTCATCTCTGTCCCCATCACCCCATCTTCCTGTCTCTCATCTCTGCCCCTTGTCTCTCATCAATATGCCCCACGCCACCCAGTAGCAGATTTACCGCAAAGCAATCCAAGCAGACGCTCAGGGCCCGGCGTTCTCAGGTGGCCCGCCGACAGGGATATTTAGTAGAGTGTATTGGGCAAGTGCCACACTCAACTCTCTCTCTCCCCTACTTTTCACAGAACACTGTCACAGTGTGCTGCGTGTGATGTGCCACCAAATAAGAAGGATGAGTTGCGCCCAGTGTATATGGAACCAGGTGAGGTGCGGTGGGAGGGGGGGGGGGGGGGGGGTGTGAGAGGGTGAGATCCTGGTGGGCAGGGAGGGGGGTGTTATCGGTGGACAATGTTCTGGGGAAAGGGATGCCAAATGACAGGGTGGTGTTGGTCCGGGTGCGGTGGGGAAGGGGGTTTATAACAGTGGCCGACAGTCCGTGAAGGGGCACTGAGAGTGTCCGATGGTCCCAGAATGGGGGATGCTGGCGGTGGCTGATGTTTCCGGAGTAGGAGGGAGGCTGGCAGTGGTCGATGTTCCCGGAGTAGGAGGGAGGCTGGCAGTGGTCGATGTTCCCGGGGAAGGGGGTCGGCTGGCGGTGGCCGATGGTCCCAGATGGGGGTGAACTGTTAACAACGGCAGATGGCCCGGTGGGTGAAGGGGGGGGCGGTGTTGGATAGTGGCAGCTACCCCAGCGCACACTACACTACTCTGTATTTGGAAAGCCAAATACCTGGATCTTACCAATATATCAGTCCAGCTTTAAAGAACATATTGCACATTGTATGCCTTTCTGTCACCGTTCTGTTCCCACCATTCATTATAAGGGTATTCTGCGCATGTACCTGGAGTAACCGCAATCAGGGGTGTAACAAGTCCTCTGCGGGCCCCGTAGCAGCCGCATCCCCTGCACCTATGGTAGTTACACCAGTGATAGCTCGGTGTAATTACCAGTCGCATAGATGTACAGTATACAGGTTGAATATTAAACGCTGGGCAATTAGGTACACATGGAGATTAATACCTACCTTCCATGTACCTGGCCATTTCCTCTCTAATGACACCTCATTTACATTCCTGCCACATAAAGCTCCCCAACACTTTTGTTTTAATCGTTTGAATGTCAACGGACATGAATGAGCAACAGGAAGCGGCTGATATCATTCCTGTTTACGTTGCCATCATTTGTTTGGGAGCATGGTTTGCACTGTGACGGTATAATGGCACTGACAGATAATTATGGCCATCTTCTCACCTGTCACCTTTAATTACACTTTTTCCATAGTCATATTTTTGCTTGGTGTAGTGCGGAAGGAGAGGGAGCCAGGATACACTGAAGCTATTGTCATGTGGCGGGAATTAGATTTGGGTGGGTTATATTATTTCTGTGCATGGTAAATACTGGCTGCTTTATTTTTATTTTTTGCAAATTAGATTTCACTTTGACCGCACCCCACCCAAATCTAACTCTCTGCTCATGTTACATCTGCCCCCCCTGCAGTACAGCATGGTTTTGCCCAATTTCTAACATTTTTGGTTTGCTAACAACAATGAATTAACCCCTAAATCCGCCTCTGTAACCACCCCATCTCCCTGTCCCTCATCTCTGTCCCCCCACATCTATTTCCATCTCTGCCCCCCTTGCCCCCTCCCCGTCTTCCAGTCTTTCATCTCTGTCCCCCTCCCCCTGTCTTTCATATATGTGCCAGTCATGTCCCCTTCTACCTGTCTCTCATCTCTGTCCTTTTCCCCCTTTCTCTTATCTATGTGCCCCTTATGTCCCCATCACCGTGTCTCTCATCTATTTCCATCTCTCATCTCTGTCCCTCTCACCCCGTCCCAGTCTTCCATCTCTGTCCCCCTCCCCCTTGTCTCTCATATATGTGCCCCTCATGTCCCCTTCACCTTGTCTCTCATCTCTGTCCCCTTCTCCCTTTCTCTCATATATGCACCCCACATGACCCCATCTCTATGTCTCTCATCTCTGCCTCCCCTCTCCTCCCCCTTCTCTCAGGAAGGGAGGAGATTACATTTCGGGGCCTATTCATTAATCTGACCCATCCCCCCCCCCCCCCCATGTTATTTAGGTATCTAACTCGCCACAATTTGTCTTGGCAGCTACCTAAGTACCCGAGCTATTCAGTATTGCTCCGGTTCCAGGACAGCTTTCCTGAAACAGCTCCGGTTCCGGGACAGCTTTATCCGGTAATACAGTAGGTATCTGCAATATTGTGCGCAGATGGCAGTGTAAGTGCGTTCACACCTATACACAGAGAGGGCCGGTGGAGCCCTCCGTAACTCTGAGGCTCTGACGCCATCTGACATAAATTCCTGCAATCAAACTACGAATACTTTTTGTATTTAGAGGTTAATGAATATCCAGCAGCCACATTGTTCCCTTATGGTTCATCTCAATGAATATTCCCCATATAAGGGAGCCGCAAGGTTATCACAAAATGTAGGCCCTGTTGGAGGAAAGAGTAGGGGTGGGGGCTGGGTCCTAGTGCCTGACACTTCCAGCCTCCCCCGCACATTATACAGAGAGCAGTGTTTCCGCAGCTGCAGGAGCACGCAGTGCAGTGTCAGCACAATGGGTAGATAATAACAGAGGGGAAGCACGTCGTAATGACACGGCCAGAGACAAGATGCTGATGAGGGGCCGGGATAATGACTGACAGGCCGGTTCCTTCTCTGACTGAATATTTGATATTTCTGCCACATACTGAAGTCATTCTTATTCATCAGAATGTTGTGTAGAACAAATAGGACCATTCACCGCGATCCCCACAGCTGCCAATACGTGGCATCTTTCCCAAGCACCTGAGGTAACCAGGACTATTACATACACAGCTGAATTGCCATCCTAAGAAGGTCCTGGAGCTCCTCTGGGCTGGCAGTGCCAATTTGGGCGTCTCATATGTGGCAGAAAATGTCCTACCGCTGACTTACAGTATGAGACCAATGCCGCGAGTCTCCCACACGTCGCTGACCTATGGTTGTTATATGTGGAACGTGCCTATATACAGAGGGAGTCCACTCACATGAATAATGAAAGTGCCACAGTGCGTAATGAGAACCTAGAAGGACGGGCGGTGCCACATTACAGCCGGCTGCGCTTGGCAGGAGATTTCGCGCTGGAGATTAACCAGCGCGTGGCCGGAAGGCTCGCTCACATTAGAGCGCACAATATATTTCCACTGGCACAATACTGGTCGGCGGCTTCTTGCACATTTAGGCCCAATTTATCAAGCCTTGGAAAGTGATAAATTGCACGGTGATAAAGCACCAACCAATCAGTTCCTAACTGTCATTTTTTCAAACACAGCCTGTGACATGGACGTTAGGAGATGGTTGGTTGGTACTTTGAGGTCTATTCATGAAGCAGTGAAAAGTGTGGAGAGGTGATCCTGTGAAGAAGTTGCCTATGGCAACCAATCAGCATTGAAGTAACATTTGTAATTTGCATACTATACAATTGTACGGAGCAGCTGGTTGGTTGCCATGGGCAACTTCTCTACAGGCTCACTTTTCCACACCTTTCACTGCTTCATGAATAGACCCCTTTACCACCGTGCATTTCTCACTCTCCAAGGCTTGATAAATCTGGGCCTTAGTGCCTAGCACCTGTACAAGTGCCACCACACTTTATGCCCATAGCTGGCAGTCTTTGGGTACAGAAGACGTGCAGGGTGTGCTGTGTGACCATCCCTGGACGCAGGAGCCCGCGTGGACCGCACACCCTACACCCACTGTAAACTCGCCCATGAGGATGACGTAAATATAGCGTCAATCTATACATCCAGTGGGGCTGCCTCATCTCCCACCAGGGGGTATTTGGTGTTTGTGAGCACAGTTATATGTGTATGAATAAAAGCATTCAAAGACTCCTGTGATCATGTGAATGATAAATATTCTGCCTAATAGGTTGGTGCTATAAAAACAACTAATTACAAATTCCCCAACTCTCTCTCTCCCCCTCTTTTGCTGTTTCTCTCCTTATTTTCTACTTTGTTAGATACTTGGATCAATTTTTCTGCTCCTCCTGTTCCCAAATATTCCAGAGCCAAACATTAGTTACACGAGACTGGAGTTTATTAGTTATACATAATTTTTTTTTAAAATTATAATGCTATAATGATCCAGAATGTTTAGAGATCTCTGCGTGCAGCCACCAGGCACAGCAGCGGGTGAGTTAGTGTCTTACATGCGGACGGCCTTATTTACAGCCAGACGTAATTACAGCGGCAGATGTAGCGCTGGATGTGTTCCGTGCATTATGCTGCGATGAAGACCTATCAGGGGGCACCCAGCCTGCACGGGCCGCAGTTTATGCACCGATTCTGTATGTGCCAGGCTTATGCTAGGATAAAACAGTAGCATGTGCGCCAGGTTTATGCCAGCCGTGCGATGTGGCTGATAGTGTTAGTAAAAGATGCTGTAATGACAGTACACAATTCATACACAATAAGATACTTTAATAAGGCAGGCTGTCTATGGGGGGTATCCAATTAGCCCCAATGAGGGGCACTCCTCTCCCCTTATCCGGGGTTATGCGGTACGCAAAGCATAATCCGCGTTTATTACCCCCTAGACCAGTGATAAGTGCCGCGAAAATACATAGGTCCGCGGCTTTTTCGCGGGATCTATGTATTTTTACACACAAAATGGGTGTTTTTTGTGGGACCTAATTGGATAGGGGGATAAAAAAAATAGTAAATGGATGTTTTTCCGCGGCCACGGCACTATTGTGTGTAATTGGATACCCTGCTATGTCTGGGCAGTGTTATGAATAAATATTTACCAATTAAATATATTGACCATGTATGAAGACAGTGAAATACAGATGCCAATACAACTAGGGGCCCTACACATATCACGATGCGCCGCCGAGGTGCCCGACGGCCGATACGGCCGACGAGCGACCCGGCGACGGGGGGGCAGTGACGGGGGGAGTGAAGCTTCTTCACTCCCCCCGTCACCCGGCTGCATTGAAGTGCAGGCAAATATGGACGAGATCGTCCATATTGGCCTGCATGCACAGCCGACGGGAAACCAGCGATGAACGAGCGCGGGGACGCGCATCGTTCATCGCTGGAGTCTCCACACTGAAAGATATGAACGAGATCGTTCATATCTTTCAGAAAATCGGCCAGTGTGTAGGGCCTATAAAAGTTCCAAGTACAAATACATCCAATCGTCCATTGTCTTCCACTATAAAACATGAAATGGAGATCTGCAGTTTGTGCCGCAGACCGAACGCTCAGTTAAATAATGGGAATAGACATGGGGCAGATACACAATTTAATAAGCCAAACATAAATTGTGAAGCACAAATAAATGCACTTATATATCATTATAGGGCCTGTTAGTGTGACGGCATAACTAGAAGCATGGATGGACATCCAAGAGTTAAATGAATGCTCTGTACACAACCTGCCTTATAGGATTTTGCAGTGTTATTATTACTGTCATTAGCGCCCTCTACTGCCACAAATTACCTAATGCAGGGACAGAAGATGGGCCTCCGCCAAGATCAGAGGTTCACAGCAATTAGGAGACACTGGATAGAAGATTCTGCTGCCTGAGGTAGCACCTGAAACAGTGTGAATCTCATCCCATATACAAACTGCCATAAACATTGATATATGAATTGTGAGCCCTATAAATGACAACATTTAGGGACAGATTCAGCGGCGGCTGTAGACGCAGTAGTGGTTGCCACGTTATACGTTATACGGCTACTAATGTATTGATTAACCACCTTTATATTATACAGGACTTCACACATCACATTTATTCAGTCACACCTGTCCCTGCGCCATTGGAGCTTGCAATCCATATTCCCTACAACGAGCACAATAAAGTTAGATTTGCCAGACGCCAACAAACCTGCTAGGATTTTTTTGGACTATACCGTAGGAAAGAACTACTGTATAGTCCAAACAGAGGAGAGGCGATGTGAAAAGTAGGTACGTGTGACTATAGCACACCCTGGAACACATACAAACTCAACACAGATAGAACCCTAGTTAGAATCAACCCAGTGCTGAGAGACAGCAATGCTATCCACTGTGTTACCCAAAATCCTCAATACTGTAAATTAAATCAGTGGCAAACGCATGATTTCTAGAGGGGGGTTTCCAAATGCAATCTGCAAATATTCCACTCTGCGGAACATGGAATACAGTATAGATGGTCTATAGTATAGGCTGTATCAAACATATTTAAATAATATAAGTAAGATAAGTGGTTAGGAAAAGGATAAACATACTATAATAAATAAATGCACAAACATTCTAGAACCAGTATTGCACGTTCTAAGCGCACATTCTCCCACCTCAGGGTAAGGCTCCTGTCTCTTCTTTCTGGTAGCTACTCTTTGGTCCAGTGCACTGAATGAGGGCTCAGAAGCACACACACAGCAAACTTGGAAGAAAAAGTAGCAGCAGCTCTAGTAATCATTTTTATACCATTGGTATTGTTGTCATAATTTACCACTTGCCAAAAGTGGGATTTCCGGGCAGCCGGAACCCCCCCCCCCCCCCCCCCCCCGCGATTGCCTATGATAAATACATAAATAAATAAATAATGGTGACCCTATGGGATGTTGTAGATGGAACACAGGGCCTCCATGTAGTGCTGTTGCCATGGTCTCTGATACAGACCGCACTCGTCGCTCAACTTGATAACAAGCTCACATTAGACAGATGAGCCTAAGGAACACAGTGAGCAAGGGCAATGAGCCTCAATCAGGGACGGAAGCAATGCTGATGTTTACGCTGCTGGACGATGTTTTTTGCACTGTGCATGTGTCCCTTGTGTCATCGGCCCTGGCACTTTGTTGCGATGGCCATTCTGAGTAACTGTAGGGTTAGATGGTGCGAATGACGGTGTCCTTTATACGCAAGTGGTGGATTATAGACAAGGTCGGTGGACATCTCTATGCAAATTCCCCTAACATTATCGCTGTTTAGGCTGACATTAACACCAAAGGGGGCAGGGCGGCCATCTTGGGTGTTGCAATACAGCAAAATGGTGGAAATTCAAACATGAACATCCTGTAATAGCAGGAAGACAGTATGTGAGGTGATGACAAGTGCAATGAAAAAAGCAGTAAAAGAAATAATAAAAAGAGTCCGTGGTGAATGCAAAACACAAAAAACAAAAAAACTTCAGTATAAAAAGTATAGACGTTCTATGGTTGACATAATAAATGGGCCTTTTATTCTATCGGCGAACGAGTACTGGGTAACAGAACTAATGACATCAGCACCGTCTAGGTGCTCTCTTCCGGTATCCTCTATGCTGGGTGTTGCCAGCTTTGTTTTTGGCGCCATTCTCTGAGTAACTAAAACTCTGTTTTTACTACGATTCTTAGCGCCAAAGAGGGATTTGTCTCATAGCAAGTTCTCGCTGGTGTGTATTTACTTATACAGCGAGAGGCTCCTGACTGGAATTTCCGCTTTCTCTGCCAGCTGGGTTAATCCTTGGTTTGGTTGCTACACACAGTGATCCGACCCCTCACTCGCTGTGTACATGAGTGTGTGGTTACAACCACAAGAAGAAAACATCTGTTCGCACAGCTTGGAGATTCCCTGCCCTTAGCGTCAGGACCACAAACCGCACACGGAAATGTGTTTTTAATTGATGTTATGACAAGACGTTCTGAAGCACTTGCACATTTACTGGAGAAGGAATGTCCTGCAGAGTAAAGCGTTCCCTGCCAGGCATTATATAGTACATAAGCTGCGTGTGTTGTAACGGCGGTGGGGATTTGTGTTGCAATCATTACTTCCTGAGCTGCGTCCTAGAGAAAAACATACGTTCACAGTATATACAGTACATATAGCTATAACGTACCAATAAATGCTAGACTTACACATAAGACTGAGGGGTATATTTATCAATTCATATTTGCGGGATATCACCTGAAAACAACCGTTTTCAGGGGGTACCAACAAATGTTAAGGATGTTCTGCCGCTGTCCCCCCCATCCACAGTAGCCACCACTAGTTATGCAGTCAGATGTCTGGGTTCAGTATGACATTCCAGCGGTCACATGACCAACAGCGGGATTCTGACATCGGAGAGGGTAAGTATTTTTACCCCTCCCCTATCCCTCACACTCCATGGGTGGCTGCTAGGGCTAACCTCAGGGTGGGGGTGGGAGGATTTGGCTTGGGCTGACCCCGCCTAGTGCCTAACCCTAACCCCCAACCCAGGCATCAGGGCGCTGACCCTAACAGGTACCCCAGTACTTACCTTCGGGATGTCTGCTGTTGGTGTTTTGGCGCCAGTCTCTAGAGTGGTGTCGGGATTCCAGCATCGGTCATGTGACTGCTGGCATCGCGACCATCAGGATGTTGAACACATCCTGGATTTACCCCATCTGCAGACGACCTTAGCCTATGGAAGGGATGCACTTAATTTGCCGGCGGTCGGGATCTCGGAGAACAGGATACCGACGCTGGTATCCCAACCGCTGACAATGCCGACAGCTAGAATCCCGCCTAACAGAGGCTATCCCCACTCATGGGTGTCCACGACACCCTTAAGTGGAGATGTACTAAGCAGTGATAAAAGTGGAGAAGCGAGCCAGTGGAGAAGTTGCCCATGGCAACCAATCAGCTGCTCTACATACTTTTATAGTATGCAAATTCTAAATGTTACGTCAATGCTGATTGGTTGCCATGGGCAACTTCTCCACTGGCTCACTTGTCCACTTTTAGGACTTGTTAGTACATCTCCCCCATAAAGTGGGAATAGAACTTGTGGCGAGCGCACCGAGCCACCGAACCCGCAACGTGGCGAGCGTAGCGAGCTCTTTGCTCTCGACTCACTGCCGGCATCCCGGCTGCCGGTATATCATACTGATCCCCTATGGAATCCTGTAACGGGAATTTTTCAGAAACCCACAGATACCAAACCAGTAAACAGAGTGACAGTGCAAGCTAACACACTGCTCCCACCCAGTGACTGGCAGTGACTTTCTATTGGATGTCCTACTTGTCTGTCACAGACAAACGTTGAGAGCTGTTTCCTCCCTCCGGGACTGCCAGACCGGGCAGTGATAAGCAGAGAGCTGTCTTCCTATAGGAAGCCACGCCCTGCCTTTGGTGCAGCACAATCCGATCCAGCCTCCCATGGGCTACGGCCGATGCAGTACTGTAATTGCATGTTTTTACCAGCAATCTGTTTTGCACTTACAGACTGTACTTTGTATGTTTCTCCCACTCTCCAGCCTTCAAGGGCTCCGCATTACCTGGGATACACGTGTGCTGTATGTAATAACCAGAGCCGGCCTTAGGCATAGGCAAACTAGGCAAATGCCTAGGGCATTTGGTATGCTTAGGGGCACCAGCAGCTTCTGCTGATTAAAATGATATGCGGCATGCCTATATTCTGTGTGTGACTGCGGCTGTATCTGCATACGAAATGCTATGTTGCAGTGTAGTCCTGGAAATCACTGTAATGTAGCATTTCATATGCAGATACAGCCGCAGTCGCACACAGAATATAGGCATGCTGCATATAATTTTAATCAGCAGAAGTTGCTTGTGCGTCCTAGCCACATAGTAATGCAAATAAGATGCATTTTCATAAACAAAAGGCACCAGATGTTAGCAGAGCTGCCAGCTGACTCATGCCAGGCACCTCCTGCAGAACTAGCGGCGGTGCTAGGGGGCACCAGCCAAAATCTTGCCTAGGGCATCAGGGCCGGCTCTGGTAATAACTATCTCGCTATTTCACCACGCTGGACTCCTGACGTCATATTTTGAAATTTCACAGATAAATCTGCCTCTAAATCTTCTGTTTCATATTAATAGTCATTGTTGACCGGACTGATTCTTTCATTGTCTTCTAAAATAGCTACTTCTAACTGAGAATAAAAGTAAGCCGAAGAACAGGGCCGGTGTACGGTTTCCAGATTCCCGACACACCTTCAACCTTACGTTTCATAAACATATCAAATAGGATTAGATGATGGGAAAAATGTATTTATTATGAACTGAAACTTTTATAGCGGTAAGCCTTTCATAGATAGGCTAATAGACCCCCTGGGTTGTGTCTGTTTATGTGTTACGGTGCCGGAGCAGCGCAGTACTGCGCCCTGTGCTGGCTCCACCCCCTGAACATGTGACATTGGGCGGGATGTACTAAAGGGAAGATGCGGCCAAAACCTTGGAAATAGCTGTTTTTGGACTTTGGCTGCATTCCTCATATGTACTAAGACCCAGAATGGGATGCATTCTGGGGCTTGGATGCAGTGGATAACGGCAGGTTTGCTCATCGAGACACTGAAATAATCCTCATGGTGGCAGAAACCGAGGGTTAGGTGCCGTTGTAGGGACTATGGAGTAGAAATAGACTGAGAGGGAAAAGCACATGAGGGGAGAGGACCCTGCTCGTGAGAGCTTACATTCTGAATGCGAAGGGGTAGACAGACAGAGGTGACACAGATGGGGTACATAGAGAGCGTGGAACAGAGGGTTAGGATGAGATTTGGCTGGGTTTGGTGAAGAAGTGGGTCTTGAGAGCCCGTTTGAAGTTTTGTAGAGAGGTGGAGAGTCTGAGGGGGAGAGGTAGAGAATTCCAGAGGTAGGGAACACCATGGCCAAAATCTTTTAGGCATGAGTGGAAGGAAGTAATCAGTTGGCAGGAGAGGCGGTGTGCATGGGATGCGTTCAATATCCTGGCTGTCAATATCCTGGCGCTCAGCATACCGGCGCCGGGATCCCGACCGACGGGATTTCTTAAAGCTTGGACAGAGATAAAGTACCAAACAGTCAGCTCCTAACTGCCATGTTACAGGCTGTTTTAAAAATGACAGCTGATTGGTTGGTACTTTATCTCTCTCCACGCTTTGATAAATCTGCCCCAAAGAGCAAAGTGTGCCTGCGCTGGTGAGACTGCGTAATGTCATGCCATGTCCTCTGCAGGCTGACCACACCCCCTCTAGTGGTTGACCACACCCCCTCACGTGGTTGGCCACACCCCTTTGCGGCACACACATTATTCCATGGGCCCATGCCACAGTATTCCCCCTGACACTGCACAACTGCACTGAGCTACTCGCAGGACCCACTGAGTGACCTGGAATTGCTGTGCGCAGTGCGGTGCTTCTACAATGTAGGCTAGTCCTCACAGTATGGGGTGTATGCAGAGTTTAACCCTTCATAGTGTCAAGTGCGTATTCCCAACCAGCCAATCACAAGCAGACTGCTAGTTGGCGTCCATCATCGTCATTACTGGGCATTTGAAGCAGCAAACAATACGGACACTGTCCGTCGGACAGGTAGTGTATGTGTCACTGTGCCAGTCCGCATCCGGCCAGAAATACACACCTTGCCCCCTGGTTAGTCCGTCGCTTCCCTGCCCACCTCTCCAAGCGCAAGCGGTTATAAGTGCCAGGTTCACGCATATCTATATGGGTGCATTTTACACTACGCTGACCGCCGGAAGCCTCACTCTGTGCAGTTGCTGCTTTCCTCGCAAAGTACCGATTATCTGTACTTTGCGCATGTTCAGGACGCGTCCTGCGACATAGGAATAAGTCCGGCATAAGACTGCCAGTGATTGACCATCTCATGCCATTTGGGGGCGGCGAGGGGGCAGCAATGGCCTCCGTTTTCTGTAAATGGAGGCATGTCACCGCCATTCAGGGGGAGGGAAGAGCCCAGGGATCTCCGTAATTGGACAGACATATCCTGGCGTCTTACAAGCATCTGCGACGGGCGGCTTGAACGACTCCACGGGTGCTGCAGGCTGCATGGTGGTGTCGCAGGATGCAGCTCGGATCACTGCTGCAGCGGGAAGCGTCTACTTGTAACAGACGCCTCCTGTATTTACATACAGCGCTAGTGTAAGCTACTCCGTCCACGTCTGAATTGAGTGCATCATAGTGAAACATTACCAGGCATGGTGCCTGAGAGGATGAGCAGTATCCAATAGCTGCAGCGACAACAGTCTGAGAGCTGTTGTACAGTATTGGTACATTTACTAAGCAGTGATAAGAACAGAGAAGTGAGCCAGTGGAGAAATTTCCCCATCAACCAATCAGCAGCTCTGTATCATTTTATAGTATGCAAATTATAGATGTTACTTCAGTGCTGATTGGTTGCCATGGGCAACTTCTCCACTGGCTCACTTCTCCGCTCTTATCACTGCTTAGTAACTGTACCTCTATATAGTCTCATTTCAAGAACCCATTTATATGATGCATGACTTTCTATAACATCCCCATTCTGCATGTAGCAGGCACACAGCAGTGACATAGTACCTGAGACTGCGGCAGCCAGGAACAGGACGGGAACACACCAGCAAGCACTGTCCATCCTCACCAGTCTCTCTCCTTATCTGTGCTGTCTCTTTCCCTGTGACATCTGACTGCTTTCACTTTGTGCTCTCGCCCCTCGCTGAAAGTGAAACTATTCTCTCTCTGCCGCTTCCTGTGTTTTGTCATTCATTTCCCCTGGTGATCATGTGTCTATCAGCCCAATATACAGGGTGTGTGAGACCGGAGAGCGGGCGGAGGAGAGGAGGCCGGGGGAAATTCCAGATTAGCAGCAGGATAAATGAGTGCACTAGATAAATGATAGCTGGATTCTTATTGGTTGCTATGGGTAACACCTCCGTTGTCTTTGGAAACTCTGATAAATCTCCCTTCTAAGACTTGTTATGAATGATAAAACTCGTTGCGTATGATAAACGGTTCTCCAGCCAATCAGCTCCTGTCATGTGTTTGAAAAATGACAGTTGGGAGCTGATTGGCTGGCGCACCATTTATCATACACAAGGAGTTTTATCCTCCACAGTGAGTTTTATCACTGGTTGATAAATGGGCCTCCTGTTCCGGCATCGCAGTGACATAGAATGAATTTCTGCTGCAACTTATTACCATACACTTTGTTGTGTTTCCCTTACTTATTGCAGGGGATCTCAGACAGATGTTTCTGCAGCAGTCTCTGTACAAAATGTAATATGATTTTTATTGAGGGGCCTATTTATCGAGGTCCAAGCAGAGATAGGATCTCTCAGCAATAGGGTTTTAGGTTCTCTTCAGAACGCAGTCTCGGACCTGGGGGTAAATTTACTAAGATGGGAGTTCTATTTAAGATGGATGGTTGCCCATAGCAACCAATCAGATCCCAGGTATTATCTTCTAAAAGGTGCTAGATAAATGAGAAGTAGAATCTGATTGGTTGCTATGGGCAACACCCCATCTTTAATAGAACTCCCATCTTAGTAAATTTACCCCCTGGATGGGGGACGGGAACGGGGCGTCAACGCCGCATTTTGTGGGCGTTGATGCTCCATTTAAGGGGCACGTGTCCGGACCGTTGCTGGGGCGGGTCGCTGCGGCTGCGTGACATCACATGCAGCCGCAGCAATCAAAAAGATGGCGGGTAGCCGTCTGCCTTCACAGCTTAGTTGCGTAGGCAGAGGGCAACCCTAATCATCCGAGCGCATCGTTGTATAGCGATGCACTCGAATTGTTGGGGGAGGGGCAGCACCCGGCATGCTAGCGAAAAGTGTTGTAGCTTTGCTACTTTTAGCAAAACTACAACTCATGTTGAATTAGGCCCATAGTGCATTGCCTGTGCCACAGGGCAGATGCGATATATATCTGAAAGATATGTTGTAGATAATATGTAGTGTGTACGGACAATCTGACAATGTATATGGAGATTGGTAGCTCACGATCCTCTGAACAGACATATTGCTTAGTTCGTATGTATGTACAATGGCCCTCATTCCGAGTTGTTCGCTCGGTAATTTTCTTCGCATCGCAGCGATTTTCCGCTAATTGCGCATGCGCAATGTTCGCACTGCGACTGCGCCAAGTAAATTTGCTAAGAAGTTTGGTATTTTACTCACGGCATTACGAGGTTTTTTCTTCGTTCTGGTGATCGGAGTGTGATTGACAGGAAGTGGGTGTTTCTGGGCGGAAACTGGCCGTTTTATGGGAGTGTGTGAAAAAACGCTAACGTTTCTGGGAAAAACGCGGGAGTGTCTGGAGAAACGGGGGAGTATCTGGGCGAACGCTGGGTGTGTTTGTGACGTCAAATCAAAAACGAAACTGACTGAACTGATCGCAGTGGCAGAGTAAGTATCGAGCTACTCAGAAACTGCTTAGAAATTTCTAATCGCAATTTTGAGAAATTTTCGTTCGCAATTTTGCTAAGCTAAGATTAGTAGGCGGCGGCTTAGCGTGTGCAATGCTGCTAAAAGCAGCTTGCGAGCGAACAACTCGGAATGAGGGCCAATATTGTATGTTCTCAATCGTTAGGCCGGGTGGTCGGCAATTACATCCTGCAAGTGTGTAACCACATTACAGATCTCCATAGTATAAATTAACAAGTGAAATAATTACCGTAGCAACAGCTGGTAACGAGTACACCTGTGCTTCAGCTATGAGATCCCGAAAACATGCCCTGTTAGGGGTCCCTGAGGACTGGAAACACTGATATACCATAGATGCTACTAGTAATTTGTTAATTTTATTGCTTTGTCCTTGCAGTGAAACTATTGACTTTATAGGTATTTCTCTGTCAGTTTCGGTGGCTCCTCTCCTTGAGAAGTTTATCCCTAATTCCGGGCATGTTTGTCACTCTCGGGGGACCTGTCTCATGGCTAGGACCTGCTTATTATCAGTGATCAGGTGTCGGGGTGAGGCTCATTAAAGCGAGCCTGTTATCCTCACATAAAACATCAAATAAGACTATAGATGAATACGTGCTAAACACATAATGCAACTGCTGTAATTACCAGTTCCGTACTCCCCCTAACACAGCGGCCGCCCCGGTCTCCTGACTCACTTGTCGATCGGTCAGAGGCTTAGATGAATGTGGATTGGTAACAGCAGGGCGACCTACTCCAGGGAGGGCAACACACCTCCAACCGAGATTACTCCAGACAGTCTGGAAATTCACCAGGCAGTCCGGAGTCTGGATGGTTGCAGAGTTGTGGCCAGTGCTAGGACCGGGCATCAGACCCAGAGTCGACGGAGAAGCCTCTATTCAAACTTGTCACTGGCCGTTTCATTGCTCTGCCCACTCGCGCTGGTGCAAAGCCCTTACGATGGTGGATGGGGAGCAGGGGTGCATCTAGGGGTCTGGGCGCCCCTGGCAAAGTAGGGGACTGGTGCCCCCCATATTTGAAATAGGGAAGGTGCATGTGCAAAACATGGACTTGATCTTTTGGGAAAGGGGCATGACCATACAATAGTACCCCCAATTCAAAGTACGCTAAACAGTAGTAACCCGTATACACATCATGCCCACACAGTAGCAGTTCCCTTTACACATTATGCCCACACAGTAATTCTTATAGTCCCCATTCCCCTCCCTGCACATAGCTGTAGTCCCCATTCCCCTCCCAGCACATAGCTGTAGTCCCCATCCCCCTCCCAGCACATAGCTGTAGTCCCCCTCCCCCTCCCAGCACATAGCTGTAGTCCCCATCCCCCTCCCAGCACATAGCTGTAGTCCCCATCCCAGCACATAGCTGTAGTCCCCCTCCCTCTCCCAGCACATAGCTGTAGTCTCTATCCCCCTCCCAGCACATAGCTGTAGTCCCCATCCCTCTGCCAGCACATAGCTGTAGTCCCCATCCCCCTCCCAGCACATAGCTGTAGTCCCCATCCCCCTCCCAGCACATAGCTGTAGTCCCCATCCCCCTTCCAGCACATAGCTGTAGTCCCCATCCCTCTCCCAGCACAAAGCTGTAGTCTCCATCCCCCTCCCAGCACATAGCTGTAGTCCCCATCCCTCTGCCAGCACATAGCTGTAGCCCCATCCCCCTCCCAGCACATAGCTGTAGTCCCCCTCCCCCTCCCAGCACATAGCTGTAGTCCCCATCCCCCTCCAAGCACATAGCTGTAGTCCCCATTCCCCTCCCAGCACATAGCTGTAGTCCCCATCCCCCTCCCAGCACATAGCTGTAGTCCCCCTCCCAGCACATAGCTGTAGTCCCCATCCCCCTCCCAGCACATAGCTGTAGTCCCCATCTCCTTCCCAGCACATAGCTGTAGTCCCCCTCCCAGCACATAGCTGTAGTCCCCCTCCCCCTCCCAGCACATAGCTGTAGTCCCCATCCCCCCCCCCCCAGCACATAGCTGTAGTCCCCATTCCCCTCCCAGCACATAGCTGTAGTCTCCATCCCCCTCCCAGCACATAGCTGTAGTCCCCATCCCCCTCCCAGCACATAGCTGTAGTCCCCATCCCTCTCCCAGCACATAGCTGTAGTCCCCATCCCCCTCCCAGCACATAGCTGTAGTCCCCATTCCCCTCCCAGCACATAGCTGTAGTCCCCATCCCTCTCCCAGCACATAGCTGTAGTCCCCATTCCCCTCCCAGCACATAGCTGTAGTCCCCATCCCCCTCCCAGCACATAGCTGTAGTCTCCATCGCCCTCCCAGCACATAGCTGTAGTCCCCATCCCTCTGCCAGCACATAGCTGTAGTCCCCATCCCCCTCCCAGCACATAGCTGTAGTCCCCCTCCCAGCACATAGCTGTAGTCCCCATCCCCCTCCAAGCACATAGCTGTAGTCCCCATTCCCCTCCCAGCACATAGCTGTAGTCCCCCTCCCCCTCCCAGCACATAGCAGTAGTCCCCATCCCCCTCCCAGCACATAGCTGTAGTCCCCATCTCCTTCCCAGCACATAGCTGTAGTCCCCATCCCCCTCCCAGCACATAGCTGTAGTCCCCCTCCCCCTCCCAGCACATAGCAGTAGTCCCCATCCCCCTCCCAGCACATAGCTGTAGTCCCCATCCCCCTCCCAGCACATAGCTGTAGTCCCCATCCCTCTCCCAGCACATAGCAGTCCCCATCCCTCTCCCAGCACATAGCTGTAGTCCCCATCCCCCTCCCAGCACATAGCTGTAGTCCCCCTCCCCCTCCCAGCACATAGCTGTAGTCCCCCTCCCCCTCCCAGCACATAGCTGTAGTCCCCCTCCCCCTCCCAGCACATAGCTGTAGTCCCCATCCCCCTCCCAGCACATAGCTGTAGTCATAGGCGTGCGCAGAACATTTTATTAGGGGGTGCACCGTCGGAGGGGTGTGTTTGGCACCACCTACTGGGCGTGTCTAGTACCACCTTTTGGGCGTGTCTAGCACCACCTATTGGCACTCAAAGCAATATAAACATATGCCCCCAGCGGTGCACCTTACTCAATACCCCCAGCGGTACCAGATACACACTTGCCCCCAGCGGTGCCAGATACATACTTGCCCCCAGCGGTGCCATATACACACTTGCCCCCAGCAGTGCCAGATACATATGCCCCCATTTGTACTCACCCTCCTCTGTTGCCAGTGCCGCCTATTTCCGTCTCCGCCACTGAGTGGAGGAGAGCGCAGTGCGCGTCTCTCCTGTGCCTCACTTCACTGAGTCCCTGGCTGTCTCCGGCGGCCATTTGAAATATGGCGCCGGCTTGTGAGCCAGTCAAGAGCCAGTCTGCGAGCTCTGATTGTCTGACAGCCGAAAGACATTGTAAATGACTGCCGGAGACAGGGACACACAGTGAGGGGCAGGAGAGATGCACACAGCGCTCTCCTCCCTTCAAGTTCAGCGTCAGACTGAGACGGGAATCGGCGGCAGCAACAGGCGTGTGGGGGGTGCCGGACATTAGGGGTGCCTGTGCGCACCAGGCACCCCCCCTGCGCACGCCTATGGCTGTAGTCCCCATCTCCCTCCCAGCACATAGCTGTAGTCCCCATCCCCCTCCCAGCACATAGCTGTAGTCCCCATCCCTCTCCCAGCACATAGCTGTAGTCCCCATCCCCCTCCCAGCACATAGCTGTAGTCCCCATCCCCCTCCCAGCACATAGCTGTAGTCCCCATCCCCCTCCCAGCACATAGCTGTAGTCCCCATCCCCCTCCCAGCACATAGCTGTAGTCCCCATCCCCCTCCCAGCACATAGCTGTAGTCCCCATCCCCCTCCCAGCACATAGCTGTAGTCCCCATTCCCCTCCCAGCACATAGCTGTAGTCCCCCTCCCAGCACATAGCTGTAGTCCCCATCCCCCTCCCAGCACATAGCTGTAGTCCCCATACCCCTCCCAGCACATAGCTGTAGTCCCCATCCTCCTCCCAGCACATAGCTGTAGTCCCCATCCCCCTCCCAGCACATAGCCGTAGTCCCCATCCCCCTCCCAGCACATAGCTGTAGTCCCCATCCCCCTCCCAGCACATAGCTGTAGTCCCCATCCCCCTCCCAGCACATAGCTGTAGTCCCCATCCTCCTCCCAGCACATAGCTGTAGTCCCCATCCCCCTCCCAGCACATAGCCGTAGTCCCCATCCCCCTCCCAGCACATAGCTGTAGTCCCCATCTCCCTCCCAGCACATAGCCGTAGTCCCCATCCCCCTCCCAGCACATAGCTGTAGTCCCCATCCCCCTCCCAGCACATAGCTGTAGTCCCCATTCCCCTCCCAGCACATAGCTGTAGTCCCCATCCCTCTCCCAGCACATAGCTGTAGTCCCCCTCCCAGCACATAGCTGTAGTCCCCATCCCCCTCCCAGCACATAGCTGTAGTCCCCATCCCCCTCCCAGCACATAGCTGTAGTCCCCATCCCTCTCCCAGCACATAGCTGTAGTCCCCCTCCCAGCACATAGCTGTAGTCCCCCTCCCAGCACATAGCTGTAGTCCCCATCCCCCTCCCAGCACATAGCTGTAGTCCCCATTCCCCTCCCAGCACATAGCTGTAGCCCCCCCCTCCCAGCACATAGCTGTAGTCCCCATCCCTCTCCCAGCACATAGCCGTAGTCCCCATCCCCCTCCCAGCACATAGCCGTAGTCCCCATCCCCCTCCCAGCACATAGCTGTATTCCCTCTCCCAGCACATAGCTGTAGTCCAGTGGCGTCACAAGGCGGGTGCGGGGGGTGCGGCCCGCACCCGGGTGTGACACCTGGAGGGGGTGACACCAAATGTCAGCTCCTCCGTAGTAACAGGAGCCAGGTGCTGCAGTGTGAAATTCCGCTACAGCACCCGGCTCCTGTCATAGCAGAGGAGCCGACAGCACACTGAGACCGTCTCTGGGGGAAGCCCAGCATCTCCGGAGATGCTGGGCACGCCCCCAGAGTGACGATACCAGTATCCCCGCGAAGCCACGCCCCCTAGCTATAAGGCCACGCCCCCTTTTTGCCGCGATCGCGGCAGTACATCAGGGGTGCGCACCGGGTGTCACCACACCTGGTGACGCCTCTGCTGTAGTCCCCATCTCCTTCCCAGCACACAGCTGCAGTCCCCATCCCTCTCCCAGCACATAGCCGTAGTCCCCATCCCCCTCCCAGCACATAGCTGTAGTCCCCATCCCCCTCCCAGCACATAGCTGTAGTCCCCCCCCTCCCAGCACATAGCTGTAGTCCCCATCCCTCTCCCAGCACATAGCTGTAGTCCCCCTCCCCCTCCCAGCACACAGCTGTAGTCCCCATCCCCCTCCCAGCACATAGCCGTAGTCCCCATCCCCCTCCCAGCACATAGCTGTAGCCCCCCTCCCCCTCCCAGCACATAGCTGTAGTCCCCATTCCCCTCCCAGCACATAGCCGTAGTCCCCATCCCCCTCCCAGCACATAGCTGTAGTCCCCATTCCCCTCCCAGCACATAGCTGTAGTCCCCCTCCCCCTCCCAGCACATAGCTGTAGTCCCCGTCCCCCTCCCAGCACATAGCTGTAGTCCCCATCCCCCTCCCAGCACATAGCTGTAGTCCCCATTCCCCTCCCAGCACATAGCTGTAGTCCCCATCCCCCTCCCAGCACATAGCTGTAGTCCCCGTCCCCCTCCCAGCACATAGCTGTAGTCCCCATCCCCCTCCCAGCACATAGCTGTAGTCCCCATCCCCCTCCCAGCACATAGCTGTAGTCCCCATCCCTCTCCCAGCACATAGCTGTAGTCCCCATCCCCCTCCCAGCACATAGCTGTAGTCCCCCCCTCCCAGCACATAGCTGTAGTCCCCATCCCTCTCCCAGCACATAGCTGTAGTCCCCCTCCCCCTCCCAGCACATAGCTGTAGTCCCCATTCCCCTCCCAGCACATAGCTGTAGTCCCCATCCCCCTCCCAGCACATAGCTGTAGTCCCCGTCCCCCTCCCAGCACATAGCTGTAGTCCCCGTCCCCCTCCCAGCACATAGCTGTAGTCCCCATCCCCCTCCCAGCACATAGCTGTAGTCCCCATCCCTCTCCCAGCACATAGCTGTAGTCCCCATCCCCCTCCCAGCACATAGCTGTAGTCCCCCCCCTCCCAGCACATAGCTGTAGTCCCCATCCCTCTCCCAGCACATAGCTGTAGTCCCCCTCCCCCTCCCAGCACACAGCTGTAGTCCCCATCCCCCTCCCAGCACATAGCCGTAGTCCCCATCCCCCTCCCAGCACATAGCTGTAGTCCCCGTCCCCCTCCCAGCACATAGCTGTAGTCCCCATCCCCCTCCCAGCACATAGCTGTAGTCCCCATCCCCCTCCCAGCACATAGCTGTAGTCCCCATCCCTCTCCCAGCACATAGCTGTAGTCCCCATCCCCCTCCCAGCACATAGCTGTAGTCCCCCCCCCCAGCACATAGCTGTAGTCCCCCCCCCCTCCCAGCACACAGCTGTAGTCCCCATCTCCTTCCCAGCACACAGCTGTAGTCCCCATTCCCCTCCCAGCAAATAGCTGTAGTCCCCCCCTCCCAGCACATAGCTGTAGTCCCCCCCCCCTCCCAGCACACAGCTGTAGTCCCCATCTCCTTCCCAGCACACAGTTGCAGTGCGCCCTTAGTACATAGTAGTAGTAGTCTCCCCCACTCCCAGCACATACATCGCCTCCCCACACAGCACATAGCACTAGTCCCCACCCCACAACATCCCAGCAGATAGCCGTAGTGTCTGGCAATACCTGCTGTGCTGTGCTGCCTGGGATGGAGGATCGCTCAGCAGGCAGGAGCTGACACCGGTGTCCGGCACCCAGAGCCGGCCCTAGGCATAAGCAAACTCTTTTGTGGCCATGCCCCTTTCCAGCAAGAACAGGCCCCTTTTTGGGCTGCACACCAAATGTGTGCACTATTTCTATTTAAAATATAGGGGGCAGGAGCACCAAAATGAGAACTGCTATGGGTGAGGGGTGATGGTGCTGGGAAAGGGGTACATGGTTAGAGGCGGAACTAGCGGCGGTGCTAGGGGGCACCAGCCAAAATCTTGCCTAGGGCATCATATTGGTTAGGACCGGCTCTGCCGGCACCGCACCAAACTACGTGAAGAAACTGAAAATAATCTACAGCTCCCAGCAGCCCTTGCCTGCGGGAGCTCCTGACAGCAAGTGTTGCTGGGAGTTGTAGTTTATTTTCAGTTTCTTCCCTGTAGTGCATTGCGGTGCCGGACACCGGCGCCAGCTCCTGTCTGCTGAGCGATCGTCCGTCCTCCATCCCAGGCAATGCACAGGCAGCTCAGCACAGCAGGGATTGCCAGACACTACGGCTTAAGGGATGCCACTCATTGGCCGAGGGTGGCACCGTTGGGTAGTGCCCCCTGCTCAGCTGGTGCCCCTGGTGAGTGCCATCCTGGCCAATGGGTAGATACGCCTCTGATGGGGAGTATAGAAGAGCACCTGAAGAGGCATGGAAAACCCTGATTAGAATACAGAAGACAGAAGATGCCGGGTAGAGCCAGGAGGCTCCAGGACGCCTAGGCCACAGTAACAAGGGGGCTTTTGCGAAAGCGCTTATATTGGACCCCTTGCTGTTCAGATGAAGTCCGGCAAGCGTCAAGTAGGTGGCCGAATGGCCAGGAGGTTCTTGAAAATCTGGTGGGAACCCTGGCTCCCGAATGAGTGGGCAAGTCTCACGGACAGCCGCCACCTGCCTGTACCCTACCGCAGCCGCACACAACCTCCCGTAGCCTGGGGGTCCGATGACGCGATTTGCTGTGAATTGCATCATCAGGGCTCAAATCCTGCCTCACAATGCCTATAATTTCATTATTGTGTAGTGGGGCTGGTCCGGGATGTTGTAATTTTGCAGAAACGCCCCCTGCTCTGCCCCTAACCAGCATCACCCACTCTACCACGCCCCACCCCCGCCATGCAGAGCTGACTGCCTCCTCCCGGAGGGGGCAGCCAGAATATCGGCAACTATGATTATACTTTACTTTGCAATAACCAGGTAGTAAAATCCAACTACGCACATAGGGGGTCATTCCGAGTTGTTCGCTCGCTAGCTGCTTTTAGCAGCATTGCACACGCTAGGCCGCCGCCCTCTGGGAGTGTATCTTCGCTTAGCAGAATTGCGAACGAAAGATTAGCAGAACTGCGAATAGAAAATTCTTAGCAGTTTCTGAGTAGCTCCAGACTTACTCCTACACTGCGATCAGTTCAGGCCGTTTCGTTCCTGGTTTGACGTCACAAACACACCCTGCGTTCGGACAACAACTCCCCCGTTTCTCCAGACACTCCTGCATTTTATCCTGGCACGCCTGCGTTTTTCCGCACACTCCCAGGAAACGGTCAGTTTCCGCCCAGAAACACCCACTTCCTGTCAATCACACTCCGATCACTTCAACGATGAAAATTCTTCGTTCTGCCGTGAGTAAATCTACTAAGTTTTGTGCTAAATTACTTAGCGCATGCGCACTGCGTACCACGCGCATGCGCATTTTCGCATTAATCGCTCCGTTGCGAAAATCGGCAACGAGCGAACAACTCGGAATGACCCCCACAAGCTACAGTATAATGTGGTGCACCAAATGCTCCCAAAGCCATGCTATAACAAGTGAAGGATACACTTCATGTTTGCACCAGTGGAGAAGGATTTATTCTACACCGACTAATGATGCTGTGGGATGTGGACTATGGATGGGCTTGCAGATTGGGACTACTATCAGGTCTGTCATCATACCCAAAGAGTTAAGGACGGAGGACTAGCATAGTCCGGGATTGTATCGGAACTCTGGCGCTTGGAATACCGGCAGTCAGAATACAGACAGTGGCATCCGAACACTCAGGATCCCGGCACTAAGTTGTTAAGTATACTATCACTAATCTCTAACCTCCCTAACCCACCTTACTCCAGTTGTACTCTGCACCTGAAGTCCAGCAATAATCTGCATTGCCATCTAACCTGTGCTCATCTGGTGTTCAGCTTTGATCTAGCATCTGCCTCCCTACTAGAGAAATATCTCTAGTAGCCTCGCGTCCTCCTGCTGGTCTCTAGTTCTGGATATCTGGTAACTGGGGCTATCACCGAGTTGCAGGTTCCAATTCCGGCTCTGTATATGAGTGTGTGGTTCCAGGTTGTGTTCCTGTTTACAGGGTAGAGTCCTGAGTTCCTCATTTCTGGTTCCAGTTCTGAGTTTTGCGTTATTGATTCCAGTTTTAGCTTATCTGGTTCTTAGTCTCTATTGCCCATATGCTTCTGAGTTCTGAGTAATAGGTTCCAGCTCCATGTTCCTGAAATCAGGAGGTGGGGTTGATATCTCTATGGTCATTTCCAGGTGCTATACTCTGGATTCCAGTTCTGTACTCTGGTTCAATTGGTCTAAGTGACCTGCCCGGTTGTCTATGCTGCCCCGGCCATGTTGTTCCATAGTTGGATAAAAATCTTATCAAGCCATCCAAATTCATTCCAGTTTCAAATGGACCCAAGGGTCCCAACACAGGCCAGCAAACCCAGACATCCGTGACAGAGGGTATGTTTGAGAACTGATGATCCTGTAAACTAATACAAGTAGACAGAAAGAGAGCAAACGACATATACAGGGGTGATGCCCTAGTTAGAAGGTGCCAGTATCACCACTGGGGGTCACATGAAGATAGATTTATCGGGATCCTGACGGAATCCCAATGCCGGAATCCCAACACTGCTCGGAATACTATTGCCGGGATGCTGACAAGGATCGCAGTGCTGGCGCCAGAATCAAGAACACCGGGATCCCGAACGTAAGCATGCTAGGGCAGCTGTGGGTCAGGCCGTGGGGGCAGGGAAAGGGGGGTTAGATTTAGGCTGAGCGTGGAAGGTTCGGCTAAGGGGAACGATTTAGATTAGTTTAGATTTAGGTATCCCCGGGGAGGGTCAGGCTGCAGGGAGGGAAGTGATAGGCACCACCAGGGAGGGTTAGGGTAGGGATGTGGGGGGAGAAGGAGGGTTATGGTCAGGCTGTGGGGAGGGAGGGTTAGGGTTAGGCACCACCAGGGAGGGTTAGGGTAGGGATGTGGGGGGAAGGAGGGTTATGGTCAGGCTGCAGGGAGGGAAGGGTTAGGCATCACCAGGGAGGGTTAGGGTAGGGCTGTGGGGGGAAGGAGGGTTATGGTCAGGCTGTGGGGAGGGAGGGAAGGATTAGGCACCACCAGGGAGGGTTAGGGTAGGGCTGTGGGGGGAAGGAGGGTTATGGTCAGGCTGTGGGGAGGGAGGGAAGGGTTAGGCATCACTAGGGAGGGTTAGGGTAGGGCTGTGGGGTGAGGGAGGGTTATGGTCAGGCTGTGGGGAGGGAGGGAAGGGTTAGGCACCACCAGGGAGGGTTAGGGTCGGGATGTGGGGGAAGGAGAGTTATGGTCAGGCTGTGGGGAGGGAGGGAAGGGTTAGGTATCACCAGGGAGGGTTAGGGTAGGGCTGTGGGGGGAGGGAGGGTTATGATCAGGCTGCGGGGAGGGAAGGGTTAGGCACCACCAGGGAGGGTTAGGGTAGGGCTGTGGGGAGAAGGAGGGTTATGGTCAGGCTGCAGGGAGGGAAGGGTTAGGCACCACCAGGGAGGGTTAGGGTAGGGATGTGGGGGGAAGGAGGGTTATGGTCAGGCTATGGGGAGGGGTGCTAGGGTTAGGCATCACCAGGGAGGGTTAGGGTTAGGCTGCGGGGAGGGGGAAGGGGGGTTAAGGTCAGGCTGTGGGTAGGGAGGTTTAGAGTTAGGGGGGGTTGGGGATTAGGGTACTTACCTAACAGGTGTCGGGATCCTGCACATCGGGATGCTGCTGTCGGTATTCTGAACGCCGACATCCCAAGCGCCAGGATCCTGATACCAACCCGGTTAATATTACCGAAACCTAATACTTATAATTAAAAGACAGCTTCAATTACCTGCATGTGGCACCATGTGGTTTCTTCACCCGGAGCTGTTTAATTAGAGACCTGCGATCAGATCACAGGAGCTATTATACGCCTCTTCTTTTCTATTGGATTTTCACTGGGTATCAACAAATTCTCTTTATGAATGTTTTACACTATTGTATTTATCTGTTTGAATTCACATCTGCATTGGATAAGAATACTTAGGGAAGATTTGTGGAAACACAAAATTGTGCTAAAAATGACAATTTCGCCATTGCTTTCTTTATGATGATGATTTTGCCGGATTCATCAATCCTAAAAACTGCGGTAGAGTGCAATGGCGGGGGCTATACACCACCTTAGCCGACATCTGGCAATGCACATGGCGTTCTACAGCTTGTGTGCGCCTACTCAGCCGTGGAAATGCAATCCATGAAGCAGCCGAGTCTAGAGGTGTGCATTTCAGTTCTCCAGAAATCTGAATCCACCCAAATGGATCCAAACTAAAACCCAGTCTGGATCTCCTGAGGAGATCTGATCTGAAGGAAGTCCCAGTTTGGATCTTCCCATGGTTCGGAATTCGGGTTTTAGATCCGATTTTGGATTGTAAAAATTACATGATTTTAGCTGTTTTTATAAAAAAAAAAATTTTTTTTTATCCAGATCCAAAACTAAAATTAAAACCAAAACAGTTGAGGCTGGTTTTTCAGAACCAGAAAACGACACTCCACGCTTTTCTCTAGTGCTGACATTGCTCGGCTAGATGCTTTATTTTATGCACTTTTTCAGTGCACTGATACGCCTCCCCAATTTCTCTAGGAACAGGATTAGAAAGATGATGGGAGAGGAAATACTGAATCCCAAAGACTGGAATTTTTAGGGAGGATGTTGCAATTAAACTGTTGATCTTTACAAAGGTCCCATATGGGGCTCTACCTGGAGTAATGTGTAAAATTCGGCTCTACCTGGCGTAATGTGTGACAGGGGCTCTACCTGGCATAATGTGTAAAAGGGGTTCTACCTGGTATAAGGTGTGACAGGGGCAATACCTGGAATAATGTGTAAAAGGGACTCTACCTGGTGTAATGTTTAAAATGTGGCTCTACCTGGTGTAATGTGTAAAATGTGGCTCTACCTGGCGTAATGTGTAAAATGGGCTCTACCTGGTGTAATGTGTAAAATGGGGCTCTACCTGGCGTAATGTGTGACAGGGGCTCTACCTGGCATATTGTGTAAAAGAGGCTCTACCTGGTGTATTGTGTAAAAGGGGCTCTACCTGGCGTAATGTGTAAAAGGGGCTCTACCTGGTGTAATGTGTAAAAGGGGCTCTACCTGGTGTAATGTGTTAAAGGGGCTCTACCTGGTGTAATGTGTATAAGTGCGTGTAATTTGAATAATGGAGACTACTGTACAGCGTAATATGAATTGGTATTATTTTGTGGCCACACCTCTTCCCCATGAAGCCACACCCCTATATATTTTTCTCTTACGTCCTAGAGGATGCTGGGGACTCCGTAAGGACCATGGGGGTATAGACGGGCTCCGCAGTGTCACGATCCGGGTATCATTATTTACCTTTCAGGTGTCTCCTAAGGCTGTCCCAGCGTCCTAGGCCCGGTTCCCAGCTGTGATGTAAGCATTCATACGTCATATCTCATCTCTGCTGATCCGTGGATATTGTTCCTCAATGCCCGGGCGACTGGCATGGCGTCACCTGCCGGCGGGGCCTCGGGCATCATCTCCATATTCCTAATGCATACAGGGTATGTGGCACTCTTCACCTACTGCAGCCGCGGCCGTCCATGCTGAAGGTTGAGACGCAAGTCGGCGTTCTCTATGTTCACCGCCGCCATTACAGAGGAATCTCCATGTGGTGAATACAAACAGCTTTCCCTCCACAGGCCGGTATGGGCGCAGCCATCTTAGTTTCAGTCACATGATCCTGACCTCCAATCCAGAGCTCTGCTGAAGTCTGCATAATTATGTCATCCAATCCCTTTACACCTAAGGGTATAAAGGGACTGAGCCTGCTCTAGGAAATAGTCAGTGCTTTGGTTGTCAAACCTTGTTTCCAGTCTCTCTCTCTCCTGTGGTTATTTTGTTCCAGGTTTTCAGCTCCTGTCTCCAGTTACCACTAAGAGACCCACACCAGCTTACCACCTTGCGGTGCAGCCTGACTCTGCAGTCTTCCATCACTACTCCAGTTTCCAGCTACAGATCCATCTGCTTCCAGCTGTCAGCTTCCAGCAGTGTTCAGCTTTCTTAAAGTGCCGGTGCTTCTCCAGCGTATACCTACATACAAGCGGTATCCTCAAACCATCGGTACCTGCATATCATCATTTCCTATATCCTCGCTCCCTAGCTTCATTCTACTACCTGGCTGGTTCCATCCAGCATCCACTCCGTGTCTCCAATACCTGGCTGGTTCCATCCAGCATCCACTCCGTGTCTTCAATACCTGGCTGGTTCCATCCAGCACCCACTCCGTGTCTTCAATACCTGGCTGGTTCCATCCAGCACCCACTCCGTGTCTTCAATACCTGGCTGGTTCCATCCAGCATCCACTCCGTGTCTTCAACACCTGGCTGGTTCTATCCAGCATTCACAGCAGTCTTCTCAGCTACAGTATTACCAGCTTCCAGTGCTACATCTGCTGGTGTGTTCCTCGGCTACTCTCACTACTACGGACGTGTCTGGTAAGGACATTCCATCTCTGGGACATTAAGAACTGTACCTTATCCTACCAGTACCCTGCGGCTCTGCCAAGCTTTAATGATCCAGGAACTGTTTCATTTTATCTACTGCTTATCTTTATTCATTTACCACTGCTGTGAATATACAGAGTTTTGTTAATAAACTTTTATTGACTTTTAATCCTGGTTGTCATGGTCACGCCTTCGGGCAATCCTATTACACTATACTTACACGTCTAGGGGTCTGATTAAACCTTCCAAGTTTAACTTCACCTTAGCCCCTACAACTGAGGCTTCCTCCCGTCAGCTCAGGCCCTCAGTTGTGACACGCAGGAGATAGGGCACCTAAAAAGAACTTTGACTATGGGTGTGCACTGGCTCCTCCCTCTATGCCCCTCCTCCAGACCTCAGTTAGATCTTGTGCCCAGAGTAGAATGGGTGCACTGCAGAGAGCGCTCCAGAGTTTTCTGTGGAAAAAGAATTTTGTTAGGTTTTTTATTTTCAGGGAGTCCTGTTGGCAACAGGCTCCCTGCATCGTGGGACAGAGGAGAGAGAAGCAGAGCTGGCTTGTAAAGTTGGGCACTGTTTCTAGGCTACTGGACACCATTAGCTCCAGAGGGAGTCGGAACACAGGTCTCACCTGGGGTTCGTCCCGGAGCCGCGCCGCCACCGTCCTCCTCACAGATGCCGAAGATAAAAGCCGGGTGAGTATTGAGGAAAAGACTTCAGGCGGCAGAAGACATCAGATCTTCATGAAGTTAGCGTGCAGCGGTAAGCTGCGCGCCATTGCTCCCAGTCACACACACAAAGCAGGCACTGAAGGGTGCAGGGCGCAGGGGAGGGGCGCCCTGGGCAGCAATAAACCTCGTTTTGGCCATAAATAAGGTGGATTAGGCTGGGGGACAGTAAATCCGCGGACCCCCGCCATTTTATTAATATATGATGAAGGGACCGAAGCCCGCCGTCGGGTGGGCGGGGCTTGATCCTCAGCACTAACCAGCGCCATTTTCTCCACAGAGGCTGCATGACAAAACGCTGGCTCCCTGTTCTCTCCCCTGCTGAGCTTCACAGGTAGGAAAAAGGAGGAGGGGGGGCACTTTGGCGACGCAGTGAGTGGAGATTACAATTATAAACATATAAAAGCGCTATTTGGTATATATATTCCAGTGTTTTTAAGCGCTGGGTGTGTGCTGGCACACTCTATCTCTCTGTCTCTCCTAAGAGCCTGGTTGGGGTTTTGTCCCCTTATAAGTAAATCCCTGTGTGTGTGGGGTGTCGGTACGTGTGTGTCGACATGTCTGAGGCGGAAGGCTTTTCCAAGGAGGAGGTGGAGCAAATGAGCGGTGTGTCCCCGTCGGTTGTGCCGACTCCTGATTGGATGGACATGTGGCATACGTTGCATGCAAGTAAGCATCTTTACATAAAAGGCTTGATGAGGCTGGTTTAGGGGGGTCATCAGGCGGTCAACCCTCAGATTGGACCGACTCACAGGGCCCGTCGGGGTCTCAAAAGCGTCCCTTAACACAAGACACTACTACTGACACGGATTCTGATTCCAGTGTCGACTATGACGAAGTAAAATTGCACCCAAGGGTGACTAAAACTATTCAGTGTATGATTGTGGCAATAGGGGATGTGTTGCATATTGTGGATGAACCCTCAGTCCCCGACACAAGGGTACACATGTTTAAGGAAAAGAAACAGATTATTAATTTTCCCACATCTCATGAATTAAATGAGTTCTTTGGAAAAGCTTGGGAGATTCCGGATAAGAGACCGCAGATCCCCAAAAGAATTTTTATGGCATACCCTTTCCCTAAGCAGGACAGGGAGATTTGGGAATCACCCCCCACTGTGGACAAGGCCCTGACGCGCTTGTCCAAGAAAGTGGCGCTACCGTCTCCTGACACAGCGGCCCTTAAGGACCCTGCAGATCGCAGGCAAGAAACTACCTTAAAGGGTGTTTATTCTCATACGGGTGCTGTGCTAAGACCGACGATTGCGTCGGCATGGGTGTGTAGCGCAATTGCAGCTTGGACAGATGAGCTGACAGATCAATTTGATACTATGGATAAGGATACTATATTCCTAACTCTAGCCCATATAAAAGACGCAGCCTTATTTATGAGGGATGCTCAAAGGGGCATTGGATTGCTAGCTTCTAGGGCCAATGCCATGGCTATCTCAGCGAGAAGATCCTTATGGACTCGCCAATGGACGGGTGATGCGGATTCCAAGAAACATATGGAAGTACTACCCTATAAGGGTGATGTATTGTTTGGGGATGGGCTGACGGACCTGGTTTCCACAGCTACAGCAGGTAAATCTAATTTTTTACCATATATTCCCCAACAGCAAAAGAAAGTAACACCCTATCAGATGCAGTCCTTTCGGTCGCACAAGTCCAAAAGAGGTCAGGGATCCTCTATCCTCGCCAGAGGTAAGGGCAGAGGCAAGAGAGCACCTGCTGCGGCAGGTGCCCAGGAACAAAAGTCCTCCCCGGCTGCTCCAAAACCCACAGCATGACGCTGGGGCTCCCCTGAGGGAGTCCGCACCGGTGGGGGCACGTCTTCGACTTTGCAGTCAGGCCTGGGTCAGTTCGGACCTGAATCCCTGGGTGTTGGAAATAGTTTCCCAGGGTTACAAACTGGAATTCGAGGAGGTGCCCCCGCGCCAATTTTTCAAATCGGCCCTACCAGCTTCCACATCGGAAAGGGATGTAGTGTTAGCTGCAATTCAAACGCTGTGTATACAGCAAGTGATAATCACGGTTCCCCTGCACCAGCAGGGAAGAGGTTACTACTCAACCCTATTTGCGGTCCCGAAACCGGACGGTTCGGTCAGACCGATTTTGAATCTGAAATCCCTAAACCTGTACATAAAAAGATTCAAATTCAAAATGGAATCACTCAGAGCGATAATAGCCAACATGGAGGAGGGGGAGTTTATGGTGTCTCTGGACATAAAGGATGCAAACCTTCATGTCCCCATATATGCCCCCCATCAGGAATACCTGAGATTCGCTGTACAGGATTGTCATTACCAATTTCAGACGTTGCCGTTTGGACTTTCCACGGCCCCGAGGATTTTCACCAAAATAATGGCGGAAATGATGGTGGTCCTGCGCAAGCATGGAGTCACAATTATCCCATACTTGGACGATCTCCTGACAAAAGCGAGATCAAGGGAGAAATTGCTGAGCAGTGTGGCGCTCTCTCTGAGAGTGCTCCAGCAACACGGTTGGATTCTAAATCTACCAAAGTCACAGTTGATTCCGACAACTCGACTACCGTTCCTAGGTATGATACTGGATACGGAACAAATGAAGGTCTTTCTCCCAATAGAGAAGGCCCAAGTCATCCAGAACATGGTCAGAGAACTGCTAAAACCGAAAAGGGTGTCAGTTCACCAATGCACTCGAGTTCTGGGAAAAATGGTGGAGGCCTACGAGGCCATTCCCTTCGGAAGGTTCCATGCACGGACTTTTCAATGGGACCTTCTGGACAAGTGGTCAGGGTCCCATCTGCACTTACATCGGAAAATAACTCTGTCCCCAGGAACCAGAGTGTCCCTCCTGTGGTGGTTGCAAAGTGCTCACCTACTGGAGGGTTGCCGGTTCGGGATTCAGGACTGGATCCTGGTTACCACGGACGCGAGCCTCCGAGGATGGGGAGCAGTCACACAGGGAAAGACTTTTCAGGGTCTTTGATCAGACCAGGAGTCCTGTCTACACATCAATGTGTTGGAACTCAGGGCCATTTACAACGGCCTTCGACAAGCGGAGAGTTTTCTTCGAAACCTACCGGTTCTGATTCAATCAGACAATGTCACAGCAGTGGCTCATGTGAACCGCCAAGGCGGGACAAGAAGCAGAGTTGCGATGGCGGAAGCCACAAGGATTCTTCGCTGGGCGGAAAATCATGTAAGCGCTCTGTCGGCTGTCTTCATTCCGGGAGTAGACAACTGGGAAGCAGACTTCCTCAGCAGACACGATCTCCATCCAGGAGAGTGGGGACTTCATCAAGAAGTCTTTGCAGACGTAACACGTCTTTAGGGAACCCCTCAAATAGACATGATGGCGTCACGCCTCAACAAAAAAACTTCGGAGGTATTGCGCAAGGTCTCGGGACCCTCAGGCAGTAGCAGTAGACGCACTGGTAACACCGTGGGTGTTCGAATCGGTCTACGTGTTTCCTCCTCTTCCTCTCATCACGAAAGTGTTGAGGATCATAAGACGAAGAAGAGTACAGACGATACTCGTCCCAAACTGGCCTCGAAGGGCCTGGTACTCGGATCTACAAAAGATGCTCACAGGAGACCCCCTGGCCTCTTCCTCTGAGGGAAGACCTGTGGCAGCAGGGGCCATGTGTATTTCAAGACTTACCGCGGTTACGTTTGACGGCATGGCGGTTGAACGCCGAATCCTAGCAAAAAAGGGGATTCCGGAAGAGGTCATCCCTACTTTAATAAAGGCTAGGAAGGAGGTGACGATAAAACATTATCCCCGTATCTGGCGAAAGTATGTGTCTTGGTGTGAGACCAAGAATGCACCTACGGAAGATTTTCATCTGGGTCGTTTTCTCCACCTACAGACAGGAGTGGATATGGGTCTGAAATTAGGCTCGGTTAAGGTACAGATTTCGGCCCTCTCGATTTTCTTTCAGAAGGAATTGGCTTCTCTTCCAGAAGTCCAGACGTTTGTAAAGGGAGTGCTGCACATCCAGCCCCCTTTTGTGCCTCCAGTGGCACCATGGGACCTGAACGTGGTGTTGCAGTTCCTAAAATCACACTGCTTTGAACCGCTTAACAAGGTTGAGTTGAAATTTCTTACTTGGAAGGTGGTCATGTTGTTGGCCTTAGCATCAGCAAGGCGAGTGTCAGAATTGGCGGCTCTCTCACACAAGAGCCCCTACTTGATTTTTCATGTGGATCGAGCTGAATTGAGGACACGTCCGCAATTTTTGCCTAAAGTGGTTTCTTCGTTCTATATGAATCAACCTATTGTGGTGCCTGTGGCTACCGGTGACCTGGAGGATTCCAGATCCCTAGACGTAGTCAGGGCCTTAAAGATTTATGTAGCCAGGACGGCTAGAATTAGGAAAACAGAGGCTCTGTTCAGGGCCGGTGCTAGGGTGTTCGGCGCCCCCCTGCAAACTATAAAATTTGCGCCCTCCCATATTTTACAAAGGGACAGTGAGCATTGAAAAAAGGGAGTGTGGTTTCAAAAATAAGGGGCATGGCCACACAATAGTATCCCGCCGGAATCCCGATAGCTGACAATGGAAACAGCTGGAATACCGGCGCACAGAGGCTATTCCCACTCATGGGTGTTTATGACACCCATAGAGTGAGAATAGAACCTGTGGCTAGCGTTGTGAGTCACTGAGCCTGCAAGGGGAATCAAAATGCTCACCTAGATGCTGGCATTCTGGCAGCCGGGAAGCTGCTGTCTGGATCTTGACAGCTGGCATCCTGCCCGCCGGTAATTAGTATGTATTCCACATTGTCTATAGTAGGATGGTATCTAATATGGAGGAGGCTACATACAGCATACCTTCCAACTTCTATAGAGGGGAACTTGGGACACCCTCGCACGGTGAAGCTGCGCCCGTATGAAAAGGGGCGCGGTTTATGGAAAATGGGTTGTGGCTTCACTGGAGTACTGCGATCGCGAGCCACGCACCCACATTTCGTCACTATGGGGGCATGGCCAGCGCTCTGTGAGCTGCTGGCATGCCCCCAGTCCCTCTCGTCTCCGAGAATAGACGCTGTGCGCATGCGCTCAGCGTCTACTTACAGCTGCTCTGCTACGCAGGGCAGCGAGTGACAGGAGCCTCCCAATGCCCCCCCACCGTGGGACACTGCGGCCCGTGGGTGGGACAGAGAAAATCGGGACAGTTGGGAGGTATGCAAACAGTACAAGTGTAAACCTCCCTGCATGCAGCAGCAGATGCTGCATTCTCTGCCTGAGCAGGGAAATGAGGACTGGCAGCCATGGATTTTATCCTCAGTCAGCCCCCAGACAGGGATGTTAATAAGATGCAGGACAACCCCCCTTGGGTGAGTGGTGGGCAGGAGGAGGGGGGTAAGATGGCAGGAGGAGGGAGGGTAAGATGGCAGGAGGAGGGGGGTAAGATGGCACCAGAGAGTGCTGTGTTTTTACTACTCCCCCCCCCCCACCCCACACAATAACACACATACTACACACACAGTCACACACACACACACAAACACCCTGTTTCCCCCCTCTCCTGCTTACAGTACCTCAAAATCAGCAGAGTACTGCATTCTATCCTGTTCCTGTCCTCTCAAGCTAGAACTCTGTTCCGTGTAGCTCTGCCCCCTCCTCGCCGTTAAGCTCCGCCCCCTTTCTGCCGAACACAGCGGCTGTCAAGTGAGGGAGGAGGACTGGAGGTCAGATTGAAGCTGCCTGCTGCCAGCGCCGGTGCCTGTCACACAGGCGCAGCAGCAGCAGCATGGGGCCCAGCCGCAGCAGCGGGGATGCAGGGCAGGGACAGCGCCTCTCTAGCCCTGGCGCCTACCTGCACTGCATCCCTTTGCTGAGCGGTAAGCGCCGGGCCTGGCTCTGTTTGTCCTGTATGCGGCCAATAAGATTGGCGCTCTTGCTTCAAAGCAGACTATTGCTCGCTGGATCTGTAACACGATTCAGCAGGCTCATTCTACGGCTGGATTGCCGTTACCAAATTCGGTTAAGGCCCATTCCACTAGGAAGGTGGGCTCTTCTTGGGCGGCTGCCCGAGGCGTCTCGGCTTTACAACTTTGCCGAGCGGCGACTTGGTCGGGGTCAAACACTTTTGCTAAATTCTACAAGTTTGATACCCTGGCTGATGAGGACCTCGCGTTTGCTCAGTCGGTGCTGCAGAGTCATCCGCACTCTCCCGCCCGATTGGATGCTTTGGTATAAACCCCATGGTCCTTACGGAGTCCCCAGCATCCTCTAGGACGTAAGATAAAATAAGATTTTAAACCTACCGGTAAATCTATTTCTCCTAGTCCGTAGAGGATGCTGGGCGCCCGTCCCAGTGCGGAAACTCTGCAAGACTTGTATATAGTTGTTGCTTACATAAGGGTTATGTTACAGTTGGAATCGGTCTTGGACCGTTACTGTTGTTTTGTTCATACTGTTATGTTCCAGGTTACATGGTATGATTGGTGTGGGCTGGTATGAATTTTGCCCTTGGATTGCTAAATCCTGCCTTGTATTGTCCATCTCCTCTGGGCACAGCTCTCTAACTGAGGTCTGGAGGAGGGGCATAGAGGGAGGAGCCAGTGCACACCCATAGTCAAAGTTCTTTTTAGGTGCCCTATCTCCTGCGGAGCCCATCTATACCCCCATGGTCCTTACGGAGTCCCCAGCATCCTCTACGGACTAGGAAAAATAGATTTACCGGTAGGTTTAAAATCTTATTTTTTGCGCGCCTGTGGCGTGCACTGAACCTATTGTAAATTTGGAGGGGCGCCAGTGCTGGGTTTTTTTTGCACACAGCACTAAAACGTCTAGTTACGGCACTGCATATGGGCACCAAAGGATCAACATCAACTTTAAATGACTGCTGGCGTTATGTAAAAACCTAAACCACTTTTGCTGTAGATAGGGTGAGTCTATCTATCTATCTATCTATCTATCTATCTATCTATCTATCTATCTATCTATCTATCTATCTATCTATCTATCTATGTATCTATCTATCTATATATATCTATATATATATATATATATACTCCCTAGCGGCAGAGGAGTTCTTATGTTTTTGTGAGTCAGTGTAGGGACTGGGCAGAAGGGAACACTTTGGCCGAGTTGGCCGGTTTAACAATTTACGTTTTTGTGCAGCGTTCCCGGAATTGAAATGCAGTACACTTTGGAGTGTAATTCGGTGCAGAGCATGATTTTTGTTTTTTTATTTAAATGGTGTGGTCACATACCTCCGTCACCGCAGATGGTTGACCGCTGGGGATTGAAGCTCATTGTTTAGGCTTGGGTAGGGAAGAAATCTTAATGTAAATGGCATTTACGTCTGGCCAGTATTGTGTGGTAAGTGGGGCAATTAAACTGTAATTTGGATAATCTGGGCGGCACACTAGTAAATAAAATGAAACCTTTGCCGTAATGTTTTTGCAGATTTCCTGGGTAGTGCCAGTCAGATTCTTGGTATCTTATTCATTATTCCAGGTCAAGTCTGAAAGGCGTTTGTGGCCGGCTGAAAATTCAGATAATGGGGTAAATTTACTAAGATTCGTATTTTCCAGAATCATGTCCAAGTTCAATCACGAATGACATCGACAGTGTAAAATTGCAACTTTTTGAATTGATTACGACTAATTTACTAAGCTGTCGTATTCGTGTTTTTCGTTTCTTCCGATGTCGATGTCATTCGTGCTTTTCTGCTGTAGATTGCGGCCGCGTTTGCTGTTTCGCGGCCGCGTTTATGTGTTTTTTTTACGACTGCGTCACATGTCTGTTACGGCAGTGATTTAGAAATTGCTGCCGCGTTTTTAGTCCTAAGTTTCGTTTTCGTCACGCGGCCGTGATTGGTTGTATTCGTGAAGGAGGAGTGTCTGTGCATATTACTATAAAACCGCCCCAAACACACCGCACCTCGTGGGTTTAGCTAGTGGAGAGGAGAGAGGAAGGTGTATTTGGAGTTGGTGAGTTTGGTGGAGTTTTTGGTGGATTTGGAGAGGAGTTTGGTGATTGTTGAGTGCTGTACTGTGTGTGTAAGTAGTCTTGTCATATTTGTAGTATTGTTTTTTCACAGTTTGTCTACTTTTTTGTCCTTGTTTTTTTTTTACAGTCTTTTGTCATTGTTTGTGAGTGAGTGAGTGAGTGAGTGAGTGAGTGAGTGAGCGTGTGTGTTGGCTGTGTGGTGTGTAGTAGTAGGAGTAGTGGAGGAGTGTGTTTTGTGTTTTGATTTTTCAGTGTTTTTTGTCGTTTGTCATGTCAGACTCAGAGGTCAGTGTGGTGGCGGAGGTTAGTGAGGTGGAGGCTGGTAGTGAGGTGGAGGCTGGTAGTGAGGTGGAGGCTGTTAGTGAGGTGGAGGGGGGTAGTGAGAGGGAGGAGGTTAGTGAGGAGGAGGAGGAGGAGGGGGTGCCTGTTGCTGTATTTTCCAGTGATAGTGATGATGTTGTGGCTCCGCAGCCACGCACCACTACCAAGACTGGCAGGAATATTAAGTTCAGCTATGCTGAAAACATGGCTTTGGTGCGTGAGCTGATGAAGCACCATCGCCAATTGTTTGGTCAGGATGCTGGCAAGGTGTCCTCCCGCAGGAAGTCTGTCCTGTGGGGGCAAGTAATACTTGCCGTGAATAGTGAGGGTGTGGTGAGGCGGACTGAGGACACGTGCCGCAAGAGGTTTTATGATATAAAGCGGCGTGTCAAGGCCAAGATGGCCAAAGAGTCCAAATCTGCACGAAAAACCGGAGGTGGCCCCCCTTTCCGGGCCACCTATCGGGACTGGGAGGAGCCTGTGCGGGCATTGATTCCTGCCGAAGTGGTGTCTGCTACTCATGTCCGGGATTCGGACCGACCCACGCAGGATGGTAAGTTTGATTTGTTAGATTTTTATTTAAATGTCCTCTAAATGTTGTAAATGTCATTTTTAAAGGGTAAAGGATGCATAAATTGTGTTTCACATATTTCAGGCCTATGCACCCTTAAGGTGTGTTTGTGTTTCGAATTTGCTTTTTTCACCTTGCATTGGCTGTTTGGTAAATTTAATATTGCGCAAAAACATGTGCAATGGCTGCTGTTTTTTTTTTTTTACTAAAATATTTTTTGCGATATTGCTTGGACATCTGTGTTGTATGCTTATTTTAAAAATATTTTTAGATTTATTTACTTCTGAAAAACGGTGCAATTATTCCAATATTAAATTTTTCAAACATTTGCAAGTAGTCAATCTCTGCAATATCTGAGGCATAATTCTCAAATGTAACAGATTTATTGTGTGCAACATCATGTACATTTGGATATACAACACAAAATAATGAAGCTTGAAGCTCTTAATCAGAAATTATTTGTTTATCCAATACCTAATAGATGGTTACAGTACACTAAGGCTTTGCAGTTATAATTTTTACACAAAGCATGGTAATAATGTTTGGTCCACTTTTTCAACAGTCCCACAGACCAGCCGGCCAGACAGGCCTCAGACAAGTCAGGATGAGGCTGGGATTGCAGGTAAGACTTCACTGTAGTCACATATTCTGAAAACACATAGAAGTACAAAATATTAATGTTTATATTTTCACATAGGTTCTGCTTCTGGAAGCCGACCTCCTGTAAGGCGCCCATCACAGGGCTCGGGCCACTTACCCAGGAGGCCAAGTAAGACACGGCGTCTTGGCACGGAATCTGCGGCTCCATCATCCCCACCCAGGCGACGCATTTCGGCAGTGTCACCCCAGCCACCACTGGCACTATTGGCGAGTTCGCAGAGTGATGAGCCCCGATCACCTCAGTTATCTGGTGAGTAAAAACAGAAATTAAACACATAGGCAATAATATACACAGTACAGTTAATATGTTGTTAGTTGGTTTTGAGATTACATGTTTTCCAGAACAAGCAATGTGATGTTACGTCTTCAATTGCTAAAGGTGAAAATGTTTTTTTTTAAAAGGTCTTAGTGGATGATCTCGCCAACATCATTTTTAATAAATAACAGACATTTGTTTAAAATTTGGCCACACACGTGCACATTAAAATAAAATACCAATAAAATTCCCAAACAAAAACAGCATCCACAACATTATATTGTTCACACATCTCCCCTGTCCAGTATGTAGATGGCTTACTGGCTCCGCTCATCTGGACTATCCAGGTAAGTAGTCTATATCGTGGTCAGGGGAGGTGATATAACACTGTAATGCTGTGGAGGGGAGGTAGTTAGGTGTGGATTATGCAAATCTGTCTATGTGGCCGCCTGTGTTGGTATATATGTTTTTGAACAAAAAAAAACATTATAAGTTTGGAAAAACAACGCCAAAAACTATACAAATGGAGTATTATGAATGTAGTAATGTGTAGAAGTAGCCTTTAAACAAATTGACAAATAAACATTGCATGTTGGCCACCCCATACAGAGCCCAGCTTGATGGCCGACGTGGACCAGCAGGGACAAGACCAACAGGCAACCATCACACTGCAACTTACACCTGTTGACCCAAGCCAGCCAATACAGCTGCAGGATATCCCCCAAGCCTCCATCAGTCCACAACTGGCACAAGCTCCGCCCCCAACCCAAATACCAGATGACTTTTGGGCCAGTTGGACAAGCCAACAGGCCCAAAGCAATGCCAGCCTGACCGCACATACACAACACCTTGCCAGTCTGCCCCATCATCTACCGCGCATTAGTCGCAACTCGGGCAGACTGATTGTACAAGTAGGGCGAATGGCAACCTCAATGGAGCAAATAAGGGCTGACAACAGCCAAATGCTTGCTCATTTAACGCGCATCATAGATGAGCAACAGTGCCATCAGCAGGCACTCGTTCAGCTCATTCAGCACAACCAGGTTGTGAATGAGTCCTTATCCCGGATTGTAGCCAGCCACACTGCAACCAACACTCAACTGATTGCAAGCATTAATAATTTGAGCAGCAATATTACATTGATGGGAGCTCACCAAGTAACCTCCAGCTCGGGGACCACGACCCCTATCCAAACGCCAGTAACCTCCCCTGTTCGGCGTTCCTCCAGAGCACGTGCCAGTGAGCCAGCACAAAGCACAGCACCCAGCACACACAAGCGGAAAAAATAACCCCAATGTGATTTGCAAAATAAAAATTTGTATTTGACAAACACACAACTTCCTGTGTCCGTCTCAAACATTGTCGAAGCTGCTCTGTATGTATGTATGTTTTTCATGGGTAATGACTGAAAATGTATTTTTAGCATAAACTAAGTACAATGTACACACCACTATAAACAACAAACAGTAAGTTACAAAACACACAATAGAAAGTAGTGCAAAGTGTTTAGTCAAGGATAATTACAGCCTACTAAAACTGACCTGAAAAATAGCGCAGGATCACTTCTTGCCGTACCTGCCTCCCTACATATGTACTCACACTGTCACCAGATGGGTCTAACTCCTCTGCTTGCTGACTGCTTTCTCCCTCATCATGTGCCAGATGTTGGTTTAAACACAGATTATGGAGAAAACAGCAGCAGAACACAATTCTAGTCACCTTTGAGGGACTATACAACAAAAGGCCTGCAGATTTATCCAGACACCGAAACCGTGACTTCAGCACACCAAAACATCTTTCTATCACATTCCGCGTAGCCTTATGTGCATGATTGTAACTGTGTTCAGCAGGAGAATCAGGTTGGGACAATGGAGTAAGGAGCCAAGAGTAGCAGCCGTAACCCCCATCACCTGAAAAACAGATATAGTCAACATTAGTACATATGTTAGATTATTCTTTCACCTAATCAAAACTCGAGTTTGTGGTTAAAAGACATACACACAAAACATTTTAAACATACCCAACAGCCAGCCATCAGGCATTTGTCCGTCCTCAAATTTATCGAAGAGCGATGACTGACTGAGGATGAAGGAGTCATGGCAGCCACCAGGGTAACCTGCAACAACACTCATAATTTTTATGTTTGCATCACAGACCACCTGGACATTAGTTGATTGTGCCAGATGCCTATTAGTATATATATATTGGCGGCCCTTAGGTGATCTCAGCTGAACGTGTGTGCAATCTATGGCCCCCAGCACATTGGGCATGCCAGCAAGCTCATAGAAAGCTACCCTGACAGCACTCCACTCCGACTCCTCAGTAGGGAAGCAGATTGAGGCATTAATGTGTGGCTCCAACACATCCAAAACCTGAGTGGACATTAAACAAGCTAAGGTGAGTGTCATGTTAGGTATTCTCTACAATACTGTGTTGTTTGTACTTACAGAAGCAACACTTAGACATAACCGCCTATGTATTTTTAGACTCACCTGATTCAAATATCTGGAAAAGGTGGGCTGTGAGATACCAATGACGTCGCCTGCCACAGCCTGGAAGCTCCCAGTAGCCATAAAGTGTAACACAGCCAGGAGTTTGTGTAGGCCTGAGACAGAGCGAGAGCGTGCTGTCTCAGGGTCTATGCCCAGTTTGACAAGGTCATACAGGTGGAAAATGTTGGTTCTATTTAGGCGGAACATCTGTATGACCCTATCATCGGACAATGCATTTAAGTTTAAACGCCCTCTAAAAAAACGAGGCTGGCGTAGCCTCCGCGGTACCTGGACAACCTGTTGACCATGTTCACTTACCTGGGCCTGATTCCTGGAAGCCTCATGGAGCAGTCTAAGGTATCCCACAGCAAACCAAAAATCATTGGCACACACCACAGCCGCCATTTCAGAGTGAGAGAAGTTCAAAATGTGCCTGGAACACTTTTATAGGGCCAAACATTCAGGTGTGAGTAATGGATAATTGAGTACACATGTAAACACGGTTTTCAAATGCTGGCGCGTTTTTTTTTAGGAAAAAAATACGATGTGTAATTTTTCGCGGCCGCGAATGCATTTTCACGGCAGCAATTACAATTACGAATGGATAGTAAATGACCGAGATTCATATCTAAACAGGCGTAATTTGACCGATGGTGTATTCATTCGTAATTTTTTACTTGGACTTGCAAAAAATTACGAATGCCCTCATCTCTGCCGTGATTAGTGTTTAGTAAATTACCGAGATGACACTTTGCTGAAAAAACGGCATCTCGGTCAAAATCGGGAGCTTAGTAAATTTACCCCAATGAGTTCCCATCCAGATGTGCTTGGAAATAACATAGGACTTAGCAAAGTATATTTTTATATTAAAAATTCTATCTATTCTGATCCCCTATGATGGCTGCTTATCTGTGTTCCTCATCATTACACGCCCTTACCGCCTCCCTTCACGTTCCCAGCGCTGCTAAGTGTTATGTAACTCTCCTTATTCCAGTTAAATAATTTCATCTTTGTTACTGATAAACGGATCTCCTTGTAATCGAGGTCCATAATCCATTCTGCAGTTTATTGCTAATGTTATATTACTCAGTTATGAAGTTCCCAAGTGCAGTGGATATGGGAATGGTTGCAGGGTGCACTCACTGGGTTAATAATTAATTGCTATAAATGTTTTGGTTTCTCGCGCAATTGTCTCATTCCTGTTACTGGTGTGTAGGAGTGATTGTCACAACACTTTCACGATACTCTGATCTTTCTGCGTGCCACTGCGTTACCGCCCACAAACACCTATTTCACACATGGCGAGATCCAGCCGACATCCGTTCTACTCGCAATCGCCCGGAGATACAAAAAAAGTGCACATTAGCTAATGAGCACGCGCAGTCTGCTAAAGCTCGCTACCTGTGTCCGTACACGGTGCTGATTCCGGCTCACCATCAGGCCCATTGCGTGCAAATTGCTACAAAGGGAAATGGAATATTTTAGCAGAGACGTTAAGGGAAGATCAAGAGTCAGAAAATAGAATAATGAAGAACAGTGGTCGGCAACCTGTGGCTTCCCAGCTGTTGCACAACAAGTCCTAGCATACCCAGCAAGCTACTTATTGACAAACTTAGTGAACGGTTAAGCATAGAATTTTATTACATGATGCTTTATGCAAAATCACATTTGCTTTCTTTTATATGAAAAGAAATGCGCCAAAAGTAATCGGTTGCTATGGGTAACAGCAGATTTGATTATTGATTGCCTGCTGCTAAACTGAGCAAGAATAAAAGGCATTTTGTTTCCCCCAGCACCCTGAATGATAACAGTAACCAGATATAAATCCCACATAATAATAGAATTCAGAGATCTTTGTTACACATATTTGTGCAAATGTGTGGTTAAGCTCCAAAGCCGCATCAAGGCGTCTCTGTATATTTGGGGTCCCTAGCGCTATATCTAGGTGCAGGGTGTGGCACCCCAAAACACCAGCATAAGCCAGAAAGCCCAGCGTAGCATACCAGTGAAAAAACTATAGTGTTAATAAATTAGTATTTAGGAAGCCGAAGCTATAGAGAGGGTGATACAAAAATGAAATGTACTTAAAATAGAGAAATAGTGTTAAAAAAATTAACAAGTGAAAAGTGTTAATAGAATGTAAAGGTATGCCACACTAAAGCCATCCAGCTCAGCCAGTCCAGAGGCACCAGACCTCAAACCTCCATTACCCCAATCTGGGTCTAATATTAACCAGCAAGGAGCCACATGATAATGGCTACTTACTACAATATGTCTAAGCTAAGAGCTACCTACCTTGGAGCAACCCCATAATGCTCCATGTGGCATTTCAGGGCCTGCACCTCCTCCTAATGCAGGAACCTCTCTGCCTCTCACAACAGACATATATATTGGTAGATGCTCAATTAAATATCAAAATGTTAAATATAAAAATCAAATATGTGTAACAAAGATCTCTGAATTCTATTATTATGTGGGATTTACATCTAGTTACTGTTATCATTCAGGGTGCTGGGGGAAACAAAATGCCTTTTTTTCTTGCTCAGAAAAACCCCTCCCTTTCGAGCACCTGAATGATATCACTAAGCTAATTGAGCATCTACCAATATATATGTCTGCTGCTAAACTGACCTATGACAATGAGTTCTGTCACTGTTTCCTCATATTGTGTATTGCTGATGTTCTTCACCAAACAGTGATAGGGATCTGCATCAGAGAGACTGACGTTGTGCAGAACCAGCATCAGGTCTCCAGCGTTGGTCCTGCCCTGGAGATACGCCCTTCCGCTGTACTCTGTGCTCTGTTGATCTCTCTCCTCCTTCCCATTCTTCAGTAGGTGGACAGTGCAGTGAAAGAGGGAGCGAAACCAGTGCACTGTGAGCCCAATAAGTCCAAGAGGAGGCGAGAGAGTGCAGTGCAGAAACGCATCTGATCCCACTTCTACCACCAATTTCATGTCCTGTAATTCCACCTGAAAACTACCTGGAGGAGTGAGGGAGAGAGAGGGAGAGAGAGAGAGAGAGAGAGAGAGAGAGAGAGAGAGAGAGAGAGAGTTATGTGTAGGATCCTTTTGCTATTTTATCAGCAAAAAGATATGTTAAATTCATATTTTTTTCAGATATGTTTTTTGTTTGTTCTATTTAAAAAAAAAGTAAAACATTTTTTGTATTTGTAAGTATTTTTTTACTTGATTATAGTGAATTTTTATTTTGCATTATAACCACATGTTAAAATTGAATTCATATGTAACATAAAAAGGCGAATTTTCAAAATGAGATTGGTTTTATTTTATGAAAAAATATGTAACCAGTGATCAAACCGACATTCGGATCAAGGTCTAAATTACAATGATAACGCTGAGTTGGTAAGTACAAATTTTTTATTCAAATGTTCGGGGGGGGCCTGAACATGCAGCCCGGGCAGCACATAGGGGGTGTGCCAGCTGCACAGGTGTGCTGCGCTGGGGGTGGTGGCGGCACAATTGTATCGTCATAATTCCGCCCACCGCTATAGTGTGCCGAGAAAACAGGCAATGAATAGCGGGTGGTGGGGTTATGATAACACGATTCAGCACGAATGTAAGTGGGATGGCCACGGGAGTGGGGGGGGGGGGGTGCGAGCAGCTGGTGGATGCTGCAAATGACTGGATGGGAGTGCGGGAGACTTGCCCGCATGTAGTGCCTAACCCTTACCCCAACACCACTACTTACCTCCAGGATCCATCAAGAAATATATACTCGTATGTTACAGTTTTAATAAGATGTTAAATTAATAATGTTAAAATGGTATCTGTAAATAAGAATCTTTCAGTATTAAAGTGGTATTTTTGGATGTTTTTGGAAGGATCTTACATCATTTGTTTTCTATTGTTCTTTTCTTTTTAGATTTACCTGTTTTTTAGAGTCTGAGCAGGGTGAACAGATTGCTGGGATTCACAGCATTCAACGGGGGAAAGGTTTGGAGGAGAGCGTGCTATAGAGGATGACGTGATTCGATATAGGCAGGTGGTGACCTGAATTTCTTGGCCGGGAACACTGGAATTTGTTTCACAATGGGTCTCAAACCAGTTTGTTGAATAAACTCTAAAGATTAAGAATTTGTGATAAAAAAACGTTCAAGCTAAATTGAGGCAAACAGGTCTGACCGCATTAGAAGCCTCCACCAACATGTTCTAGCTAGTTTGTGTTTACTGCATTGGTTCATGGAAAGCACCAAAGGAGTCACAACTGCAATGTTACAGTAACACAATAACGGTAAATAAACAGGACACTGTCCGCTTAAATAAGGAACAATTAGGCAATTGCTAATAATAAATGCAGAAGATGGTAACGGTGGTGCAGTTTTCCGTATGAGGAATAATGATGGCATGGGAGGTGGGGACAAAGGGGGCAAGAACATTCTACACTGAGGTTAGCTGGTGTCGAATTTAAGGATCATGGGGGAAGCGATCTTGGAGATAGGCTGGTAAACGCCAATACTTCAAGTAAGGACTGATTTTAGACTGATACCCAGGGGGCCCACTCTTTATGAAAGGAAGCACAGGAGTTCTCCAGGATGGTCATTATAAATGACACGTGAACCGTGCCCTGTTGGAGACAGAGGTGATGATGGGGGGGTACTTGGTTCTTCCAATAAAAATATATTTGGCAGGAAATAGCAGTCATAATGTAGCGGAATAGATGGTAAGTGTGTCAGTGTGTTTGGGCAGCCTGGAAGAGGCAGGGCCGGATGAAGGGCCACATGGGCCTGTAGCTGAAAATTTTCAAGGGCCTATACTGAGGAGAGGAGCTGTGACCAGCAGAGCCGGCCTTAGGCATAGGCAAACTAGGCAAATGCCTAGGGCATTTGGTATGCTTAGGGGCACCAGCAGCTTCTGCTGATTAAAATGATATGCGGCATGCCTATATTCTGTGTGTGACTGCGGCTGTATCTGCATACGAAATGCTATGTTGCAGTGTAGTCCTGGAAATCACTGTAATGTAGCATTTCATATGCAGATATAGCCGCAGTCGCACACAGAATATAGGCATGCTGCATATCATTTTAATCAGCAGAAGTTGCTTGTTCATCCTAGCCACATAGTAATGCAAATAAGATGCATATTCGTAAACAAAAGGTGTCCGACATTAGCAGAGCTTCCAGCTGACTCATGCCAGGCATCTCCTGCAGTACTCGCGGCAGTGCTAGGGGGCACCAACCAAAATCTTGCCTAGGGCATTATATTGGTTAGGGCCGGCTCTGGTGACCAGTGCTGTGTGACTATGGCAAGAGCCATGTGTGTGTGTACACCGTATACACTATGTGCCCCAATGTCTCCCTAAATACATAAACATAGAAAAATTGGATCGTTTTGGGAGACAACTACAAAAACTATTTTAGTACTTATGATTTCTGATTGTTTGGCCAGCTCTGCATCTGGTCATCATCCTGCTGCCAGCATGATGGGCCTATTTTTATGTGGAGGCCTGGAGCTGTAGCTCCATCCGCCCCATTGTTAATCTGGCCCTGGGAAGAGGGAGGGTGATGATGTATTTTGTGTCCTGCGGGACCTGGAGATTAAGAACCTGGGAGACTAGGGCAACAATCTACTTCAAAATGGTTTGATTTTGGGGCAACTCTGCCAGATATGCATAAAGGGCCCTTCCTGGCTGTAATTCCCCCAGCAGGCATCCAATGCATCATGGTAGATACGGTGGAGCTGAGTTGGGACATAGTACTAGCGGTTAAGGCATTTGTAAGTGTTTTCTTTAATAGAAGCTGTTTGACAAGCAATTCCTTTACTCTTGGTCTTACTGCACTCCCAAATCACAATGACACTGAGTTTGGAATGGGTCCCTCTCTGCATCAGTGATGGTGAAAAGGAGAGAGTATTGACTGCATAGGAGAGAAAAGAGTTAAACATCTGGGGAGGGGTGGACCTAGCTGTGAGGAAAGTACAGCCTTCTTTAGGGGGAGGGCTTGATATATATAGGGAAGGTGAAGCCATCTTAAGTCTCTTGGTGATTTGGTTTCCCACCCTCCCGCCCTGGTAGTTGGGAATTTTGGCACGTGGTGCTTTGGCTTTAAAGTTGTTGGCTGTTTTCGTTGGCTATTTATTGGCGGAAAAGAACGGCAGTTTGGTATTGTAGAGAAAACTGTAGTGTTTTACAGTTTGTTGTGGTTTAGGTGCACTCACCTCCATCGACTTATGGCCGCTTGACCACCCGTCCGGGAAGGCAGCGGCAGGGCACCCAGGAGCGGTGGGTAGTCACTGTGGGGGTTGAGTTGTCACCTATTACCGGTTTATGGTAAGTTTTTAGTAAATTTATAGGGTTAAGTTGGAGCGGCATATTAAATTAATCTCTTTATTTACAGGTTTCCTAATGGTTAGGGACAAATAAATAGCTAACAATTTTCTGCCAAAATTCAAGTCTCAGTGTCGTTATTTCTGGTTCTTGGTTATGAATGCTTTACTTTCAAAGAAAGGGGTCCACCAAATATCACTAAGATGTTTAGGGCATAATAGAGAACAGAGACAAAGACACTCAAGCTCCGCGACTGGTCTGTATCATAGCCAGATTAAAGAGGGGGTGCAGGGCATACTGTACCCCGGGCCCCCCTTTGTCCAGGGGCCCCCTGGCCATTGCACACTGACATCACTAGCTTTCCCTTTTAAGCAGCAGCAGAACCAGCAACCAGAATGCAAACAGGACAATATGCAGTGCAGGCAGAGACACAGGAGTATCATGTTACATGTGCTACCGACAGAGCTTTTTGACCAGAGGAGAGATAGGAGGGTGGAGAGAGCTGTAAGTGACAAAGGGATCCCAGCTTCTCCTCCTCCCCGACCTGGGTGTCTCAGTCCTGTGTAAACTGTTATGCAACTAAACCATTTGGGTCCAGAGATAGAGACACACACAGAGAGTCCTCCTGAGTCCTGTCCCAGTGTGTAAGTAGTACAGAGGCTGCTGCTAGTCTTGCATGTGACAAGATACATTTTTTTCTCTCCTAAATTTCAAACGTGTTTTTATTGCAAGCTGTACAAGGAATGTCAAAGTTGAGCGATACATTGAATCATTGTATACATTTTCTAATATTTTCTTCCTTCCGGTATAACATCACAGACATATACATCGATTTTCATGTTGTAAGAGAATATTGCTTACAATACTTCTCAATAAATGACATATCTTATTTTATAAACAGAGACTCTGGAGTGTTTCTGTTGCGTATAATTAGCGCACAATAGATGATAGTGAATTACAGTCTTATTGAAATAAGAGATCAAAAAAAAAGTAAAGAAAGAAAGAAGTATAGGGGGGGAGTAAAGGGGACAAAGGGGAAAGAAACAAAAAGGGGAAAAGGGGGGGGGGGGGTAAAGCCATGCACGTCCAAGTCATCCTATATGTTTTAACTTAAGGTGACCGGTGGGTCTTGTATGAATATTCTAGCTTCATACCAAAGGGTCATACGAAAGCATTTATGTATTTGTTGTCTAGTTTCGATGGGTAAGGTGTCTATGTAACTTTCCCACACTGAAAAGAAGTTCTCAATTTGGGAGTCCTTGTGTAGTGTAGTGGAGTTTCAGTCCATTCAAGTTTAAGCATTTGAAATAATTTATCTTTAAAGTAAACATAGTAAGGGATGGGGGCGTAGCAGAAATCCATTGTTGTAATATGCATTTTCTGGCTACCGAAGAGACAAACAACAATAATTTTTTGCATCCAATTGAAATTTTTGGGATGTTTGGCAAGAACCCAAGGATTGCCCACTCTGGGGTCAGTGATAGGAAGTTCTCCAGGTGGTCAACTGTAAATTGTCGTATCGCCAACCAGAAACGTTGACTTATGGGGCATTCCCACAAACAATGGTATAAGGTTGCTTAAGGGCAAATACATTTGGAACATACAGATGTGCTAGTCATACCAATTAGGTTACATCGGTGGGGTGATAAGTACCCTCTATAGAATATTTAAAAAAAACATGTCTTTATAGGATGTGGCTGAAATTGTTTTGTTAGACTATAGTAGAGTTTTCAAAATATCCTCTTCCTTTAAGTTGGGGAAGTGTGTGTGCCATTTAGCAATGCCCGTTTGGAAGTGACCTGTACAGTGGCGTAAGTTCGTCTCAGTTGCCCGGAGGCAAGATAAATATTGGTGCCCCCCTATTTCCTATATCAAGATATATGTATGTATGTATGTATGTATGTATGTGTGTGTGTATGGAGTGTTCTGAAAAAAATTATATACTGTATTTATACATTTAATTGTCTTTTATTTTAAATCACACATTTCTTAGCAGTCATACCCAGGATTGGAACCCATGACCTGTTACACTAACAGCAGACACTTTACTGATGGAGCTATTTGCTCCTATAGAGGAAGCATGAGAATTCTAACTATATGAAGTTACGTGTAATTGTCAGAGAAGTATCTTCATATAGTTAGGATTCTCATATTTTCTATACAGGAGTAAACAGCTTCATCAGTAATGTCTCTGCTTCCAGTGTAATAGGTTGTGGTTTCTAATCCTGGGTATGACACTTGTAAAAGGTGTATATTCAGTATAATAAAGAGGGTGTGATTTGTAAGGTGCAGGGACCAGTGAGGAAGTCGGACACTGAAAAGACAGCGGCAGCTATTAATGAACTTAATTCAATGGTCTCACAGAATGGGAGGAGAAGTGCCCCCCTTCAGAGCAGGAGCCCGGCGGCAGATGACTCCGTTGCCTCCAGAGTTCTGCCTCTGGACCTGTATGATGGGGTATTCTTAATATTTTGTAAAACTAAGTTATGGCTTTTGTGGTATAAGTCACATTTAGAAAGGCGTCATCGAGTGGATTACTCCAGTCCTCCTCGCTCAAAAAAGTTATGACTTTATTAGTGTAAAGCTGTGCCTGGAGAAAGGCCAAATTGTACACTGGCAAAAAATCATAACATGGTTTAGCTTGTACATAGGTAAGAGGCTTTTTTGTTATCAAATTTGCGAGGTGTCTAACTGAACATATTCCCTGCTCATGCCACGATCTAAATGGTTGTGTTGCCAAACCATGCTGAAAGTTGCCATTGCTCAAGAAGGGAAGATGTAAAGAATATAAAGTGTAAAGTTTAGCTTTGTTACGTATTGTGCGCCATGTTGACCATGTCAATATTAGTAAGGGATTTTCTAGTAGATGTGCAGGAATCTCATGTTTGGGTAAATGTAAAAAGCAGGTCAAATCTAGATTAGGGAGAAATTGCTTTTCAAGCGTATAATTTGCGTATATTGATCTCTCCTATGGAGCCAGTCCTTGATGTATCTACAAGTGGCTTCTTGGTTATATAATATAACGTTAGGGAAGTTTATTCGTCCTTTCTCCCTAGTCTTTTGAAGTATTTTTAGGCTACTTCTTGGTCTTTTCTTGGACCAGATACATTTTTGAAAAAGTTCCATGATTTTTTTCTTCTTCAGATAAAGTGAGTGTGAGAACTTGCAACGGGTATAATAACTTTGGAAAGGTAATGAGTTTGATTAAATTAGCTCTTCCCAGGTACGACAACTGTAGGTGTTGCCACCCCTCTAGTTCAGTTTCAACTTTTGCAATAAGTGGGGTAATATTTGCGTAATACAAGTTATGAATATTTTTGGGTAGGTTAATCCCCAAATATTGTATCTGGGAAGAGGTCCATTGCAATCCTCCAAAGGAATTAGTTGGTGTATAGGGATGATTGCCTAGAGCCATTGCCGTCGATTTAGATAGGTTATTATTATTATTATTATTACATTTTATTTATAGGGCGCCACAAGTGTTACGCAGCGCCGTACAAAGGACAGTACAGGGAGACAAAACTTAGTATAACAGTAATTAAATAACAAAAATGGAGTGCAGGTAACAAAGAGCACCACAATTCCCAAAACATAATACAGCTTAGATGTAAGTAGCGAGGGAGTAATCATTGTACTACTTGAGGCTGGCGGCCATAGATAGAGAGGAGCCTTTACCAGTAGGAGAAAAAGCAGGTAAAGATGGTCGCTGACTGAAATGTGTCAAGAAGATTGCTTAGACAACAATAGGAAAGAGGGCCCTGCTCTGAAGAGCTAACAATCTAGTGGGGAGGGGCGACAGACAGATGACATGAGGTGCAAGCAAGCAGGAGGAAGCCTGATGGCAGTATGCAAGCAAAGCAGAGATGTCCAAGGCGTGGGGTAGGGGGATGGAGGAGCAGCCTAAGGACTAGGTTATGCATTGGAGGGGTATGCTTTGATAAATAGGTGGGTTTTCAGTGCCCGTTTGAAGCTTTGCAAGGTCGGGGAGAGTCTAATGGAGCGGGGGAGCGCGTTCCACTGAAGGGTTGCAGCACGGGCAAAATCCTGAACTTGTGCATGGGAAGCAGTGAACAAGGCAGAGGAGAAGCGACGGTCATCAGCCGACCGTAGTGGGCGGGAGGGAGTATGAAGGGAGGGGAGGTTGGAGATGTAGGGAGCAGTGGAATTAGAGATGGCCTTGTATGTGAGGGTGAGGAGTTTGAAGGGGATTCTGTTAGGGAATGGGAGCCAGTGTAGATATTGTCGAAGGGGAGTGGCAGAAGTGGAGCGGCGGGAGAGGAAGATGAGCCTAGCTGCGGAGTAGAGGACAGATTGGAGGGGTGCGAGGTGGGAGCAAGTGAGACCAGTGAGGAGAACATTGCAGTAGTCGAGTCGTGAGATGACCAGTGAGTGGATGATAAGTTTAGTTGCACTCTGGGAGAGAAATGGCCTGATGCAAGCAATGTTGCGTAGCTGGAACCGACAAGATTGCGCCAGAGTTTGGATGTAGGGTGCAAAGGAGAGGGAGGAGTTAAGAGTGACGCCCAGGCAGCGGAGTTGGGGAACGGGGGAGATGATAGTGTTGTCAACAGTGATAGAGATATTTGTAGAGGGTGTTGCTCTGGCTGGGGGAAAGATAATGAGTTCAGTTTTGTCCATGTTGAGCTTCAGAGAGCGCTCAGACATCCAGGAGGAGATGGCAGAGAGGCAGCTGGAGACCTGAGAGAGGACAGAGGGGGACAGATCAGGAGAGGAGAGGTAGAGTTGTGTGTCATCAGCATAGAGGTGGTATTGAAGGCCAAAGGAGTTAATGAGCGCACCCAGGGAAGAGGTGAACAGGGAGAACAGAAGGGGGCCTAGGACAGATCCCTGAGGGACACCAACAGGAAGGATGGAAGGGTGTGAGGTGGTTCCGGAGGCAGACACAGAGAAGGAGCAGTTAGTGAGGTATGAGTTCAAGGACGGTGCTAGAGAGGCCAATATTTTGGAGTGTGCAGAGGAGGAGAGGGTGATCCACGGTGTCAAAGGCAGCAGAGAGGTCCAGAAGGATGAGCAAAGAGAAGTGGCCCTTGGATTTGGCCGAAAGCAGGTCATTGGTGACTCTCACCAGGGCAGTCTCGGTGGAGTGGAGTGGGCGAAAGCCAGATTGTAGTGGGTCAAGGATGGAGTGGTCAGAGAGGTAGCTTGTGAGGCGGCTGTAGACCAGTCATTCAAGTAGTTTGGAGGTGAAGGGGAGAAGAGAGATGGGGCGGTAGCTAGTGAGTGATGAAGGGTCGAGGTTGGTTTTTGTGAGAATAGGGGACACCAGAGCATGTTTGAATGGTGAGGGAAAGATGCCAGTAGAGAGAGATAGGTTAAAGAGGTGAGCAAGGTGGGAGCAGGCAGTGGGGGGAGGGAGCGGAGAAGGCGGGAGGGGAGGGGGTCCAAGGGGCAGGTTGAGGGGGGGGAGGATAGGATGAGGGAGTGGACTTCCTTGTCTGAGGTGGAATGGAAGCAGGACAGGGAGGGATGGATGGGGGCAGGGGGGCAGCAGAGAGGTGATGGGAGTAGATGTAATTTTGAATATCCTCAATTTTGGAGATGAAGAAGGAAGCAAAGTTAGTGGCAGTGAGGGAGGAGGGGAGGGAAGGAGGAGGGGGGCGAAGGAGGGTGTTGAAAGTTTCAAAGAGTCGGCGTGGACTGGAGGACTGAGAAGAGATGAGTGCTTGGAAAAAGGATTGCTTGGCGAGAGAAAGAGCAGAGCTATAGGAGGAGAGGATAAACTTGAAATGGAGGAAGTCTGCCAGAGAGTGGGATCTCCTCCAGGAGCGTTCTGCGGAGCGTGAACATTTTTGTAGGAATCATGTAAGTTTGGTGGGCAAGGGTTGGGGTTTAGAGCGGCGGAGGGGGACAGAGGAGAGGGGGGCCACAGAGTCGAGAGCAGCAGTAAGGGAAGAGTTATAGAAGGCGGCTGCCCGGTTGGGACAAGTCATAGTGGAAAGAGGAGAAAGGAAGGTCTCGAGGGAGGACAGGATAGCGGGGTTGAGAGACCCGAGATTGCGTCTGGTGATGGTAGGTCTGGGCGTGGAGTGGAGAGGGGAAGATGAGAGGGTGAAAGAAAGCAAATGGTGGTCAGAGAGAGGGAAGGAAGAGTTAGAGACATCAGAGAGATCACATCGGTGGGTGAAGACAAGGTCGAGGGAGTGGCCGAGATTGTGAGTAGAAGCGGAGGACCATTGAGAAAGTCCAAAGGAGGTGGAAAGGGCAAGAAGATTAGAGGAAGCTGCATTAGTGATGTCGATCGGGATGTTAAAGTTACCGAGGATGAAAGAGGGGAGGTCGGAGGAGAGAAAGTGGGGAAGCCAGGCAGCAAAGTTGTCAAGGAAAGGTGAACAGCGGCCAGGGGGTCGGTAGATCACTGCCACATGGAGGTGAATGGGGTAGATCTGTCTCACCCCTGTCTGTCTACCCCTCCCCTTTAGAATGTAAGCTCTCATGAGCAGGGCCCTCTTTCCTCATGTGCTTATCCTTTTCTTACTTTAATAATCTTCAGCTGCACCAAATCCAGCAGTCTTCTGCTACCTGATACTTATTCCAGTGTCATCTGCTGATGTAGCTATGTTTATTTACCCTGTACTTGTCCTATATTGTAGTCAACTGTAAGTTGCTGTTTTCCTGTTTGATTATTTGTTTATGTACTCTGTAATTGGGCGCTGCGGAACCCTTGTGGCGCCATATAAATAAAGGATAATAATAATAATAGAAGAGGCAGATAGTGTGGACCTTAAAGGTGGAGAAGGTGAGGGAGGGCTCAGGTGGGATGACACGAAAGGTGCAGTTTGGGGACCATCAGGTCTGACTGTGTAGGTGAAGGAGAGGCCTCCATAGGAGAGGGCAGCAGGCGAGGTGGTGTCAGAGGAGGAGAGCCAGGTTTCAGTGATGGCGAGAAGGTTAAAAGAATGGGAGATGAAGAGGTCGTGGATAGCTGGCAACTTGTTGCAGATTGATCTAGCATTCCAGAGTGCACAGGAGAAAGGAAGGGAGGGGAGATAGGGATCAGGTTAGCTGGGTTCTGAATGTGTGTGGGTAGCCTGGAAATTTGGGTGGGGGGTGACCTAGCAGTGAGGATTGGTATGGGACAGGATCGAGGAGCCATAATTCCAGTACACTAGTGTTGTTCGGAGGAATAATATAGAACGGAGTGGGTGTAAAATAGAAAGAACAATGAGAATGGGGATGCAGTAAAAGTAGAGACAGAGAAAAACGGTTTTTGGCAAATAATGGAAGGAACGGAAGGCTGAGAATGTTGCACAGTGGTTGTAGAGAGTATAAATGAGGTGCAGAAAGCAATGTGTGAGTACAGTATGGCTGTTACTTAATCAGACAGGGAGGTCAGTGTCCAGGCTGTGCGGGCTGCAGGCATTGGTGGTATTCGATTAGGTTACTCTCTGTAGGCTGTAGTTTGCAGGTGGGGAAGATAGTCAGCAGGGCCGGTTCTAAGACTTGTGGCGCCCCGGGCAAAATATGGGGGTGTGGCTTCAATTGGGGGCGTGGTCACGACGCTGAAAGAAAATAAATAAATAAAAAGTATACTTACCATCCCCGTTCCTGATCCAGACCCCCTCCGCCGCTCTTCTCCTCTCCTCTCTTCTCTTCGATCTATGGGAGAGACGTTATTACGTCTCTCCCATAGAACAGCATAGACACTAGAGGTCAATTATGACCCCTAGTGTCTGTGCCACAATGCTGTGCGGTGCGCGATGACGTCATCGCGCATCGCACAGCAAAGGTCCTCTACACGAAGGGAAACTAGACTGTAGCGTCTAGTTTCCCTTCATGGAGAGGACCTTTGCTGTGTGGTGCGCGTCTGGTTCCCTTCAAAGCGGGGGGACACAGCAGGGCACTACGGGGGGCACAGTGGCGGATCTTGCCCTGGTGCGGCGCCCTCCGGATGGCGCCGGCGCCCTCTGGAAGGCGGTGCCCCGGGCAAAAGTACCGCTTGCCCGTGGCAAGAACCGCCACCGATAGTCAGCTGTCCTTCTGTTCCTCTCCAGTTCATCTCCGATTATCTCCAAGGTTAATCCTAAACCCCGAAATTGAGCCAAAAAAATTAAGATTGTCAAACAAAGGTTTCAAACTAACCTCAGGATTAGATATACAAAGTAGTAAATCATCAGCAAAGGCCTGTAATTTTAATTCTTGATTTCCAATTTTTGCCCCCTGGAAGGTTGTCCAATGTTGTAGATGTCGCAACAGAGGGTCCAATGCTAGGTTGAACAGCAGAGGTGACAGCGGACAATCCTGCCGCGTCCCCCGCTGCATCGGTAATGGTTTGCCGAGAAGGCCATTGATCAACAATCTAGTGCTGGGCTCTAAGTAGAAATATTTAATCATCTCCACAAAGAGAGTTCCAAAGTCTCTATAATTCAGCAATCTGAACAAGTATTCCCAGAGGACTTTGTCAAAGGCCTTCTCCGCATCCAAACTTAACACTACTGTGGATGAAGCCTTATTTGCTGGTGAAGAAGCTAACACCGCAATGGCCGAACGAATTCCCAAGACGGAGCGACGACCCGTTGTGAAGCCCAATTGGTGTGGAGTGACAAGAGATGGCATGTAGTCTGGTAGATAAGATTCTAGCTAAAATCTTATAGTCCTAATTCAACAGTGCGATTGGTCTATAAGATTCCATGAGCAAGACGTCTTTACCTGGTTTAGGTATTAATAATGTTATGGCTTCGTTATTTTATTTTTCTATGTGTATTTTAAGGTTAAGTTGTATTAGTTCCACTACAAGAAAAGTTTATAAAATAGTTGTCTTTCAATTAGGTGGAGCTATAAACATTACCCAGGTATTATTACACTATTAGTTAAAACTAATATACACTATTGGTTTAAATTTAATATACACAATCTATACCTCCCACCATGACCCATTCCAGGAGGGACAAATGCTCTCTACCTGGACTTCCTTCTTAATTTATGGTTGCCATCACCTGTGTTGAAAGTTGAAACTCCTTTCTTATCAATTAAATAGTTTAACACAGGTGACGCCAATCATATATTAAGTGGGAAGTTCAGGTAGAGAGCATTTTGTCCCTCCTGGAATGGGTCATGTTGGGAGGTATGCACAATCTATTATACACCACCCACCAGTGGCGTAACTCCCACCCCCGCAGCCACTGCGGAGGATTGGAGGCGCAGGGCTGCGGGGGCGCCGTCACTGATTGCTGCTGTGCGTGAGTTCGGGAAGGAGCTGGAGGGCGCAGCGTGCACTTCTCCGGTGTCCCTCCTGCGTCTCCGGCGGCGGTGGCGTGTCTGTCAATTGAAGTGCCGGTTCGTGATCCAATCAGAGCTTGTGGACCTGCAGCCAATCAGGAGCCGCAGCTGCCAGTCTGCGAGCTCTGATTGGCTCACGAACCGGCACTTAATTTGACAGACACGCCGCCGGATACGCAGGACAGGCGCGCACTATGCACTCCGGCTCCTTCCTGGACGCACAGACTGTCCCCTCCTTCACGGACAGCACAGCAGCGTGGGGAAGGTGTGTACCTGGCACTGAGGGGGTATATTTGGCACTTAGGGCATATGTGTAGCTGGCACTGGGGGGGGGGGGGCATATGGGGCACTGGGGGCATATGTGTATCTGGCACTATGGGGGCATATTTGGCACTGGGAGCATATGTGTATCTGGTACTGTGGTGGCATATGTGTTTCTGGCACTATGAGGGCATATTTTTATCTGGCACTGGGGGGGGGGATGGGGGAATATCTGGCACTGGCGGCATATGTGGTACTGGGGGCATATGTGGCACTGGGGGCACAGCCCTAGCAACAAGCATTGCCACCTGGTAACAAGTACGACACCCAACTCATGAAATCCCTGGCAACAAGCATTACCCCCTAGCAATGAGCATGACACACAGTGCATGAAACCCCTGGCAACGAATATTACCCCCTGGCAACGAGCTTGACACCCAGCACATGATACCTCTGGCAACGAGCATAACACCTACCGCATGAAACCCCTGTCACCGTGCATGGAACCAAGAGCATGAAACCCCTGGCAACGAGCAGGTAATTTAAAAGTAATTAGAAGCCTTACTGTAGGGCTTAATGTGTAATGGGCATTGTGGTGTGTGTCATAATGTGTCACAGGCATTACGGTGTGTGTCATAATGTGTCACAGGCATTACGGTGTGTGGTATACTAAATCACGGACATTGTGGTATGTGGTATAATGTATATGGGGCATTGCAGTGTGTAGCATAATGTATCACGGGCATTGCGATTCCTGTCATAATGTGTCACAAGCATTACGGTGTGTGGCATAATGTGTCGGGGGCATTATGGTGTGTGGCATACTGTGTAATGGGCATTATTGTGTGTGGCATAATGTCTAAGGGCCATTGCAGTATGTGGCATAATGTATACTGGGCATTACTATAAGGAGGAAAAATGACAAAATAATGTAAGGGGCATGAATCAGGATTATTTTTTTTCTTGTGGTGGCCACTGTCTGGGCGTGCAGGTTGCAAAACTGGGTTATAAGGTAGTCTTTTCCTACAATTCCACGCCCCTTTAAGCAAAGCCACGTCCATTTCAGCAAGGACTGCAGATTCATCACTTTAAGAGTGGAAATTATGGGTAGGGGGTGGGTGGCAGAGAATTTTGTGGCTTGGTGGAGAAAAGTTTCTAGTTACGCCACTGCCACCCACCTTCCATTGGGGCCCCCCTGTCTTAAGTGCCCCGGGCACCCCCTAGGCTTAATCCAGCCCTGCCCCAGCACCAGATACATTGCCCTAAGCGCCAGACACATTGTCCCCCAGCATCAGATACATTGCCCCCCAGTGCCAGATACATTGCCCCCCAGCGCCAGATACATTGCCCTCCAGCGCCAGATACATTGTCCCCCAGCATCAGATACATTGCCCCCAGTACCAGATACATTGCCCCCCAGTGCCAGATACATTGCCCCCCAGCGCCAGATACATTGCCCCCAGCACCAGATACATTGCCCTCCAGTGCCAGATACATTGCCCCCAGCGCCAGATACATTGCCCCCAGCACCAGATACATTGCCCCCAGTGCCAGATACATTGCCCCCAGCGCCAGATACATTGCCCCCCCAGCACCATATACATTGCCCCCGGCGCCAGATACATTGCCCCCAGAGCCAGATGCATTGCCCCCAGCGCCAGATACATTGCCCCCAGGGCCAGATACATTGCCCCCAGCACCAGATACATTGCCCCCAGTGCCAGATGCATTGCCCCCAGCGCCAGATACATTGCCCCCCCAGCACCATATACATTGCCCCCAGCGCCAGATACATTGCCCCCAGAGCCAGATGCATTGCCCCCAGCGCCAGATACATTGCCCCCCCAGCACCATATACATTGCCCCCAGCGCCAGATACATTGCCCCCCAGCACCAGATACATTGCCCCCAGCGCCAGATACATTGCCCCCAGCGCCAGATACATTGCCCCCCAGCACCAGATACATTGCCCCCAGCGCCAGATACATTGCCCCCCAGCACCCGATACATTGCCCCCAGCGCCAGATACATTGCCCCCAGCACCAGATACATTGCCCCCCAGCGCCAGATACATTGCCCCCCAGCACCCGATACATTGCCCCCAGCGCCAGATACATTGCCCCCAGCGCCAGATACATTGCCCCCCAGCACCCGATACATTGCCCCCAGCGCCAGATACATTGCCCCCAGCACCCGATACATTGCCCCCAGCGCCAGATACATTGCCCCCAGCGCCAGATACATTGCCCCCCAGCACCCGATACATTGCCCCCAGCGCCAGATACATTGCCCCCCCAGCACCATATACATTGCCCCCAGCGCCAGACACATTGCCCCCAGCGCCAGATACATTGCCCCCCAGCACCAGATACATTGCCCCCAGCACTAGAAACATTGCCCCCAGCACCAGATACATTGCCCCCAGCGCCAGATACATTGCCCCCCAGCACCAGATACATTGCCCCCAGCGCCAGATACATTCCCCCCCAGCACCAGATACATTGCCCCCAGCGCCAGATACATTGCCCCCCAGCACCCGATACATTGCCCCCAAGCGCCAGATACATTGCCCCCCCAGCGCCAGATACATTGCCCCCAGCGCCAGATACATTGCCCCCCCAGCGCCAGATACATTGCCCCCAGCGCCAGATACATTGCCCCCCCAGCGCCAGATACATTGCCCCCAGCGCCAGATACATTGCCCCCCAGCACCAGATACATTGCCCCCAGCACCAGATACATTGCCCCTCAGCACCAGATACATTGCCCCCCAGAGCCTGATGCATTGCTCCCCAGCGCCAGATATATTGCCCCCCCAGCACCAGATACATTGCCCTCCAAAGCCAGATACATTGTCCCCAGCACCAGATACATTGCCCACCAGCACCAGATACATTGCCCCCAGCGCCAGATACATTGCCCCCCAGCACCAGATACATTGCCCCCAGCACCAGATACATTGCCCCCAGCACCAGAAACATTGCCCCCAGCACTAGATACATTGCTCCCCAGCACCAGATACATTGCCCCCCAGCACCAGATACATTGCCCCCAGCACCAGATACATTGCCCCCCAGCACCAGATACATTGCCCCCCAGCACCAGATACATTGCCCCTTAGAGCCAGATACATTGCCCCCAGCGCCAGATACATTGCCCACCAGCACCAGATACATTGCCCCCCCAGCACCAGATACATTGCCCCCCAGTGCCAGATACATTGCCCCCCATCGCCAGATACATTGCCCCCCAGCGCCAGATACATTGCCCCCCAGCACCAGATACATTGCCCCCCAGAGCCTGATGCATTGTCCCCAGCACCAGATACATTGCCCCCCAGTGCCAGATACATTGTCCCCAGCGCCAGATACATTGCCCCCCAGCACCAGATACATTGCCCCCCAGAGCCTGATGCATTGTCCCCAGCACCAGATATATTGCCCCCCAGAGCCAGATACAGTGTCCCCCAGCACCAGATACATTGCCCCCCAGCACCAGATACATTGCCCCCCAGAGCCTGATGCATTGCCCCCCAGAGCCAGATACATTGTCCCCAGCGCCAGATACATTGCCCCCCTGCACCAGATACATTGCCCCCAGCACCAGATACATTGCCCCCAGCACCAGATACATTGCCCCCCAGAGCCTGATGCATTGCCCCCAGCACTAGATACATTGCCCCCCAGCACCAGATACATTGCCCCCAGCACCAGATACATTGCCCCCCAGCACCAGATACATTGCCCCCCAGCACCAGATACATTGCCCCCAGCACCAGATACATTGCCCCCAGCACCAGATACATTGCCCCCCAGCACCAGACACATTGCCCCCCAGAGCCAGATACATTGTCCCCCAGCACCAGATACATTGCCCACAGCACCAGATACATTGCCCCCCAGCACCAGATACATTGCCCCCAGCACCAGATACATTGCCCCCCAGCACCAGATCCATCGACCCCCCCAGTGTCACATACATTGCCCCCCAGAGCCTGATGCATTGCCCCCCAGCACCAGATACATTGCCCCCAGCACCAGATGCATTGGCCCCAGCACCAGATCCATTGCCCCCAGTGCCAGATACATTGCCCCCCAGCACCAGATACATTGCCCCAGCGCCAGATTCATTGCCCCCAGCACCAGATACATTGCCCCCAGCACCAGATACATTGCCCCCCAGAGCCAGATACATTGCCCCCCAGCGCCAGATACATTGCCCCCCAGAGCCAGATACATTGCCCCCCCAGCACCAGATACATTGCCCCCCAGAGCCAGATACATTGCCCCCCCAGCACCAGATACATTGCCCCCCAGCGCCAGATACATTGCCCCCAGCACCAGATACATTGCCCCCCAGCACCAGATACATTGCCCCCCAGCGCCAGATACATTGCCCCCCATCGCCAGATACATTGCTCCCCATCGTCAGATACATTGCCCCCCAGCACCAGATACATTGCCCCCAGCACCAGATACATTGCCCCCAGCACCAGATACATTGCCCCCCAGCGCCAGATACATTGCCCCCCAGCACCAGATACATTGCCCCCCAGCACCAGATACATTGCCCCCCCAGCACCAGATACATTGCCCCCCAGAGCCTGATGCATTGCCCCCCCAGCGCCAGATACATTGCCCCCCATCGCCAGATACATTGCCCCCCAGCACCAGATACATTGCCCCCAGCACCAGATACATTGCCCCCCAGCACCAGATACATTGCCCCCAGCACCAGATACATTGCCCCCAGCACCAGATACATTGCCCCCAGCACCAGATACATTGCCCCCCAGCACCAGATACATTGCCCCCAGCGCCAGATACATTGCCCCCAGCGCCAGATACATTGCCCCCCAGCGCCAGATACATTGCCCCCAGCGCCGGATACATTGCCCCGCCAGCGCCAGATACATTGCCCCCCAGCGCCAGATACATTGCCCCCCAGTGCCAGATACATTGTCCCCAGCGCCAGATACATTGCCCCCAGAGCCAGATGCAATGCCCCCAGCGCCAGATACATTGCCCCCAGAGCCAGATGCATTGCCCCCAGCACCAGATACATTGCCCCCAGCACCAGATACATTGCCCCCAGCACTAGAAACATTACCCCAGCGCCAGATACATTGCCCCCCAGCGCCAGATACACTGCCCCCCAGCACCAGATACATTGCCCCCCAGCACCAGATACACTGCCCCCCAGCACCAGATACATTGCCCCCCCAGCGCCAGATACATTGCCCCCAGCACTAGATGCATTGCCCCCAGCACCAGATACATTGTCCCCCAGCACCAGATACATTGCCCCCAGCGCCAGATACATTGCCCCCCAGTGCCAGATACATTGCCCCCCAGTGCCAGATACATTGTCCTCAGCGCCAGATACATTGCCCCCAGAGCCAGATGCAATGCCCCCAGCGCCAGATACATTGCCCCCAGAGCCAGATGCATTGCCCCCAGCACCAGATACATTGCCCCCAGCACCAGATACATTGCCCCCAGCACTAGAAACATTACCCCAGCGCCAGATACATTGCCCCCCAGCACCAGATACACTGCCCCCCAGCACCAGATACATTGCCCCCCAGCACCAGATACACTGCCCCCCAGCACCAGATACATTGCCCCCCCAGCGCCAGATACATTGCCCCCAGCACTAGATGCATTGCCCCCAGCACCAGATACCTTGTCCCCCAGCACCAGATACATTGCCCCCAGCACCAGATACATTGCCCCCCAGTGCCAGATACATTGTCCCCCAGCACCAGATACATTGCCCCCAGCACCAGATACATTGCCCCCCAGCACCAGATACATTGCCCCCAGCACCAGACACATTGTCCCCAGCACCAGATACATTGCCCCCCAGCACCAGATACATTGCCCCCAGCACCAGATACATTGCCCCCCAGCGCCAGATACATTGCCCCCAGCACCAGATACATTGCCCCCCAGCGCCAGATACATTGCTCCCCAGCGCCAGATACATTGCCCCCCAGCGCCAGTTACATTGCCCCCCAGAGCCTGATGCATTGCCCCCCAGCGCCAGATACATTGCCTCCAGCGCCAGATACATTGCCCCCAGCGCCAGATACATTGCCCCCAGAGCCAGATACATTGCCCCCCAGCACCAGATACATTGCCCCCAGCACCAGATACATTGCCCCCAGCACCAGATACATTGCCCCCCAGCACCAGATACATTGCCCCCCAGCACCAGATACATTGCCCCCAGCACTAGATACATTGCCCCCAGCACCAGATACATTGCCCCCAGCACCAGATACATTGCCCCCAGCGCCAGATACATTGCCCCCCAGAGCCAGATACATTGTCCCCCAGCACCAGATACATTGCCCCCAGCACCAGATACATTGCCCCCCAGCACCAGATACATTGCCCCCAGCACCAGACACATTGCCCCCCAGCACCAGATCCATCGCCCCCCAGTGTCACATATATTGCCCCCCAGCACCAGATGCATTGGCCCCAGCACCAGATACATTGCCCCCAGTGCCAGATACATTGCCCCCCAGCACCAGATACATTGCCCCCAGCGCCAGATACATTGCCCCCAGCGCCAGATACATTGCCCCCAGCACCAGATACATTGCCCCCCAGCGCCAGATACATTGCCCCCCAGCGCCAGATACATTGCCCCCCAGCGCCAGACACATTGCCCCCCAGCGCCAGATATATTGCCCCCCAGCACCAGATGCATTGGCCCCAGCACCAGATACATTGCCCCCAGCGCCAGATACATTGCCCCCCAGCACCAGATACATTGCCCCCCAGCACCAGATACATTGCCCCCAGCGCCAGATACATTGCCCCCAGCACCAGATACATTGCCCCCCAGCGCCAGATACATTGCCCCCCAGCGCCAGATACATTGCCCCCCAGAGCCAGATACATTGCCCCCCAGCACCAGATACATTGCCCCCCAGCACCAGATACATTGCCCTCCATCGCCAGATACATTGCCCCCAAGCACCAGATACATTGCCCCCAGCACCAGATACATTGCCCCCAGCACCAGATACATTGCCCCCCAGCGCCAGATACATTGCCCCCAGCACCAGATACATTGCCCCCCAGCACCAGATACATTGCCCCCAGCACCAGATACATTGCCCCCAGCGCCAGATACATTGCCCCCCAGCACCAGATACATTGCCCCCCAGCACCAGACACATTGTCCCCAGCACCAGATACATTGCCCCCAGCACCAGATACATTGCCCCCCAGCACCAGATACATTGCCCCCCAGCGCCAGATACATTGCCCCCCAGCGCCAGATACATTGCCCCCAGCACCAGACACATTGTCCCCAGCACCAGATACATTGCCCCCCAGCGCCAGATACATTGCCCCCAGCACCAGACACATTGTCCCCAGCGCCAGATACATTGCCCCCAGCACCAGATACATTGCCCCCCAGCGCCAGATACATTGCCCCCCAGCGCCAGATACATTGCCCCCAGCGCCAGATACATTGCCCCTAGCGTCAGATACATTGCCCCCCAGAGCCTGATGCATTGCCCCCCAGCGCCAGATGCATTGCCCCCCAGAGCCAGATACATTGACGCCAGCGCCAGATACATTGCCCCCCAGCACCAGATACATTGTCCCCAGCACCAGATACATTGCCCCCCAGCACCAGATACATTGCCCCCCAGCACCAGATACATTGTCCCCAGCACCAGATATATTGCCCCCAGCGCCAGATACATTGCCCCCAGCACCAGATACATTGCCCCCAGCGCCAGATACATTGCCCCCAGCACCAGATACATTGCCCCCAGCGCCCCCAGCACCAGATACATTGCCCCCAGCACCAGATACATTGCCCCCCAGCGCCAGATACATTGCCCCCCAGAGCCAGATACATTGTCCCCAGCGCCAGATACATTGCCCCCCCAGCACCAGATACATTGCCCCCCCAGCACCAGATACATTGCCCCTAGCACCAGATACATTGCCCCCAGCACCAGATACATTGCCCCTAGCACCAGATACATTGCCCCCCAGCACCAGATACATGCCCCCCAGTGCTGCCCCCCACCTCGCTGCTTATACTGTTTTTCCAGATGTTTTCAGCAGCCCACCGCTCCACGTGCTTCTTCTCAGCCTCCGCACAGTGAATTAATAAAATGGATGGCGGGGAGTGGCTGGGATGACGCAGATCGGCATCGCAAGCTACTGGAAACACTTGCGATATGAACTAGATAGTACATCGATCTAGCAAGAATTGACTTGCTTGCACAGTCTATCTTTTCTTGCGATGCCGACCCCGGGGACCGCGCATCGGGATCGAATCGGGAACGCAAGCGGCATAACACCTTGCGATTTGCACTAACTTTTCTTGCAATTTTGACTATATAGTCAAAATCGAAAGAAAAAATAGCACCGTGCGTACACACCCTTACAGTGACTGCTATGCAGAGGAACCTAATTGAGGCAGAGATTGTAACGGGATGTGGCGCAGGTGAGACTGTGTTTATACCACATATACCCCTTATCCCCAACAATTTTCCTTTTCATTTCAAGCGTCTGCAGTTTCCTGTAAGCTTCTATTTCGCTATGACGATCAAGTGGCAGGGGAAAACGACAGAGCTGCAGGCGTAGCTCTCAGGACCAGCTGCTTCTCCCATGGGCAGCTTTATGTGGCTTGCTCACCAGTTAGTAGCCCCAAGCTCTCCACTGAATCGGCTTTATCACTTCTGGAATGTCCGGGGCCCTGTCGCAGTCAGGTTGCAGCACATAAACAGCGCCCATATTCCAACAATCTGTTAGTGGGCGTAAAAATTGTCGGCTCCTCCCTGTATGTAATGTCCTGCAGCAGCACGCGCTAGCACCTCCGCAGTACCTAGTCCCCCTCTCAGGACGACGTTACAAGAATGAACAGACTGAAAATAATCATTTATATATGCAATAAATATTTCTGTTTGCGTCCTAAAACCTTTGATATTAATGTAGCAATTTGTTTTGTGGGAAAGGGGAAACTGGTAGATATAACCCCAAATGCTGCCTCTCTGAATCTCCACTCTGTCAGCAATGATCCCCAGGCATGTTCTCAGGGAAGTAGTGAATCTGCTCAATCTACCAGTGCATACAACAGTGAGTACGGCTGTATCTGCTTTATCTTTAATAAAACCACTCCACTGGATAAGTAACTGGGCGGTTCATAATTGTAAGGCATCTCCTCGTGTTTACAGAATCTCTGCTACATCCTCGAGCCTGTACAAACATATTACAAACAATTCATTGCCAACGGGATGTGGAACACTTAAAAATCGTGTAACAAACGTTTCCAGGTAACCACCGCTTGTCATATACAATGTACTCTATATAGCCTGCAGCATGTAGCAGAGGCTGTACATCATCCTGCCAATTCACAAAGAACTGGTGGCATAACTGAGGCATGAGGTGCAAGGTTTTCTATGAAACTGGTGGAGGAACTCGAAAAAATGTGCACTAATTGGGGTTCCCCGTCACTGGAGAAAACGACACCAAAATCACATACAAAACTCATGTCGACCTTCTGACCTGTCGACCACAGATCATGTCGACCTAGCATCCCTGTCGACCTCGTTACTGTCGACTTAGACACTGTCAACCTAGTTACTGTCGACCCTACATACAACACCCGTGTCCAGCGATGCCCCTGAGGTTCCCATAAACTAAACCACAAAGTGCTGCTACTAGTTCCTAGTGACCTAATATTCTCATGTAAAGTGGCTGCGTGCTCCGTGGTCAGGCAACTGTAACACTGTGACACATAACACACAGTGACACATAACCACACACCAGTGACACATAACTACACAACAGTGACACAAAACAGTACACAGGAAGAGGGGATATTACATGATATGATGGAGCTGCTCCACCTGGGTCCTAGTGCTTGACACCAGCCTCCTCCGTACATTGGGGGTCATTCTGAGTTGTTCGCTCATTGCCGATTTTCGCAATGGAGCGATTAGGTGAAAAAATGGCAAAAGTGCGCATGCACTAAGCACTTTCACACAAAACTTAGATTTACACAAGCTCGAGCGACGGTTTTACAACGCTCGAGTGATCGTAGTGTGATTGACAGGAAGTGGGTGTTTCTGGGCAGAAACTGGCCGTTTTCAGGGAGTGTGCTAAAAAACGCAGGCGTGCCAGGTAAAAACGCAGGAGTGGCTGGAGAAACGGGGGAGTAGCTGGCCGAACGCAGGGCGTGTTTGTGACGTCAAACCAGGAACTAAACGGACTGAGGTGATCGCAGTGTAGGAGTAGGTCTGGAGCTACTCAGAAACTGCAGCAAATTATTTAGTAGCAGATCTGCTAATCTTTCGTTCGCACTTCTGCTAAGCTAAGATACACTCCCTGAGGGCGGCGGCCTAGCGTTTGCAATGCTGCTAAAAATAGCTAGCGAGCGAACAACTCGGAATGAGGGCCATTGGGCCTAATTCAGATTGGATTGCGGCAGCGATCGCAGCCTGAAGCCCTCTGCGGAGTGTGCGCACAGCACCCTGGGAGGCCCAGTGAAATGCTAAAAGCATCTCAGGGCTGCGGTCGCCCCTGCCTGATTGACAGGCAGAGGCGGCTGCGGGCCGGGACGGGGCGTGCTAACGACGTTAGAACACCGTTGGTGGGACCGGACAACGCAGGTGTGTCCGGACCGTTGCGGGGGGTGGGCTGCGGTGGCTGTGTGACGTAGCTCCCTGCCAGCGAGCTGCCACATGGCGGGTAGCTCCCTGCCAGCGAGCAGGAGCTGCGCTGGCAGGGAGCTACTCATCAGGTATATAAGCATCGCCGCCGTGTGATGCTTTTGTACCTGTGCAGGGGGGGCAAAGCGCCCCTTGCATGTCTGAGTAACTGAACGTGGATGTGATAAATTTAGCACATCTACGATCAGGTCTGAATCACCCCCATTGTACAGAGAGCAGGGTTTCCGCAGCTGCAGGAGCACGCAGTGCAGTGTCAGCACAATGGGTAGATAATAACAGAGGGGGAGAACGCCGTAATGACACGGCCAGAGACAAGATGCTGATGAGGGGTCGGGATAATGACTGACAGGCCGGTTCCTTCTCTGACTGAATATTAGATATTTCTGCCACATACTGAAGTCATTTCCTTCATGTTCTGTAGTATAAATAGGGCGATTTCAGAGGATGTCAGAGGAAAGGCACCCACACAGCTGTCAGAGCCTAGAGGTGACATCTTCCTCAGGCACCTGAGGTAATCAGTACTATTGTCACAAGTGGCGCCAACATGGGAGAGCGCGGGTACAGATGGGCGCAGGCCTGGGAGTGCTGGGAGGCATAACCATGACGCTCCTCAATGTCGCCGCTACGCCCCATTTTGCGTGTGCTGCACCATTGTTATGTACACCGTGGTGGGCATAGCCTCGCCCATTCCACTGGCCACAACCTTCCCAGTATAAGGGCCCACCGAGGTCTCAGAGGCCCTAATTGTCCCCCGTATAAATCTAAATTTATGTCCTCAGAAGGCCCTAGAGCTCCTTTTTGAAACAGGTTGGCAGTGCCAACAGGGCGTCTCATTTGTGGTTTGTGGTAGAAAGTGTCCTAACACTGACTCACGAGAACAGTGCTGCAGGTCTCTCACACATCATTGTGGCTGCTATATACATGTGTATCCAACTGATATACAGAAGAATCCAATCAGATAAATAACTTGGAGTGCCACAGTGCATAGTACAAGTACGGGCAGTGCCACATTACAGCCAGCTACACACTGCCAGCGTCATGCCAGGAGATTAACCAGCGCCCAGCTAGTTAAATATATACTGTATAGTCATCAATCATTCTCACAGTAAGCAGCCTTATTTACCTGAGCCTCAGGTGATCTGTACCTCATATGCACCTAGGCCCTCATTCCGAGTTGTTCGCTCGGAGTTTTTCATCGCATCGCAGTGAGAATTCTCTTAGTGCGCATGCGCAATGTTCGCACTGCGACTGCGCCAAGTAACTTTACTATGAAGAAAGTAAGTTTACTCACGGCATTTTCATCGCTCCGACGTTCGCATTGTGATTGACAGGAAATGGGTGTTACTGGGCGGATGCACGGCGTTTTAGGGGCGTGTGGATGGAAACGCTACCGTTTCCGGAAAAAACGCAGGAGTGGCCGGAGAAACGGTGGGAGTGCCTGGGCGAACGCTGGGTGTGTTTATGACGTCAGCCAGGAACGAAAAGCACTGAACTGATCGCACAGGCAGAGTAAGTCTGAAGCTACTCAGAAACTGCTAACTCGTTTGTAATCGCAATATTGCGCGTACGTCGGTCGCAATTTTAAGAAGCTAAGATTCACTCCCAGTAGGCGGCGGCTTAGCGTGTGTAACTCTGCTACATTCGCCTTGCGAGCGAACAACTCGGAATGAGGGCCCTAGTATGTATATTACTAGAATCTAGTTACACAGAAAAACAGAATCTGACGTCAGATAAGAACCCCTTGGCCCATCTAGTCTGCCCTAAACCCTTGTGCACACACACACATTAGGGCTAATTCAGTCTTTTTTTCAGGAGCACATGACGTCACACTACCAGTATATTTTTGGAGGAAACCAGAGTACCTGGAGGAAACCCACTCAAGTACGGGGAGAATATACAAACTCCACACAGTTAGGGACGGGGTGGTAATGGCACCCATGACCTCAATGCTGTGAGGCAGTAATGCCAACCATTATACCATCTGTACAGCGCCAAAGTTATGTACATAACAGGTGTATATGAACCTGAGGTATTATTAATCACCTGAGCAGGTGGATGAGGCTAGGGATGGGGAGCTCTAAAGCAAGTTGCTGTTGCTAGATAAATGTTGTGGTGAGTAATAGTGTGTAACGTTACCTATCACTCACCTTTAGGCCGCCTTAGGAAGGCCCTTTGCAGTGAAGACGCAGGTTGCCGGCCGCTGAGTGTCTGGGGGGTGTGGTGGCAGGGCGCTGGTCACAGTCTTAAGTTCGAGACTCACAAGCTCGGAGGCTCGCCGCTGCTGTATTGCGCCAAGGGGCGTGTGTTAAATTCCCAGACAGGTACCGCATCTGTACTGGGATTACCACGCGGACGGACTCTGGACAGGATTTTCAGACTGTTGGGATGCACATGCGCAGATGGACTCCCGGGTCATAAATCTGGAAGTCCTCTAATCGCAAAGGACAGCTCTTATCGGTAACCAACCGCTCCTGCAGCCTAACCCTAACTGCCGCCTCCCATGGCCTAACCCTAACCTACCCCTCCCGCAGCCTAACCCTCCCCTCCCACCACCCTAATCCTAACCTACCCCTCCCGCAGCCTAACCCTCCCGTCCCACCACCCTAATCCTAACCTACCCCTCCCGCAGCCTAACCCTCCCGTCCCACCACCCTAATCCTAACCTACCCCTCCCGCAGCCTAACCCTCCCCTCCCGCCTCCCTAATCCTAACCTACCCCTCCCGCAGCCTAACCCTCCCCTCCCGCCTCCCTAATCCTAACCTACCCATCCCGCTGTCTAACCCTCCCCACCCGCCACCCTAATCCTAACCTACCCCTCCCGCAGCCTAACCCTCCCCTACCGCCACCCTAATCCTAACCTACCCCTCCCGCAGCCTAACCCTCCCCTCCCGCCTCCCTAATCCTAACCTACCCCTCCCGCTGCCTATCCCTCTCCTCCCGCCACCCAAATCCTAACCTACCCCTCCCGCAGCCTAACCCTCCCCTCCCACCACCCTAACCCTAACCTACCCCTCCCGCAGCCTAACCCTCCCCTACCGCCACCCTAATCCTAACCCTCCCCTCCCGCCTCCCTAATCCTAACCTACCCCTCCCGCAGCCTAACCCTCCCCTACCGCCACCCTAATCCTAACCTACCCCTCCCGCAGCCTAACCCTCCCCTACCGCCACCCTAATCCTAACCTACCCCTCCCGCAGCATAACCCTCCCCTCCCGCCACCCTAATCCTAACCTACCCCTCCCGCTGCCTAACCCTCCCCTCCTGCAGCCTAACCCTAACCCTCCCGCAGCCTAACCCTCCCCTCCCGCCACCCTAATCCTAACCTACCCCTCCCGCAGCCTAACCCTCCCCTACCGCCACCCTAATCCTAACCAACCCCTCCCGCAGCCTAACCCTCCCCTCCTGCCACCCTAATCCTAACCTACCCCTCCCGCTGCCTAACCCTAACCCTCCCGCAGCCTAACCCTCCCCTACCGCCACCCTAATCCTAACCTACCCCTCCCGCAGCCTAACCCTCCCCTACCGCCACCCTAATCCTAACCAACCCCTCCCGCAGCCTAACCCTCCCCTCCTGCCACCCTAATCCTAACCTACCCCTCCCGCTGCCTAACCCTCCCCTCCTGCAGCCTAACCCTAACCCTCCCGCAGCCTAACCCTCCCCTACCGCCACCCTAATCCTAACCAACCCCTCCCGCAGCCTAACCCTCCCCTCCTGCCACCCTAATCCTAACCTACCCCTCCCGCTGCCTAACCCTCCCCTCCTGCAGCCTAACCCTAACCCTCCCGCAGCCTAACCCTCCCCTCCCGCCACCCTAATCCTAACCTACCCCTCCCGCAGCCTAACCCTCCCCTCCCGCCTCCCTAATCCTAACCTACCCCTCCCGCTGCCTAACCCTCCCCTCCTGCAGCTTAACCCTAACCCTCCCGCAGCCTAATCCTAACCTACCCCTCCCGCAGCCTAACCCTCCCGCCCAGCGATCGCCTCTGCCTGTCAATCAGGCAGAGGAGATCGCATCCCTGCTACGGCCTTCGGCTGTCTGGCATGCGCCGGCGCACTATGCCACAGGTGCATGCGCAAAAAGGGACCCGTTCACCCTGCTGTATTAAGACGCAGCGAGCGAACGGGTCAGAATGACCCCCTACATCCCCTTATTTACAGCCAGATGTAATTACAACTATACCGGCTGATGTAGAGCTGGATGTATGTGTTATGCTGAGGTGACCACCTATCAGGGAGCATCCAGCGATTCCAGCCCTGCGCGACAGCCTATGCATCGGTTTACTCAAAGAGAAAATAGGTATATATGCCCCAGGCCTACGTAGGCCTACTTTATAAAAGAATCATATACATAAGGCAGCTTCTCTGTGGGCCTAATTCAGTCCTGCGGAGGTCTACGATCAGATAGTCGCCGCCCAAAAAGAGTGAAAACCCGCCCCCCGTGCAAGTGTGCGAATGCATGTGTATGCCGTGCGAAAACTTCACCAGACAGCGGACATCTGCAAATCCGTTCACAACTCACTCACCATCTAATGATTTTTCCAGTCTGTGCGCAGCCCAGGACTTACTCCTACAGTGCAATACAAACAGGCTGATCGGGGCCGGAGCTGACGTCACACACCCTTCCTGATAACACTTGGGAACGCCTGCGTTCTTCCTGACACTCCCAGAAAATGACCAGTTACCGCCCCTAAACGTCCTCTTCCTGTCAATCACCTTGCGTGCGCCTAGCAATCTAAATTTTCGCACCTTTCTGTGCTGTTTGGACTTGCGCCTGTGTGTTGCGGTGGATATGTACGTGCAGTAATTCGATAATCGCACAACATCGATCAGGTCTGATTTGGGCCCTGTGTCTGGACGGGTCTGGGACTCCAGGTCGACAACAAAAAGGTCGACACACCTTAGGTCGACGCCAATTGGTCGACACACCTTAGGTCGACATGGACAAAATGTCGACATGAACAAGGTCGACATGGAAAAAGGTCGACATGAGTTTTTTTATGTTTTTTTGGTGTCGTTTTCTTCGTAGAGTGACCGGTAACCCCAATTAGTGCACCGCGTCCCCTCGCATGGCTCGCTTCGCTCGCCATGCTTCGGGCATGGTGCCTTCGCTCCGCTTCGCTTGGCACAGATTACCGTTCCAATCGTAGTCCAAGTGGATCGTTAAGTATGAAAAGGTTTCAAAAAAGAAAAAAATAGTAAAAAACTCATGTCGACCTTTTTCTGTCGACCTTTTGTTCATGTCGACCCTTTGTCCATGTCGACCTAAGGTGTGTCGACCAATTGGTGTCGACCTAAGGTGTGTCGACCTTTTTGTTGTCGACCTGGAGTCCGGATACCGTCTGGACAGTGTTGTTACTATATATATGCAGCAGGAGTTGTAAGCACAAGATGCGAGCAAAGCCGAATTTACACACGGGTGGAAGTATAAGACTTTTTTTGTGCACAAAACTATATTCTATACAAAAAAAGGTTTAAGTTCAACTCTACATCGACCACATAGGGCGTCACTTTCCACCTTGTTAATACCGGCTGGCACTGACAGATTTAGAATTGCGAGTGGGGCAAGATATAAGTGCCCAGTATTTCTACACTATGGGTAAAAGTATTCGTATTATCCCTGCCCACAAAACAGAAATACCGTCCCATACAGGACATGTTCTCGGCCAGCACCCCACGCTATTACCACTTTACCCCAGTACCAGGTGTCCATGTGGAGTTGCAGAGCCATTATTACAGGCCAGGCTCATACTCACATTACATACAACCGCTGGTCACATGAATACATCCCGTGCAATACACCATTAGGAGAGACCTTGCAGGGTGTACTGTGGAGGAGACAGCTTTGCACCCTGGGTGGCTGCCCCTCATGCACAGCCCTAGTTATGGCCCTAAATTCCCTGGTTAGTTTTGCCGAGGCCAACTAACCTACCGGGATGTTTTTTGGAATACAGAAGAAAACTGAAGTACACACATGACCCGGTTGCAGTCAGCCCTATGTCTGCTAGACAGCAATGCTGTCTACTGTGTCACAATACATAGCCGATGGATTATGTATCATCTTATGCTTTCCGATCAAATGATGTGGCAGCTTCTATTTCTATATAAGTGAACCTGTCACCAACAAGCAGTGCGCACAGCCTTCTTCTGGGCTCAACCAGCCTCCATGAGAACACAGCCGATGACTTCACCAGGAACTAGTGACATCACTGAGGCACGAGGGACGTATTCTGTCCTAGTAAATCGGTAGGGGATACCCTCGTGAAAATTGGTCCAGCTCACACAATGGAGGTGAGGATCAATGGATCCATGATGTTATGGTCGATAGTCATTAGGTCAACACCAAATGGTCGCCACGTACAAAAGGTCGACAGATGGAAGGTTGACAGTGCTTGAGGTCAGCAGGGTCAAAAGGTTGACATGACCATGCTTGGCTCACAAATGGTGGACACATGCTTTTTGTTTCTCTTTGGGCCTTTCTGCACCTTACGGAATGAGGCACCCAGTGTGGTCACACCCCATACGCGAGCACTGAGATGAGGTCAGCACCACCAAGGAGGCCTGGCGTCCATATGTGGCAATGACATCTAGGATATAAAATCCCCAGTGCTATAAGGTAGCTCAGGGCAGTAACTAGGTGTGTGCGGAGGGGGCACCGCACCTAGAGGGGGATTCAGACCTGACATGTGGGGGGACGTACAGCACATGGCTATCCCGCCCCGCATGTCATGTCTGGCCCCACCGCAAAAGTACAAAAGCATCGCACAGCGGCGATGCTTTTGTACTTGAAGAGTAACTCCCATCCAGCGCAGCTTCTGCGTGCTGGATGGGAGTTACTCGTCGTTGTGATGGTCGCAGCGGCTGCGTGTGACGTCATGCAGCCGCTGCGGCCCGCCCCCCGCACGGTCCGGCCAAGCCTGCGTAGTCCGGACCACGCCCATAAAACGGTGGCCAAATACCGCTGTGCCGCCGCCTCCCCCCCCAGCGACTGCCTCTGCCTGTCAATCAAGCACAGGCGATCGCTGGGCTACGACTGTCTGTCTGCCATGCGCCGGCATACTGCGGCGCATGCGCACTTCTGACCTGATCGCTGCGCTGCGATGAATGGCAGCGTGCAATCAGGTCAGAATGACCCCCATAGCGCTGCAGGGTAGGGGGCGCTGTTGGCGGCACTTGTCAAATATCTGTTTTAATTACTTTCATTTGCAGTTTCCCCTCTTTTTGAAGACCAGCATCTCCTGACCGTCTCTGTCTCCTACCGTGACTCCTTCTGTCGCTGATACCTATACAACATTCATGAACTCATCTTGAGATTTCTTTGTTATTCAGTCACACTGTCCTTTATTACATTCCAAGATACTGACATACCCGGGATTCAAACCCATTGCCTGTGGCATCGCAGTCAGACAATCTATTCATTGAGCTATGAATTCTAACTATTTGAAGCTTACCTTGTACTTTGTGAAAAAATGATCAGCATTGCGGCTGAGCAGATCTATGTAGTGTGTGGCTGCAAGAGATTGGCTGTGTGGCTGCACACTACATAGATCTGCTCAATTGTAATGCTGATTATTATTTTACAAAGTACCAGCAGCTTCATATAGTGTTCATAGTTTTTATGTAGGATCCAGTAGCTCAATGAGTAGGGTGTGTGATTAGAATTCAACAGGTTATAGGTTTGAATCCTGGGTATGGCAGTATATTAAAACGCGTTATTTAATAAAGGGTATTGTAACTGAATAACAGTGAGCTCTCAAGGTAAGTGCATGAATGTGGTATAAAGAGGAACTGTGTCCAAATCCATTTTCTTGCTGTGGTTTCTAAATGTGTGTGTAATATATATAAATGTGGGAAGGGGCATCATAGCGTGGGCTTTCTCTGAGATCAATCTTGTCATGCCTTTGCCCATGAGGCATGCACCTTATGTCCCTTTTGAAAAAACAAGGGGGGGGGGGGTGCAATTTTCTCTCTGGCACAGTGCACCAAAAAGTCTAATTATGGCTCTGAGGTAGCTAGCTAAAGTACAGCCCCCTAATGGTACCAAGCCTGACCGGTGCAACAACAAGGGTGGTCATTCCGAGTTGATCGCACGTAGCAACTTTTTGCTGCCCGTGCGATCAACTCAACGCTGCCTGTGGGCAGGGGCGTCAGAACATTTATAGGTTGGGGGGGGCAAGATAGATCCTCATTTTGGCGCCCCTGGGGGAGGAGCCACCACCATGGTGGAGGAGGAGACGCACTATGTAGATGGAGGTCGGGACTCCCTCTGACAGAGGTGCTGTGATGGGGAAAGGAGGAGCCTGGGACTGCAGCACTGCGCAGGCAAGCACCATTGTGTAGGTGAGGCTGGCCCCCGGGACCTCCGGGGAGCAGGCAGGGACGGCAACAGAAATATTGGGGAACAGTATGCAGATATCTCTGGGCCCCCTTCCCTTCCGCAACCCCATACATCCCCATCCACTGCCACTACAATTCCCCTTAGGGGAGCAGAAGACAGGGGAGTGAGAGAGAAACAAAGAGGGTGTCGGCGAGGGGAAGCATTTGATATCCCGGCATTCAGCATACCGGCACCGGAATCCCGACCGCCAGGATACCGACAACTTTTCTCCCTCTTGGGGTGTCCACAACACCCCTGGAGGGAGAATAAATAGAGTGCCACCATGCCCGCAGCGTGGCGAGCGCAATGAGCCCACAAGGGGCTCTTTTGCACTTGCCCCACTTCCGGCAGTCAGGATCCTGGCGCCAGTATGCTGGGCGCTGGGATCCTGACAGCCGGGATATCATAGTCCCCCATCGGCGAGAGAGAGAGGAGCAAGAGGAGAAAGTGTTAGGGAGAAAGAGAGAAGAGTGTCAGAGAGAGTGTCAGAGAGAGAGGTGCAAGAGGAGAAAGAGAGAGAGTGTCAGAGAGAGAGTTGCAAGAGAGAGAGTGTTAGGGAGAGCGAGCATACGCGCACGCATGGGGGTTCTGTGTACCTCATATATAATATGAGGTAATCAGTTTGCCAGCTGTCGCTATCCTGGCGGTCAGGATACCGACGCCGGAAACCCGACAGCCAACTATACCGGCAGCCGGAATACCGGCTCACTGGGGCTTTTCCCACTCGTTGGTGTCCACGACACCCATAGGGTGGGAATAGAACCTGTGGCAGCGCCTACAAACCCTGCATTTGCCAGTGGAGAGGGTGAGAGAGGGAGGGAGTGGGAGGGAGCGGGGGAGACTCTTACCGGTCACAAGTCAGCCACAGGTCTCTAATGAAGGGAAGGCAGGCACTTCTCTTCATTTGGCCACGCCCCCTACACACCCGCGAATCGCGGCACTTCTCTGGGGCCGTGAGCCGGCCCTGGTAAGAGGGGGGAGGACGGGCAGCAGCAGCATAGTTGAAAACTGGGTCTGGGAGCAGGAGTGGCTGCACAGTGCACACAGCCACATCCTGCTGCTGCCAAGTTCCTGCCCGCACGGAGGTGATGTACGGTCTTTCAGACCGCACATCGCTCCTCCTGTATATCGGCGGCGGCGCCTGTCATATTTTGAGGGGGGCGAGATGCCCCCCCATTCCGACGCCTCTGCCTGTGGGGGAGGGCTTTTTTGCATAGCAAGGCTGCGGACGCTTGTGCAATCCTGCTATGCCCAAAAAGTTTTGTGTGGAACTAGACCAGGGTAACAGTTACTTACCCTGTGCGATCGATCCAGCGCTGCAGGTCCCGGAATTGACGTCAGACATCCGCCCTCCAAACGCCTGGACACGCCTGCGTTGGACTCACCACTCCCAGAAAATGGTAAGTTGATGCCCCGGAACTCCTCCCCCCTGTCAATCTTCTTGCGATCGCGCTAGCGATCGCTTTCTTCGTTCTTCTGGTCTTTGACCGGCGACGGCCATCGCAGGGCAACGACGCGCGTGTGCACTGCGGCCGCCACGCAGGCGCAGAACCTTCCCGTTCGCACCGCTGCGACAACCAGCAGCGTGCGTACAGGTCGGAATGACCACCGGATTAGGTGCATTCGCTGCTTGAAAGGGAAGTGGTAAGGAAATCTTTACCAATCCCCATCAGAGGCCGCACTGCACAGCCGCAGGACGTCCTACACACCACAAGTGCACCGAAGAGCAGAATATTCTCACATTTATCAATGCTCAGCAAGACACACAGAGGTCTCCCTGCTCCACAGCTAAGATGAGGTAACAGAATAAACGGAGTTACAGGTTTGTCAGGATGCCAAATATAAACTATGCCGACAATGCGACTGACTGCATGAGTGGTAATACACAAGTCACCACAGCGCCCCACAACGCTGAGAAACATAACAGAGAGCAAAGAGAAAGAACTGCAGTCTATGTCGCCAAATGCTGCTCTTTGCCGCAGATACTGTACGCAATCATCATATCGGGATTAAGACAATCATGGCGGACTGAGGTCTCCAAAATTGTTAGCATGGCAAGGCTAGAGGGAAAATGACTAACGTTCAATAGAACACTACAATGATGTCAGAACATCTAGAAGCAAGCACGGATGGTGTAATGGTTAATGGTTAGCATTACTGCCTCACGGCACTGAGGTCATGGGTTTGATTCCCACCGTGGCCCTGTGTGGAGTTTGTATATTCTCCCCGTACGTGGGTTTCCTCTGGGTACTCTGGTTTCCTCCAACAATCCAAAAATATACTGGTAGGTTATTTGGCTCCCAACAAAATTAACCCTAGCGTGTGTGTACATGTGGTAAGGAATATAGATTGTAAGCTCCACTGGGGCAGGGACTGATGTGAATGGGCAAATATTCTCTGTAAAGTGCTGCGGAATATGTGTGCACTATATAAAAAACGGTTCTGGTATGAATGGTCGACAGTCATTAGGTCGACATGGACACATGGTCGACACATGAAAGGTCGACATGAGTTTTTTAACTTTTTTTGGTGTCGTTTTTTGCGTAAAGTGACTGGGAACCCCAATTAGTGCACCGCGTCCCCTCGCATGGCTCGCTTCGCTCGCCATGCTTCGGGCATGGTGCCTTCGCTCCGCTACCGCTTCGCTCGGCACACTTTACCATTCCAATCGTAGTCCATGTGGATCGTAAAGTATGGAAAAGTTCCCCAAAAGAAAAAAAAGTTAAAAAACTCATGTCGACTTTTTCATATGTCGACCTTTCATGTGTCGACCATTTTCATGTGTCGACCATGTGTCCATGTCGACCATGTCAATGTCGACCAATAGTGGTCGACCTAATGACTGTCGACCATAACATGGTCGACCTTGTGAACGGATACCATAAAAAACTGGTAGTAATAATAATAATAATAATAATAATAATAAATAAATAAATAAGCAAGGCCTAGGTATGTGTTCAAAAGAAAAGTGTTCCATGTCAGACGCCCATCCAAAGTAGGTATTCTGGCAGGATACATTAGTACCAAAACAGGTACAGAATTTTGCTCAGACACCAGCAGGATAACAGTTACCAGATTCAAAGTGTGTTGCAGGCAACAAGGTATTGCAAGGTGTGTACAAGTACAGGTTCACAGAACAATCACCTAGCACTGACTGCTTGGGGAGGTCTAATTATAATTGTAAAGGTGCAGAGTTCCAATCACTGACCGGTTAGTTAGCAGCACATGTATCAATATTGGGGGCTGATAATTCCTCTCAGCCAATGGGAAATACCTCCATACACCCGGGAGTCATATCATCCAGCAAGTCTGCTATAGTAAGCGGCACAAACTGTGAGTGAAGTGTTTGATGCCGAAACTTTTACAGTCATATTTCATGTAAAGTAGAAGCACAGTGAAAGTAGCAAATGGGAATTAAAGACTGAGTGCAACTCTGAGGTCACAGGTGGTCATTCTGAGTTGATCGCTAGCTGCTTTCGTTCACTCTGCAGCGATAAGGCAAAACGGCACTTCTGCGCATGCGTATGCGCGCAATGCACACGCGCGTCGTACAATTGCAACGAACGATGTAGTTTCACACAAGGTCTAGCGAAGCTTTTCAGTTGCACTGCTGGCCGCAGACTGATTGACATGAAGTGGGCGTTTCTGGGTGCCAACTGACCGTTTCAAGGGAGTGTTCCAGGAAAAATGCAGGCGTGGCTGGGCAAACGCAGGGCGTGTTTGTGACATCAAAACAGGAACTGAACAGTCTGAAGTGATCGCAAGCGCTGAGTAGGTATTGAGCTACTCTAAAACTGCACAAAAAAACTTTGCCGCCACTCTGCGATCCTTTCGTTCGCACTTCTGCTAAGCTACAATACACTCCCAGTGGGAGGCGGCATAGTGTTTGCACGGCTGCTAAAAACTGCTAGCGAGCGAACAACTTGGAATGACCACCTGAGTGCAACTCGGAGGGCACAGTTCACAGACTCAAGACAAAATTAGTTTCATTGGGATGTTTGGTTGGTATGCCACTTTTACTCCATTGGCTTTCGGCTGTGACGTACAGAAGATGAAAGTGACATCATAGCTGCCTTCCTCAGCGGTGACATCTCACAACGTTAATGGTATACAAGAAAAGGAGAAGTTACAGAGATCACTTTACGGGCTCAGTCAGAGCACTGGCCTCTACGATGAGCAAGGTTTTATTAGAGGAAGAGTTAGCACAAAGTCAAACTGATCCAAGTTCTTGTAAAGAAAAAAATAGATGTACCTGCTTTGTATGTAGATCATCTGGTCATAGCCCCCAAAGAAGACCACTCCAAAAATTATAAGGTTAAGCAAACTTAACAAAAACATGAAACACCTGGGAGATGTGACGTCATGTCCTGACTCCTTTAGGTGTAGTTTCCATCTGGATAGAACACCTTTGTGGCTCCTCCTTGGGTACCGCTCTTCCTTGCCTATGCCCTCTGCTCTGCTGTCATGCTCCATGTGGGAAAGTCCTGTGCCTCCTATGGACTGGGGACCCACTTGTTGGCCAGGCGGACGCACTAGGAGCTTTCATTGCTTGGCTTCTCCACCTCTCAAAGCCTTTGCTTCCTGTCCTGGTGACTTCTTGCCTTCCATCACCAAGGAGGGTGGGAACGTTCCATCAATGCAGACCTTCAGCCAGAAGCCCAGCTAACATTATTTACCCATAGATCCTGGGGGCCCATCTTTTTTTGGACAAACAAGCAAATGTTTCACACGTAGATGCGACTTAACTTTGGACGAGCATTCCCAACTGGTCAGACAGGTCTCCAACCATACGTTGTCCTCATTGTTTGGCCAGTAGTGTTTCTGCAGCCGGGGAAGAGATGAGGTTAAACAGTGCAAATAAAAATTAATGATAAAAGTGTTTCGAATGGACTTACGATAGTGTCATACTTCTTTGTTTAATGTCTATTTGCAGAATATGTAACCCGTATGGCCTCGTACAATAGGTTCTTATTTGCCCTTGTGGAGGTATGCTGGGCACAGCAACTACTTGCACTGTACGTGTACTTTTACATGTTGAGTTAGCAACTCCTTACTGGAAATTCTACTTTCTCTGCCAGCCGGCTTCACCCTGGTGCCATTGCTAAACCCAGCGATCCCTCAATAGCCATTTACAAGATATAAATGACTCTGTAGCACCACAGACTGAGAGAAAGCACACCCACGGAAATATCTAGTGAGTATGAGTAAGCGACCAGCAATGGGTGCATGGCTAATAGAGAATTTTCTTGATTTCTCTTCTGCTGGGAGTTTACAAATACAGGTTGTTCCTGTAGGCCGCCGCCCAGCTGACAAAATATCGGGGATCTCAACTCCAATCCTCAGGTACCACCGACAGGTCATGTTTAAGGATTCCTGCCCGGTGGGACAATTACAGACCCAACAAAATAAATTATCACACCAATGCATATTATTATTTTTTTGAATGTGTGCTAAGTGTTTTCATGAGGTGATTCAATTTGAAGGAATAGACGCATTATTCCGTTCTAGAGCGGCATACTGCGTCCTTTGACAATGCAAATCTACCCTTGTACTTTACAGAGGTGCGCAGGAAAACTTGCGGTGCAGAGGTTACCGCATACTTACCAACTTTGTGGCTGCTCTCTCCGGGAGAGAGCAGCCACGTTGGCTCAGCAGGGGGCGGGGCAGGGCAATGATGGGCAGCGGAGGCGGAGGCAAAACGGGGGTGGGACAGAGGCGGTACAGGGGCGTGGTTGGCAAGGCGTGTCATTTAAGCCACACACCCACTCTGTAATGCCGATATTACAGGCATTATACTGCAGGGGGCGTGGCTATGATGATGCGATTCAACAAGAATCGCATCATCGACTGCCCGGACCGCCCACTTTACTCACTAAGTGGGTGGCCGGGCAGGGGGGACCGCAAAAATCGTTAGACTTGCCTGCACTTTCGGGGGGGGCGGGAGGGTCACCCTATTATCGGGAGCCTCCCGGCCATTTTGGGAGAGTAGGCAAGTATGGGTTACCGTACCTGCCCGCTATGTGCGTAGCCAAGCACTGCAATGATACTTGCCAGTACATTGCCAGCAATTAATTCCCCCTCTTCCCCCCAATTTCTCTTACGTCCTAGATCCTCTAGGGGACTCCGTAAGGACCATGGGGTATAGACCGGCTCCGCAGGAGATAGGGCACCTAAAAAGAACTTTGACTATGGGTGTGCACTGGCTCCTCCCTCTATGCCCCTCCTCCAGACCTCAGTTAGATCTTGTGCCCAGAGGAGAATGGGTGCACTGCAGAGAGCTCTCCAGAGTTTTCTGTGGAAAAATAATTTTGTTAGGTTTTTTATTTTCAGGGAGTCCTGTTGGCAACAGGCTCCCTGCATCGTGGGACCGAGGAGAGAGAAGCAGAGCTGGCTTGTCAAGTTGGGCACTGCTTCTAAGGCTACTGGACACCATTAGCTCCAGAGGAAGTCGGAACACAGGTTTCACCTGGGGTTTGTCCCGGAGCCGCGCCGCCGTCCTCCTCACAGATGCCGAAGATAGAAGCTGGATAGAGAAGGCAGAAGACATCTTAGGCGGCAGAAGACATCAGATCTTCATGAGGTAAGGCGCGCAGCTTACCGCTGCGCGCCTTACCTCATGAAGATCTGATGTCTTCAGCTCCCAGTCACACACACACACAGAGCAGCACTGAAGGGTGCAGGGCGCAGGGGGGGGGGGGGGGGGGGGGGGCACCCTGGGCAGCAATAAACCTCACATTTTGGCACAAATACAGTTGGATTAGACTGCGGAGGCAGTAAATCTATGATCCCCCGCCATTTTATTGAAAAATCACTGGGACCGAAGCCCGCCGTCGGGTGGGCGGGGCTTGATCCTCAGCATTAACCAGCGCCATTTTTTTCTCCACAGAAGCTGCATTAGGAAAATGCTGGCTCCCTGGTCTCTCCCCTGCTGAACTCACAGGCTGGAAAAAAGAGGAGGGGGGCACATTAGCGACGCAGTGAGTGGGAATTGGCATAATATATATAAAAAAGCGTTCCAGTGTTTTTAAACGCTGGTGTGTGCTGGCATACTCTTTCTCTGTCTCTCCTTAGGACCTGGTTGGGGTTTTGTCCCCTTATAGGTTAATCCCTGTGTGTGTGGGGTGTCGGTACGTGTGTGTCGACATGTCTGAGGCGGAAGGCTTCTCCAAGGAGGAGGTGGAGCAAATGAGTGGTGTGTCCCCGTCGGTTGTGCCGACTCCAGATTGGATGGACATGTGGCATATGTTGAATGCAAGTGTGGCATCTTTACATAAAAGGCTTGATAAGGCTGATTTAGGGGGGACATCAGGGGGTCAATCCTCAGATTGGACCGACTCACAGGGCCCATCGGGGTCTCAAAAGCGTCCCTTAACACAAGACACTACTACCGACACGGATTCTGATTCCAGTGTCGACTATGACGAAGTAAAATTGCACCCTAGGGTGACTAAAACCATTCAGTGTATGATTGTGGCAATAAGGGATGTGTTGCATATTGTGGATGAACCCTTGGTCCCCGACACAAGGGTACACATGTTTAAGGAAAAGAAACAGATTATTAACTTTCCCACATCTCATGAATTAAATGAATTCTTTGGAAAAGCTTGGGAGACTCCGGATAAGAGACCGCAGATCCCCAAAAGAATTTATATGGCATACCCTTTCCCTAAGCAGGACAGGGAGATTTGGGAATCACCCCCCACTGTGGACAAGGCCCTGACGCGCTTGTCCAAGAAAGTGGCGCTACCGTCTCCTGATACAGCGGCCCTTAAGGAGCCTGCAGATCGCCGGCAAGAAACTACCTTAAAGTGTATTTATTCTCATACGGGGCTGTGCTAAGACCGACAATTGCGTCGGCATGGGTGTGTAGCGCAATTGCAGTTGGACAGATGAGCTGACAGATCAATTTGATAATATGGATAAGGATACTATATTCCTAACTCTAGCCCATATTAAAGACGCAGTCTTATTTATGAGGGATGCTCAAAGGGACATTGGATTGCTGGCTTCTAGGGCCAATGCCATGTCTATCTCGGCGAGAAGATCCTTATGGACTCGCCAATGGACGGGTGATGCGGATTCCAAGAAACATATGGAAGTACTACCCTATAAGGGGGATGTATTGTTTGGGGATGGGCTGACGGACCTGGTTTCCACAGCTACAGCAGGTAAATCAAATTTTTTACCATATATTCCCCAACAGCAAAAGAAAGTAACACCCTATCAGATGCAGTCCTTTCGGTCGCACAAGTCCAAAAGAGGTCGGGGATCCTCTTTCCTCGCCAGAGGTAAGGGCAGAGGCAAGAGAGCACAGGAACAAAAGTCCTCCCCGACTGCTCCAAAACCCACAGCATGACGTGGGGCTCCCCTGAGGGAGTCCGCACTAGAGATGAGCGGGTTCGGTTTCTTTGAATCCGAACCCGCACGAACTTCACTTTTTTTTTCACGGGTCCGAGCGACTCGGATCTTCCCGCCTTGCTCGGTTAACCCGAGCGCGCCCGAACGTCATCATGACGCTGTCGGATTCTCGCGAGACTCGGATTCTATATAAGGAGCCGCGCGTCGCCGCCATTTTCACACGTGCATTGAGATTGATAGGGAGAGGACGTGGCTGGCGTCCTCTCCATTTAGATTAGATTTAGAAGAGAGAGAGAGAGAGAGAGATTGCTGTGATACTGTAGATTAGAAGAGAGTGCAGACAGAGTTTAGTGACTGACGACCACAGTGACCAGTGACCACCAGAGACAGTGCAGTTGTTTGTTTTATTTAATATATCCGTTCTCTGCCTGAAAAAAACGATACACAGTCACACAGTGACTCAGTCTGTGTGCACTGCTCAGCCCAGTGTGCTGCACATCAATGTATTGTATATAAAGCTTATAATTGTGGGGGAGACTGGGGAGCACTGCAGGTTGTTATAGCAGGAGCCAGGAGTACATGATAAATAATATTATATTAAAATTAAACAGTGCACACTTTTGCTGCAGGAGTGCCACTGCCAGTGTGACTAGTGGTGACCAGTGCCTGACCACCAGTATATTAGTAGTATTGTATACTATCTCTTTATCAACCAGTCTATATTAGCAGCAGACACAGTACAGTGCGGTAGTTCACGGCTGTGGCTACCTCTGTGTCGGCACTCGGCAGGCAGTCCGTCCATCCATAATTGTATTATAATATATACCACCTAACCGTGGTTTTTTTTTCATTCTTTATACCGTCGTCATACTAGTTGTTACGAGTATACTACTATCTCTTTATCAACCAGTGTACAGTGCGGTAGTTCACGGCTGTGGCTACCTCTGTGTCGGCACTCGGCAGGCAGTCCGTCCAACCATAATTGTATTATATACCACCTAACCGTGGTTTTTTTTTCATTCTTTATACCGTCGTCATACTAGTTGTTACGAGTATACTACTATCTCTTTATCAACCAGTGTACAGTGCGGTAGTTCACGGCTGTGGCTACCTCTGTGTCGGCACTCGGCAGGCAGTCCGTCCATCCATAATTGTATTATAATATATACCACCTAACCGTGGTTTTTTTTTCATTCTTTATACCGTCGTCATACTAGTTGTTACGAGTATACTACTATCTCTTTATCAACCAGTGTACAGTGCGGTAGTTCACGGCTGTGGCTACCTCTGTGTCGGCACTCGGCAGGCAGTCCGTCCAACCATAATTGTATTATAATATATACCACCTAACCGTGGTTTTTTTTTCATTCTTTATACCGTCGTCATACTAGTTGTTACGAGTATACTACTATCTCTTTATCAACCAGTGTACAGTGCGGTAGTTCACGGCTGTGGCTACCTCTGTGTCGGCACTCGGCAGGCAGTCCGTCCAACCATAATTGTATTATATACCACCTAACCGTGGTTTTTTTTTCATTCTTTATACCGTCGTCATACTAGTTGTTACGAGTATACTACTATCTCTTTATCAACCAGTGTACAGTGCGGTAGTTCACGGCTGTGGCTACCTCTGTGTCGGCACTCGGCAGGCAGTCCGTCCAACCATAATTGTATTATAATATATACCACCTAACCGTGGTTTTTTTTTCATTCTTTATACCGTCGTCATACTAGTTGTTACGAGTATACTACTATCTCTTTATCAACCAGTGTACAGTGCGGTAGTTCACGGCTGTGGCTACCTCTGTGTCGGCACTCGGCAGGCAGTCCGTCCATCCATAATTGTATTATAATATATACCACCTAACCGTGGTTTTTTTTTCATTCTTTATACCGTCGTCATACTAGTTGTTACGAGTATACTACTATCTCTTTATCAACCAGTGTACAGTGCGGTAGTTCACGGCTGTGGCTACCTCTGTGTCGGCACTCGGCAGGCAGTCCGTCCAACCATAATTGTATTATAATATATACCACCTAACCGTGGTTTTTTTTTCATTCTTTATACCGTCGTCATACTAGTTGTTACGAGTATACTACTATCTCTTTATCAACCAGTGTACAGTGCGGTAGTTCACGGCTGTGGCTACCTCTGTGTCGGCACTCGGCAGGCAGTCCGTCCAACCATAATTGTATTATAATATATACCACCTAACCGTGTTTTTTTTTCCATTCTTTATACCGTCGTCATACTAGTTGTTACGAGTATACTACTATCTCTTTATCAACCAGTGTACAGTGCGGTAGTTCACGGCTGTGGCTACCTCTGTGTCGGCACTCGGCAGGCAGTCCGTCCATCCATAATTGTATTATATACCACCTAACCGTGGTTTTTTTATACCACCTAACCGTGGCAGTCCGTCCATAATTGTATACTAGTATCCAATCCATCCATCTCCATTGTTTACCTGAGGTGCCTTTTAGTTCTGCCTATAAAATATGGAGAACAAAAAAGTTGAGGTTCCAAAATTAGGGAAAGATCAAGATCCACTTCCACCTCGTGCTGAAGCTGCTGCCACTAGTCATGGCCGAGACGATGAAATGCCAGCAACGTCGTCTGCCAAGGCCGATGCCCAATGTCATAGTACAGAGCATGTCAAATCCAAAACACCAAATATCAGAAAAAAAAGGACTCCAAAACCTAAAATAAAATTGTCGGAGGAGAAGCGTAAACTTGCCAATATGCCATTTACCACACGGAGTGGCAAGGAACGGCTGAGGCCCTGGCCTATGTTCATGGCTAGTGGTTCAGCTTCACATGAGGATGGAAGCACTCAGCCTCTCGCTAGAAAACTGAAAAGACTCAAGCTGGCAAAAGCACCGCAAAGAACTGTGCGTTCTTTGAAATCCCAAATCCACAAGGAGAGTCCAATTGTGTCGGTTGCGATGCCTGACCTTCCCAACACTGGACGTGAAGAGCATGCGCCTTCCACCATTTGCACGCCCCCTGCAAGTGCTGGAAGGAGCACCCGCAGTCCAGTTCCTGATAGTCAGATTGAAGATGTCAGTGTTGAAGTACACCAGGATGAGGAGGATATGGGTGTTGCTGGCGCTGGGGAGGAAATTGACCAGGAGGATTCTGATGGTGAGGTGGTTTGTTTAAGTCAGGCACCCGGGGAGACACCTGTTGTCCGTGGGAGGAATATGGCCGTTGACATGCCAGGTGAAAATACCAAAAAAATCAGCTCTTCGGTGTGGAGGTATTTCACCAGAAATGCGGACAACAGGTGTCAAGCCGTGTGTTCCCTTTGTCAAGCTGTAATAAGTAGGGGTAAGGACGTTAACCACCTCGGAACATCCTCCCTTATACGTCACCTGCAGCGCATTCATAATAAGTCAGTGACAAGTTCAAAAACTTTGGGTGACAGCGGAAGCAGTCCACTGACCAGTAAATCCCTTCCTCTTGTAACCAAGCTCACGCAAACCACCCCACCAACTCCCTCAGTGTCAATTTCCTCCTTCCCCAGGAATGCCAATAGTCCTGCAGGCCATGTCACTGGCAAGTCTGACGAGTCCTCTCCTGCCTGGGATTCCTCCGATGCATCCTTGCGTGTAACGCCTACTGCTGCTGGCGCTGCTGTTGTTGCCGCTGGGAGTCGATGGTCATCCCAGAGGGGAAGTCGTAAGCCCACTTGTACTACTTCCAGTAAGCAATTGACTGTTCAACAGTCCTTTGCGAGGAAGATGAAATATCACAGCAGTCATCCTACTGCAAAGCGGATAACTGAGGCCTTGGCATCCTGGGTGGTGAGAAACGTGGTTCCGGTATCCATCATTACTGCAGAGCCAACTAGAGACTTGTTGGAGGTACTGTGTCCCCGGTACCAAATACCATCTAGGTTCCATTTCTCTAGGCAGGCGATACCGAAAATGTACACAGACCTCAGAAAAAGAGTCACCAGTGTCCTAAAAAATGCAGCTGTACCCAATGTCCACTTAACCACGGACATGTGGACAAGTGGAGCAGGGCAGGGTCAGGACTATATGACTGTGACAGCCCACTGGGTAGATGTATGGACTCCCGCCGCAAGAACAGCAGCGGCGGCACCAGTAGCAGCATCTCGCAAACGCCAACTCTTTCCTAGGCAGGCTACGCTTTGTATCACCGCTTTCCAGAATACGCACACAGCTGAAAACCTCTTACGGCAACTGAGGAAGATCATCGCGGAATGGCTTACCCCAATTGGACTCTCCTGTGGATTTGTGGCATCGGACAACGCCAGCAATATTGTGTGTGCATTAAATCTGGGCCAATTCCAGCACGTCCCATGTTTTGCACATACCTTGAATTTGGTGGTGCAGAATTTTTTAAAAAACGACAGGGGCGTGCAAGAGATGCTGTCGGTGGCCAGAAGAATTGCGGGACACTTTCGGCGTACAGGCACCACGTACAGAAAACTGGAGCACCACCAAAAACTACTGAACCTGCCCTGCCATCATCTGAAGCAAGAAGTGGTAACGAGGTGGAATTCAACCCTCTATATGCTTCAGAGGTTGGAGGAGCAGCAAAAGGCCATTCAAGCCTATACAATTGAGCACGATATAGTAGGTGGAATGCACCTGTCTCAAGTGCAGTGGAGAATGATTTCAACGTTGTGCAAGGTTCTGATGCCCTTTGAACTTGCCACACGTGAAGTCAGTTCAGACACTGCCAGCCTGAGTCAGGTCATTCCCCTCATCAGGCTTTTGCAGAAGAAGCTGGAGGCATTGAAGGAGGAGCTAACACGGAGCGATTCCGCTAGGCATGTGGGACTTGTGGATGCAGCCCTTAATTCGCTTAACAAGGATTCACGGGTGGTCAATCTGTTGAAATCAGAGCACTACATTTTGGCCACCGTGCTCGATCCTAGATTTAAAGCCTACCTTGGATCTCTCTTTCCGGCAGACACAGGTCTGCTGGGGTTGAAAGACCTGCTGGTGACAAAATTGTCAAGTCAAGCGGAACGCGACCTGTCAACATCTCCTCCTTCACATTCTCCCGCAACTGGGGGTGCGAGGAAAAGGCTCAGAATTCCGAGCCCACCCGCTGGCGGTGATGCAGGGCAGTCTGGAGCGACTGCTGATGCTGACATCTGGTCCGGACTGAAGGACCTGACAACGATTACGGACATGTCGTCTACTGTCACTGCATATGATTCTCTCAACATTGATAGAATGGTGGAGGATTATATGAGTGACCGCATCCAAGTAGGCACGTCACACAGTCCGTACTTATACTGGCAGGAAAAAGAGGCAATTTGGAGGCCCTTGCACAAACTGGCTTTATTCTACCTAAGTTGCCCTCCCACAAGTGTGTACTCCGAAAGAGTGTTTAGTGCCGCCGCTCACCTTGTCAGCAATCGGCGTACGAGGTTACATCCAGAAAATGTGGAGAAGATGATGTTCATTAAAATGAATTATAATCAATTCCTCCGCGGAGACATTGACCAGCAGCAATTGCCTCCACAAAGTACACAGGGAGCTGAGATGGTGGATTCCAGTGGGGACGAATTGATAATCTGTGAGGAGGGGGATGTACACGGTGATATATCGGAGGGTGAAGATGAGGTGGACATCTTGCCTCTGTAGAGCCAGTTTGTGCAAGGAGAGATTAATTGCTTCTTTTTTGGGGGGGGTCCAAACCAACCCGTCATATCAGTCACAGTCGTGTGGCAGACCCTGTCACTGAAATGATGGGTTGGTTAAAGTGTGCATGTCCTGTTTTGTTTATACAACATAAGGGTGGGTGGGAGGGCCCAAGGATAATTCCATCTTGCACCTCTTTTTTCTTTTCTTTTTCTTTGCATCATGTGCTGATTGGGGAGGGTTTTTTGGAAGGGACATCCTGCGTGACACTGCAGTGCCACTCCTAGATGGGCCCGGTGTTTGTGTCGGCCACTAGGGTCGCTAATCTTACTCACACAGCTACCTCATTGCGCCTCTTTTTTTCTTTGCGTCATGTGCTGTTTGGGGAGGGTTTTTTGGAAGGGACATCCTGCGTGACACTGCAGTGCCACTCCTAGATGTGCCCGGTGTTTGTGTCGGCCACTAGGGTCGCTAATCTTACTCACACAGCTACCTCATTGCGCCTCTTTTTTTCTTTGCGTCATGTGCTGTTTGGGGAGGGTTTTTTGGAAGGGACATCCTGCGTGACACTGCAGTGCCACTCCTAGATGTGCCCGGTGTTTGTGTCGGCCACTAGGGTCGCTAATCTTACTCACACAGTCAGCTACCTCATTGCGCCTCTTTTTTTCTTTGCGTCATGTGCTGTTTGGGGAGGGTTTTTTGGAAGGGCCATCCTGCGTGACACTGCAGTGCCACTCCTAGATGGGCCCGGTGTTTGTGTCGGCCACTAGGGTCGCTAATCTTACTCACACAGCTACCTCATTGCGCCTCTTTTTTTCTTTGCGTCATGTGCTGTTTGGGGAGGGTTTTTTGGAAGGGACATCCTGCGTGACACTGCAGTGCCACTCCTAGATGGGCCCGGTGTTTGTGTCGGCCACTAGGGTCGCTTATCTTACTCACACAGCGACCTCGGTGCAAATTTTAGGACTAAAAATAATATTGTGAGGTGTGAGGTATTCAGAATAGACTGAAAATGAGTGTAAATTATGGTTTTTGAGGTTAATAATACTTTGGGATCAAAATGACCCCCAAATTCTATGATTTAAGCTGTTTTTTAGTGTTTTTGGAAAAAAACACCCGAATCCAAAACACACCCGAATCCGACAAAAATAATTCGGTGAGGTTTTGCCAAAACGCGTTCGAACCCAAAACACGGCCGCGGAACCGAACCCAAAACCAAAACACAAAACCCGAAAAATTTCAGGCGCTCATCTCTAGTCCGCACCGGTGGGGGCACGTCTTCGACTTTTCAGTCAGGCCTGGGTCAGTTCGGACCTGAATCCCTGGGTGTTGGAAATAGTTTCCCAGGGTTACAAATTGGAATTCGAGGAGGTGCCTCCGCGCCGATTTTTCAAATCGGCCCTACCAGCTTCCACATCGGAAAGGGAGGTAGTGTTAGCTGCAATTCAAACGCTGTGTATACAGCAAGTGATAATCAAGGTTCCCCTGCACCAGCAGGGAAGAGGTTACTACTCAACCCTATTTGTGGTCCCGAAACGGACGGTTCGGTCAGACCTATTTTGAATCTGAAATCCCTAAACCTGTACATAAAAAGATTCAAATTCAAAATGGAATCTCTCAGAGCGATAATAGCCAACATGGAAAAGGGGGAGTTTATGGTGTCTCTGGACATAAAGAATGCGTACCTTCATGTCCCCATATATGCCCCCCATCAGGAATACCTGAGATTCGCTGTATAGGATTGTCATTACCAATTTCAGACGTTGCCGTTTGGACTCTCCACGGCCCCGAGGATTTTCACCAAGATAATGGCGGAAATGATGGTGCTCCTGCGCAAGCATGGAGTCACAATTATCCCATACTTGGACGATCTCCTGATAAAAGCGAGATCAAGGGAGAAATTGCTGAGCAGTGTGGCGCTCTCTCTGAGAGTGCTCCAGCAACACGGTTGGATTCTAAATCTACCGAAGTCACAGTTGATTCCGACAACTCGACTGCCGTTCCTAGGTATGATACTGGATACGGAACAAATGAAGGTCTTCCTCCCAATAGAGAAAGCCCAAGACATCCAGAACATGGTCAGAGACCTGTTAAAACCGAAAAGGGTGTCAGTTCACCAATGCACTCGAGTTCTGGGGAAAATGGTGGCGGCCTACGAGGCCATTCCCTTCGGAAGGTTCCATGCAAGGACTTTTCAATGGGACCTTCTGGACAAGTGGTCCGGGTCCCATCTGCACTTACATCGGAAAATAACTCTGTCCCCAGGGACCAGAGTGTCCCTCCTGTGGTGGTTGCAAAGTGCTCACCTCCTGGAGGGTCGCAGGTTCGGAATTCAGGATTGGATCCTGGTTACCACGGATGCGAGCCTCCGAGAATGGGGAGCGGTCACACAGGAAAAAATTTTCAGGGTCTTTGGTCAGACCAGGAGTCCTGTCTACACATCAATGTGTTGGAACTCAGGGCCATTTACAACGGCCTTCGACAAGCGGAGAGTTTTCTTCGAAACCTACCGGTTCTGATTCAATCAGACAATATCACAGCAGTGGCTCATGTGAACCGCCAAGGCGGGACAAGAAGCAGAGTCGCGATGGCGGAAGCCACAAGGATCCTTCGCTGGGCAGAAAATCATGTAAGCGCTCTGTCGGCTGTCTTCATTCCGGGAGTGGACAACTGGGAAGTAGACTTCCTCAGCAGACACAATCTCAATCCAGGAGAGTGGGGACTTCATCAAGAAGTCTTTGCAGACGTAACACGTCTTTGGGGAACTCCTCAAATAGACATGATGGCGTCACGCCTCAACAAAAAACTTCGGAGGTATTGCGCCAGGTCTCGGGACCCTCAGGCAGTAGCAGTAGACGCTCTGGTAACACCGTGGGTGTTCAAATCGGTCTACGTGTTTCCTCCTCTTCCTCTCATCACAAAAGTGTTGAGGATCATAAGACGAAGAAGAGTACAGACGATACTCGTTGTCCCAGACTGGCCTCGAAGGGCCTGGTACTCGGATCTACAAGAGATGCTCACAGGAGATCCCTGGCCTCTTCCTCTGAGGGAAGACCTGTTGAAGCAGGGGCCCTGTGTATTTTAAGACTTACCGCGGTTACGTTTGACGGCATGGCGGTTGAACGCCGAATCCTAGCGGAAAAGGGGATTCCGGAAGAGGTCATCCCTACTTTAATAAAAGCTAGGAAGGAGGTGACGGTAAAACATTATCACCGTATCTGGCGAAAGTATGTGTCTTGGTGTGAGACCAAGAATGCACCTACGGAAGATTTTCATCTGGGTCGTCTTCTCCACTTCCTACAGACAGGAGTGGATAAGGGCCTGAAATTAGGCTCTGTTAAGGTACAGATTTCGTCCCTCTCGATTTTCTTTCAGAAGGAATTGGCTTCTCTTCCAGAAGTCCAGACGTTTGTAAAGGGAGTGTTGCACATCCAGCCCCCTTTTGTGCCTCCAGTGACACCATGGGACCTGAACGTGGTGTTGCAGTTCCTAAAATCACACTGGTTTGAACCGCTTAACAAGGTTGAGTTGAAATTTCTTACCTGGAAGGTGGTCATGTTGTTGGCCTTAGCATCAGCAAGGCGAGTGTCAGAATTGGCGGCTTTGTCACACAAGAGCCCCTACTTGATTTTTCATGTGGGTCGAGCTGAATTGAGGACACGTCTGCAATTTTTGCCTAAAGTGGTTTCTTCGTTCCATATGAATCAACCTATTGTGGTGCCTGTGGCTACAAGTGACCTGGAGGATTCCAGATCCCTGGACGTAGTCAGGGTCTTAAAAATTTATGTAGCCAGGACGGCTAGAATTAGGAAAACAGAGGCTCTGTTTGTCCTGTATGCGGCCAATAAGATTGGCGCTCCTGCTTCAAAGCAGACTATTGCTCGCTGGATCTGTAATACGATTCAGCAGGCTCACTCTACGGCTGGATTGCCGGTACCAAATTCGGTTAAGGCCCATTCCACTAGGAAGGTGGGCTCTTCTTGGGCGGCTGCCCGAGGCGTCTTGGCATTACAACTTTGCCGAGCGGCGACTTGGTCGGGGTCAAACACTTTTGCTAAATTCTACAAGTTTGATACCCTGGCTGATGAGGACCTAGCGTTTGCTCAGTCAGTGCTGCATAGTTATACGCACTCTCCCGCCCGATTGGATGCTTTGGTATAAACCCCATGGTCCTTACGGAGTCCCCAGCATCCTCTAGGACGTAAGAGAAAATAAGATTTTAAACCTACCGGTAAATCTATTTCTCCTAGTCCGTAGAGGATGCTGGGTGCCTGTCCCAGTACGGAAACTCTGCAAGACTTGTATATAGTTGTTGCTTACATAAGGGTTATGTTACAGTTGACATCGGTCTTGGACCATTACTGTCGTTTGTTCATACTGTTAACTGGTTATGTATGTTCCAAGTTACATGGTATGATTGGTGTGGGCTGGTATGAATCTTGCCATGGATTGCTAAATCCTGCCTTGTATTGTCCATCTCCTCTGGGCACAGTTCTCTAACTGAGGTCTGGAGGAGGGGCATAGAGGGAGGAGCCAGTGCACACCCATAGTCAAAGTTCTTTTTAGGTGCCCTATCTCCTGCGGAGCCCGTCTATACCCCATGGTCCTTACAGAGTCCCCAGCATCCTCTACGGACTAGGAGAAATAGATTTACCGGTAGGTTTAAAATCTTATTATTACACTAAACAAACTGTCGGAAGCATCACCCTACACCAGCCGATATATAATTGTTCCACTCGGTGCCACACGCTGTCAAGTTTCTATACAAGTCCCTACAGTGTGAGGTATAGTGAAACATGACAGGAGACGGTGCCTGGGAGACAGATGAGCAGTAATCAACAGCTGCAGCCACAATTGTTACTGTAAAGTCTGAGACTTGTTCTGCAGGATGCAGTTAAAGTGCCGGCTGGAGACCGACGCTGGAATCCCGACAGCCGGTGAAATACCGACAGATGAAATCATGACCGACGCCCAGTATATCCACTCAGTTGGTAGGTCCACGCCGTCAACCAAGTTGGAATAGAACTCGGGCCCGAAGCATGACGAGTGCAGCGTGCCCAGGAGGGGGAGTCGCTGCCGGGATTCCGGCACGTGGATGCTGCTGTTGGTATACTGTAACATGTAATCTCCATAAATAAATACTATACAGCTAAAGGCTATATTCAAGTATCCACATATGCTGCACGATTTTCATGAAAGCTCTCAGTTATATCATACCCTCCAGCTGCACCTTTTTGGCAGGTACAGAACCATTTTTTTATGGTCTGTACCGATTTTTGGCTCTCCAAACGTCCATTGAAAGTATAGGAAAAGGGGCGTGGTATTTACCCGTGGCCACGCCCCCTTTTCTAATTTGTACCGATTTTTATGTGTAAAATGTTGGCGGGTATGTTATATTCAAGTTTGGTGTAGTGGTTAGCATTGCTCCCTCACAGCACTGAGGTCTTGGGTTTGAGTCCCACCAAGGTTCTTTCTGTGCAGGGTTTGTATGTCCTCCCTCTGTTTGTGAGTTTCCTCCAAGTGCTCTGGTTTCCTCCTACTCTCCCAAAAAAAACCTGGGGTTGGGCGGGTGGATTGGGATGTATAGGAGATCAGCTGGGTACATACTGGTAGATATATCTGTATATCATGTGCCCGTCCAGTTCAGCTGTCAATCACCTCCGGCTGCTGCAGCGTGTGTACACACTCTCCGATGCACCAGTATATCTGTAGATATATTGGTCATCGTGTGTGCTGCAGGGCTGATGCAATGGGGTAAATTTACTAAGATGGGATATCTATTTATGATGGGATGTTGCCCATAGCAACCAATCAGGTTCTACTTCTCATTTATCTAGCACCTTCTAGAAGATAATACCTGGAATCCGATTGGTTGCTATGGGCAACATCCCATCAACATCCCGTTCAATAGAACGTCTGATCTATCGGCCAGCTGTACTATCCAGTCAGCTCCTAACTGTACTTCTACTGGCTGCTTTTGTAAAATGACAGTATATGATTAGTTGGTACTTTATCTCTCTCTCTGCAAGGTTTGATGCATTTTCCCTGGTTGTTTAATTTCCTGCTGACAAAAAAAAATATCTCTAGGGCGTTTATGGACAGGAACACACCAGCAAGCACTGTCCATCCTCACCAGTTCCTCTCCTTGTGGCAGAAACACCAAGCTTTGGAGAGTGATAAAGTGGAGAGAGATAAACTGCCCACCAATCAGCTCTTCACTCATTTTTCAAACACAGCCTGTGACTTGGCAGTTAGGAGCCGAGTGTCTGGTACTCTATCTCTCTCCAAGGCTTAGTACAGCTGCTCTTATCTCTTCTTCCTCTCTCTTTCCCTGTGAGATCTGACTGCTTTCACTTTGCGCTCTGGCCCCTCGCTGAAAGTGAAACTATTCTCTCTCTGCCGCTTCCTGTGTTTTCTCATTCATTTCCCCTAAGGACAAGCTGCCATCAGCCCGACATTCAGGGTGTATGAGACAGGAGAGCGGGCAGAGGAGAGGAGGAGAAGACAGGATGGAGAGACCTCTCACATATCTCGCCCTGGTCCTGATCCCAGCAGCTGCAGGTAACGCTCTCACTACCAGGCATGTCTCTGCTGTCAGAGGGTTCTATGGCAGTCTCTGTATCAGATATTCTAACGCTTTCATTTTGCAGATAGAGCTGCGTCTGCCCATAGTATGTACAGATGTGTCCTTATACACTGTGGCTCTCGCCAAGCAGCCCCCCGTGCGCCAGGTCCCCGGGCGACTCAGCTGCTCTGAGCGTCCTTTCTATTCAAAATGTGAGTCTTATTCGCACAACTAAAACAACTGCAAGCGGCAACACTGCTCCGCTAGATCACACTGATCAATGTAATGTGCGAACTTTGTACACTGCCAGCGGCTTTGTACTGCGTCTGCGATGCAAATAATGTGCATAATATAAAGATAAAGATGGTGCTCCACTCCTCACGGAGCGTCTCGGTCACGTTGCGCATTTCGCAGCCTATGGTGTATAGATGATAGGCGCAGGGCTGGCATCAGAAATTGTGGGGCCCGGGACTGACAAAATATTAATACCTTCTGCACCATAATAAGCCCCCACAGTAATTCCCCTGACACCATATTAAGTCCCCACAGTAATTCCCCTGACACCATATTAAGTCCCCACAGTAATGCCCCTTACTCCCTATTACGCCTCCACAGTTATGCCCCTGTCACCAAATGATGCCCCCACAGTTATGCCCCTGTCACTATATTATGCCCCACACAGTAATGTCCCTGACACCATATTATGCCCCCACAGTTATGTCCCGTCACCAAATTATGCCCCCACAGTTATGTCCCTGTCACTATATTATGCCCCACACAGTAATGCCCCTGACACCATATTATGCCCCCACAGTTATGTCCCGTCACCAAATTATGCCCCCACAGTTATGTCCCTGTCACTATATTATGCCCCACACAGTAATGCCCCTGACACCATATTATGCCCCCACAGTTATGCCCCGTCACCAAATTATGCCCCCACAGTTATGTCCCTGTCACTATATTATGCCCCACACAGTAATGCCCCTGTCACCATACTATACCCCCACAGTTATGCCACTGTCACTATGATATGCCCACATAGTAAAACTGCCCTATGCCACAGTACCTGCTCTCAGGGGTTCTGCTCGTTGTCAGGGGTTTTGCTCATTGTCAGGGGAACCCCCATCTTCGCCCTCCCTCGGCTCTACTTAGATCGAGGGCCTTCTCAGTAGCGGGAGGCGGCAGGTGGTGGCGGGCGGCAGCGGGAAACGCAAGAGCCATGTGGGGGCAGTGAGAGGCCAATGAGAGCTATGAGGGTGCAGTGAGGGGCCAGTGACAGCAGTGAGGGGGCAGTCAGATCTATGAGGGTGCAGTAAGAGCAGTGAGGGGGCAGTCAGATCTGTGAGGGTGCAGTAAGAGCAGTGAGGGGGCAGTGAGCTGAGGGTGAAATGAGAGCAGTGAGAGGGCAGTGAGAGTGGTGAGGGGCCAGTGAGAGTCATAAAGAGACAGTGAGAGGGCAATGAGATTCTGTCTCTTAAGGCCCGTACACACTGGCCGATATATCGTCCGTTCTCTTGAACGACCGATATATCGCGTGTCCATCGGCCAGTGTGCACGGCCGATACGACTGTGAACACCGTCGTTCACAGACGTATCGCGACGGCCCCGCAGCACAGCCGACGGCCAATATATCTACCGATATATTGGCGCGTCGCTGTGTGTGTATGGCGGTCGGCCGCCCGCCCGTACACATGCTGCGGCGGCCGGCGGTGATTGACAGCTGAACAGGGCGGGTGTGTGTACACGCCTGCCCAGTTCATGACGTCAGTCCCCGACGGATCGGACAGTGTGTATGCTGAACACACTACCCGATCCGTCCATAGATATATCTGCAGATCAATTGATCTGCAGATATATCTTTCCAGTGTGTACCCACCTTCACAGTTGAAGTGTACCTATGATGGGAATTACAGACCTCTCTCATCTTTTTAAGTGGGTCAACTTGCACAATTGGTGGCTGTCCAAATACTTTTTTGCCCCACTGTACAAATAACACTTATCATAGCAGTAAATACATGTGACAATTACATGGTTGCAAAATGCAAATATTTATAATTTTCCTTGGCGATGAATATTAAGATCCCTTATTCAAAGATACATATCTAAGTAAAATACCATTCACTAAAGGTATATACGGCTGACCAACGTTCCATACTCACAGGTCACAATAGGCCTAATTCAGAGTTGATCGCAGCAGCAAATTTGTTAGCAGTTGGGCAAAACCATGGGGTATATTTACTAAAATTCGTGATTGGGACGATTTGATAGGAGTTTAATCTCGATTTTCATCGGATGTATTTTACTGCAACTTTTTGAATCCATTTTCGGTAATTTACTAAGCTGCCGAGTTTTCTATTTTCGTATTTTCCGATGTCGATGTGATTCGTATTGTCGGGCAGTGTTTTACGGGAGTGATTAGTAAAACACTGCCGGACATAACACAATGTAGCCCGGCCGGATCACTGAGATCCGTGCAGGGCTTCATTGTGTACATTGAGAAGTGTTTAAATAGTTAAAAATCAAGGAAAGAAATTGCTAGTGGAGCCCGGTGCTGGTTTAAAAAATACGGGGGACCCCTACATCTTTTGTCGCCCGTATTTTTTGAACCAGGACTGGATGTAAAGCCCGTTGCTGATTATATACATATTGGGGGACCGTACGCATTTCCCCCCCTGTATTTTTACAACCTGGGCCGGCTCAAAGAGCCTGAGGCTGGTTACGCTTAGGAGGGGGGACCCCACGCAATTTTTTTCTTTGATTTTTTTTTGATCCGTGCATGCCTATCTGAACACGCCATGAAAAAGCAGGTCTATTTTAAAACAGTTTTTTTTTTTACGAAGTCTATGCTTTCCCGGCAGTGTTTGGCTATTGTCGGCAGTGATTGAGAATACGAATTCTTAGTAAATTACCGAGTTGTATCAAACAACAGGCGTGTTTGACCGATGGTCTATTCATTCGTATTTGTGAACTTAGCCGAGGAAAACAATACGAATGGAACCAACACTGCCGAGATTTGTGTTTAGTAAATTCCCGAGATGACACTTAGAAAAAAAAAAAAACTCGGACAAAATCGGGACCTTAGTAAATAAACCCCCCAGTGCACTGCAGGGGTGTGTGGGGAGGGGGGGGGGGGGGGGGATGGCCAGATATAACATGTGCAGAGAGAGTTAGATTTGGGTGGGTTATATTGTTTCTGTGCAGGGTAAATACTGGCTGCTTTATATTTACACTGCAATTTAGATTGCAGTTTGAACACACCCCACCCAAATCTAACTCTCTCTGCACATGTTACATCTGCCCCCCCTGCAGTGCACATGGGGGGTCATTCCGAGTTGATCGCTCGCTAGCTACTTTTAGCAGCCATGCAAATGCATAGTCGCCGCCCACGGGTTTTCGCTTTGCAAGTGTGCGAACGCCTGTTCAGCCGAGCGTGACGAAAAGTTTGTTGCAGTTTCTGAGGAGCTCTGTACTTACTCAGCCGCTGCGATAACTTCAGTCTTTTTGGTCCCGGAATTGACGTCAGACACCCGCCCTGCAAATGCTCGGACACGCCTGCGTTTCTCCAAACACTCCCAGAAAACGGTCAGTTGCCACCCACAAACGCCTTCTTCCTGTCAATCTCCTTGCGATCGGCTGTGCGAATGGATTCTTCCTTAAATCCATCGCCCAGCTACAATCCGCTTTGTACTCATGCAACGCGCCTGCGCATTGCGGTGCATACGCATGCGCAGTAGTAACCTGTTCGCTGCGATGCGAAAAACGGCAGCGAACGATCAACTCAGAATGACCCCCATGGTTTTGCCCAACTGCTAACAAATTTGCTGCTGTGATCAACTCTGAATTACCCCCAATGTCACTACCTAAGTAGTTTACGATAACACTGACCACAAATATAAAATCTGTGTCCTGTTATAATGAGCGAGAGAAATGTAATTATAGTTACTGGTTGATAGATCTCCTTAATTAGTCCTTAACTGACCAATAGTAACATCTTGGTAATTGGAGAATATCAATTAATACAGAGTCACAGATAGTCTTATACACCCAGAGATCACATAGATAACTATATTACCCTTCCAGAACCAGCCACCAAGACATCACCCCAGTAGGTTACTCAATCATAAACAGGCATTTGACAAATCATAGCAATTTGGTAATAAAGTGTCACAGATAATATTATACACACAGATACCGTAACCACATACATAGCAATATTGCAGACTAGGGGCCTAATTCAGAGTCGATCGCAGCAGCAAATTTGTTAGCAGTTGTGCAAAACCATGGCCCTCATTCCGAGTTGTTCGCTCGCAAGCTGCTTTTAGCAGCTTTGCACACGCTAAGCCGCCGCCTACTGGGAGTGAATCTTAGCATAGTAAAATTGCGAATGAAAGATTAGCAGAATTGCGAATAGACACTTCTTAGCAGTTTCTGAGTAGCTCCACACTTACTCGGCAACTGCGATCAGTTCAGTGCTTGTCGTTCCTAGTTTGACGTCACAAACACACCCAGCGTTCGGCCAGACACTCCTCCGTTTCTCCAGCCACTCCCGCGTTTTTCCCAGAAACGGTAGCGTTTTTTCGCACACACCCATAAAACGGCCAGTTTCCGCCCAGAAACACCCACTTCCTGTCAATCACATTACGATCACCAGAACGAAGAAAAAACCTTGTAATGCCGTGAGTAAAATACCTAACTGCATAGCAAATTTACTTGGCGCAGTCACACTGCGGACATTGCGCATGCGCATTAGCGACTAATCGCTCCGTTGCGACAAAAAAATAACGAGCGAACAACTCGGAATGACCCCCCATGTGCACTGCAGGTGGGGCAGATGTAACGTGCAGAGAGAGTTAGATTTGGGCGGGGTGTGTTCAAACTGAAATCTAAATTGCAGTGTAAAAATAAAGCAGCCAGTATTTACCCTGCACAAAAACAATATAACCCACCCAAATCTAACTCTCTCTGCACGTGTTACATCTGCCACACCTGCAGTGCACATGGGGGGTCATTCAGAGTTGTTCGCTTGTTGCCGATATTCGCAACGGAGCGATTAAGGCAAAAATGCGCATGCGCATGGCATGCAGTGTGCATGCGGTAAGTATTTTAGCACAAAACTTAGTGGATTTACTCACGTCCGAACGAAGAATTTCCATCGTTGAAGTGATCAGAGTGTGATTGACAGGAAGTGGGTGTTTCTGGGCGGAAACTGGCCGTTTTCTGGGAGTGTGCGGAAAAACGCAGGCGTGTCAGGGAAAAACGCGGGAGTGTCTGGAGAAACGGGGGAGTGGCTGGCCGAACGCAGGGCGTGTATGTGACGTCAAACCAGGAACGAACGCCCTGAGCTGATCGCAATCTGTGAGTAGGTCTGGAGCTACTCAGAAACTCCTAAGAATTTTCTATTCGCAATTCTGCTAATCTTTCGTTCGCTATTCTGCTAAGCTAAGGTACCCTCCCAGAGGGCGGCGGCCTAGCGTGTGCAATGCTGCTAAAAGTAGCTAGCGAGCGAACAACTCGGAATGACCCCCATGGTTTTGCCCAACTGCTAACAAATTTGCTGCTGCGATGAACTCTGAATTACGCCCTAAGTTCAGTATAACACCGGGCTTCTATCACACTTTGAAGCCAGAAAACAGAAGATAATCTAAATAAATCCAGTTTATCATAAACTGGTTATAACAGTATAATATTTAATTTGTGTCCAATCTGTACATATAATAAAACTGTAAAGGTGTGTACACACGGTGAGATATTTTCTTTCGATTTTGACTATATAGTCAAAATCACAAGAAAAGTTAGTGCAGATCGCAAGGTGAAAGTCACCTTGCGATTCCGATTCTATCCCGATGCGCGGTCCCGCCAGGTCGGCATCGCAAGAAAAGATAGACTGTGCAGGCAAGTCAATCCTTGCTAGATCGGTGTACTATCTAGTTCATCTCACATGTCAATGACCTCTCACATATTCCAAAATCTCACATAAGCCAAAATCTCACATAAACCAAAATCTCACATAAGACAAAATCGTAAGCACACATTGGGGGTAATTCTGAGTTGATCGCAGCAGCAAAGTTGTTAGCAGTTGGGCAAAACCATGTGCACTGCAGGGGGGTAGATATAACATGTGCAGAGAGAGTTAGATTTGGGTGTGGTGTGTTCAATCTGCAATCTAAATTGCAGTGTAAAATAAAGAAGCCAGTATTTACCCTGCACAGAAACAATATAACCCACCCAAATCTAACTCTCTCTGCACATGTTACATCTGCCCCACCTGCAGTGCACATGGTTTTGCCCAACTGCTAACAAAAATCCTGCTGCGATCAACTCAGAATTACCCCTATAGTCCATATCTCAAGAAAGTTAGTCAAACTTGGTGGTGCTGGGCTCCGGGGAGTTCAAGGGAAATCGCAAGTGAAAATCGGGCATAGCAAGGATCTCACCGTGTGTACACACCCTAAGGGTTGTGTCTGTACGTAGCAATTTTTTTTGTTTTTAGAAATACATTTCTAGGGACTGTTCATGAGCTATGGAGACGGAATTTTTTTTTGTGTGAATTTTTAGCTGTCTCTCTGCTCGTCACGGCATCACGCTACAACTACTGGATGTTATACAATTCACTGTTGTATAGCTTAGTGGCCTAGAAGTACACTGAGGTATGTATGATCTCAATGTGATATCAGGGAGAGGAGCAAAATAGGAAAAAAACTGACGATTGACACTTTGCACACTGAAAGTTGGTGTTCTGAAACATGCTTCTGCGGAACCTGACTCCACCCAAGTTATGCAACGGAACCCGACTTACAGTGACTGAGACCGGAACCTAATTGGGACAGAAATTCTTTTTTTTTATACAATCTATTTTTAATTAATATAGAAAAAGCAAATAAACAGTCAAGAGCCGTCAAGGCTGCAAACAGATAAACACAAAATCAATCAATATTCCAATGAACATAACTATACAATCAGAGATGCAGTTGTCAGTATAAAAAACATAATATAAACAGACAGCATCAATACAACTATATAGAGAATACTGATTAAGATAAATAAAAGCAATAAAAGACAGAAAAGATAAAAGTAGAAAGACATAAGACAAAGAGGGGGATGAGAAGTACACGATGACGTTTACAGAGCATCAGATAGGGGGGGAAACTAGATGGGCCTGAAATTCTAACCGGATCTGGCGCAGGTGAGACTGTGTTTATACCACGCATACCCCTTATCCGCAACAATTTTCCTTTTCAATTCAAGCGCCTGCAGTTTCCTGTAAGTAGGGCCGTCTTAACAGCAGTGTAGGCCCCTGGGCACAGCAATGCACTGGGCTCCCTACCCATCCTCCAGCGGTAGGGGTGGGGGTGCTATCAGTGGCAACTTTGATGTCCCTCGGGCGGTAGGGGGTGTTCTATCTTCCGCTCAGCATGTAGGACCTGGAGCAGTAATTTCTGCTAATTACTCCTTTACTGCACAGATGGGGCTAAACTGTAGAGGGGGCATTGGGTTGAATGAAGAAGCCCTGGTACATGACTTCCATGGTGGTAGGCGTAGGGAAGGGGTGGATAGTGGAGTGGGCTTAATATTTATAATTTTCCAGTGGGAGGGTAGCTTGCTTGACTGCAGATATCTCAAGTTCCTGAAAATATATTTCATAGCTTTGAATGGGATAAAAAAAAACTAGAGAGTCCGACCTTTCAGGAGGTTCTGGGGACTTGTGGATCAGAGTTTAGAAGTCAGAGCAATTCACCAACGGAAATCTAAAACTGCATATTAGGCATGTGGAGCTGGAGCGGGGACCAGCTGCTGGAAGGCTGATATCTCTGGTTCTGGGCATAGTAGAGACAAGCTGCCAGTTTCCACCAAAAGGGGAGAGTCTCAGCTTTTGGATTATATGCTCAGAAAAAATCTAAGTCAGACAGAACCCGACATATCTGGCTGGGAAGAGCAATTAACAGGCTTAGATGGGGACCACTGCTTTCAAGTCGGATATCTCAAGTTCCCCAGGTCCAATTTTCAAAAATCTGGTACCCCTGGAAAGAGGGGACCCTCAGCTATCAGCCTAGGGCCCTTATACTCATGGGGCCCTTGGGCAAGAGCCCATATGAAAAGACGGCCCTGCCTGTAAGCACCTGCTTCGCTATGACGATCAACAAGTCGCAAACGCTCAGAGCTGCAGGCATATATCTCAGGACCAGCTGCTTCTCCCATGGGCAGCTTTACGCAGCTCGCTGACGAGTTAGTAGCCCCAACCATCTTTTTGTGTTAATCCCTGAAGGAAAAACTGCAAATATTGTTTACAAAGAAACATTGGGGGTAATTCCAAGTTGATCGCAGCAGGAAATTTTTTTAGCAGTTGGGCAAAACCATGTGCACTGCAGGGGAGGCCGATATAAGATGTGCAGAGAGAGTTAGATTTGGGTGGGTTATTTTGTTTCTGTGCAGGGTAAATACTGGTTGCTTTATTTTTACACTGCAAATTAGATTGCAGATTGAACACACCACACCCAAATCTAACTCTCTCTGCAAATTTTAAATCTGCCTCCAAATGCAGTGCACATGGTTTTGCCCAGTTGCTAAAAAATGTCCTGCTGCGATCAACTTGGAATTACCCCCATTGTGATCAAGGTGTACTGTGTAAAATGTACAGTACATCACAATATTAGATGGCACTACTGTTTTTGTAAAATGAGTTCCACTGAGCAATGACAGACATCCACGTGAGTGAGGCCGCAGGCAAATGCCATAAGTTCTAGTGTTTCAGAGTAGTCAATCAGTATTTGAACAAACAGTCCTTTATACAGCACATACATAGCAGTTGTTATCATCCTAATACATTGGTTATTTATGAACCTGTAAATTATTGTCAGGTAGATATTAGCTGATATTTAACACAATCCTAATGCTGACAACAGTTCTCACCTATCGATTCGGGGTATGCTAGTAAGTGTCCTTGTTCAGTGCATCTGACACTTGTAGTACTTATAATGCAATACAGGTTGAGTATCCCATATCCATATATTCCGAAATACGGAATATTCCGAAATACGGACTTTTATGAGTGAGAGTGAAATAGTGAAACCTTTGTTTTTTTGATGTCTCAATGTACACAAACTTTGTTTAATACACAAAGTTATTAAAAATATTGTATTAAATGACCTTCAGGCTGTGTGTATAAGGTGTATATGAAACATAAATGAATTGTATGAATGTAGACACACTTTGTTTAATGCACAAAGTTATAAAAAATATTGGCTAAAATGACCTTCAGGCTGTGTGTATAAGATGTATATGTAACATAAATGCATTCTGTGCTTAGATTTAGGTCCCATCACCATGATATCTCACTATAGCATGCAATTATTCCAAAATACGGAAAAATCCCATATCCAAAGTACCTCTGGTCCCAAGCATTTTGGATAAGGGAGACTCAACCTGTATTGGTAAAGGCATATGTTAGATAAAGCATTGCAGAAAAAATTTGCATTATCAATTCAACAGTATTGTAAATAAACAGACATTTGGATGGAGAGAGAGAAAGGGATAGAACAGAGTCAGGATATGGAAAGTGTCTCATTACTTCTGCTGTCTGCTGTTTGCACACATTGGACAACGGGTGAGAGAGTGTTGACTACACAATCCTAGGAGAGGGAGAAAAAAAAACCAGATGCTGCTACTGTCTGTACCTAAGTGACTGTTATATTACCTAGATATGTATTTTTGAATAATATATATAATTGCGAAAATTTGCATTTCACATCAACAATGTGATTTTCACATGTATTTAATACTGTTTTAAATGTTATCTGTATACACCACTTTATGGTATTTTTAGAGGGTAACATAATGAAAGCTACGTTTTATTCATTTTTTCATACTTTTTTTTTTCTTTTCAGTATCTGAGAGTCTTTCTGTGTATTACAGGGTTGTTTCGGGTAAACTCTGAAGAGAACTCCCTGGTGTCAGAAGTGGGATCAGATGTGCTATTGCCTTGTACTGTGTCGCCGCCATTGAGCGCTAAGGGGCTGGAGGTGCGCTGGTTCCACGATCAGCTCCACATTGTAGCCTTCTTGCTTAAAGATGGACGTGAGGACCGACAGCAACAGAACGCAGATTACCGTGGCAGAACTTTCCTGGAGGGGGGGCCTGACAGTGGAAACTTGTCACTTATTCTGCGCAAGGTCCGTCTCTCCGACGCCGGGAGATACCACTGCTTTGTAGAGAACAGCACGGCTGAATTCTTTGAGGAAGCCATCCTGGACCTTAATGTCGTGGGTTAGTCACAGCAAAGGTTTAGTATTCAGAAATAATGGGGGGGGGGTGTTGCTGTCACTGTCCACCCTCATCGCCATTTCTCTTTCCCTGGTGATATTTTCTACTTCTAGATCCAAAACGGTGTTCCAGGATTCAGACTAGACCCAAATTCATCCACAAAAACTTGTGCCAAGTCACCGCAACTCCAAATCCCAAAGTTAGTGATAAAATGCCGTAGTTATGCTTGGGGTAGAACCTCTCAGTGTCACCTGGGCTTCTACAAAACATTCCTCAAAATACTGTATATTCACTATTTAGAAATCAGCCCTTGGGCCCCACAAATAGTTCTCATTGCACTTTATGTAAGAGCAGGGCTATCTATTTCCACTTATGGCCATTCACCTTTCCTTATCTCATCCCTTTCCGGCAAACCCTTTACCATTCCTACACAACTCTCAGTGAAGATTTTGGGTCCTAACTTTGCTTCTGACCCTCTGTATCTCACAGGCCTGGGATCACCCCTGCTCATAGCTGTTGGGCTACATGACAGCGCTGTGGTTGTCTCCTGCTCCTCGTCTGGCTGGTTTCCGGAGCCCAGAACGGTCTGGAGAAGAAAGGATGGAGATGCGGTGCCGGCAGATCTAGAGACACAGAAGGACCATGCTAATGGACTCTACACTGTACAGAGCAGAATTCTGCTGAATGCCTCCTCAGAAGACCAGGTCTACTGTGGACTGAGACATGCCGTGACCGGGAAGGAGACTGGTCTCTATGTCACAGTCTCAGGTGTGTAAAAGTCAAAAGAAAAGAATCCTCAATAAGGCTCTTAGGGGGTCTATTTACTAAGCCTTAAAGTACCAGCCAATCAGTTCCTAACTGTCATTTTTCAAACACAACCTGTAACATGGCAGTTAGGAGCTGTTTGGTTGGTACTTTATCTCCGTCCACTTTATCTCTCTAAGGGGGACATTTACTAAGCAGTGATAAGAGCGGAGAAGTGAGCCAGTGGAGAAATGCCCATGGCAACCAATCAGCACTGAAGTAACATCTATACTTTGCATACTATAAAAGTATACAGAGCTGCTTCTCCACTGGCTCACTTCTCCGCTCTTATCACTGCTTAGTAAATGTCCCCCTAAGGCTTAGTGAATACTGTACACCCGTTAGTATGTTAAAAAGACATAATCAACTGTAAAGGGAGAATACCTCACATAGGTAAGAGGGGAAAAAGAGAACCCCTGAAACAAAACCAGGAGATACTTTTATGGGGATCCCCCGAAAACATAATAAATATGCCTCAAGCTGAATTCAGTATACAGTAGTGCTGCTGGCAGGGAACCAATCCCCAGTGCTGGTGGTACATCTTGCTGCCTGTATTACTCTATGTGGAACAAAGCTCCAGAAACACAACATCCAGAACGCAATGAATCACAATGATAAATATATAAATTCCAAGGTAACAAGTAAGGGAAAAAAATATGCTGAAAAATATCCTGTTTCCCAGTGTTTAGAGATCCAGAGGAGGAAGGAGAGCTGCGGAACGTGAGCTAGCAGAGTATCCTGTTACTATCCAGCGGCTCTCCGCTCCAGTACAATGACAGGAAGAGATGATATAGCAGCAAGGCTATACCATAATATAAGTCTCCCAGTATGGGGGACAATAAATGCATAAAAAAGTACAAAACATATATAGACTCAATTCTGCTATCTTAAGTATGTACAATGGCCCTCATTCCGAGTTGATCGCTAGCTGCCGTTGTTTGCTGTGTAGCGATCATTTAAAAAAACTGCAAAACTACGCATGCGTATGGGCCGCAATGGGCACGCGCGGCGTATGGGTACAAAGAGCATCGTTGTTTTGCACTGCTTCTAGTGACGATTCCATTCGCACAGCCGATCGCAAGGAGATTGACAGGAAGTGGGAGTATATGGGTGTCAACTGACCGTTTTCTGGGAGTGTTTGGAAAAACGCAGGCGTATCCATGCGTTTGCAGGGCGGGTGTCTGACGTCAATTCCGGGACCTTCATCGCAGCAATCATCGCACAGAATAAGTAACTACAGGGCTGGTCTTGTTTTGCACAAAATGTTTTTGTGTCGCTCGGTTGTACAGGCGTTCGCACACTTGCAAAGCGAAAATACATTCCCCCGTGGGCGGCGACTATGCATTTGCACGGCTGCTAAAAGTAGCTAGCGAGCGATCAACTCAGATTGAGGGCCAATGTCTCCACTGATGCAACTACAGACAGCGCAATAGTGCAACAAACAGACTAACGTGTTTCGCTTTATTACACACATGTTGTTTAGAGCCATAGGGGTAAATTTACTAAAGCTTCTAAAACAGAATATTGGTGATGTTGCCCATAGCAACCAATCAGTAGCGGATCTTGCCACGGGCAAGCAGGACTTTTGCCCGGGGCGCCGCCTTCCGGAGGGCGCCGGCGCCATCCGGAGGGCGCCGCACCATGGCAAGATCCGCTGCTGCTGTGGTGCCCCCCGCTGCCCTGTGAAGGGAAACTAGACGCTACGCATCTAGTTTCCCTTCGTGGGCTGCCCGCTGTGAAGGGAAACTAGACGCTACGCGTCTAGTTTCCCTTCCTGGAGAGGACCTTAACTGTAATGATGTGCGGTGCGCGTTGACGTCATCGCGCACCGCACAGCAAAAGTCCTCTCCACGAAGGGAACCATTCATCAGATGTGTATCTTGGTCCCAGTTTTGCATGTAGTGCTAATAGGAAAGGATGTTTTCACCTGCGAGCCGCATTTCTGTAAGTGCCTCTTATAGCAGAGGTGTATCAGTTACTCTGAGCCGTTACTGTGCCATGAGTCACCGCGGAATACCAGAATAGCGCCTCCTGTGCTGTCACCTTTAATCCGTCTTCCTCCCAGATATGTTCTGTTCCTAGTTTTACCTCGGCACAAACGGCTGACAGCACTTCCTGTAACAGGCGACATGTTATAATAAGATTTTACTCACCGGTAAATCTATTTCTCGTAGTCCGTAGTGGATGCTGGGAACTCCGAAAGGACCATGGGGAATAGCGGCTCCGCAGGAGACTGGGCACAATTAAAGAAAGCTTTAGGTCACTTGGTGTGCACTGGCTCCTCCCACTATGACCCTCCTCCAAGCCTCAGTTAGGACATTGTGCCCGGACGAGCTGACACAATAAGGAAGGATTTTGAATCCCGGGTAAGACTCATACCAGCCACACCAATCACACTGTATAACTCGTGATACAATACCCAGTTTAACAGTATGAAAACAACTGAGCCTCTCAACAGATGGCTCAACAATAACCCTTTAGTTAGGCAATAACTATATACAAGTATTGCAGGCAATCCGCACTTGGGACGGGCGCCCAGCATCCACTACGGACTACGAGAAATAGATTTACCGGTGAGTAAAATCTTATTTTCTCTGACGTCCTAGTGGATGCTGGGAACTCCGAAAGGACCATGGGGATTATACCAAAGCTCCCAAACGGGCGGGAGAGTGCGGATGACTCTGCAGCACCGAATGAGAGAACTCAAGGTCCTCCTCAGCCAGGGTATCAAATTTGTAGAATTTTGCAAACGTGTTTGCCCCTGACCAAGTAGCAGCTCGGCAAAGTTGTAAAGCCGAAACCCCTCGGGCAGCCGCCCAAGATGAGCCCACCTTCCTTGTGGAATGGGCTTTTACTGATTTAGGATGCGGCAGTCCAGCCGCAGAATGCGCCAGCTGAATTGTGCTACAAATCCAGCGAGCAATAGTCTGCTTAGAAGCAGGAGCACCCAGCTTGTTGGGTGCATACAGGATAAATAGCGAGTCAGTTTTCCTGACTCTAGCCGTCCTGGAAACATACATTTTCAAGGCCCTGACTACGTCCAGTAACTTGGAATCCTCCAAGTCCCAAGTAGCCGCAGGCACCACAATAGGTTGGTTCAAGTGAAAAGCTGATACCACCTTAGGGAGAAACTGGGGACGAGTCCTCAATTCTGCCCTATCCATATGGAAAATCAGATAAGGGCTTTTACATGACAAAGCCGCCAATTCTGACACACGCCTGGCTGAAGCCAAGGCCAATAACATGACCACTTTCCACGTGAGATATTTTAGATCCACGGTTTTAAGTGGCTCAAACCAATGTGATTTTAAGAAACTCAACACCACGTTGAGATCCCAAGGTGCCACTGGAGGCACAAAAGGGGCGGAATATGCAGCACTCCCTTAACAAACGTCTGAACTTCAGGTAGTGAAGCTAGTTCTTTCTGGAAGAAAATCGACAGAGCCGAGATCTGTACCTTAATGGAGCCTAATTTCAGGCCCATAGTCACTCCTGCTTGTAGGAAATGCAGAAATCGACCCAGTTGAAATTCCTCTGTTGGGGCCTTTTTGGCCTCACACCAAGCAACATACATCCGCCATCTGCGGTGATAATGCTTTGCAGTTACATCTTTCCTGGCTTTAATCAGCGTAGGAATGACTTCCTCCGGAATGCCCTTTTCCTTCAGGATCCGGCGTTCAACCGCCATGCCGTCAAACGCAGCCGCGGTAAGTGTTGGAACAGACAGGGCCCCTGCTGCAGCAGGTCCTGTCTGAGCGGCAGAGGCCATGGGTCCTCTGAGATCATCTCTTGAAGTTCCGGGTACCACGCTCGTCTTGGCCAATCCGGAACCACGAGTATTGTTCTTACTCCTCGTTTTCTTATTATTCTCAGTACCCTTGGTATGAGAGGCAGAGGAGGGAACACATAAACTGACTGGTACACCCACGGTGTTACTAGAGCGTCCACAGCTATCGCCTGAGGGTCCCTTGACCTGGCGCAATATCTCTCTAGTTTTTTGTTTAGGCGGGACGCCATAATGTCCACCTGTGGCCTTTCCCAACGGTTTACCAACAGTTGGAAGACTTCTGGATGAAGTCCCCACTCTCCCGGGTGTAGGTCGTGTCCGCTGAGGAAGTCTGCTTCCCAGTTGTCCACTCCCGGAATGAACACTGCTGACAGTGCTAAGACGTGATTTTCCGCCCATCGGAGAATCCTTGTGGCTTCTGCCATCACCATCCTGCTTCTTGTGCCGCCCTGTCGGTTTACATGGGCGACTGCCGTGATGTTGTCTGATTGGATCAGTACCGGCTGGTTTTGAAGCAGAGGCCTTGCCAGACTTAGGGCATTGTAAATGGCCCTCAGTTCCAGAATATTTATGTGTAGGGACGACTCCTGACTTGACCAAAGTCCTTGGAAATTTCTTCCCTGTGTGACTGCCCCCCAGCCTCGAAGGCTGGCATCCGTGGTTTCCAGGACCCAGTCCTGTATGCCGAATCTGCGGCCCTCTTGAAGATGAGCACTCTGCAGCCACCACAGTAGAGATACCCTGGTCCTTGGAGACAGGGTTATCAGCCGATGCATCTGAAGATGCGATCCTGACCACTTGTCCAAGAGGTCCCACTGAAAGGTTCTTGCATGGAACCTGCCGAATGGAATTTTGCTTCGTAAGAAGCTACCATTTTTCCCAGGACTCGTGTGCAGTGATGCACCGATACCTGTTTTGGTTTCAGGAGGTCTCTGACTAGAGATGACAGCTCCTTGGCTTTCTCCTGCGGGAGAAACACTTTTTTCTGTTCTGTGTCCAGAACCATCCCCAGGAACAGTAGGCGTGTGGTAGGAACCAGCTGTGACTTTGGAATGTATAGAATCCATCCGTGCTGTTGTAGCACTTCCCGAGATAGTGCTACACCCGACCAACAACTGCTCCTTGGACCTCGCTTTTATAAGGAGATCGTCCAAGTATGGGATAATTAAAACTTCCTTTCTCGAAGGAGTATAATCATTTCTGCCATTACCTTGGTAAAGACCCTCGGTGCCGTGGACAGTCCAAACGGCAGTGTTTGGAATTGGTAATGGCAATCCTGTACCACAAATCTGAGGTACTCCTGGTGAGGATGGTAAATGGGGACATGTAGGTAAGCCTCCTTGATGTCCAGGGATACCATGTAATCCCCCTCCTCCAGGCTTGCAATAATCGCCCTGAGCGATTCCATCTTGAACTTGAATTTTTTTATGTATGTGTTCAAGGATTTCAAATATAAAATGGGTCTCACCGAACCGTCCGGTTTCGGTACCACAAACAGTGTGGAATAGTAACCCCGTCCTTGTTGAAGTAGGGGCACCTTGACTATCACCTGCTGGGAATAGAGCTTGTGAATTGCCTTTAGCACAGTCTCCCTGCCTGAGGGAGTTGTCGGCAAGGCAGATTTGAGGAAACGGCGGGGGGGAGACGCCTCGAATTCCAGCTTGTACCCCTGAAACACTACTTGAAGGATCTAGGGATCCACCTGTGAGCGAGCCCACTGGTCGCTGAAATTTTTGAGGCGGCCCCCCACCGTACCTGGCTACGCCTGTGGAGCCCCCGCGTCATGCGGTGGACTCAGAGGAAGCAGGGGAAGAATTTTGATTCTGGGAACTGGCTGACTGGTGCAGCTTTTTCCCTCTTCCCTCGTTTTACACGCTTGCATTTCTGAAGCCGAAAGGACTGTACCTGATAATACAGTGCTTTCTGAGGCTGTGAGGAAACCTAAGGTAAAAATTTTTCTTCCCAGCTGTTGCTGTGGATAAGAGGTCCCAGAGACCATCCCCAAACAATTCCTCACCCTTATAAGGCTCTATGTGCCTTTTAAAGTCAGCATCACCTGTCCAGTGTCGGGTCTCTAATAACCTCCTGACCGAATGGACATTGCATTAATTCTGGATGCCAGCCGGCAAAATATCCCTCTGTGCATCCCTCATATATAAGACGACGTCTTATGTTCGCAAACTAGTATCCCTGTTTGACAGGGTTACAGACCACGCTGCAGCAGCACTATCTGCAGGTCTCAGTCTAGTACCTGAGTGTGTAAATACAGACTTCAGGATAGCCTCCTGCTTTTTATCAGCAGGTACCTTCAAGTGGCCGTATCCTAAGACGGCAGTGCCACCTTTTTTGACAAACGTGTGAGCGCCTTATCCACCCTAGGGGATATCTCCCAGCGTAACTTATCCTCTGGCGGGAAAGGGTACGCCATCAGTGACTTTTTAGAAATTACCAGTTTCTTATCGGGGGAACCCACGCTTTTTCACACTTCATTCACTCATTTGATGGGGGAACAAAACACTGCCTGCTTTTTCTCCCCAAACATAAAACCCTTTTTTAGTGGTACTTGGGTTAATGTCAGAAATGCGTAACACATTTTTTATTTGCCGGGATCATGTAACGGATGTTCCTAGTGGATTGTGTATATGTCTCAACCTCGTCGACACTGGAGTCAGACTCCGTGTCGACATCTGTGTCTGCCATCTGAGGGAGCGGGCGTTTTTGAGCCCCTGATGGCCTTTGAGACGTCTGGGCAGGCGCGGGCTGAGAAGCCGGCTGTCCCATAGCTGTTACGTCATCCAGCCTTTTATGTAAGGAGTTGACACTGTCGGTTTATACCTTCCACCTATCCATCCATTCTGGTGTCGGCCCACAGGGGGCGACATCACATTTATCGGCATCTGCTCTGCCATCACATAAGCCTCCTCATCAAACGTGTCGACACAGCCGTACCGACACACCGCACACACACAGGGAATGCTCTGACTGAGGACAGGACCCCACACAGCCCTTTGGGGAGACAGAGAGAGAGTATGCCAGCACACACCAGAGCGCTATATAATTTAGGGATTAACACTATATTGAGTGAATTTTTCCCAATAGCTGCTTGTATATACAATATTGCGCCTAAATTTAGTGCCCCCCCCTCTTTTTTTAACCCTTTGAGCCTGAAAACTACAGGGGAGAGCCTGGGGAGCTGTCTTCCAGTTGCACTGTGAAGAGAAAATGGCGCCAGTGTGCTGAGAGAGATAGCTCCGCCCCTTTTTCACGGACTTTTCTCCCGCATTTTTATGGATTCTGGCAGGGGTATTTATCACATATATAGCCTCTGGGGCTATATATTGTGATATATATGCCAGCCAAGGTGTTTTTATTGCTGCTCAGGGCGCCCCCCCCCCAGCGCCCTGCACCCTCAGTGACCGGAGTGTGAAGTGTGCATGAGGAGCAATGGCGCACAGCTGCAGTGCTGTGCGCTACCTTGGTGAAGACTGATGTCTTCTGCCGCCGATTTTCCGGACCTCTTCTTGCTTCTGGCTCTGTAAGGGGGACGGCGGCGCGGCTCCGGGACTGAACACCAAGGCCAGTTCCATGCGGTCGATCCCTCTGGAGCTAATGGTGTCCAGTAGCCTAAGAAGCCCAAGCTAGCTGCAAGCAGGTAGGTTCGCTTCTTCTCCCCTTAGTCCCTCGCTGCAGTGAGCCTGTTGCCAGCAGGTCTCACTGTAAAATAAAAAACCTAATTATATACTTTCTTTCTAGAAGCTCAGGAGAGCCCCTAGTGTGCATCCAACCTCGGCCGGGCACAAAATCTAACTGAGGCTTGGAGGAGGGTCATAGTGGGAGGAGCCAGTGCACACCAGGTGACCTAAAGCTTTCTTTAATTGTGCCCAGTCTCCTGCGGAGCCGCTATTCCCCATGGTCCTTTCGGAGTTCCCAGCATCCACTAGGACGTCAGAGAAATTATAGTTATCGCGCTGTGTGTAAAGCATAGGCTATAAACATACTGTGTTATTAATATATATACTGTTATTATGTATATATACATTTAATAGGCTTTATTAGTAACTAGTACACACTAACAGCTACATTTTCTATTATAAATATTTTTTGCTAGATTATTTTACTTTTAGCTTATGGTTATAATGATTACCATTGCTTCTGTGTCATGTCATTGATTCCTTCAGATACAGATGGAGTCCTGCTCATATATGCCTTTAATGGGATTAATTGAGCCAGAGCAGTCAGACTGAATCCCCTGCTGTATTGTTCTCTCTGTATTGTATTGCAGCTGAGAACAATAGATGAAAGGTTTATGTTAATAAGCCTTGGTGCACCTAGGTGCAGCAGAGAAGGCTAGATGAGCGAGGCTCCATCTGTATAAATTGTTTTAAGAAGTTTAGGGGTCTATTTACTAAGCCTTGAATGGAGATAAAGTCGCTGGAGATAAAGTACCAGCCAATCGGCTCCTGTCATTTTACAAACCCAGCCTGTGACGTGGCAGTGAGGAGCTGATTGGCTGGTACTTTATCATCAGTGACTTTATCTCCATCCAAGGCTTATTAAATAGACCCCTTAGTGCCTATATATGTATATTACATTCACAGATGACCGATACATATTTGTTGACTTTTTCATCCATTTTTCATCAATGTGTTATCACTGTGCCGGCCTGGCGTGCAGTTCTGCCCACTGGTAATCAGAAGGATTACCAGGGACAGCAGAGAAGTTTCCCATAGCAACCACTCAGATTCCAGCTACCATTTATCTAGCACAGGCTGTGAATTGATAGTTATAAGCTAATTCCTTGCTACGGACAATTTCTCCACTTTATTTTCCTCAGAGATTTGATACACCTCCCCCATGTCCCCTACGTCCCCCAAGTTTATTTATAAGAGGAATTTCAAACAAGTTATTTAAACATAACAGCGCAGGTGGTTTAATTGGGGTGGGGGGCACAGGTGGAGGGAGCATAGATAACACATGGTATTAAGCTCAGAGGCGGCTCCCGCTCTCCCACCTGACAGCAGAAAACAATACACACACATCATACTAAGGGGTACATTTACTAAGCAGTGATCAGAACAGGGAAGTGAGCCAGTGGAGAAATTTCCCCATCAACCAATCAGTAGCTCTGTATATTTTTATAGTATGCAAATTATAGATGTTACTTCAGTGCTGATTGGTTGCCATGGGCAACTTCTCCACTGGCTCACGTCTCCGCTCTTATCACTGCTTAGTAAATGTACCCCTAAGTTAGAGTTCTGTCAAGTCTTCCTGTTAGTGTCACCTTCCTTGTGACTACTGTACTCTGTGTCCCGGTGATGGTCTCTCTTCTTCTTGTCCATATCACACAGATGCCATGTTTCCTCGTACCTCTTCCTGGGCGATCGGCTTCTGGCTACTCTTTTGTGTCATCATCATCGCCTCCCTAGTGGCGGTCTGGTTCTTCGTCTCAAAACGAAAGGAGAAAGGTAGTGTGGGACGCGGGAAGACCAATTAGGGCATTACGTAGTGCCGGAGCCATTTTGTCAGTTTTCTATTCAGTGTGTTGTGTTATATATGAAAGTCATACGTTAAGTCCCTGTGAAGTTCAGTGCTACATACTTTGAAAAAAATACACATAGTATACTACTGCTTAATTACTTACATGCCTCATACACGGTGGGGTCACATTATTATGACCACCGGCTAGAAGCCAGAGTCACCGCCGTGTGCAGCACAGACAGCGGCTAGACAGACTGAACTGTTGTTTTAGACACACGTCTGGTAACCCCCAGGTTCATTGTGACGGTGAGCTGCTCTGCTGTAGCGTGTCGGTCGGCCCTCACGCACCTTCCTAGCCGACGTTCACTTCTCACATCAATGGCACGTGGTTCTCCACAGTTTCCACGACGATTATTCGCAGTGGTGCCATTTGTCCAGTCACGATACACCGTCACCACAGCAGCACACGGACAGTCTACAAACTGCGCTGTGTCAGAAATACTGCCGCCTTTGGCCCGAAAGCCATCCTGAAATCACCCCTTTTACCCAAGACAGCAACGAGTGGTATGTGTGTAGACGGCCCATCACACACCTTATACACCCACCAAGCCAGTGCATGACACGTGACGTACTTCATGCCAACGTCACATGTAGGAGGTGGTCATAATAATGTGACTCGATGTGTAAAATGTAAGTGTATTTCATAAATCCACAGCAGTACATTCTGCTTGAAAATGCGGCCAAAACTCCAAAAATGGAGTATTCAGAGTTTGGGCCGCATTCCCATTTGCACAGAACTCTGGAATGAGATACTTTCTGCTCTACTGAGACACCGCAGATGTCTGAATGACATTACCCTCATTACCAATTTGTTATTTTTTTTTTATATTTTTGTCATTGCAGTGAGACAACTGATGATAAAGGATGACTGCATCGGTGAGTATTGCTCTGTCGCTATCGGTGGCTCCACTTCTTTGTTGCAACGTTAATCCCTAATTCCGGGCATGTTTGTCACTCTCGGGGGACCTGTGTCATGGCTAGGACCTGCTTATTATCAGTGATCAGGTGTCGGGGTGAGGCTCATTAAAGCGAGCCTGTTATCCTCACATAAAACATCAAATAAGACTATAGAGGAATACGTGCTAAACACATAATGCAACAGCTGTAATTACCAGTTCCGTACTCCCCCTAACACAGCGGCCGCCCCGGTCTCCTGACTCACTGCTAGGCCGGAGTCATTGGCCCATGGGCTGACAGGCCCGCAGTAACAGCAGATGATAAAACGGCAAATAACACAAACATTAAGCCTGTGTGCATTACACAATATGGAATACGTTCCATAGACAGGCCAACACACTGGACCCATTTCATGTTGCTGTATCAGGGTCTGGGCCTACGTCTTCTTTAAACCTATGTGAAAGTTGTGAGACGAGCTTGTGTGTATAGTAACTCTGTATCCGCCTGTGGGTGTGTTTGTGGCTGGGTGTCTGCACCTGCTGGGACAATGCGGCGTATGACCTATATTACTGATGTGTATCACAGTCATAGGGGCTGCGGCTGAGGGCAGGTTGCATCAAGCCTTTAAGGGGCATATTTACTAAAGTGCGGGTTTTTAGAAATGGAGCGGTTGCCTATAGCAACCAATCAGATGCTACTTATTTATCTAGCACATTTTAGAAGATAATAGCTTGAATCTGACTGGTTGCTACGAGCAACAGCTCTACTTCTAAAAACCAGCAATTTCGTAAATATACCCCTTGGAGAGAAATAAAGTGGAGAAGTTGCCCAAAACAAGGAATCAGCTCCTCTTGATCCAAGGCTTGATATCCAAATCTAACTCTCTCACATGTTACATCTGCCCCCCCTGCAGTGCACATCGCGCGTGCGCACTGCGCACCATACGCATGCGCACAAGTGCCGATTTTCAGCCTGCTCGCTCCGCTGGGAACAACGGCAGCTAGCGATCAACTTGGAATGACCCCCATGGTTTTGCCCATCTGCTAACAACTTTGCTGCTGCGATCAACTCTGAATTACCCCCTAGGTGCGGCAGCACAAAGACCGGTTACGGTGCCCTGCGCCTAGTTAGCGACCTCCAGGGTGTTATTTGCAAACATAGATGCAAAGTGCATTAATTCATGGCGAATAATCAGCTTTGGCTGAGGGGAGGACTAAGCACCACTAATAGGTTAGACGTATTGGCGGCTGTACTTGTGTTGTATTGCTACCGTATGACAGTCCTGGTTTCCCGTGGCCTTGTCGGTAACAGGCCTGCCTTGGTCAGATCACGGCCCTGCCCTGAGTTACGCAGATACTTTATATTGGAGAAGGCAGGCACTGGTTCATTCTCGTTACAGCCGGATGGTGAAGGGTTTTGTTGCTTTTCTAGTTAAGCTGTGGAATTGCAGTGCAATAAAATAAACTCGCCAGTAATCCCTGTAGTCTGCCAGTGTTTGTCCACCGTTCTCACCTTTAGTATGGAAGCAGCCTAGAGTACACATTGCTGCTTCTGTTCTGACAAAGCTAAATGATATTATGTAATAAAAATGAATGATCCATATACACAGGTGAGGCTACCAGGGTGTGTGCGCATAGGGGGCGGATTGCTGCTTCAAGACCCTTTGGCGCCCCGGGCGGAAAATGGGGGGCGTGGCTTCATACAGGGGGCGTGATCAGTTACGTTCCCTGTACAGTGGAGTAGCGCCGCTGAAAAATATTTACTATCCCCGCTCCCGTCCGCTGCAGATCTCCGCCGGCGCCGCTCCTTTCCTCGGATGACAGACACTAGAGGTCAATTATGACCCCTAGCGTCTGTCAGTCCCACAATGCTGTGCGGTGCGCGATGACGTCACCGCGCACCGCACAGCAATGGTCCTCTACACAAAGGGAAACTAGACGCGTAGCGTCTAGTTTCCCTTCACAGTGGGGGACAGCGGGACCAGCGGGGGATACAGCGGGCAGCTGGGGGCACACAGCAGTAGCGGATCTTGCCATGGTGCGGCGCCCTCCGGAAGGCGGCGCCCCGGGCAAAAGTCCTGCTTGCCCGTGGCAAGATCCGCTACTGGGGCCACGCTCTGCCCCTCCAGGTCCAACTCCTGTCCTGTGTATCCCCACTTCGACGCTCTATACCGGCGATGAGCTCAGGGTCTCGGCCAGATGTGGGTGTTTGCACATCAGCACAAAGAAGTGTTCCTCGCCGTTCCGCAGGGGGATTCAGTTGCATTGTGCGCTTATGGCTCCCAATAGTTCAAGGACTGTGGGTCGGGAGGGGGCACGTAAGAAGCGTAAAGGTGTGTTTAGGCAAATGCCACTCAGCCAGATCACCACACAGATGTATACGTTTTGGTCAGGGGGTGTATATACTCTAATGATTAGCCAAACCTCTGTGGAGACTGGCCACACCCCTACACATAGGCCCATACCACTGCATTCCCCCGGTGGACCCTTCATGCCCCAGTCCGACACTGTCTCCTGGTGTATCCCAGGCATATATACTACTGGCCAGTGTAGACAGGGAGACAAAGCTGTCTCTGTATAAAGATACATTTTGGTCCATGTTTTGTGTATATGTATGAAGGGGGGTGTACCGGGCACTCTGAAACTCCCCCTAAAGTGTGCCACTGCAGCATGCCTGTAACAGAGCAGATCAGGCCATTGCATTTGAGCTGCTTACAATTACTGTAGATCAGTGGTTCTCAAACTCGGTCCTCAGGACCCCACACAGTGCATGTTTTGCAGGTAATCCAGCAGGTGCACAGGTGTATTAATTACTCACTGACACATTTTAAAAGGTCCACAGGTGGAGCTAATTATTTCACTTGCGATTCTGTGAGGAGACCTGCAAAACATGCACTGTGTGGGGTCCTGAGGACAGAGTTTGAGAACCTGTGCTGTAGATGAAGATCACTGTGCAACATTTTGGAAGCCTGGAAATGGTGTCAGTGAACCTTTCTGAATTAGAAATAATACACACAGTATCCAGGGCAATAGGTATAATTATACTTTACACGCAGTATTGTGGTTACACCTTTTCCTACCTTCCGCGTTTGTTATCTTTTTATCTTGCAGTTTGACCAATTCACATTCATATCTTTTGACATTTTAAAAAGTATACCCAATAAAGGGCATGCATTAAATATTAATCATCTACAGCCCTGGATGCATTCCAATAAAAAGCCTCACGCGTTCTGCTATTTCTCTGATTACTGATTTATGAGGTGAAGTGTAGTCACCCCCCCTCCTCCCCCCCCCACACTGGCAATCGGACACACTAGTGAGACTGATAAATGCTGGGGATGAGGGTTATGTATCATGTCACTCTCAGTATCAAATCATAAGACTCCAGTGCGGCCCAATACTGTATATCTCCCTCAGCCACAGGATGTGGTGAGAAGGCCGCCCCAGCCTCTATTTCCTGTGGCAATAGTATTACACTGAAGCAGTCGGACTTAATCCCCTGCTGTATTGTCCTCTCTGTATTGTATTGCGGCTGAGAACAATAGATGAAAGGTTTATGCTAATAAGCCTTGGTGCACCTAGGTGCAGCAGAGAAGGCTAGATGAGCAAAGCTCCATCTGTATAAGTTGTTTTAAGAAGTTTAGGGGTCTATTTACTAAGCCTTGGATGGAGATAGAGTACCAGCCAATCAGCTCCTGTCATTTTTTTCAAACCCAGCCTGTGACATGGCAGTTAGTAGCTGATTGGCTGGTACTTTATCTCTGTCCAAAGCTTAGCAAATAGACCCCTGAGCCGCAAGTACTTTCCTGCACTCTACCTGTATGTATGTGCTGCACTCCGGTATCTATGTCTGATATATGCTGTCTGTGTTCTATTTTCAGAGCGCCTGAGACGTGAGATTGGTGAGTGTCTCCACTGGAATAATATAATTGTACGATTGGAATAATAAAGATGCAAGTGACGCAACATGGTAATATGAGCGTGTTTTGTTTTTTTAAAGTGTGCATTGGTCAAACCCCCACCGCTACTTAGCACTAGTAAATGCGAATACCTGCGTTCACCCTGAATACACCGATTAATGGCTAATGATTCATTATTAACCATCGCTATATGTACCACGTCAGTGATATATACTGGGTGTAGCTATTCCCAGCAGAGTAATGCTGGCTACACACTGTATAAGAATCGGGCTGAAGAGACGTATATCAGATTATTGTTCCGTTGGAGCGAATCAGCTGGCACGGCCCGCTGCGGGGCACTTGTAGGTAAGATTGAGCAATGATCCTGCCGCTTATGCAAGGCCTGATTCATTGTTGTACGCAAACTTGATGGTTTTGTGTGAACATCGGTCATCGTAACAGCATAGCGCGCCCATTGGAAGCCTATGGGGATGCTTTGCGATCGGAAATGGAGGGAATGCTTCATATTCCCAGGTAACCCCCACGAAAACTCCAGATAATCTTCAAAAATAGGCCCCTAAAGCTTCTGTGAATTGCTAGGCCTCATGTAGATGAAAATACCACAAATGTCATTTAATCACTGTATTTTTCTTTCTGTCCAGAATGGAGGAAAGTTTCTGTCAGAAAGGGTATGTATGTAAATCATTTTCTGCTCGCTTCTCCATTCTGTTGGTCGGCTTGCCTTCAGACCCCATTCCTGACATTACCCACTTACATCTTGTCTTGTCTCCGGTTTGATGACCATTTTATGTAACCAGCCTGTTACTGTAATCCTCACAGAATCCATGTTGTTTGATCCCCTCACCGCTTACTGGGGCCTGGTGGTCTCTCCGGACGGCCGTAACATTACAACCAGCGATGTGGCTTATCATGAATCCCAGTTGCCGGAGAGGTTTGACACGGAGCCTTGCGTACTTACTCAAGCCCCCATTTCCTCAGGCAGCCACTACTGGGAGACCGAAATCCGGGAGCAGAACGGAAAGTTCTGGTCGGTTGGTATAGCCAATCAGTCGGTGAGACGGACAGGGGGCCAGCGTGAGTGCCCCGAATCTGGAATATGGGCCATTAGGGCAACGGATGAGGGTTATTTGGCTCTCTCTGACCCTCATGAGCCCATCACGTTCTCCCAGTACTCCGTGCCGGGCGAGTCTAGCTTACTGAGTGACAGAGGAACGTATGAGCCTAGGCGAATACAGAGAGTGGGGACGTTTTTAGACTACGACAACGGAAAGGTCTCATTCTACGACGTGGAATCCTACGATCACCTCTACACCTTCACCCATGAATTCTCTGAGCCAGTTTATGGATTTTATTATGTTGGTACCGGGATCTCATTACGTTTGTGATAGTAGGAGGACTTGCAGCGGCTGGATGCATTATTGCCATCATATTGCCCAGGTTCATTCTGAACTCCTGCTCGGTTCCGTCAGTGAAACACTTCTTCCCGTCAGAGGGTCTCACTCATTGGGCCTGACTCCGAATCGCACGCAGAAGCTGACGCTTAATCGTCTTTTGCTGCAGTCATGCCTGCAGCTTTACACAATCCCCGTTACAAAGCCCTCCCCCTGCGTATATCCGTGCGTATGAATGGGAATGAAGGACTTAGACACTGACTTGCAAAATCTATAGATGCTCCTGTACTGTATGGTGAGATTATACAATGGCGGCAATGAGCTGGCGATACAGCACGGTGTCAGAATGAGCTGGCGATACAGCACGGTGTCGGAATGAGCTGGCGATACAGCACGGTGTCAACATGAGCTGGCGATACAGCACGGTGTCGGAATGAGCTGGCGATACAGCACGGTGTCGGCACTGAGCTGATGTAAAATTATGAGATTCGCAGGAGTAAAAGATAGGATAATACATACAATATATAATGTATAATCCATGGCGTAACTAAGGGGGTCATTCCGACCTGATCGGTGCTGTGCGTTTTTGCACAGCAGCCGATCAAGTCGGAACTGCGCATGCACCGCAGCCCCTGCGACACGGCCAGCGACGACTAACTCCCTGCCAGCTGCAGGAGCTGCGCTGGCCGGGAGTTACTCTACAAGTACAAAAGCATCGCCGCTGAGCGATGCTTTTGGACTTGTTTGGGCGGGGCCGACCTGACAGGCGGGGCGTCCCCTTGCACAGCTACGATCAGGTCGGAATGACCCCCTGAATACGGTCACTGTTTTTTATATTGTTGGCATGTAAAACAACACAGTATATGACACTTGGTATTTTCTATTATCGGTTAGAAATACGGTAGCAGACGTCTGGTGTCAGCGGCACATTACAGAAGTGTCACCTTTTGTGTTTAATCAAAAGTATCTCCCATCTGCATATATGTCTTTATTACCCACTGTGACCCGTTCCCACCGCCCACACCAAATGCCACCTGGTGCCCAAATGGTTAAAAAATCCCCTCACCTGACTTTCGTCTGCCGCATCCTCCGTCTCTGCCGCTCTCCAGCAGTCAGAAAGGATTTATCCAGCGCACTAAATAATTCAGGGAGCCAGCAGGGTGCCCACATACCAAGCCGAGAACAGCACTTATATATGTATACAGAATGTGATTATTATTATTACTGCTGTTTATTAGTCAGTGTCATTGTGACATTTGGATGTTTGTGTTAATACATTAAGTGCAAAAACTGCTCTTACCTAATAAAAGCAATCTGTGCAAAACAGTTTTATACAGAACACAATTGTGCTGCGTTTTGTAGATAGACTCTATATTGTGTGATACATTTTTTGTTTATTTATTTTGGTGGTATATTGTGATCACGGAGCAGCTCCTTCTACATTCACTGTGAGGAGCCCTGCTACACACTAATGGCAAGGAGAATATCATACACACGGACACTGCCACTAAGCTCCTCCTCCAACACTCACTGTGAGGAGCCCTGCTACACACTAATGGCAAGGAGAATATCATACACACGGACACTGCCACTAAGCTCCTCCTCCAACACTCACTGTGAGGAGCCCTGCTACACACTAATGGCAAGGAGAATATCATACACACGGCCACTAAGCTCCTCCTCTAACACTCACTATGAGGAGCCCTGCTACACACTAATGGCAAGGAGAATATCATACACACGGACACTGCCACTAAGCTCCTCCTCCAACACTCACTGTGAGGAGCCCTGCTACACACTAATGGCAAGGGGGATGTCATACACACGGACACTGCCACTAAGCTCCTCCTCCAACATTCACTATGAGGAGCCCTGCTACACACTAATGGCAAGGAGAATATCATACACACGGCCACTAAGCTCCTCCTCTAACACTCACTGTGAGGAGCCCTGCTACACACTAATGGCAAGGAGAATATCATACACATGGACACTGCCACTAAGCTCCTCCTCTAACACTCACTATGAGGAGCCCTGCTACACACTAATGGCAAGGAGAATATCATACACATGGACACTGCCACTAAGCTCCTCCTCTAACACTCACTATGAGGAGCCCTGCTACACACTAATGGCAAGGAGAATATCATACACATGGACACTGCCACTAAGCTCCTCCACTAACATTCACTGTGAGGAGCCCTGCTACACACTAATGGCAAGGAGAATATCATACACATGGACACTGCCACTAAGCTCCTCCTCTAACACTCACTGTGAGGAGCCCTGCTACACACTAATGGCAAGGAGAATATCATACACACTGCCACTAAGCTCCTCCTCCAACACTCACTGTGAGGAGCCCTGCTACACACTAATGGCAAGGAGAATATCATACACATGGACACTGCCACTAAGCTCCTCCTCTAACACTCACTATGAGGAGCCCTGCTACACACTAATGGCAAGGAGAATATCATACACACGGCCACTAAGCTCCTCCTCTAACACTCACTGTGAGGAGCCCTGCTACACACTAATGACAAGGAGAATATCATACACACAGACGCGGCCACTAAGCTCCTCCTCTAACACCCACTGTGAGGAGCCCTGCTACACACTAATGGCAAGAATATCATACACATGGACACTGCCACTAAGCTCCTCCTCTAACACTCTACTGTGAGGAGCCCTGCTACACACTAATGGCAAGGAGAATATCATACACACTGCCACTAAGCTCCTCCTCCAACACTCACTGTGAGGAGCCCTGCTACACACTAATGGCAAGGAGAATATCATACACATGGACACTGCCACTAAGCTCCTCCTGTAACACTCACTATGAGGAGCCCTGCTACACACTAATGGCAAGGAGAATATCATACACACGGCCACTAAGCTCCTCCTCTAACACTCACTGTGAGGAGCCCTGGTACACACTAATGACAAGGAGAATATCATACATACAGACGCGGCCACTAAGCTCCTCCTCTAACACTCACTGTGAGGAGCCCTGCTACACACTAATGGCAAGGAGAATATCATACACATGGACACTGCCACTAAGCTCCTCCTCTAACACTCACTGTGAGGAGCCCTGCTACACACTAATGGCAAGGAGAATATCATACACACGGCCACTAAGCTCCTCCTCCAACATTCACTATGAGGAGCCCTGCTACACACTAATGGCAAGGAGAATATCATACACACGGACACTGCCACTAAGCTCCTCCTCTAACACTCACTATGAGGAGCCCTGCTACACACTAATGGCAAGGAGAATATCATACACATGGACACTGCCACTAAGCTCCTCCTCCAACATTCACTATGAGGAGCCCTGCTACACACTAATGGCAAGGAGAATATCATACACACGGCCACTAAGCTCCTCCTCTAACACTCACTGTGAGGAGCCCTGCTACACACTAATGACAAGGAGAATATCATACACACAGACGCGGCCACTAAGCTCCTCCTCTAACACTCACTGTGAGGAGCCCTGCTACACACTAATGGCAAGGAGAATATCATACACATGGACACTGCCACTAAGCTCCTCCTCTAACACTCACTGTGAGGAGCCCTGCTACACACTAATGGCAAGGAGAATATCATACACACGGCCACTAAGCTCCTCCTCCAACATTCACTATGAGGAGCCCTGCTACACACTAATGGCAAGGAGAATATCATACACACGGACACTGCCACTAAGCTCCTCCTCTAACACTCACTATGAGGAGCCCTGCTACACACTAATGGCAAGGAGAATATCATACACATGGACACTGCCACTAAGCTCCTCCTCCAACATTCACTATGAGGAGCCCTGCTACACACTAATGGCAAGGAGAATATCATACACATGGACACTGCCACTAAGCTCCTCTAACACTCACTGTGAGGAGCCCTGCTACACACTAATGGCAAGGAGAATATCATACACACGGCCACTAAGCTCCTCCTCCAACATTCACTATGAGGAGCCCTGCTACACACTAATGGCAAGGAGAATATCATACACACGGACACTGCCACTAAGCTCCTCCTCTAACACTCACTGTGAGGAGCCCTGCTACACACTAATGGCAAGGAGAATATCATACACACGGCCACTAAGCTCCTCCTCTAACACTCACTGTGAGGAGCCCTGCTACACACTAATGGCAAGGAGAATATCATACACACAGACGCGGCCACTAAGCTCCTCCTCCAACATTCACTATGAGGAGCCCTGCCACACACTAATGGCAAGGAGAATATACACACGGACACTGCCACTAAGCTCCTCCTCTAACACTCACTATGAGGAGCCCTGCTACACACTAATGGCAAGGAGAATATAATACACATGGACACTGCCACTAAGCTCCTCCTCTAACACTCACTGTGAGGAGCCCTGCTACACACTAATGGCAAGGAGAATATCATACACATGGACACTGCCACTAAGCTCCTCCTCTAACACTCACTGTGAGGAGCCCTGCTACACACTAATGGCAAGGAGAATATCATACACATGGACACTGCCACTAAGCTCCTCCTCTAACATTCACTATGAGGAGCCCTGCTACACACTAATGGCAAGGGGGATGTCATACACACAGACGCGGCCACTAAGCTCCTCCTCCAACATTCACTATGAGGAGCCCTGCTACACACTAATGGCAAGGAGAATATCATACACACGGCCACTAAGCTCCTCCTCTAACACTCACTGTGAGGAGCCCTGCTACACACTAATGGCAAGGAGAATATCATACACACGGCCACTAAGCTCCTCCTCTAACACTCACTGTGAGGAGCCCTGCTACACACTAATGACAAGGGGGATGTCATAAACACAGACGCGGCCACTAAGCTCCTCCTCCAACATTCACTATGAGGAGCCCTGCTACACACTAATGGCAAGGAGAATATCATACACACGGCCACTAAGCTCCTCCTCTAACACTCACTGTGAGGAGCCCTGCTACACACTAATGGCAAGGAGAATATCATACACACGGCCACTAAGCTCCTCCTCTAACATTCACTGTGAGGAGCCCTGCTACACACTAATGACAAGGGGGATGTCATACACACAGACGCGGCCACTAAGCTCCTCCTCTAACACTCACTGTGAGGAGCCCTGCTACACACTAATGGCAAGGAGAATATCATACACACGGCCACTAAGCTCCTCCTCCAACATTCACTGTGAGGAGCCCTGCTACACACTAATGGCAAGGAGAATATCATACACATGGACACTGCCACTAAGCTCCTCCTCCAACACTTACTGTGAGGAGCCCTGCTACACACTAATGACAAGGAGAATATCATACACACAGACGCGGCCACTAAGCTCCTCCTCCAACATTCACTATGAGGAGCCCTGCTACACACTAATGGCAAGGAGAATATCATACACATGGCCACTAAGCTCCTCCTCTAACACTCACTGTGAGGAGCCCTGCTACACACTAATGCCAAGGAGAATATCATACACACGGACACTGCCACTAAGCTCCTCCTCTAATACTCACTGTGAGGAGCCCTGCTACACACTAATGGCAAGGAGAATATCATACACATGGCCACTGCCACTAAGCTCCTCCTCTAACACTCACTGTGAGGAGCCCTGCTACACACTAATGGCAAGGAGAATATCATACACATGGCCACTAAGCTCCTCCTCTAACACTCACTATGAGGAGCCCTGCTACACACTAATGGCAAGGAGAATATCATACACACGGCCACTGCCACTAAGCTCCTCCTCTAACACTCACTATGAGGAGCCCTGCTACACACTAATGGCAAGGGGGATGTCATACACACAGACGCGGCCACTAAGCTCCTCCTCCAACATTCACTATGAGGAGCCCTGCTACACACTAATGGCAAGGAGAATATCATACACATGGACACTGCCACTAAGCTCCTCCTCTAACACTCACTGTGAGGAGCCCTGCTACACACTAATGGCAAGGAGAATATCATACACACAGACGCGGCCACTAAGCTCCTCCTCCAACATTCACTATGAGGAGCCCTGCCACACACTAATGGCAAGGAGAATATACACACGGACACTGCCACTAAGCTCCTCCTCTAACACTCACTGTGAGGAGCCCTGCTACACACTAATGGCAAGGAGAATATCATACACACTGCCACTAAGCTCCTCCTCTAACACTCACTGTGAGGAGCCCTGCTACACACTAATGGCAAGGAGAATATCATACACACAGACACTGCCACTAAGCTCCTCCTCTAACACTCACTATGAGGAGCCCTGCTACACACTAATGGCAAGGGGGATGTCATACACACAGATGCGGCCACTAAGCTCCTCCTCTAACAATCACTATGAGGAGCCCTGCTACACACTAATGGCAAGGAGAATATCATACACACAGACACTGCCACTAAGCTCCTCCTCTAACACTCACTATGAGGAGCCCTGCTACACACTAATGGCAAGGGGGATGTCATACACACAGACGCGGCCACTAAGCTCCTCCTCTAACACTCACTACGAGGAGCCCTGCTACACACTAATGGCAAGGAGAATATCATACACATGGACACTGCCACTAAGCTCCTCCTCTAACACTCACTATGAGGAGCCCTGCTACACACTAATGGCAAGGAGAATATCATACACACAGACGCGGCCACTAAGCTCCTCCTCTAACACTCACTATGAGGAGCCCTGCTACACACTAATGGCAAGGAGAATATCATACACATGGACACTGCCACTAAGCTCCTCCTCTAACACTCACTGTGAGGAGCCCTGCTACACACTAATGGCAAGGAGAATATCATACACATGGACACTGCCACTAAGCTCCTCCTCTAACACTCACTGTGAGGAGCCCTGCTACACACTAATGGCAAGGATAATATCATACACACTGCCACTAAGCTCCTCCTCTAACACTCACTATGAGGAGCCCTGCTACACACTAATGGCAAGGGGGATGTCATACACACAGACGCGGCCACTAAGCTCCTCCTCCAACATTCACTGTGAGGAGCCCTGCTACACACTAATGGCAAGGAGAATATCATACACATGGACACTGCCACTAAGCTCCTCCTCCAACACTCACTGTGAGGAGCCCTGCTACACACTAATGGCAAGGAGAATATCATACACACGGACACTGCCACTAAGCTCCTCCTCCAACACTCACTGTGAGGAGCCCTGCTACACACTAATGGCAAGGAGAATATCATACACACGGCCACTAAGCTCCTCCTCCAACACTCACTGTGAGGAGCCCTGCTACACAATATAACAGTGAGGTGAATGTTATGACCACAGGCTTGATAACTGAATACATCTTCCTAACATAACAAAGTAAATAAACGACTGAAATGTAGACAATATGTACAATCCTGAGGTACCTATACATCTATCACGTGAGACATAAGTCAGACCCAAAGATGCAGTATTTCAGAAAAAGTCATTATTAAAATGACTCAGGAAGGTGGGGGCGACCAAACATATGACATCACAATGGGGAGGGGGGCACATGAATGTAGCAGTTAACAAATAAACACCTTTATTTATCAATGAGTGATAAATTTCACTGTGAGTGATAAATTGCACCAGCCAATCAGCTCCTAATTTCCATGTCACAGGCTGGGTTTGAAAAATGACAGGAGCGGATTGGCTGGTGTAATTTATCACTCACAGTGAAATTTATCACTCATTGATAAATAAGGGCATTTTAGTTTTAGAACCGAAACACTAACATCGTATTCAGGTGCAAACAGTACACCGACCTGCATCAGCCAATCAGCACTTATCGCTTGCACTTGAGATGTAGATAGATTCAGACGTGATATCACATGATATCTACTACATGGGTGGCATATAAAGGAACATAATTATCCTTAGTCTCACATGCGTCTCATTTTTCTGTATATACTGGTCCCATTACAGAAAGTAATCGGATCCTTATTCTCTAGAGAGCGTATTGTATATTATAATGAGTCACTGTGATCTTAGGATGCCGGAACTGTAATCACTCTGATATGATAATATTGTCTGAGTCATCACCGCCATCGCCAGGCCTATCTCTCGCACAGTCATTAGCATACCTGTTTAGACACTTTGTTATGTGAAATGATTGATATTATGTTACAATTATACGTAATTAGCATTGTGTTTACTAGACAATTATCATGTGCATTGCTTCTCATAAACATGACACGTTTACCGAACAGTGTTACAGGCGGCACCTACTGGTTACTGTACTGCATGGCACACCAGCTGCGAGCTACTAAGATTTATATAGCACCTGCACATTCTGTAGTGCTGTGTAAGCGCAGATGGTTTTGTTTACACCATGAAGACATCGTGAGGTATCGTTCTCTCTTTTACATAAACGGAGCCTGTCTTTATTTTTGTAACTTTTTTCTTTTCATTGCTCTTCTTTTCTTTGCTTTTCTTTTGCTTTTTGTTTTCATTGCTTTTCTTTTCATTGCTTTTCTTCTCAGACTACAGGGAAGTTTACGTTACGTGGCTGGAACGTTACAATGGGAACAGGCGCTTTTGAACGATTATCACTTGCAGGGGAACCCTAGCCAAACATGTTACCAATATTAAATTTTCAAATTATCCAACTATTAGAACCACAGGGGACACCTCCGCTTTGGTGCACTGTTGTTCCAGAGATACTCCATCCCACTTACTCAGGGATAACCGCTTGCCACGATAGCGACGGCGCTGTGATCAGTTGTGGAAAGCCACTGCTGAGGCTCAGCCAATTATCTGCTTTGGTAGCCTGAAGAACCTCAGTGGTGCAAGCGCTGACTGGTCACATGATGCTAAACTGGATCTCTCCCACCATGAAGGCGCGCACATGTGCTCCATTCGTACATTGGGGGTAATTCAGACCTGATCGCACGCTAGTTTTTTTCACTGCGCTGCGATCAGGTCAGAACTGCGCCTGCACCACACTGAGCAGGCGCGCCGCACGGGTACAAAGCGGATCGTTGCTGAGCGATGGGTTTAACAAAGAATACATTCGCACAGCCGATCGCAAAGGAGATTGACAGGAAGAGGGTGTTTGTGGGTGGCAACTGACCGTTTTCTGGGAGTGGTTGGAAAAACGCAGGCGTGTCCGAGCCTTTGCAGGGCGGGTGTCTGACGTCAATTCTGGAGCCGGACAGGCTGAAGTGATCGCAGTGGTTGAGTAAGTCCTGGGCTACTCAGAGACTGCAAAAGATCTTTTTGTACCGCTCGGCTGCACAAGCGTTCGCACACTTGCACAGCGAAAATGCACTCCCCTATAGGCGGTGACTATCTGATCGCAGCGCTACAAAAAATAGCTAGCGAGCGATCAGGTCTGAATGACCCCCATTGGCGGGAACTGTGCTGTATAGACACAGACACCTGTCCATATTTAGGGCCTAACGCTTAGCATGAAAGCCTTATGTATATGAGCTAGCGTTTACAGCCGTGGTTCCCACATTCCTGGATAACAGCACTCTTAAGGGCCCTACACACTGCGCGATGCGCCGCCGAGCTGCCCGACGGCGGATACGGCCAACAGGCGACATGGCGTGGGGCAGTGACGCGGGGAGTGAAGTTTCTTCACTCCCCCCGTCACCCGGCTCCATAGCAGTGCAGGCAAATATGGACGAGATCGTCCATATTGGCCTGCATGCACAGCCGACGGGGCACCAGCGATGAACGAGCGTGGGGCCGCACATCGTTCATCGCTGGTACCTCCACACTGAAAGATATGAATGGTATCTCGTTCATTAATGAACGAGATCGTTCATCTTTCACTCATGTCGCCCAGTGTGTAGGGCCTACCAGAGTATCAGACATTTTAAAAGTAGTTGACCATCAAAATGAAAATATAACTTCAGGAATAAACATGAGAGTCACAACTGAACCATCTACTGACAAATATGTATCTCAAACAGATATACCTGTTCAGGGAGGTGGACCTTTATATCAGGGGTGGCCAACCAGTCAATGACAAAGAGCCAATAAACCTTGTTAGGTACTTTAAAGAGCCGACATCAAGCCGATGGCGCGCATGCAAAAATGGAATGTGCCTTGTGCGCCTTGTGCCTGCTAGACCACGCCCCTGGTATAAAATACATTGAAAAAGCCAGAACGACATAAAATAATTTTTTTCTAGCCATATCCATTAAAAAAGCCAGATTCACATAATAAACTTCAGCTCCCCCATGTGTCACTCCAGCCAGCTCCCCCATGTGTCACTCCTTCTAGAACGCTCCTGTCACTCCAGCCAGCTCCCCCATGTGTCACTCCTTCTAGAACGCTCCTGTCACTCCAGCCAGCTTCCCATGTGTCACTCCAGCCAGCACCCCTGTGTCACTCCAGCCAGCTCTCCCATGTGTTACTACTGCCAGCTCCCCCATGTGTCACTCCAGCCAGCACCCCCGTGTCACTCCAGCCAGCACCCCCGTCACTCCAGCCAGCTCTCCCATGTGTCACTACTGCCAGCTCCCCCATGTGTCATTACTGCCAGCACCCCCGTGTCACTCCAGCCAGCTCTCCCATGTGTCCCTCTTGCTACCACTTTATGTAACTCCAGCCAGCTCCCCCATGTGTCATTACTGCCAGGACCCTGCTGTGTCACTCCAGCCAGCTCTCCCATGTGTCACTCCTGCCAGCACCCTCCTAGGTCACTCCTGCCAGGACCCTCCTGTGTCTCTCCAGCCAGCTATACCATGTGTCACTCTAGCCCACCCCCATGTATCACTACAGCCCCCCCATTATCTCGTGCCATTGCAGCAATCCCTAATGTGTCCTCCGTTTGCTGGTGGGTGTCTCACCTCTAGTATCTGACTCCTTCAGTCTTCAGTCCCTGTAGTGCTGCTGCGTGTCTGGCTGGAGTGCAGCGGTTTCTGTATCTGTTCTGGCAGGGCCGGCTCTAGGCATGTTCGAATAGAGCGGCCGCGCAGGGCGCCACCCTTAATGGGCGCCGCGCTGGCGCCGCCATATTCGATGCTGGAGCCGGCCCTGTGTGTGCAGCATAGCATTGGCCCGTCCCGCCGTGTGTGCGCTATGCGCGCTGCGCGGCGCCGGTGTCTAACGTCAGACGCCGGCGCCGCGCAACGTGCATAGCGCACGCAAGTGGCCGCCCGCCCGCCCGGACCCAGGCTCACTCGCCCGGCCGTCCGCCAGCACTCGGACAGGCGGACACCAGTACTCCTCCCCATCGCCGCAGGTATTTTGGGGGGGGATCCGCACTGTGGGGGCATTTCTGGCACACAGGGGGCATTTTTGGCTCTGTGGGGGGCATTTCTGGCACTGTGGGGGCATTTATCTGGCACTGTGGGGCCATTTATCTGGCACTGTGGGGGCATTTCTGGCACTGTGGGGGCATTTCTGGCTCTGTGGGGGGCATATCTGGCACTGTGGGGGCATATCTGGCACTGTGGGGGCATTTATCTGGCTCTGTGGGGGCATTTATCTGGCACTGTGGGGGCATATCTGGCACTGTGGGGGCATTTATCTTGCACTGTGGGGGCATTTATCTGGCACTGTGGGGGCATTTATCTGGCACTGTGGGGGCATTTATCTGGCTCTGTGGGGGCATTTATCTGGCTCTGTGGGGGCATTTATCTGGCTCTGTGGGGGCATTTATCTGGCACTGTGGGGGCATTTATCTGGCACTGTGGGGGCATTTATCTGGCTCTGTGGGGGCATATCTGGCACTGTGGGGGCATTTATGTATCAGGCACTGTGGGGGCATTTATGTATCAGGCACCGTGGGGGCATTTATGTATCAGGCACCGTGGGGGCATTTATATATCAGGCACCGTGGGGGCATTTATGTATCAGGCACCGTGGGGGCATTTATGTATCTGGCACCGTGGGGGCATTTATGTATCTGGCACCGTGGGGGCATTTATGTATCTGGCACCGTGGGGGCATTTATGTATCTGGCACTGTGGGGGCATTTCTTGCACTGTGGGGGCATATCTTGCACTGTGAGGGCATTAATGTATCTGGCACTGTGAGTGCATATCTGCGCTGTGGGGGCATTTATCCATCTGGAACTGTGTGGCCATTTATGTAGCTGGCACTGCTGGGGGGCATGTCACCTGTAGCTGGCACTGCTGGGGGGCATGTCATGTGTAGCTGGCACTGCTAGGGGGCATATCATGTAGTGTTCCCGCTAGGCGTCTGTGGCTGGGCAGTGTGTCTCAGTGCTCTACCTGGCGCAATGTGTCTAACGTGCTCTTATAGGAGGTTCTACCTGGTGCAATGTGTATTAGCTGCACTACTGTGTGGTGTAATGTGAATTGCCACTATAATGTGGCTACGCACCTTCCCCACGAAGTAACTCCCCTAAATTTTTGCTGCGCGCCTTCTGCGCTCACTCTCCATGCTTTAGCGTGTGGAAATGGGAACAACAAGCATTACAATATGTACATCATTTTGCCCACCTAACTTAAAAATGTACCCTCCCTGTGATCAGCAACCTGCCCTAAAAAGTGAACACTATCATGTGTAGCTGGCACTGCTGGGAGTCATGTCACGTGTAGCTGGCACTGCTGGAGGGCATGTCATGTGTAGCTGGCACTGCTGGAGGGCATGTCATGTGTAGCTGGCACTGCTGGGGGGCGAGGCCACGCCCACTTTTCCAGGAGGCCACGCCCACTTTTCCAGGAGAGCGCGCGCCTTCGGCGGGCTCATGGGTGGGGGGGGGGGGGCACTTTTAAATTTTCTCGCTCAGGGTGCTAGTAGGCCTGGAGCCGGCCCTGTGTTCTGGTCACATGATTTTGAGTGTTGGGAGCCACATTTGAATAAAGAAAGAGCCACTGGTTGGCCACCGCTGATTTATATAGTCAATGTAGCAGGTAGCAATAGAGGTGTATGTGTAATTGTATCCGCAGCTGTAGCAAGTTCGCAGCAGCAAATGCAGTAATATAATTAGTCCAGGTGTAACATGGGGTGGTCTTCAGTTTGCCGGCATATCGGGATCCCGGCGCACAGTATACCAGCACCGGAATCCCGTCACCCGGCATACCGTCACTTTTTCTCCCTCTTGGGGGTTCACAACGCCCCTGGAGGGAGAATAGATAGCGTGGCGCGCGTAGCACGCCACCATGCCCACAGCGTGGAGAGCGCAAGGGGCTCATATGCGCTCGCCCAGCTGTCGGTATGCCAGCGGTCGGGATTCCAGCGCTGGTTGCCGGGAGCCCGGCCGCCAGCATACCCTACTACACCCGTTACATGACACAGTCTAACACTTCATTATAGCACATATAGGGGGTCATTCTGACCAGTTTGTTCGCTGCTTTTTCACGCAGCAGAGCGAACGGGTCCCGCCGGCGCATGCCAGACAGCCGAAGGCCGTAGCAGGGATGCGATCGCCTCTGCCTGACTGCCCTATTGTGCAGCACATTTATAGATAGGAGTCAGTGACTTGAGGTGAGAGACACCAGTTACTGGCACCAGACACCACATGACGGATGGATACAACTTCAGTAACAGCTTGGCACTGCTGGTATGCAGCTCTAGGGACATGTATTCCATTCTGATCAAAGTATTATATGTGTGTAGTTTATATGTGCTCTCTGTAATATGGTGGCATCACATGAAGTAAAACAAATGCAGCCCGTGGTGGTCAAAAAAATAATATTTTTTTTCTTCTTATCTTCGGTGCAACATATTCAGACTGACTGGGACACTTTAGCAATGGTGAGAGTCAGATGCCCAATGACATAGGCAGAACCCGTACACCCGGCCAGTAAGACTACCGAACACCACAAAATGCAATAACAATTCCTAGTTACTAGTACTGTGTAAAGGCAGTTTATAACCTTCATGGGTCAATAAAAAAATAAAACTTACGCTAATAAAAACTTGACTAGTTACACAATAATAAAAAAGGAAACATAAATCCAAACTGTAACCCAGCTGCCGAGGTTGCAGTGGAAGCCGGGTAGCAACGCAACAATAGGGGTCATTTATAAAAAATAAAAAAAAGTTGACTTCCTCAAACAGCCCAAAGCAGCATTCTCACAGAATGCACATTATTGTCACATGTAACAGTCTCCCGGCAGCATCAGACAAGGTGCAGTCTATATGTATATGCCAGTGGTTCTCAAAGACACTTGCAGGGGTTCCCTGGGTTGGTGGTCCAGGACCAATTCAAATTATTTATGGTCAATGTAATAGGCAAAACCAGTGCTGGTGGCTGCCAGTCATAAAATATGTGGCTAAACAGAAGCAAATCCTGTCCCTCACCACACAACTGACCCTAAGGATGACATATAAACGCGATCTACTACATTTAATATTTCTCTCAGAATTTCTCAATAAGAAACTTTTGGCCTCAGTGTGCCGTGACAAAAATTCTGATATTCTAGGGCGCAGGGATTCAGTAAAGTTTGGGAACCACTGGTATAAGGTCTAATGGAGGCATGTACGCAAACCCAATGGTTTACCTACAGTACATCTGAAATGCGCAGATCTGTGTCTGCAATGTCAGGCAGGGACGGCAACGGCCAGCATTACAGAAAACCGGAAGGGGTACTAAGCTCGATGGCTCCAGTTTTAGGACGCAGCTTCTGTGGCCCTGGAAGTCCAGAGTAATAGGCCCAACACACTGGGCGATCTGACTGAAAGATACTGTATGAACGCTCTCGTTCATTAATGAACGGGATAACGTTAATATCTTTCAGTGTGGAGGCACCAGCGATGAACGATGCGTGGCCCCGCGCTCGTTCATCATTGGTGCCCCGTCGCCTGTGCATGCAGGCCAATATGAACGATCTCGTCCATATTTGCCTGCACTTCTTTCGAAGTGGGTGACGAGGGGGGGCGGAGTGAAGAAACCACTTCCCCGTCACTGACCAAATCCCCCCCCCCGCCAGGTCGCCCGTATCCGCCGTCGGGCAGCTCAGTGGTGGATCACTAAATGTGTAGGGCCCTTATGGAGTCTATTCATGAAGCAGTGAAAGGTGCAGAGAAGTGAGCCAGTGGAAAAGTTGCCCATGGCAACCAATCAGCAGCTCTGTATAATTTTATAGTATATAAATGGTTACTTCAATGCGATTGGTTGCCATGGGCAACTTTACTACAATTTTCATTGCTTCATGAATAAACCCCTTAGTTACATGGCCATACTGGGTAACCTGAGGGTTACTAATATGACGGATGGTCACGCAGTTGATCCAGTGTCTTCATATCCAGCAGTAACACAAAAAAGCCTGCGGTGGGCTCTACTAAAAACACCTCCTGCCGCTTTTACGCAGTAACCCAGCAGCTGTTATCGTCTATCGCCGACTCCGGTCTAATAGTACAGCCAATGTACTGTACAGTCTTGTTTTCCCAGCATTAGAAACGGAGTTACTACGAAAGCCGGTATTTCATAAGTGCTGTGTATATACGCCTGCTGTGTGCATTATAACCAATGTCTGCAGCCACATCAAAACTGGGGAAATAAGACGGAATACAAACCATTATATATAATCCTAACAACTGCTCAATTGTTTTACGCATGGCCCACTAGCACCACTCAGAGGCAGACAGGTGTAACTGCATGCCGTTACACCACTCAGTTCAGTTGTCTTTTCATTTTGCAGGTGCACCTGTGACATTTGTAGAAACCGGTTACAGTGCAAACAAACATGTGCAAATGTTTGCCAGGCAGTCACCTTGCATATATCCTATTAGACATAGGAGGCCTGTAAATATCCTGTACAAACTGGGCATAAGCCACGAGCGACAGGAATTCATATCTGAACCTGCTTAGTAAATATCCTGCAGGATGCAGCCATTTTGTGTTAGACCAATCCGATGCCGTAATCGATCAAAGCACTGGGAAGACGGCTGTATTATAGAAGCAGGAGGCAGCCATCTTGTGGACAAGAATCGATATTGCTAATCAATTAAGGACAAAAAAAAACTCACTGCGCAACAGATTGCAGAACCATGGGGTATAGACGGGATCTGCAGGAGACATGGGCACACTATAAGACTTTGAATGGGTGTGAACTGGCTCCTCCCTCTATGCCCCTCCTCCAGACCCCGGTTATAGGAACTGTGCCCAGGGAGACGGACATTTTGAGGAAAAGGATTTATTTAATTATTTTAAACTAAGGTGAGATACATACCAGCTCACACCACTAACATGCCGTACAACATGGCATTCAACAACAACGCATGCAACGGCATGACCAACAACAGTCACAGAATGACTGAACTCAACGCAACCTGAGCGTAACTATAACCAAACTGCAAGAACAGCCCGCACTGGGACGGGCGCCCAGCATCCTCTACGGACTAAGAGAAAAGGATTTACCGGTAGGTATTAAAATCCTATTTTCTCATACGTCCTAGAGGATGCTGGAAGAACCATGGGGTTTATACCAAAGCTCTAGACTGGGCGGGAGAGTGCGGATGACTCTGCAGCACCGATTGACCAAACAAGAGGTCCTCCTCAGCCAGGGTATCAAACTTGTAAAACTTTGCAAAGGTGTTTGAACCCGACCAAGTAGCGGCTCGGCAAAGCTGTAATGCCGAGACCCCTCGGGCAGCCGCCCAGGATGAGCCCACCTTTCTGGTAGAATGGGCTTTCACCGATTTCGGTAACGGCAAGCCTGCCGTAGAATGAGCCTGCTGAATCGTGTTACAGATCCAGCGCGCAATAGTCTGCTTAGAAGCAGGAGCCCCAATCTTGTTGGGAGCCCACAGGACAAACAGAGCCTCTGTTTCCCTAATCTGAGCCGTTCTGGCGACATAGACCTTCAAAGCTCTGACCACATCGAGAGATTTTGACTCCGCCAATGCGTCAGTAGCCACTGGTACCACAATCGGCTGGTTAACATGAAACGAAGAAACCACTTTTGGCAGAAACTGCTGACGAGTTCTCAACTCCGCTCTATCAGCATGGAAAATCAAATAGGGGCTTTTGTGAGACAAAGCCGCCAACTCAGACACTCGCCTTGCAGACGCCAAGGCCAACAACATGACTACTTTCCAAGTAAGGAATTTTAACTCAACCTTACGTAAAGGTTCAAACCAATGTGATTGCAAGAATTGTAACACCACATTAAGATCCCACGGTGCCACTGGGGGCACAAAGGGAGGTTGGATGTGCAGCACGCAGTGTTCACTCTAAGCTTCTTTCGCAGGGCGCTGCGCCCTACCCCTTTTCTGAGTGACAGAAAGTGCCCTGCCCCTTTTCTGAGTGACATAAAGCGCCCTGCCCGTTTGTGCCCGCCCTGCTAATCACCAAAGGACTGCCTTCTCCCCGCGCCAGCGCTGTATCTTCTCCCCGCGCCAGTGCTGTCATTTCTCCCCCCGCCGCGCTGATAGCTCTCAGTTGAAGGTGGAGACAGGGTCAGCGTGCAGCGTGGAGGAGCAGCCAATCAGAGCCTGCGGTGTCTCCCGCCCGCCAGTCCTCCGGCATGGTTTGAAATTCACCCTCACCACGGCGCTGCACGGCCATTCCCCCTCACCACGGCGACCTGGGCTCCGCCGTCAGCATCAAGAGACTGGACCCGCTGCAACGGTGAGTGCTGCTCTGCATCTGCCCGTCCTCCCCTCCCTCCCAGTGCTCTCTCCCTGGTGCAATGTGTCTCAGTGCTCTCTCCCTGATGCAGTGTGCCTCAGTGCTCTCTCCCTGGTGCAGTGTGCCTCAGTGCTCTCTCCCTGGTGCAGTGTGCCTCAGTGCTCTCTCCCTGGTGCAGTGTGCCTCAGTGCTCTCTCCCTGGTGCAGTGTGCCTCAGTGCTCTCTCCCTGGTGCAGTGTGCCTCAGTGCTCTCTCCCTGGTGCAATGTGTCTCAGGGCTCTCTACCTGGTGCAATGTGTCTCAGTGCTCTCTACCTGGTGCAATGTGCCTCAGTGCTCTCTCCCTGGTGCAGTGTGTCTCAGTGCTCTCTCCCTGGTGCAGTGTGCCTCAGAGCTCTCTCCCTGGTGCAATGTGTCTCAGTGTTCTCTCCCTGGTGCAATGTGTATAACGTGCTCTATCTGGCGCAATATGTATAACGTTCTCTACCTGTCGCAGTGTGTATAGGAGGTTCTACCTGGTGCAATGTGTATTAGGTGCACTACTGTGTGGTGTAATGTGAATTGCCACTATTATGTGGCCACGCCCCTTCCCCACAAAACAACGCCCCTAAATTTTTGCTTGGCCTATTGGAATGAGAGCACCAAGCATTATAGTATGTACCTAATTTTGCCCTTCTAACTTAAAAATGTGCCCTCCCGAATGAAAAATGTGCCCTCCCCGTGACCAGCACCCTGCCCTAAAAAAATCCTAGAGTGAACACTAGCAGCACGCCTTTCACGAAGGTCTGAACTTCTGGAAGGGAGGCCAATTCTTTTTTGAAAAAAGATCGACAAGGCTGAAATCTGTACTTTAATAGAGCCTAACTTTAGGCCCGCATCCAGACCTGCTTGTAGGAAATGGAGCAAACGCCCCAGGTGGAATTCTTCCGTAGAAGCCTTCTTGGATTCACACCAAGACACATATTTCCTCCAAATACGGTGGTCATGCTTTGCCGTTACTTCTTTTCTAGCCTGAAGAAGCGTAGGAATGACTTCACTTCACTGGGAATACCCTTTCGGGCTAGGATTGTGCGTTCAACCGCCACGCCGTCAAACGCAGCCGCGGTAAGTCCTGATACACGCACGGCCCCTGTTGTAACAGGTCTTCCCAAAGAGGAAGAGGCCAGGGATCTTCTATGAGCAACTCCCGAAGATCTGGATACCAGGCCGTTTTCAGCCAATCCGGAACAATGAGGATCGCCTGAACTCTTGTTCTCCGTATAATTTTTATCACCTTCGGAATGAGTGGAAGTGGAGGGAACACATAGACTGACTGAAACACCCACGGTGTTACTAGGGCGTCCACCGCTATCGCTTGAGGGTCCCTTGACCTGGAACAATATCTCTGAAGTTTCTTGTTGAGGCGGGACGCCATGTCCACTTGAGGAACACCCCAACGACTTGTCACTTCTGCAAAGACCTCTTGATGAAGACCCCACTCTCCTGGATGGAGATCGTGTCTGCTGAGGAAGTTTGCTTCCCAGTTGTCCACTCCTGGAATGAAGACCGCTGACAGAGCGCTGGCATGTCTTTCTGCCCAGCGAAGAATCTTCGTGGCCTCGGCCATCGCCGCTCTGCTTTTTGTTCCGCCTTGGTGGTTTATGTACGCCACTGTTGTCACGTTGTCTGACTGAATCAAGACCGGCAGACCTCGACTATCATCAGGAAGGCAGATAGGGCAATCTGCTACCGGCACCGTGATCGCCGTACAGTCTGTTGTCTCCCGGGTTCTCGGGTACGGCACATCGCGGACCGGGTAGATAGATTGTTGGGAGGGGCTGGGAAAGACCCGGCGGTCTTGGTGCACGTTGGCACCAATGACAAAGTTAGCGGAAGGTGGGATGTCCTTAAGAAAGACTATAGGGACTTAGGAAAGAAACTTAAGGCAAGGACATCTAAGGTAATATTCTCGGAATTATTACCCGTGCCACGCGCTAGTCCAGGGAGGCAGAAGGAGATTAGGGAGGTAAATGTGTGGCTTAGGGATTGGTGCAGGAAAGAGGGGTTTGTGTTCCTGGAACACTGGGTGGACTTCTCAGTCAGGCGCCATCTCTTTTGTCGTGACGGATTGCACCTGACTGAGGAGGGGGCAGCGGTGCTGGGGGGGAGGATGGTTAGAAGGTTGGAGGAGATTTAAACTAGGAGCCTAGGGGGAGGGTTTAGCTAGAAACTACAGGTCATGCAGTGAGAATAGTGGGGATGGCGGTAGTAAACGAAATGGGGGAGAAGTTGGGGGGAGGGTAAGAGCAGGCGGTAAGGTTACTAACATGGGTACTAAAAGAGATTTTACCAAAGCACTAACCAATGACGATTACAGGTCATCATTGCTACATAAAGTGAAAGATGTCCCTAACGCAAGGGAAAATACTTATCTAAGTTGTATGTATGTAAACGCCAGAAGCATTACTGGTAAAAAGGGTGAACTAGAAATACTTGCAGCAAGCAAACAGTATGATATTATAGGCATTACTGAAACTTGGTGGGATGAATCTCATGATTGGATAGTCAATCTAGAGGGCTATACACTGTTTAGGAGAGACAGACTAAATAAAAAGGGTGGAGGGGTGTGTCTTTATGTAAAGCCGTTTTTAAAACCTGATATACGGGAAGATATTCAGGAGGGGACTGTAGACACTGGAGGTCATTCCGAGTTGTTCGCTCGCAAGGCGATTTTAGCAGAGTTGCTCACGCTAAGCCGCCGCCTACTGGGAGTGAATCTTAGCATCTTAAAATTGAGAACGAAGTAATCGCAATATTGCGATTACACACCTCGTAGCAGTTTCTGAGTAGCTTCAGACTTACTCGGCATCTGCGATCAGTTCACTGCTTGTCGTTCCTGGTTTGACGTCACAAACACACCCAGCGTTCGCCCAGACACTCCTCCGTTTCTCCGGCCACTCCTGCGTTTTTTCCGGAAACGGTAGCGTTTTTTCCCACACGCCCATAAAACGGCCTGTTTCCGCCCAGTAACACCCATTTCCTGTCAATCACATTACGATCGCCAGAATGATGAAAAAGCCGTGAGTAAAATTACTAAGTGCATAGCAAATTTACTTGGCGCAGTCGCAGTGCGAACATTGCGCATGCGCATTAAGCGGAAAATCGCTGCGATGCGAAGATTTTTACCGAGCGAACAACTCGGAATGAGGGCCACTGTTGAGACATTATGGGTAGAAATTGCATGCAGGGAAAAAGGAATAAAAAAGTTAGTATTGGGTGTATGCTATAGGCCGCCTGGTATCAACGTATCTGATGAGGAATTGTTACTAAAGCAAATTGAAAGAGCAGCAGGAGTAGGAGACATAGTAGTGATGGGAGATTTTAACTATCCAGAGATAAACTGGAAAAACAATTCATGTGATACTGCTAGGGGCAATATGTTTTTAAACACACTTAATGATAACTACTTAGTCCAACTAATTGAGGAACCAACTAGGTACAATGCAATCTTAGACCTGGTATTAACAAACAATGGGGATTTGGTATCAGGTATTATAGTAGGGGAACCCATAGGAAACAGCGACCACAATATGGTCACATTCAATATCAGTTTCCATAAACAGCCCTATACTGGCTCAACTAGGACTCTAAACTTTAGCAAAGCGAATTGTGACAAGATGAGGGTATTTTTCAGGGATATTGAATGGGAAGGTTTGTTTTTAGGAAAAAATACTGCGGAGAAATGGGAGGTACTAAAATTCCTGCTAGCTAAAAATACACTCAAATTTATTCCTACGATCAGCAAAAAAAGGAATAAAAATCATAAACCGATGTGGCTTAACAAAAAGATAAAGGAACTTATGGGCAAGAAAAGGCAAGCATTTAAAAAATACAAATCTGACGGGGAAGCAGAGTCATTTCAGCACTATAAGGAATGTAACAAAATATGCAAAAAGGAAATAAGAGCGGCTAAAGTAGAAACTGAAAAACTAGTAGCAAAGGAAAGCAAAGCGAATCCAAAAAAATTCTTTAAATACATTAATAGCAAGAGATTAAAGAAGGAGAGTATAGGCTAGGGGTGGGCAAAATGCGGCCCGCAAACCGATCCTGCCCGGCCCACTGCCTCCCACCAGCGAGCAATAACAAGCGGCCCGACCGGCTGAGCTGCTTGTCATTACTCTGCACTGCAGTACCTCCAAGCTGCCGGCGGCGCCTCTCTCCCCTGCTGCTCCTGCTGCTGCGTTGTAGCAGCCTCCTCCAGAGTCCCCAGTGACAACGGCTGTGTTCAGCCAAGAAAAGGGCGGGGCTATGTGCCGATGAGGGGGCGGGGCTACACGTGACCTCAGGGGGCGGAGCTACACGGGACAAGAGCCAGACTGCTACAGATCCATCCTTCCTGCCACTGCCAGCCAGATCAGTAAGTTAATGGGAAAAGTGAAAGAAAGTGTGTGTGTGTGTGTGTGCGTGTGTGTGTGTGTGTGTGTGTGTGTGTGCGTGTGATAGTGTGCGTATATTTGTGTGTGCAGGCAGTGGCGTCAGACTGTTTTTAGGTTTGGGGGAGAGATCTTTAGCTCTCGCTGTACCAACCCCTCCCGTGTTCTGTCACCATGTCACCCCCATGTTCTGTCACTATGTCACCCCCCCCCCCCATGTTCTGTCACTGTGTCATCCCCCCGTGTTCTGTCACTGTCACCCCCCGTGTTCTGTCAGTATGTCACCCCCCCCATGTTCTGTCACTATGTCACACCCCCATGTTCTGTCACTATGTCACACCCCCATGTTCTGTCACTATGTCACACCCCGTGTTCTGTCACTGTGTCACAACCCCCCGTGTTCTGTCACTGTGTCACAACCCCCCGTGTTCTGTCACTGTCACCCCCCGTGTTCTGTCACTGTCACCCCCCCGTGTTCTGTCACTGTCACCCCCCTGTGTTCTGTCACTGTGTCACCCCCCCCCCCGTGTTCTGCCACTGTCACCCCCCCCCCCCCCGTGTTCTGTCACTGTGTCACACCCCCCGTGTTCTGTCACTATATCACCCCCCCGTGTTCTGTCACTATGTCACACACCCCCGTGTTCTGTCACTGTGTCACCTCCCCGTGTTCTGTCACTGTGTCACACCCCCCGTGTTCTGTCACTGTGTCACCCCCCCCCCCGTGTTCTGTCACTGTGTCACACCCCCCGTGTTCTGTCACTGTGTCACACCCCCTGTGTTCTGTCACTGTGTCACCCCTCCCGTGTTCTGTCACTGTGTCACCTCCCCGTGTTCTGTCACTGTGTCACACCCGTGTTCTGTCACTGTGTCACCCCCCCGTGTTCTGTCACTGTGTCACGCCCCCCGTGTTCTGTCACTGTGTCACCCCCCCCGTGTTCTGTCACCGTGTCACCTCCCCGTGTTCTGTCACCGTGTCACCTCCCCGTGTTCTGTCACCGTGTCACCCCCCCGTGTTCTGTCACCGTGTCACACACCCCGTGTTCTGTCACAGTGTCACACACCCCGTGTTCTGTCACTGTCACCCCCCCTCCCCGTGTTCTGTCACTGTGTCACCTCCCCGTGTTCTGTCACTATGTCACCCCCCCAGTGTTCTGTCACTGTCACCCCCCCGTGTTCTGTCACTATGTCACACACCCCTGTGTTCTGTCACTGTGTCACACACCCCCGTATTCTGTCACTGTGTCACACCCCCCGTGTTCTGCCACTGTGTCACGCCCCCCCCGTGTTTTGTCACTGTGTCACGCCCCCCCCGTGTTTTGTCACTGTGTCACACCACCCCGTGTTCTGTCACTGTGTCACACCCCCCGTGTTCTGTCACTGTGTCACCCCCCCCCCGTGTTCTGTCACTGTGTCACACCCCCCGTGTTCTGTCACTGTGTCACACACCCCCGTGTTCTGTCACTGTGTCACCCCCCCCCGTGTTCTGTCACTGTGTCACCCCCCCGTGCTCTGTCACTATGTCACACACCCCCGTGTTCGGTCACTATGTCACCCCCCCCCCCGTGTTCTGTCACTATGTCAGCCCCCCGTGTTCTGTCACTATGGCACACCCCCCCGTGTTCTGTTACTGTGTCACCTCCCCGTGTTCTGTCACTGTGTCACCCCCCCGTGTTCTGTCACTGTGTCACCTCCCCATGTTCTGTCACTGTGTCACACCCCCGTGATCTGTCACTGTGTCACCTCCCCGTGTTCTGTCGCTGTCCACCCCACCATGTTCTGTCACCATGTCACCCCCCCCCCCCCGTGTTCTGTCACTGTCACCCCCACCGTGTTCTGTCACCCCCCCCCCTCCCCGTGTTCTTTCACTGTGTCACCCCCCCCCCCCGTGTTCTGTCACCGTGTCACACATCCGTGTTCTGTCACTGTCACCCCCACCGTGTTCTGTCACTGTGTCACACCCCCCTGTGCTCTGTCACTGTCACCCCCCTCCCCGTGTTCTGTCACCGTGTCACCCCCCCCTCCCTGTGTTCTTTCACTGTGTCACACCCCCGTGTTCTGTCACCGAGTCACACATCCGTGTTCTGTCACTGTCACCCCCCCTCCCCGTGTTCTGTACTGTGTCACCCCCACCGTGTTCTGTCACCGTGTCACACACCCATGTTGTCACTGTCATCCCCCCTCCCCGTGTTCTGTCACCGTGTCACACCCCCCATGTACTGTCCCCTTCATATGTTAAATGCAAGTGTGACATCTTTACATAAGAGGCTGGATAAAGCTGAATCCAGGGTGGCATCAGGGGGTCAATCCTCGGATTGGACCGACTCACAGGCCCCGTCGGGGTCTCAAAAACGTCCCTTGTCACAAATACTGACACGGACTTCGATTCCAGTGTCGACCATGATGAAGCTAGATTGCACCCTAGGGTGACAGAGTATTCAGTGTATGATTATTGCAATAAAAGATGTGTTACATATCACTGATGAACCCTCTGTTCCCGACATGAGGGTACACATGTTTAAGGGAAAGAAACAGATAGTAAACTTTCCCCCATCTCATGAACTTAACGATTTATTTGAAAAAGCTTGGGAGACTCCAGATAAGAAACTGCAGATTCCCAAAAGAATTAATATGGCATACCCCTTCCCTACACAGGATAGGGTACGTTGGGAAAACTCTCCCACTGTGGACAAGGCTTTAACGCGCCTGTCCAAGAAGGTAGCGCTGCCGTCTCCAGATACAGCGCCCTCAAGGACCCTGCGGACCGCAGGCAGGAGACTACATTAAAGTCTATTTATTCACATACTGGTGCTTTACTCAGACCGACAATTGCGTCGGCATGGGTATGTAGCGCAGTTGCAGCCTGGACAGATACCCTGTCGGCTGATTTTGATACCCTAGATAGGGATACTATTTTGTTAACTCTAGCTCATATTAAAGACGCAGTCTTGTATATGAGAGACGCTCAAAGGGACATTGGGTTGCGGAGTTCCAGAGCCAATGCCATGGCTGTTTCAGCGAGAAGATCCTTATGGACCCACCAATGGACGGGTGATGCGGATTCAAAAAAGCATATGGAGGTTTTACCCTATAAGGGTGACGTGTTGTTTGGGGATGGGCTTGCGGACCTGGTTTCCACAGCTACCGCGGGTAAATCTACCTTTTTACCTTTTGTTCCCCAACAGCAAAAGAAAACTCCACAATATCAGATGCAGTCCTTTCGGTCGCAAAAGTCCAGAAGAGATCGGGGATCCTCCTTCCTTGCCAGAGGGAAGGGTAGAGGAAAGAGAACACCGGCTTCGGCTGGTGCCCAGGAACAGAAGTCCTCCTCGGCTTCTACAAAATCCACTGCATGACGCTGGGGCTCCCCTGCGGGAGTCCGCACCAGTGGGGGCACGCCTTCGACTCTTCAGCCAGGTCTGGGTCAGGTCAGACGTGGATCCTTGGACGTTGGAAAGTTTCCCAAGGCTACAAACTGGAATTCGAAGAGGTGCCCCCACGTCGATTCTTCAAGTCGGCCTTACCAGTTTCTACCCCAGAGCGGGAGGTAGTGTTAGCTGCAATTCAAACGCTGTGTCAACAGCAAGTGATTATCAGGGTTCCCCTGAGCCAACAGGGAAAAGGGTACTATTCGACCCTCTTTGTGATCCCGAAGCCAGATGGTTCGGTCAGGCCTATCTTAAATCTAAAATCCCTAAACCTGTACTTGAAAAGTTTCAAATTCAAGATGGAATCACTCCGAGCGGTATTAGCCAGCCTGGAAGGGGGGGGGGGGGATTTTATGGTGTCATTGGACATAAAGGACGCTTACCTTCATGTCCCCATATATCCCTCTCATCAGGAGTACCTGAGGATTCGCTGTACAGGATTGTCATTACCAGTTTCAGACGTTACCGTTTGGGCTTTCCACGGCCCCGAGGATTTTCACCAAGGTAATGGCGGAAATGATGGTGGTCCTGAGCAAGCAAGGAGTCACAATTATCCCATACTTGGACGATCTCCTGATAAAGGCGAGATCAAAAGAGCAATTGCTGGAAAACGTGTCACTCTCTCTGAGAGTGCTCCAGCAACACGGTTGGATTCTAAATCTACCGAAGTCACAGTTGGTTCCAACAACTCGACTAGCGTTCCTAGGTATGATACTAGACACGGAACAAAAGAAGGTTTTTCTCCCGATGGAAAAAGCCCAGGACATCCAGAACATGGTCAGAGACCTGTTAAAGCCAAAAAGAGTGTCCGTTCATCACTGCACTCGAGTTCTGGGAAAAATGGTGGTGGCCTACGAGGCCATCCCCTTCGGCAGGTTCCATGCGAGGACGTTTCAATGGGACCTTCTGGACAAATGGTCCGGGTCCCATCTGCAATTAAATCAAAAGATAACACTGTCCCCCAGGGCCAGGGTGTCTCTTCTATGGTGGCTACAAAGTGCTCCCCTCCTAGAGGGTCGCAAGTTCGGCATTCAGGACTGGGTTCTGGTAACCACGGACGCGAGCCTCCGAGGATGGGGAGCAGTCACCCAGGGAAGAAATTTTCAAGGACTATGGACAAGCCAGGAGTCCTGCCTACACATCAACGTGTTGGAATTGAGGGCCATATACAACGGCCTTCGACAAGCGGAGAGTTTTCTTCGCAACCTACCGATGCTGATTCAATCAGACAATGTCACAGCAGTGGCTCATGTGAACCGCCAAGGCGGGACAAGGAGCAGAGTCGCAATGGCATAAGCCACCAGGATTCTTCGCTGGGCGGAAAATCACGTAAGCGCTCTGTCAGCTGTATTCATTCCGGGAGTTGACAACTGGGAAGCAGACTTCCTCAGCAGACACGATCTCCATCCGGGAGAGTGGGGACTTAATCAAGAAGACTTTACAGAGATAACGGGTCTTTGGGGAGTTCCTCAAATAGACATGATGGCGTCACGCCTCAACAAGAAGCTTCGGAGGTATTGTGCCAAGTGCCGGGACCCTCAGGCAATAGCAGTAGACCCTCTGGTAACGCCATGGGTGTTCCAATCAGTCTACGTGTTTCCTCCTCTTCCGCTCATCTCAAAGGTGTTGAGGATCATAAGCCGAAAAAGAGTACAGACAATACTCATTGTTCCAGACTGACCTCGAAGGGCCTGGTACTCAGATCTTCGGGAGATGCTCAAAGAAGATCCTTGGCCTCTTCCTCTAAGGGAGGACCTGTTGCAGCAGGGACCCTGCATGTTCCAAGACTTACCGCGGTTACGTTTGACGGCATGGCGGTTGAACGCCGGCTCCTAGCTGAGAAAGGTATTCCAGAGGAGGTCATACCTACTCTAATAAAAGCTAGGAAGGAAGTGACGGCGAAACATCATCACCGTATCTGGCGAAAATATGTCTCTTGGTGTGAAACCAAGAATGCTCCTACGGAAGATTTCCATTTGGGACATTTTCTCCACTTCCTACAGACAGGAGTGGATATGGGCCTGAAATCAGGCTCTGTTAAAGTACAGATTTCGGCCCTGTCGATATTCTTTCAGAAAGAATTGGCTTCTCTTCCGGAAGTCCAAACTTTTGTAAAGGGAGTGCTGCACATCCAGCCTCTTTTTGTGCCCCCAGTGGCACCGTGGGACCTGAACGTGGTGTTGCAGTTCCTAAAATCACACTGGTTTGAATCACTTAAACGGTTGAATTGAAATTTCTCACCTGGAAGGTGGTCATATTATTGGCCTTGGCATCTGCAAGGCGTGTGTCAGAATTGGCGGCCTTGTCTCACAAGAGCCCCTACTTGATTTTTCATGTTGATAGGGCGGAATTGAGGACTCGTCCTCAATTTTTACCTAAGGTGGTTTCTTCATTCCATATGAACCAACCTATTGTGGTGCCTGTGGCTACGAGTGACTTGGAGGATTCCAAGTCCCTGGATGTAGTCAGGGCCTTAAAGATTTATGTAGCCAGGACGGCTAGGGTTAGGAAAACAGAGGCTCTGTTTGTCCTTTTTGCAGCCAACAAGATTGGCGCGCCTGCTTCGAAGCAGACTATTGCTCGCTGGATCTGTAACACGATTCAGCAGGCTTACGTTACGGCTGGATTGCCGTTACCAAATTCGGTAAAGGCCCATTCCACTAGGAAGGTGGGCTCTTCTTGGGCGGCTGCCGAGGCGTCTCGGCATTACAGCTTTGCCGAGCAGCGACTTGGTCGGGTTCAAACACTTTTGCTAAATTCTACAAGTTTGATACCCTGGCTGATGAGGACCTAGCGTTTGCTCAGTCGGTGTTGCAGAGTCATCCACACTCTCCCGCCCGATTGGGAGCTTTGGTATAAACCCCATGGTTCTTACGGAGTCCCCAGCATCCTCTAGGACATAAGAGAAAATAAGATTTTAAACCTACCGGTAAATCTATTTCTCCTAGTTCGTAGAGGATGCTGGGCGCCCATCCCAGTGCGAAATATCTGCAAGACTTGTATATAGTTATTGCTTACATAAGGGTTATGTTACAGTTGGAATCGGTCGTGGACCGTTACTGTAGTTTGTTCATACTGTTAACTGGTTATGTGTATTCCAGGTTATATGGTATGATTGGTGTGGGCTGGTATGAATCTTGCCCTTAGATTTACAAAATCCTTTCCTCGTATTGTCCATCTCCTCTGGGCACAGTTCTCTAACTGAGGTCTGGAGGAGGGGCATAGAGGGAGGAGCCAGTGCACACCCATACTCAAAGTTCTTTATAGGTGCCCATGTCTCCTGCGGAGCCCGTCTATACCCCATGGTCCTTACGGAGTCCCCAGCATCCTCTACGGACTAGGAGAAATAGATTTACCGGTAGGTTTAACCGGGAACCCTGATTATTACTTGCTGTAGACACAGAGTTTGAATTGTAGCTAAGACTACATCCCGTTCCGATGTGGAAGCTGGTAGGGCCGATTTGAAAAATCGGCGCGGGGGCACCTCCTCGAATTCCAGTTTGTAACCCTGGGAAACTATATCCAACACCCAAGGATTCAGGCCTGAGCTGACCCAGACCTGGCTGAAAAGTCGAAGACGTGCCCCCACCGGTGCGGACTCCCTCAGGGGAGCCCCAGCGTCATGCTGTGGGCTTTGGAGTAGCCGGGGAGGACTTTTGTTCCTGGGCACCTGCCGAAGCAGGTGCTCTTTTGCCTCTGCCCTTACCTCTGGCGAGGAAGGAGGATCCCCGACCTCTTCTGGACTTGTGTGACCGAAAGGACTGCATCTGATAGGGTGGTACTTTCTTTTGCTGTTGGGGAATAAATGGTAAAAAGTTTGATTTACCTGCTGTAGCTGTGGAAACCAGGTCAGTCAGCCCATTCCCAAACAATACATCTCCCTTATAGGGTAGAACTTCCATGTTTTTTGGAATCTGCATCACCCGTCCATTGGCGAGTCCATAAGGATCTTCTCGCAGAGATAGACATGGCAATGGCCCTAGAAGTCAGCAAACCAATGTCCCTTTGAGCATCCCTCATAAATAAGACTGCATCTTTAATATGGGCTAGAGTTAAGAATATAGTATCCTTATCAATCTTATCAAAATCAGCTCCTCTGTCCAAGCTGAAATTGCGCTACACACCCATGCCGATGCAATTGTCGGTCTAAGGACTGCTCCAGTATGAGAATAAATACACTTTAAGGTAGTCTCTTGCCTGCGATCTGTAGGGTCCCTAAGGGCAGCTGTGTCAGGAGACGGTAGCGCCACTTTCTTGGACAAGCGCGTCAGGGCCTTGTCCACAGTGGGAGGTGATTCCCAACGCTCCCTGTCCTGTTTAGGGAAGGGGTATGCCATATAAATTCTTTTGGGTATCTGCGGTCTCTTTTCCCAAGCTTTTTCAAAGAAATCATTTAGTTCATGAGATGTGGGAAAATTTATAATCTGTTTCTTTCCCTTAAACATGTGTACCCTTGTGTCGGGGACCGAGGGTTCATCCGCAATATGCAACACATCCCTTATTGCCACAATCATACACTGAATGCTTTTTGTCACCCTAGGGTGCAATTTCACTTCATCATAGTCGACACTGGAATCAGAGTCCGTGTCGGTAGTAGTGTCTTGTGTTAAGGGACGCTTTTGAGACACCGACGGGCCCTGTGAGTCGGTCCAATCTGAGGATTGACCGCCTGATGTCCCCCCTAAACCAGCCTTATCAAGCCTTTATGTAAGGATACCACACTTGCATTCAACATATGCCACATGTCCATCCATTCCTGAGTCAGCACAACCGACGGGGACACACCACTCATTTGCTCCACCTCCTCCTTGTAAAAGCCTTCCGCTTCAGACATGTCGACACCACACACACACAGGGATTAACCTATAAGGGGACAAAACCCCAACCAGGCCCTTAGGAGAGATAGAGAGTATGCCAGCACACACCCAGCGCTTAATAACACTGGAAAAATATGACCAGATAGCGCTTTTATATATAAAATGACCAGATTCCCACTCAATGCCCCCCTCCTCTTTTTTCCAGCCTGAATGTGCAGCAGGGGAGAGACCAGGGAGCCAACGTTTTCCTCATGCAGCTTCTGTGGAGAAAATGGCGCTGGTTAGTGCTGGGGATCAAGCTCCACCCAATGGCGGGCTTCGGTCCCAGTGATTTTTTTTTTATAGAAAATGGCGGGGGATCGTAGAATTACTGCCCAGCAGCCTAATCTACCTTGTCAGTGCCCAAATGTGAGGTTTATTGCTGCCCAGGGCGCCCCCCCTGCACCCTTCAGTGCTGCTCTGTGTGTGAATGGGAGCAATGACGCGCAGCCTTACCTCATGTATATTTGATGTCTTCTGCCTTCTCATACTCACCCGGCTTCTATCTTCGGCATCTGTGAGGACGGTGGCGCGGCTCCAGGATGAACCCCAGGTGAGACCTGTGTTCCGACTCCATCTGGAGCTAATGGTGTCCAGTAGCCTAGAAACAGAGCCCAACCGTAAAGCCAACCCTGCTTCTCTCTCCTCAGTTCCACGATGCAGGGAGCCTGTTGCCAACAGGACTCCCTGATAATAAAAAACCTAACAAAATTATTTTTCAACAGAAAACTCTGGAGAGCTCTCTGCAGTGCACCCTTTCTCCTCTGGGCACAAGATCTAACTGAGGTCTGGAGGAGGGGCATAGAGGGAGGAGCCAGTGCACACCCATAGTAAAAGTTCTTTTTAGGTGCCCTATCTCCTGCGGAGCCAATCTATACCCCATGGTCCTTACGGAGTACCCAGCATCCTCTAGGACATCAGACAAAAGAAATTTCTCTGGTGCCAAATACCCAGAATTCCTAACAGGATTGCAGCAGCTTTCCAACAACAGGGAATACTCAACCCCTTACCGAAAGAAAAAAAAAAAGCTGTATATATTGAACTTTTTTATTTATTAAAGTTATGTTTTAACTTATACAAAGTAACATCAATTATCCCAATGCAGAATACAATGACATTAACATGAATCACTTCAGCTAATAATGGTTATCCAGTGTATTTCTGGCTCAGAGACCAATTTCTCTCAATATTATGTTTAAGGGCCCCATACACTAGAACGATTATGCCCAATTTGGGCCAATATATTGGATTAAATCTGGCATTTTGGCTTTGTATCCAATCCACGACCCCATGAGCGTCTGTTCGACTGTCGGCTCCCGCAGACATGGCTGGGATCACATGATATATCGCAAGCAAAATGTACCGAATCATATGGAACCACTCCCAGAAAACTTCAAAGGAAATCACCTCCGACTTCAGCCTCAGACAGACTGAGGTAGTGTATGGGGCTCTAGGATCTTTATGTATCCTATTTGTCTCCAGTTCACAGAGATAAATTACATTTACTACTATGTTTCTTTATATAGCCTCTATGTATCTCTTGGTCTCCGAGATCCAGAGCCCCCCCCCCCCCCCCCCCTTTTTTCTATTATGAGCTTAAAATACAGTCAGTCTTAGTTGCTTTCAGGTATAATTGTAGCAATATTAGAAGGACTGTATCTAAACTCATAATATAAAAGGGTTTTGTTCTGGTTCAGAGACCAAGAGATATACAGATGATATATAAAGAAACATGGTAGTAACTATAATTGCTCTCTGAGCTTCTGAGCTGGAGACAAACAGGATACATAAAGATCCTACTAATAAACGTAGTATTGATAAATTGGTCTCTTAGCCAGAAATACACCGGATAACAATTAGCGGAAGTGTGCGGTTCATGTAATTGTTTTCTGCATTGGTATAACATTTTAGATTGGATTGAATAAATTAAAAATAAGAATTTACTCACCGGTAATTCTATTTCTCGTAGTCCGTAGTGGATGCTGGGAACTCCGTAAGGACCATGGGGAATAGACGGGCTCCGCAGGAGACTGGGCACTCTAAAGAAAAGATTAGGTACTATCTGGTGTGCACTGGCTCCTCCCTCTATGCCCCTCCTCCAGACCTCAGTTAGGGAAACTGTGCCCGGAAGAGCTGACATTACTAGGAAAGGAATTTTGGAATCCAGGGTAAGACTCATACCAGCCACACCAATCACACCGTACAACTCGTGATAACTATACCCAGTTAACAGTATGAACAACAACTGAGCCTCACTCAACGGATGGCTCATAACAATAACCCTTATTTAAGCAATAACTATATACACGTATTGCAGAACGAGCCAGTTGAATCGTGCTACAGATCCAGCGCGCAATAGTTTGCTTTGAAGCAGGAGCACCCAGCTTGTTGGGTGCATGCAGGATAAATAGCGAGTCAGTCTTCCTGACTCCAGCCGTTCTGGAAACATATATTTTCAAAGCCCTGACTACGTCCAGCAACTTGGAGTCCTCCAAGTCCCGAGAAGCCGCAGGCACCACAATAAGTTGGTTCAAATGAAACGATGATACCACCTTTGGGAGAAATTGGGGACGGGTCCTCAATTCTGCCCTGTCCATATGGAAGATCAGATATGGGCTTTTACATGACAAAGCCGCCAATTCCGACACACGCCTAGCCGATGCTAAGGCCAACAGCATGACCACTTTCCACGTGAGATACTTTAGTTCCACGGTCTTAAGTGGCTCAAACCAGTGGGATTTCAGGAAATCCAACACAACGTTAAGATCCCAGGGTGCCACTGGTGGCAAAAAAGGGGGCTGAATATGCAGCACTCCTTTAACAAACGTCTGAACCTCAGGCAGTGAAGCCAGTTCTTTTTGAAAGAAAATGGATAGGGCCGTAATCTGGACCTTTATGGACCCCAATTTTAGTCCCATAGTCACCCCTGACTGTAGGAAGTGCAGGAATCGACCCAGCTGGAATTCATCTGTAGGGGCCGTCCTGGCCTCACACCAAGCAACATATTTTCGCCATATACGATGATAATGCTTTGCTGTCACGTCCTTCCTAGCCTTTATCAGCGTAGGAATAACTTCATCCGGAATGCCTTTTTCCGCTAGGATCCGGCGTTCAACCGCCATGCCGTCAAACGCAGCCGCGGTAAGTCTTGGAACAGACAGGGCCCCTGCTGTAGCAGGTCCTGTCTGAGAGGCAGAGGCAAAGGGTCCTCTGAGATAATTTCTTGCAGTTCCGGGTACCAAGTCCGTCTTGGCCAATCCGGAACGATGAGTATAGTTCTTACTCCTCTCTTTCTTATTATCCTCAGCACCTTTGGTATGAGAGGAAGAGGAGGGAACACGTAAACCGACTGGTACACCCACGGTGTCACTAGAGCGTCCACAGCTATTGCCTGAGGGTCCCTTGACCTGGCGCAATTTTTTAGCTTTTTGTTGAGGCGGGACGCCATCATGTCCACCTGTGGCAGTTCCCATCGCTTTGCAATCTGTGTGAAGACTTCTTGATGAAGTCCCCACTCTCCCGGGTGGAGGTCATGTCTGCTGAGGAAGTCTGCTTCCCAGTTGTCCACTCCCGGAATGAACACTGCTGACAGTGCTTGCACGTGATTCTCCGCCCACCGAAGAATCTTTGTGGCTTCCGCCATCGCCATCCTGCTTCTTGTGCCGCCCTGTCGGTTTACATGGGCGACCGCCGTGATGTTGTCTGACTGAATCAGCACCGGCTGGTTTTGAAGCAGGGGTCTTGCCTGACTTAGGGCATTGTAAATGGCCCTTAGTTCCAGAATATTTATGCGTAGGGAAGCCTCCTGACTCGACCATTGTCCTTGGAAGTTTCTTCCCTGAGTGACTGCCCCCCAACCTCGGAGGCTTGCATCTGTGGTCACCAGGACCCAGTCCTGTATGCCGAATCTGCGGCCCTCTAGAAGATGAGCACTCTGCAGCCACCACAGCAGAGACACCCTGGCCCTCGGGGGCAGGGTGATCAGCCGATGCATCTGAAGATGCGATCCGGACCACTTGTCTAACAGATCCCACTGAAAGATCCTTGCATGGAACCTGCCGAATGGAATTGCCTCGTAAGAAGCTACCATCTTTCCCAGGACTCGCGTGCAGTGATGCACCGACACCTGTTTTGGTTTCAGGAGGTCTCTGACCAGAGATGACAACTCCTTGGCCTTCTCCTCCGGGAGAAACACCTTATTTTGTTCTGTGTCCAGAATCATACCCAGGAACAGCAGACGCGTCGTAGGAACCAGCTGCGACTTTGGAATATTCAGAATCCAGCCGTGCTGTTGTAGCACTTCCTGAGATAGTGCTACTCCGACCAACAACTGCTCCCTGGACCTCGCCTTTATAAGGAGATCGTCCAAGTATGGGATAATTATAACTCCCTTCTTTCGAAGGAGTATCATCATTTCGGCCATTACTTTGGTAAGTACCCTCGGTGCCGTGGACAGACCAAACGGCAACGTCTGGAATTGGTAATGGCAGTCTTGTACCACAAAACGGAGGTACACCTGGTGAGGTGGGTAAATGGGGACATGCAGGTAAGCATCCTTGATGTCCAGTGATACCATGTAATCCCCTTCTTCCAGGCTTGCAATAACCACCCTGAGCGATTCCATTTTGAACTTGAACCTCCTTATATAAGTGTTCAGGGATTTTAAATTTAGAATGGGTCTCACCGAACCGTCTGGTTTCGGTACCACAAACATTGTGGAATAGTAACCCCGTCCCTGTTGAAGGAGGGGAACTTTTATTATCACCTGCTGGAGGTACAGCTTGTGAATTGCCGCCAGCACTACCTCTCTGTCCGGGGGAGTGGCTGGCAAGGCTAATTTGAGGTAACGGCGAGGGGGAGACGTCTCGAATTCCAGCTTGTATCCCTGAGATACCACTTGTAGAACCCAGGGATCCACCTGTGAGCGAACCCAGCGGTCGCTGAAGTTCCGGAGACGGGCCCCCACCGCACCTGGCTCCACCAGTGGAGCCCCAGCGTCATGCGGTGGATTTAGTGGAAGCAGGAGAGGATTTTTGTTCTTGGGAACTGGCTGTATGGTGCAGCTTTTTCCCTCTACCCCTGCCTCTGGGCAGAAAGGACGCGCCTTTAACCCGCTTGCCTTTCTGGGGCCGAAAGGACTGTACCTGATAATACGGTGCTTTCTTAGGCTGTGAGGGAACCTGAGGTAAAAATGTCGACTTCCCAGCTGTTGCTGTGGAAACGAGGTCCGAGAGACCATCCCCAAACAATTCCTCACCCTTGTAAGGCAAAACCTCCATGTGCCTTTTAGAATCCGCATCACCTGTCCACTGCCGAGTCCATAATACTCTCCTGGCAGAGATGGACATTGCATTTATTCTAGATGCCAGCCGGCAAATATCCCTCTGTGCATCTCTCATAGATAAGACTACGTCATTAGTATGCTCTATGGTTAGCAATATAGTGTCCCTGTCAAGGGAATCAATGTTATCATACAGGGAATCAGACCACGCTGCTGCAGCACTGCACATCCATGCTGAAGCAATAGCAGGTCTCAGTATAGTACCTGAGTGTGTATATACAGACTTCAGGATAGCCTCCTGCTTTCTATCCGCAGGCTCCTTTAAGGCGGCCGTATCCTGAGACGGCAGTGCCACCTTTTTTGACAAGCGTGTGAGCGCTTTATCCACCCTCGGGGATGTCTCCCAGCGTAACCTGTCCTCTGGCGGGAAAGGGTACGCCATCAGTAACTTTTTAGAAATCACTAGTTTCTTATCGGGGGAAGCCCACGCTTCTTCACACACTTCATTCAACTCATCTGATGGGGGAAAAACCACTGGTTGCTTTTTCTCCCCAAACATAATACCCTTTTTAGTGGTACCTGAGTTAATGTCAGAAATGTGCAACACATTTTTTATTGCCGTAATCATGCAACGGATGCCCCCTGTGGATTGTGTATATGTCTCATCCTCGTCGACACTGGAGTCAGACTCCGTGTCGACATCTGTGTCTGCCATCTGAGGTAGCGGGCGTTTTTGAGCCCCTGATGGCCTTTGAGACGCCTGGGCAGGCACTGGCTGAGAAGCCGGCTGTCACGTCATCCAGCCTTTTATGTAAGGAGTTGACACTGTCGGTTAATACCTTCCACATATCCATCCACTCTGGTGTCGACCCCGCAGGGGGTGACATCACATTTATCGGCACCTGCTCTGCCTCCACATAAGCCTCATTAAACATGTCGACACAGCCGTACCGACACACCGCACACACACACAGGGAATGCTCTGACTGAGGACAGGACCCCACAAAGTCCTTTGTGGAGACAGAGAGAGTATGCCAGCACACACCACAGCGCTATATAAACAGGGATTTACACTACACAAAGTGATTTTCCCTATAGCAGCTATAATACACAGTTTTGCGCCTAAATTTAGTGCCCCACCTCTCTTTTTTACCCTATTGAGCCTGGAAACTGCAGGGGAGAGCCTGGGGAGCGTCCTTCCAGCGGAGCTGTGAAGAGAAAATGGCGCCAGTGTGCTGAGGGAGATAGCCCCGCCCCTTTTTCGGCGGGCTTCTCCCGCTCTTTATATTAATATTATGGCAGGGGATTTTTACACATATATAGTTTATTAGACTATATTATGTGTTTTTTTGCCATTTTAAGGTAATCTAATTGCAGCCCAGGGCGCCCCCCCGCCCAGCGCCCTGCACCCATCAGTGACCGGAGTATGTGGTGTGCATGGGGAGCAATGGCGCACAGCTGCAGTGCTGTGCGCTACCTTAATGAAGACCGGAGTCTTCAGCCGCCGATTTCCAGGACGTTCTTCTTGCTTCTGGTTCTGCAAGGGGGACGGCGGCGCGGCTCCGGGACCGGACGACCGAGGCTGGGCCTGTGTTCGATCCCTCTGGAGCTAATGGTGTCCAGTAGCCTAGAAGCCCAAGCTAGCTGCAAGCAGGTAGGTTCGCTTCTCTCCCCTAAGTCCCTCGTAGCAGTGAGTCTGTTGCCAGCAGATCTCACTGAAAATAAAAAACCTAATAAATACTTTCTTTTCTAGGAGCTCAGGAGAGCCCCTAGTGTGCAACCAGCTCGAGCCGGGCACAGATTCTAACTGAGGTCTGGAGGAGGGGCATAGAGGGAGGAGCCAGTGCACACCAGATATAGTACCTAATCTTTCTTTTAAGAGTGCCCAGTCTCCTGCGGAGCCCGTCTATTCCCCATGGTCCTTACGGAGTTCCCAGCATCCACTAGGACGTCAGAGAAACTTTCTTTACTAGTAAGCTCAGGAGAGCCCACTAGGAGCACCCAGCTCTGGCCGCGCACAGATTCTAACTGAGGTCTGGAGGAGGGGCATAGAGGGAGGAGCCAGTGCACACCAGATAGTACCTAATCTTTTCTTTAGAGTGCCCAGTCTCCTGCGGAGCCCGTCTATTCCCCATGGTCCTTACGGAGTTCCCAGCATCCACTAGGACGTCAGAGAAAATAAGAATTTACTCACCGGTAATTCTATTTCTCGTAGTCCGTAGTGGATGCTGGGGACTCCGTAAGGACCATGGGGAATAGACGGGCTCCGCAGGAGACTGGGCACTCTGAAAGAAAGATTAGGTACTATCTGGTGTGCACTGGCTCCTCCCTCTATGCCCCTCCTCCAGACCTCAGTTAGGGAAACTGTGCCCGGAAGAGCTGACACTACAAGGAAAGGATTTGGAATCCAGGGTAAGACTCATACCAGCCACACCAATCACACCGTATAACTTGTGATAACCATACCCAGTTAACAGTATGAACAACAACTGAGCCTCAATCAACGGATGGCTCATAACAATAACCCTTTAGTAAGCAATAACTATATACACGTATTGCAGAAGAAGTCCGCACTTGGGACGGGCGCCCAGCATCCACTACGGACTACGAGAAATAGAATTACTGGTGAGTAAATTCTTATTTTCTCTGACGTCCTAGTGGATGCTGGGGACTCCGTAAGGACCATGGGGATTATACCAAAGCTCCCAAACGGGCGGGAGAGTGCGGACGACTCTGCAGCACCGAATGAGCAAACTCAAGGTCCTCCTCAGCCAGGGTATCAAACTTGTAGAACTTAGCAAATGTGTTTGAACCCGACCAAGTAGCAGCTCGGCAAAGCTGTAAAGCCGAGACCCCTTGGGCAGCCGCCCAAGAAGAGCCCACCTTCCTTGTGGAATGGGCTTTTACTGATTTTGGATGCGGCAATCCAGCCGCAGCGTGAGCCAGCTGAATCGTGCTACAGAGCCAGCGAGCAATAGTCTGCTTAGAAGCAGGAGCACCCAGCTTGTTGGGTGCATACAGAATAAACAGCGAGTCAGACTTTCTGACTCCCGCCGTTCTGGAAACATAAATTTTCAAAGCCCGGACTACGTCCAGCAACTTGGAATCCTCCAAGTCCCTAGTAGCCGCAGGCACCACAATAGGTTGGTTCAAATGAAACGATGATACCACCTTAGGGAGAAATTGGGGACGAGTCCTCAATTCTGCCCTGTCCATATGGAAGATCAGATAGGGGCTTTTACATGACAAAGCCGCCAATTCTGACACACGCCTAGCCGAAGCTAAGGCCAATAGCATGACCACTTTCCACGTGAGATATTTTAGCTCCACGGTCTTTAGTGGCTCAAACCAGTGGGATTTCAGGAAGTCCAACACAACGTTAAGATCCCAAGGTGCCACTGGTGGCACAAAAGGAGGCTGAATATGCAGCACTCCCTTTACAAACGTCTGAACCTCAGGCAGTGAAGCCAGTTCTTTTTGAAAGAAAATGGATAGGGCCGAGATCTGAACCTTTATGGACCCTAATTTGAGGCCCATAGTCACACCTGACTGTAGGAAATGCAGAAAACGACCCAACTGGAAGTCCTCTGTAGGGGCCTTCCTGGCCTCACACCAAGCAACATATTTCCGCCATATGCGGTGATAATGCTTTGCTGTCACATCCTTCCTAGCTCTTATCAGCGTAGGAATTACTTCATCCGGTATACCCTTTTCCGCTAGGATCCGGCGTTCAACCGCCATGCCGTCAAACGCAGCCGCGGTAAGTCTTGGAACAGACAGGGCCCCTGCTGCAACAAGTCCTGTCTGAGAGGCAGAGGCCATGGGTCCTCCGTGACCATCTCTTGAAGTTCTGGCTACCAAGTCCTTCTTGGCCAATCCGGAACAATGAGTATTGTTCTCACTCCTCTTTTTCTTACTATTCTCAGTACCTTGTGTACGAGAGGAAGAGGAGGAAACACATATACCGACTGGAACACCCACGGAGTTACCAGTGTGTCCACAGCTATCGCCTGAGGGTCCCTTGACCTGGCGCAATATTTTTTTAGCTTTTTGTTTAGGCGGGACGCCATCATGTCCACCTGTGGCCGTTCCCACCGATTTGCAATCTGCTCGAAGACTTCTTGATGAAGTCCCCACTCTCCCGGGTGGAGGTCGTGCCTGCTGAGGAAGTCTGCTTCCCAGTTGTCCACTCCCGGAATGAACACTGCTGACAGTGCTTGTACGTGATTCTCCGCCCAACGAAGAATCCTTGTGGCTTCCGCCATCGCCACCCTGCTTCTTGTGCCGCCCTGTTGGTTTACATGGGCGACTGCCGTGATGTTGTCTGACTGAATCAGCACTGGTTGGTCTCGAAGCAGGGGCTCCGCTTGACTCAGGGCGTTGTGTATGGCCCTTAATTCCAGTATGTTTATGTGCAGACGAGTATCCTGACTTGACCACAGCCCCTGGAAGTTTCTTCCCTGAGTGACTGCCCCCCATCCGCGGAGGCTTGCATCCGTGGTCACCAGGACCCAGTCCTGTATGCCGAACCTGCGGCCCTCGAGAAGATGAGCACTCAGCAGCCACCACAGAAGAGACACCCTGGCCCTCGGGGACAGGGCGATCAGCCGATGCATCTGAAGATGCGATCCTGACCACTTGTCCAACAGATCCCACTGAAAGATCATGGCATGGAACCTGCCGAAAGGAATGGCTTCGTATGACGCTACCATCTTTCCCAGGACTCGCGTGCAGTGATGCACCGACACCTGCTTTGGTTTCAGGAGATCCCTGACCATGGTCACTAACTCCTGAGCCTTCTCCTCCGGGAGAAATACCTTCTTCTGTTCTGTGTCCAGAATCATGCCCAGGAAGGGCAGACGCGTTGTAGGAATCAGCTGCGACTTTGGAATATTCAGAATCCAGCCGTGCCATAGCAACACTTCCTGAGAGTGCGCTACGCTGACCAACAACTGCTCTCTGGATCTCGCCTTTATGAGGAGATCGTCCAAGTACGGGATAACTGTAACTCCTTGCTTCCGGAGAAGTACCATCATCTCCGCCATTACCTTGGTAAAGACTCTCGGTGCCGTGGATAGACCAAACGGCAACGTCTGGAATTGGTAATGACAGTCCTGTACCACAAACCTGAGGTACTCCTGGTGAGGCGGATAAATGGGGACATGCAAGTACGCATCCTTGATGTCCAGAGATACCATAAAATCCCCCTCTTCCAGGCTGGCAATGACCGCTCTGAGCGATTCCATTTTGAACCTGAACTTTTTCATGTAAATGTTCAAGGATTGTAAATTTAGAATGGGTCTTACCGAACCGTCCGGATTCGGTACCACAAACAGTGTGGAATAGTAACCCCTTCCCTGCTGAAGGGGGGGTACCATTATTATCACTTGCTGGAGGTACAGCTTGTGAATAGCCGTCAGGACTATCTCCCTCCCCGTGGGAGAAGCTGGCAAGGCGGATTTTAGGTAACGGTGAGGGGGCGTCACTTCGAATTCCAGCTTGTATCCCTGAGATACAATTTGTATAGCCCAAGGATCCACTTGTGAGCGAACCCACTGGTTGTAGAAATTTCGGAGACGCGCCCCCACCGCTCCTGGCTCCGCCTGTGGAGCCCCAGCGTCATGCGTTGGACTTAGTGGAAGCAGGGGAGGACTTTTGTTCCTGAGAACTGGCTGTATGGTGCAGCTTCTTTCCTCTACCCCTGCCTCTGGCAAGAAAGGATGCACCTCTGACTCTCTTGCTTTTTTGAGAATGAAAGGACTGCATTTGGTAATACGGTGCTTTCTTAGGCTGTGAGGAAACCTGTGGCAAGAAAGTCGACTTTCCAGCTGTCGCTGTGGATACGAGGTCCGAGAGACCGTCCCCAAACAATTCCTCACCCTTATAGGGCAAAACCTCCATGTGTTTTTTAGAGTCGGCATCCCCTGTCCATTGCCGAGTCCATAAGACCCTCCTGGCAGAAATGGACATTGCATTTATTCGAGAGCCCAGCAGGCAAATGTCCCTCTGGGCATCCCGCATATATAAGACGACGTCTTTAATATGGCTAAGTGTTAGCAATACGGTATCCCTGTCCAGGGTATCCAACCCCTCTGACAGAGTATCTGTCCATGCTTCAACAGCACTGCACATCCAAGCTGAAGCAATAGCCGGTCTCAGTAGAGTACCAGAGTGTGTATACACAGACTTCAAGATACCTTCCTGCTTCCTATCCGCAGGTTCCTTTAGGGCGGCCGTATCCTGAGACGGCAGGGCCACTCTTTTAGATAAGCGCGCCAGGGCCTTGTCAACCCTAGGGGAGGATTCCCAGCGTAACCTATCCGTTGGCGGGAAAGGGTACGCCATTAGTATTCTCTTGGGAATTACAACTTTCTTATCAGGGGAAGACCACGCTTCTTCGCATAACTCATTTAATTCATGTGACGGGGGAAAAGTCACTGGCTGCTTTTTCTCCCCAAACATATTTACCCTCTTGTCAGGGACAGGGTCAGCCTCTGAAATGTGTAATACATTTTTCATTGCAATAATCATGTATCGGATGGCCTTAATCATTTTGGGCTGTAATAGTGCCTCATCCTCGTCGACGCTGGAGTCGGACTCCGTGTCGACATCTGTCAACCAACTGAGATAGTGGGCGTTTTTGAGACGCTGGCGGCCTCTGAGGCGCCTGGGCAGGCCCAGGTTGAGAGCCCGGCTGTCCCCCGGCAGCAACATAATCAAATCTCTTATGTAATGAGTTTACATTGTCATTTAAGACCTTCCACATATCCATCGAATCAGGTGTCGGGGGCGACACCACATTTATCTGCACTTGCTCCGCCTCCACGTAACGCTCCTCATCAAACATGTCGACACAGCCGTACCGACACACAGCACACACACAGGGAATGCTCTGACTGAGGACAGGACCCCACAAGGTCTATGGGGAGACAGAGAAAGAGTATGCCAGCACACACCACAGCGCTATATACACAGGGATACACACTACCAGAAGTGAATTTTTCCCAATAGCTGCTGTATCAATACACCTTTTGCCTAAATTTATGTGCCCCCCCTCTCTTTTTATCCTCTTAGTGCCAGGAGACTGCAGGGGAGAGCCTGGGGAGCGTCCTTCCAGCGGAGCTGTGAAGAGAAATGGCGCTGGTGTGCTGAGGAAGAAGGCCCCGCCCCCTCAGCGGTTTCTGACTAAAAAAATGGCGGGGGTTTTACACATATACAGTCACAGACTGTTTTATGTGTCTTTTTTATGCCAAAGGTATTCTTATTGCTGCCCAGGGCGCCGCCCCCCCCCCCCCCGGAGTGTGTGGTGTGCAGTGGGAGCAATGGCGCACAGCTGCGGTGCTGTGCGCTACCTTAATGAAGACAGGAGTCTTCAGCCGCCGATTTCATCACCAACTTCTGATCTGGCTCTGCGAGGGGGACGGCGGCGCGGCTCCGGGAACGGACGACCGAGGACCTTTGCCTGTGTTCGAACCCTCTGGAGCTAATGGTGTCCAGTAGCCTAAGAAGCGCAACCTAGCTGTGAACAGGTACGTTTGCTTCTCTCCCCTCGATCCCACGTAGCAGTGAGTCTGTTGCCAGCAGATCTCACTGAAAATAAAAAACCTAACATTACTTTCTTTACTAGCAGGCTCAGGAGAGCCCACTAGGTGCATCCAGCTCTGGCCGGGCACAGATTCTAACTGAGGTCTGGAGGAGGGGCATAGAGGGAGGAGCCAGTGCACACCAGATAGTACCTAATCTTTCTTTTAGAGTGCCCAGTCTCCTGCGGAGCCAGTCTATTCCCCATGGTCCTTACGGAGTCACCAGCATCCACTAGGACGTCAGAGAAAATAAGAATATACTCACCGGTAATTCTATTTCTCGTAGTCCGTAGTGGATGCTGGGAACTCAGTAAGGACCATGGGGAATAGACGGGCTCCGCAGGAGACTGGGCTCTGTAAAAGAAAGATTAGGTACTATCTGGTGTGCACTGGCTCCTCCCTCTATGCCCCTCCTCCAGACCTCAGTTAGGGAAACTGTGCCCGGAAGAGCTGACACAACAAGGAAAGGATTTGGAATCCAGGGTAAGACTCATACCAGCCACACCAATCACACTGTACAACTTGTGATAACCATACCCAGTTAACAGTATGAACAACAACTGAGCCTCATTTAACGGATGGCTCATAACAATAACCCTTTAGTTAAGCAATAACTATATACATGTATTGCAGAGAGTCCGCACTTGGGACGGGCGCCCAGCATCCACTACGAGAAATAGAATTACCGGTGAGTAAATTCTTATTTTCTCTGACGTCCTAGTGGATGCTGGGAACTCCGTAAGGACCATGGGGATTATACCAAAGTTCCCAAACAGGCGGGAGAGTGCGGATGACTCTGCAGCACCGCATGAGCAAACTCAAGGTCCTCCTCAGCCAGGGTATCAAACTTGTACAACATAGCAAACTTGTTTGACCCCGACCAAGTAGCAGCTCGGCAAAGCTGTAAAGCCGAGACCCCCTCGGGCAGCCGCCCTAGAAGAGCCCACCTTCCTTGTGGAATGGGTTTTCACCGATTTTGGATGCGGCAATCCAGCCGCAGAGTGAACCCGCTGACTCGTGCTATAGATCCAGCGAGCAATAGTCTGCTTCGAAGCAGGAGCGCCAACCTTGTTGGCTGCATACAGAGTAAATAGCGAGTCAGACTTTCTGACTCCCGCCGTTCTGGAAACATAAATTTTCAAAGCCCGGACTACGTCCAGCAACTTGGAATCCTCCAAGTCCCTAGTAGCCGCAGGCACCACAATAGGCTGGTTCAAATGAAATGATGATACCACCCTAGGGAGAAATTGGGGACGAGTCCTCAACTCTGCCCTGTCCATATGGAATATCAGATAAGGGCTTTTACATGACAAAACCGCCAATTCTGACACACGCCTAGCCGAAGCTAAAGCCAATAGCATGACCACTTTCCACGTGAGATATTTTAGCTCCATGGTCTTAAGTGGCTCAAACCAGTGTAAAGCCGAGACCCCCTCGGGCAGCCGCCCAAGAAGAGCCCACCTTCCTTGTGGAATGGGTTTTCACCGATTTTGGATGCGGCAATCCAGCCGCAGAGTGAACCCGCTGAATCGTGCTATAGATCCAGCGAGCAATAGTCTGCTTCGAAGCAGGAGCGCCAACCTTGTTGGCTGCATACAGAGTAAATAGCGAGTCAGACTTTCTGACTCCCGCCGTTCTGGAAACATACATTTTCAAAGCCCGGACTACGTCCAGCAACTTGGAATCCTCCAAGTCCCTAGTAGCCGCAGGCACCACAATAGGCTGGTTCAAATGAAATGATGATACCACCCTAGGGAGAAATTGGGGACGAGTCCTCAACTCTGCCCTGTCCATATGGAATATCAGATAAGGGCTTTTACATGACAAAACCGCCAATTCTGACACACGCCTAGCCGAAGCTAAAGCCAATAGCATGACCACTTTCCACGTGAGATATTTTAGCTCCATGGTCTTAAGTGGCTCAAACCAGTGGGATTTCAGGAAATCCAACACAACGTTAAGATCCCAAGGTGCCACCGGTGGCACAAAATGGAGGCTGAATATGCAGCACCCCCGGAACAACGTCTGAACTTCAGGCAGTGAAGCCAGTTCTTTTTGAGAGAAAATGGATAGGGCCGAAATCTTGACCTTTATGGATCCTAATTTTAGGCCCATAGTCACTCCTGACTGTAGGAAGTGCAGGAATCGACCCCGCTGGAATTCCTCTGTAGGGCCTTCCCGGCCTCACACCAAGCAACCTATTTTCGCTATATACAGTGAAAAAGTCTTGCTGTCACGTCTTTCCTAGCCTTTATCAGCGTAGGAATAACTGCATCCGGAATGCCCTTTTCCGCTATGATCCGGCGTTCAACCGCCATGCCGTCAAATGCAGCCGCGGTAAGTCTTGGAACAGACAGGGCCCCTGTTGCAACATGTCCTGTCTGAGAGGCAGAAGCCCTGAGTCCTCTGAGAGCATTTCTTGCAGGTTCGGGTACAGAGTCCTTCTTGGCCCATTCGGAGCAAAGAATATTGTTCTCACTCCTCCTTTTATTACAATTCTCAGCCCTTGGGTATGAGAGGAAGAGGAGGGAATACATAGACCGACTGGAACACCCACGGTGTTACTAGTGCGACCACAGCTATCACCTGAGGGTCCCTTGACCCGGCTTAAAACCTTTTTTAGCTTTTTATTGAGGTGGGACGCCATCTAGTCCACCTGAGGCAGTTCCCATCAATTTGCAAACTGTGTGAAGACTTCCTGATGAAGTCCCCACTTTCCCGGGTGGAGGTCGTGCCTGCTGAGGAAGTCTGCTTCCCAGTTGTCCACTCCCAGAATGACAGTGCGCTTACTTGATTCTCCGCCCAGCGAAGAATTCTGGTGGCTTCTACCCTCGCCACCCTGCTCTTTGTGCCGCCTTGGCGGTTTACACGAACCCCTGCGGTCTGACTGGATCAGAACCGGTTGGTCGCGAAGCAGGATCTCCGCTTGACTTAGGGCGTTGTATATGGCCCTTAGTTCCAGGATATTGATGTGAAGGCAAGTCTGTTGACTTGACCACAGACCTTGGAAATTTCTTCCCTATGTAACTGCCCCCACCCTCGGAGGCTTGCATCCGTGGTCACCAGGATCCAGTCCTGAATGCCGAATCTGCGGCCCTCGAGAGGGTGAGCACTCTGCAGCCACCACAGGAGAGACACCCTGGTCCTGGGGGATAGGGTGATTAACCGATGCATCTGAAGAGGTGATGCGGACCACTTGTCCAGTAAGTCCCATTGGAAGGTACTCGCATGGAACCTGCCTAAGTGGATGGCCTCGTATGATGCCACCATCCTTCCCAGGACTCGAGTGCAGTGATGCACTGACACCTGTTTTGGTTTTAATAGATTCCTGACCAATGTCATGAGCTCCTGAGCTCTCTCTATCGGGAGATAAACCCTTTTCTGGTCTGTGTCTAGGATCGTGCCTAGGAGAGGCAGATGAGCTGTAGGAACCAACTGCGACTTTGGAATATATAGAATCCAGCCGTGTTGCAGTTACCCTTCCAGAGAAAGTGATACGCTGTTCAGCAACTGCTCTCTTGATCTCGCTTTTATGAGATCGTCCAAGTACGTGATAATAGTGACACCTTGCTTCCGCAGGAGCACAATCATATCCGCCATTACCTTGGTTATGACAATCCCGTACCGCAATTCTGAGGTACGCCTAATGAGGTGTATAAATGGGGACATGAAGGTATGCATCCCTTATGACCCGATTCACGATAAAGTCTCCCTCTTTTTAGGCTTGCCCTGACCGCTCATAGCGATTCCATCTTGAACTTGAACCTTCTCAGGTATATGTTCAGGGATTTTTTATTCAATATGGGTCTGACTGAACCGTCTGGTTTCGGGATTACAACATGGTCGAATAATAACACCCTCTTGTTGAAGGAGGGGACCCTTGACCACCACCTGTTAAAGATACAATTTGTGAATTGCAGTTAACACTGGCTCCCCCTCTTGGGGGGAAGCCCGCAGGGCCATGGGTGAGGGGGCATCTTCTCACAGTCCAGCTTGTATCCCTGAGACACAATATCTATTGCCCAGGGACGGGAGTGAACCCACTTGTGGCTGAACTTACGAAGGCGTGTCCCCACCGGGCCTAGCTCCGCCTGTGGAGCCCCAGCGGCATAGGTGGATTTTTATAGGGGCCGGGGAGGACTTCTGGTCCTGGGAACTAGCTGTGTTGATCCCGGCTCTGACAAGAAAGGACGCACCTCAGACTTTGTTTCTTTATTCGAAAGGCTTCATTTAATAATGTTGTGCTTTCTTAGGCTGTGCAGGAATATAAGGCAAACTAGCAGAATTACCAGCTATAGCTGTCGAGACCAGGCCCGAGAACCCTTCTCCACACAATCCTCAGCCTTCCATATGCCTCTTAAGTCGGCATCATCTGTCCAATGCACATTTTACAGGACACGTCAAGCAGAGATCGACATAGCTTTGACTCTAGGACCCAGTATACTCATGTCTCTTTGGGCATGCTTTATAACTATATATCTATCACTTAAGACAGCATCTTTAATATATTTACTAGGGTCTCAATCTCTGCTGATAAGATACCTGTCCACGCTGCCACAGCGCTATAAACCCATGCCGACACAATAGCCGGTCTGGGTAGTATACTAGAATGTGCACACTATCTGCAGGATCCCTGAGAACAGCTAGTGCAAGCAGGATACCCAAGGGGAAGAGTCTCAACACATCCTGGCCCTAGTGGGGAAAGGATACAGCCTGACAATTCTCTTGTGGGAAGCTGCCGTCTCTTGTCTGGAGATTCCCGCTCTTTTTCCTCATGAGAGGAGGGAAATTTACCTCAGCATTCTTCCCCTTAAACATGTGTACTCTCGTGTCAGGGACAGATGTGTTATGGCAGGGGTGGGGAACCTCAGGCCCAAGGGCCGTATACAGCCCGCAAAGCCACTTGATCCGGCCCAGCCAGGCTCACCTAGCCGGGCGCCCGCTGACATTTTGTTACTAGTGGGCGCCTGGCTTCTTACCCCCAGTAGCAGCCGGAGGTAGGAGCTCACTCCTGAGTTCCGGCTCTGCCAGTGTGCGTGTGCTGCTGAGCGGTGTTATGGGAGAGATGTCATGACTTCTCACCCATAGTTCTGAGGAGCGAGTGGCCAGGTGCAGGGCAACGGTCCAGAAGCAGGAACGGGGCTGGTGAGTATAGTGGTGTTTTTTTTCTTCTTTTAATATATATGTGTGTGTGTGTATGTATGTATGTATGTATGTATGTATGTATGTATGTGTGTGTGTGTGTGTATGTATGTATGTATGTATATATATATGTGTGTGTATATATGTGTGTGTATATATATGTGTATATGTGTGTGTATATATATGTGTATATGTGTGTGTCTGTATATGTGTGTGTGTGTGTGTATATGTGTGTGTCTGTATATGTGTGTGTGTGTATATGTGTGTGTGTATATATGTGTGTGTGTATATATGTGTGTGTGTATATGTGTGTGTATATGTGTGTGTATATGTGTGTGTATATGTGTGTGCGCGCATGTGTGTGCGCGCATATGTGTGTGCGCGCATATGTGTGTGCGCGCATATGTGTGTGCGCGCATATGTGTGTGCGCGCATATGTGTGTGCGCGCATATGTGTGTGCGCGCATATGTGTGTGCGCGCATATGTGTGTGCGCGCATATGTGTGTGCGCGCATATGTGTGTGCGCGCATATGTGTGTGCGCGCATATGTGTGCGCGCGCATATGTGTGCGCGCGCATATGTGTGTGCGCGCGTGTATGCGTGTCATAACAACTGACTGGGGCTATATCTACTGGGGGCATAACTACTGGGGAAAGGCTCATTTTTAAGTTGATCATTTTTGTATGGACCCCGAAGGATTTTATAAATATTCAAATGGCCCTTGGTAGAAAAAAGGTTCCCCACCCCTGCATTATGGTATGCAATTATTCCAAAATACAGAAAAATCCCATATCCAAAATACTTCCTAGTCCCAAGCATTTAGGATAAGGGAGACTCAACCTGTATTGTAGCTTACAGTATTACTGTAAGTCATACTCCTTAACCCCTTCTATGTGAATACCTGGCTGATGCTCTGGAAACTGAAAACAAATTCCTAGTATACATGTGTATACCTGGCCTATAAAATGGATTGGGATTATTATTGCAGCAATACGCTGGAGTGTGTTAGATGTGGGACAGGTAGATGTGTTGTATTGATGGGAAAACTGACAATATAACCATGGAAACATGTTTTTGCACTCCACGTTTATCTTGGGATGAGCGGGTTTGGATTTACTCAGTTCTTTACACCAGAATTATTGCAAGTTTTTTTTTCTTTATTTTTCTTATTGGCTAACCAAAACATGTGACGTCCGTGAGCCAATAAGGAGGTTTGGGTAAATCAGAGTAAAACCGAACCCACTCATCTCTACATTTACCTCAAGTATTACTTAGTGAAACACTTGCTTTATTTTACATGCACCATGACAGAGCCCTAACTGAATGGCTTTGGGCCACTAATATTTTCCTATATTTAGCCCACATAACGCGATTACTAGACAGAATTATAGCGAGAACGCCAGGATAAGCCTTTTCCAATGAGACTGTGCGTTATGTAGGAGCGCACATGCCCACAGTAGGTGACATTACAGCACAATAATTCACACTGGGATTACATAAACCTTGACAGCTGCTAGTTTATCCTGCCCCTTTACATACATTAAGCCCCGTACTGTACCCAGACATGAAGGGAACAATCCAGCTTGGGCACAGATGGGAGAGATTCCGTGACCTAGGTTACCACGGATGAGCATTGACACAGGACCAGATTTACACCCCATCATAATACAGTCTCTGCACTGCAATAACGCACCAGGTTGTGTGTTCTGATAAAGCTTTATTTGGTAAAAGTTGCAGGCTGTATCTATACACTGCCACCTGCTGGACAAACCAAGAACTCCACCTGGAGACCAGCAGCAGCATCTGGGTCACACGAATGACTGCACCGACTGAACACATTAGCTGGATGCCGAGGAGTCTGAAATGGGGAGAAACAGTTAATACAGGATATGAGGCACTGGGGCCCACACCAGCCATAGACAAACTGTACACAGCCACCTGCAGCCAATTACCTGCTGATCAGCCGCCATATGCATTGTGGGTACTCCAACACACTTCCAGTACCATCATTTCCGGCTTCAGTTAATGCATGTCGTCATCTCTTCCAAACACTAAATAAAAACAACTAAAGTTGTAATTACAAATAAAGCATCCGCACAAGTATATTTTGACATGAAAGACGCAAAAAAAGGACTATAAACAGCCAGTTACATAGAATCCAGAAGACTCAGAACTGGGGAACATGGCACAGGTTTTTAAGGTATCCTAGGAAATAGTTGTACCACGATCATTAACACCTGTGCTCCGGCTAGATAATCTGGAAAACATGCACTGTTAGGGTGCCATAGAGACCAGGTTTGAGAAACTGGTTAGACACCAGAGAAAGTTAATCCCCGATAATAGCCCCAAACGTGTGCTTATGCCATACAAAGCCAAAGTAGTCAGGAAAGCAATGCGTTGTCTATGAAGCACCCCCACCACCAGTGACCCCACAGAGAGCCCCCTTTCCGTTACAGGAGAGCAGGCTATAAGAGGTGGTTCTGTGGGGAGGGGGCATGTTAACAGGAGCAGCAGCTGTCCAATGTCCAAGACAGTGGCGTTTGCTACGAACCACAAGGACAGTGAGTAAGGGGTCATGTTCCACCCCCACCAGAACGCCACCAGCTGTAGCTAATGTGCATCTTTGCTCAGTAACAGCCTCTGAGATTCAGCATGGAGCATCAGATGGCAATCAGATATCACATCATTGCAGAGATCCACTTAATACCCCCACCACCATCTGAGGCAGGAGACACTCACCCCAACACTGACACATGGTCCTGTGGCTGCACAGATGCAGACTCCATATTCTGAACCCTCCTTCGGATCCCACGGCCTCGGTCTGGGAATACAAAGGGAACAAGTGAACAAGAGATGTTTGAGGAGCATGTAAGCGGGACACAACGGACACAGGCGCAGCCCATGCTACACCCGGGGGAAATAAGGACTCGGTTCTTCAGTCCCATCATAATTGCAGGGGTGTCAGCTTATTGAGACAGTCTCCGAGAGACACTCAGAAGTGATGTCTAATCATAGGGACAAAGACCGAGTCAAGGGGACTTCTACTCCCAAGAAATGCCGGAACACCCCACACCCAGCTAGTGACTGTGTTGAGCATCCAGAGACCTACCCCCAGTCCACTCACTCCACAGCCCCAATACACCCACCTACCCCCAGTCCACAGCCCCAATACACCCCCCTACCCCCAGTCCACAGCCCCAATACACCCCCCTACCCCCAGCCCCAATACACCCACCTACCCCCAGTCCACAGCCCCAATACACCCACCTACCCCCAGTCCACAGCCCCAATACACCCACCTACCCCCAGTCCACTCACTCCACAGCCCCAATACACCCACCTACCCCCAGTCCACAGCCCCAATACACCCACCTACCCCCAGTCCACAGCCCCAATACACCCACCTACCCCCAGTCCACAGCCCCAATACACCCACCTACCCCCAGTCCACAGCCCCAATACACCCACCTACCCCCAGTCCACTCACTCCACAGCCCCAATACACCCACCTACCCCCAGTCCACTCACTCCACAGCCCCAATACACCCACCTACCCCCAGTCCACTCACTCCACAACCCCAATACACCCACCTACCCCCAGTCCACTCACTCCACAACCCCAATACACCCACCTACCCCCAGTCCACTCACTCCACAACCCCAATACACCCACCTACCCCCAGTCCACTCACTCCACAACCCCAATACACCCACCTACCCCCAGTCCACTCACTCCACAACCCCAATACACCCACCTACCCCCAGTCCACTCACTCCACAACCCCAATACACCCACCTACCCCCAGTCCACTCACTCCACAACCCCAATACACCCACCTACCCCCAGTCCACTCACTCCACAACCCCAATACACCCACCTACCCCCAGTCCACTCACTCCACAACCCCAATACACCCACCTACCCCCAGTCCACTCACTCCACAACCCCAATACACCCACCTACCCCCAGTCCACTCACTCCACAACCCCAATACAGCACATAGGGTATGCAGCATTACACTACACTACACAGCCATCCACACCCCACAGTACATCCACACCAGCACAGAGGGTATGCAGCAGTACACAGACGCATTATACACACCCCAGAGTACATCCACAGCAGCACAGAGGGTATGCAGCATTACACAACACATGCAGTATACAGACATCATACACCCCACAGCAGCACAGAGGGTATGCAGCATTATACAACACATACAGTATACAGGCATCATACACACCCCACATCAGCACAGAGGGTATGCAGTACACATGCACCTACAGTGAGGCTGTAGGCTATATACACGCACTATACACATCACCCACACACACCGCACGTGACTCACCTGCACATTCCACACCCGCGCGTGGGACCGGATTATCCGCCGGGCGCTACAGGGCGGCTCACAGAGGTTGTTACTAGGGCACTGCTCCCGCAGGAGCCGCCCCGGAGGGTCACCAGCACCGCCACAGCGGACATCCACCAAACAGAGGCCTCCTGGAGAGGATGACACTGGATGCTGCGAGCCGGGGTACAGAGAGCGAGAGAGAGACCGAAGGGACGGCGGGAGGCGGCTTTTATACCCAATCGCCGGCGTCTGACGTCACGACGTGAGAGGGGGGATGGACAGCCTGCCCTGCCAGCCCCAATATGGCGGCGCTGTGGATGGGTGTCATGCTGCAGAGACCACAGTGGTTACTTACACTGCTGTATCACGTGGGATAGTGTGCTGTGTATGGCGCTTCAATAATCGGGGGGGAGAGAGGAGAGGAAGCAGAGGAGTACACCCCCCTGCCCTGGGTACAACAGAGCAGCGGACTCTATGGGGGTATATTTACTAAGGTGTGAGGTTGTTACTTTTTACAAGCAGATTCTAATTCTAATCTTCTAGAAGCAGCTAGATCATACTTGCCTACCTGACCCTCTCCATGAGGGAGAAAATGCTCTGTTCCTGGACTTACCTGGTAATGTATGATTGCCATCACCTGTGGTGAGCTAGGTAATTGATAAGAAAGGTGTTTCACCACAGGTGATGGCAATCATACATTACCAGGAAAGTCCAGGAACAGAGCATTTTCTCCCTCATGGAGAGGGTCAAGTAGGCAAGTATGAGGGTTGGTTCTATATCGGAGTGGCTGAAGGGACCTTGTGACGTATTGAGGGGAGGAGCTACGTCACCAGGGGGAGGAGCTACGGGCGAACAGGGTACCCGAAAAGTACCCTCGCAGGCTCGCTCCGCTCGCCACGCTTCGGGCACGGTGGCTCGCTCCGCTTCGCTCACCACCTAATTACTAAAGGTAATAGTTGGTGGCGTGGATAGTAAAGGAACTATCCCGCTGGCCTAGCTCCTCCCCCTTGCGTCGTAACTCCTCCCCCTTACGGAAAAGGTCCCTTAGCCCACTTGATTCTAGCATCTACCTTAGTAAATATGCCCCATGACTAAAACCAAGTTGGCTAAAGGACCTCTGACCTCACCAGTGGGAGGAGCAAGGCCAGAACATGGGACCCAAAATGTACCCCCGCAATCCAGCAGTAATAGAGCAGTATATATATGTGGCATACTGGAATGTTAGCAGATATTGGAAAGTTCCAAAAGCCATTTAATTCTTATCAGTGAGTGGGGGAGTTTATGGCCCCAAAACCAGTTTGTCCAGACCCTGTGACATGTAAGAGGTTACAACAGGAAGTGTAGGGGGTTTTTATGACAAGGAACAAAGCACAGGCTAGAATTCAGTGTGAGCTGAGGACTGAGATGCAGGGCACAGGCTAGTGTCCAGGAGAAACGCAGTCTGGGGACTGTGGAACAAGCATGGTACTCCACAGTCCCTGGCATTATGGAACAGCATGTAGGTACTGCTAGGAAGAGCAAGAGATATCCAGATTTGCAGTGTGAGAGCAGCTACAGCATGAACAATCAGTGGAAGAAATAAAGGGGATCCTCACCTTCAGGGGTACCCAAGAAGCAGGACGGGAGGTGTGAGTCTGCGGGAGAGGACGAGCAGGGTGAGTGGTAGGAAACCACGTTTGGCGGAAGGCCCCCAGTGACGTGTCCATGAGAGATCCCGTTTAGATAGAGCCCCTAGCGAATGGGGGAGAGCACACTGAAATGAATCTCAGTTTGCGGATGCCGCACTACTGATTCCCAGAGACTGCGCTGATATGTACTGTACTGTAATGCTGTCCAATCACTGTAAACCTGTTATTGCCAGTGAAGCAAATAAAAGGAGATGTTACCTGATGTAACCCATATGAATATTGTGCTGGAGAGAAGAACAAGGAGTTAAATGTTATTGTCGTGATAACTCTGTCTGAACTGTGAATAAACTGCTTATGTGATACAGATGGCCTGGCGTGACAATGCTTTTAAAATCACTGATGGACCTGCCGCTGCCCGGCTATCACATATACACATGCAATGCAGGTACTCCTTGTGATGGAGCAATATATGTACACTTACAATGCAGGTACTCCCTGTGATGGAGCAGTATATATATATACACACACAATGCAGGTACTCCTAGTGATGGAGTAGTATATATACACACACAATGCAGGTACTCCCAGTGATGGAGCAGTATATATACACATGCAATGCAGGTACTCCTTGTGATGGAGCAGTATATATATACACACACACACACAATGCAGGTACTCCTAGTGATGGAGTAGTATATATACACACACAATGCAGGTACTCCTAGTGAAGGAGCAGTATACACACACACACACACACACACACACACACAATGCAGGTACTCCTAGTGATGGTGCAGTATATGTACACACGCAATGCAGGTACTCCTAGTGACGGAGCAGTATACACACACACAATGCAGGTACTCCCAGTGATGGAGCAGTATATATACACATGCAATGCAGGTACTCCCTGTGATGGAGCAGTATATATACACACACACAATGCAGGTACTCCTAGTGATGGTGCAGTATATATACACACACAATGCAGGTACTCCTAGTGAAGGAGCAGTACAAACACACACACACACACACACACACACACACACACACAATGCAGGTTCTCCTAGTTATGGTGCAGTATATGTACACACGCAATGCAGGTACTCCTAGTGAAGGAGCAGTACACACACACACACAATGCAGGTACTCCTAGTTATGGTGCAGTATATGTACACACGCAATGCAGGTACTCCTAGTGATGTAGCAGTATATATACACAGACAATGCAGGTACTCCTAGTGATGGCACAGTACACACACACACACACACACACACACACACACACACAATGCAGGTACTCCCAGTGATGGTGCAGTATACACACACACACACACACACACACACACACACACACACACAATGCAGGTACTCCCAGTGATGGTGCAGTATACACACACACACAGTGCAGGTACTCCCAGTGATGGTGCGGTACACACACACACACACACACACACACACACACACACACACACACACAATGCAGGTACTCCTAGTGATGGAGCAGTATATATACACAGACAATGCAGGTACTCCTAGTGATGGAGCAGTACACACACACACACACACACACACACACAAAATGCAGGTACTCCCAGTGATGGTGCAGTATATATACACACACACACACACACACACACACACACACACACACACACACACACACACACTGCAGATACTCCTAGTGATGGTGCAGTATATATACACACACACACACACACACACACACACACACACACACACACAATGCAGGTACACCTAGTGATGGAGCAGTATATATACACACACAATGCAGGTACTCCTAGTGATGGAGCAGTACACACACACACACACACACACACACACACACACACACACACACACAATGCAGGTACTCCTAGTGATGGTGCAGTACACACACACACACACACACACACACACACACACAATGCAGGTACTCCTAGTGATGGTGCAGTATATGTACACACGCAATGCAGGTACTCCTAGTGATAGAGCAGTATATATACACAGACAATGCAGGTACTCCTAGTGATGGAGCAGTATACACACACACACACACACACACACACACACACACACAATGCAGGTACTCCCAGCGATGGTGCAGTATATATATACACACACACACACACACACACACACACACACACACACACACACACACACACACACACACACACACACACACACACACACACACTGCAGGTACTCCCAGTATGATTTGGAATCATTGATGGTCGATGGCCATCCCTACCAATGAGTGCCTCAGTCGGATTGTTCAGATCAGTCAGTGCTTTAACAGCAGAACATATAGGGCCTAATTCAGAGTTGATCACAGCAGCACATTTGTTAGCAGTTGGGCAAAACCATGGTGGTCATTCCGAGTTGATCGCTCGCTAGCTACTTTTTGCAGCGCTGCGATCAGATAGTCGCCGCCTATGGGGGAGTGTATTTTTGCTTTGCAAGTGTGCGAATCCTTTTGCAGCCGAGTGGGACAAAAACAGTTTGTGCAGTTTCTGAGTAGCCCAGAAATTACTCAGCCGCTGCGATCACTTCAGCCTGTCCGGTCCCGGAATTGTCGTCAGACATCCGCCCTGCAAACGCTTGGACACGCCTGCGTATTCCCAACCACTCCCAGAAAACGGTCAGTTGACACCCACAAACGCCTTCTTCCTGTCAATCTCCTTGCGATCGGCTGTGCGAATGGAATCTTCGTTAAATCCATCGCTCAGCAACGATCCGCTTTGTACCCGGGCTACGTGCCTGCGCATTGCGGTGCATACGCATGTGCAGTTTTGCCAAATTTTGACCTGAACGCACCGCAGCGAAAAATCCTAGTGTGCTATCAAGTCGGAATGACCCCTCATGTGCACTGCAGGTGGGGCAGATATAACGTGCAGAGAGAGTTAGATTTGGGTGGGGTGTGTTCAAACTGAAATCTAAATTGCAGTGTAATAATAAAGCAGCCAGTATTTACCCTACTCTCTCTGCACATGTTACATCTGCCTCCCCTGCAGTGCACATGGTTTTGCCCAACTGCTAACAAATTTGTTGCTGCGATCAGGTCTGAATTACCCCCCATAGACACTTGTGTCACTGCCGGCCCGTCACTCACTCGCCAGCGCTAGCCACGATGGACAGGTTTGCGCATATCATAGGAGTCGTTTTTTTCCATCAAATTCTTTTGATGCCTAATTGTAGGCTTCCGATGTCCATCCCTCAGAATTCTGGCTACCTCAGTGTCTGATTGGGCCACGGTTATGTGACTGAGGGAGATGTGTGTTTCTTGTCACTGGTCTTTTATGAAAAGAAATAGTGTCATTGTGGTACTCATACAGGTAATGATATCTGCAACTCTGAGGGACATTACACATAACGTTATCTAGTAATAATTGTGCAGCGCAGTCTGTCAGGCCGCAGCCACTCCTGCTCCTCTCCTCTCTCTGACAGACATCATTATCATCTGGTATACTACACCACAGAGCTGAAAGTGGTCCTGGAGAGGTGGAGGAACTCATTTTTTGCTCACCACCTACCCCCGACCCCACCCCCTTTAGGTGGAGCCAGGCACAGTGCTCGGGTTTTCACCCCCCCCCTGCAAACTATAAATTTGTGCCTTACCTCCCATACTTTATAAAGGGACTGTGGTCTCACGAGGAAGGGACGTGGTCATGCAGTAGTACCCCCAATTCAAATTACGCCACAGAGTAGCACAACCTTATTCCCATTACACTGCATTAGGGCCCCTTATTCATATTACAACACACAGTAATGACCCGTATTCAAGTTATGTCACCTCAGTAGTGCCCTTTATTCACGTTATGCTGCATAGTGGTACTGCTTATACACACTGTGCCCATTATACACAATGCCCACAGGAGCGCCCCTTATGCACCATTCCCACAGTAGTAGTGCCTCTTACACATAATGCCTCTGGCACTCCAGCAGCTCCATGCCCTGTGTCCCTCCAGCAGCTTCCCCACCTCTCTGTGTCCCTCCAGCCTCCTCTCACCTTGTCTTCACCATGCAAAGAGCCTGCTTCTCTTTGTGGCTCTTCACTTCAGCGGCAGTGATAGCATGACATGGCATACGCAGTGCCGGGAAAGGGAGCTGCTGGAACCTGAGGAGGGAATGACTGGCCTCATGGAGGACCATGGAGCTGTCAGGACCAGGGGAAGGGGGAGGTGGCTGCAGCTCATCAGTGACACTAGCGCCACCTGCATCATCTATTGACGTGGGTGTCTGGGCAGAATTTTCTATTATAATTTTCTCTTACGTCCTAGAGGATGCTGGGGACTCCGTAAGGACCATGGGGTATAGACGGGCTCCGCAGGAGACATGGGCACTATAAAGAACTTTAGAATGGGTGTGCACTGGCTCCTCCCTCTATGCCCCTCCTCCAGACCTCAGTTAGATCCTGTGCCCAGAGGAGACTGGGTGCATTACAGGGGAGCTCTCCTGAGTTTCTCTGATAAAAAGACTTTTGTTAGGTTTTTTATTTTCAGGGAGCACTGCTGGCAACAGGCTCCCTGCATCGTGGGACTGAGGAGAGAGAAGCAGACCTACTTAAATGATAGGCTCTGCTTCTTAGGCTACTGGACACCATTAGTTCCAGAGGGAGTCTGAACGCAGGTCTCCCCTCGCCGTTCGTCCCAGAGCCGCGCCGCCGTCCTCCTCACAGAGCCGGAAGATAGAAGCCGGGTGAGTATAAGAAGAAAGAAGACTTCTTAGGCGGCAGAAGACTTCAGATATTCCCTGAGGTAAGCGCGCAGCGGTAACGCTGCGCGCCATTGCTCCCACATTCAACACACACTAGCAGGCACTGATGGGTGCAGGGCGTAGGGGGGGGCGCCCTGGGCAGCAATAACCTCTAAGTCTGGCATTTATAAGTATATAAGCTGCGGAGGCAGTAATTATAAAAATCCCCCGCCAGTTTTATACATTTGAGCGGGACCAAAGCCCGCCGCTGGAGGGGGCGGAGCTTGATCCCTCAGCACTAACCAGCGCCATTTTCTCCACAGAGAACTGCAGAGAGGCTGTCTCCCTGGTCTCTCCCCTGCTGAACACGGTAAAACAGGGCTGAAAAGAGGGGGGGGGGGCACTTGTAAGGCGCAGTGAGTGTATTACACAGTTAATTATATATATAAAAGCGCTATATTATCTGGGAATTTGTTTCCAGTGCCAAGTGGCGCTGGGTGTGTGCTGGCATACTCTCTCTCTGTCTCTCCAAAGGGCCTTATTGGGGAACTGTCTCCTTATAACTATATCCCTGTGTGTGTGGGGGTGTCGGTACGAGTGTGTCGGCATGTCTGATGCGGAAGGCTCATCTAAGGAGGAGGTGGAGCAGATGATTGTGGTGTCTCCGTCGGCAACGCCGACTCATGATTGGTTGGACATGTGGAATGTTTTAAATACAAATGTGACCTTATTACATAAGAGAATGGACAAAGCAGAGTCCAGGGAAAAGCAGGGAGTCAATCCACGGCTTCGACTGGGTCACAGGGCCCTTCTGGGTCTCAAAAACGTCCCCTATCCCAAATAGCAGACACTGATACCGACACGGATTCTGACTCCAGTGTCGACTACGATGATGCGAGGTTACACCCAAGGGTGGCCAAAAGTATTCATTATATGATTATTGCAATAAAAGATGTTTTGCATATCACAGATGACCCCTCTGTCCCTGACACGAGGGTGCGCATGCAGAGGCGTCGCAATGGGGGGGGCAAGGGGGCAGCTCGCTCCTTTCAAACATGAGAGAGGTGACTGCTGCCACAGTACGCGGCTGAGATAGGCGCCGCACATAAAGGGCGCTTCAACCGCGGACCGCAATTGATTGACTGTCACTGTCATTGACAGTGACAGTCAGTGCTGCTGCTGCTCCTCCCGTATGCTCTGATCACGCATATGTAATGAGCGGCTGAGCGTCATGATGTCAAGCCGCTCATTACATATGCGCAAGCTTTGCTGGGGCAGGACGCGGACGTCGCAGGGGAGAGACTGAAAATGCTGGGGCCGCCCGCTCCTGCTTGCCCGCGCGCCCGCCCGGCCAGCCAGCCAGCGTCCTATGTGTTCCTGACGCTGAGGGGACATATGTATATCTGTCTCTGGGGGCATATATGTTTATCTGGCACTGGGGACATATGTATAACTGGGTCATGGGGCATTTATGTATCTGGCACCGGGAACTTGTGTATAACTGCCTATAGGAATAAATATATATGTGTGTGTGTGTGTGTGTGTGTGTGTGTGTGTGTGTGTGTGTGTGTGTGTGTGTGTGTGTGTGTGTGTGTGTGTGTGTGTGTGTGTGTGTGTGTGTGTGTGTGTGTGTGTGTGTGTGTGTGTGTGTGTGTGTGTGTGTGTGTGTCTATATATATATATATATAAAACTCCAACTCAGCCGGCACTCACATAATGGAGAATAAATGCCCCGGTGTCCAGTTCACAAAACTTCCATAAATATCCAAAATAAACGGCACTCAGGGACTGTCATATATGCAAAAGGTATATTGAAGTTAGATCGAACGTAAACGTTTTCGGGGACACAGCCCCTTCGTCAGGATCACAAGACAATAACAATTAAAACAGACACAAACACACATTTAAATACCTTATTGTAACTCACCTGTCCACGTCCGCTCATCAGAAACGCTTGCGCCGGCAAACGACTGTGACGGACTTCCTGTGAAGACAGGCACCGTTACCATGCAGACGCTGGCTTGCGTTCCACCTGACTGGACTTCCTGTTCCTCACAGCCGCCCTAAGTGCGCATGCTCCAGCGCCCGCGATCTACGAGAAGAGGGGCAGGGAGAGACAAAACATGACAGACAATGTGAATAATGACATGCACTACAAATAATGACATGCACTATTGGTGACAATTACCAAACTGTTAATAACAACACATTAATTCACATAAACAGAAAAAACACCATATATGAGAGAACCTGCTGCAAGAACATTGAATAATGAATAATGATAAAGACAAATAACTTATCAAGCCATACTGCATTCTCAGAACTTATAGGGTATTCCAATTGATCTTCTCATTAAGCCCCATTGGGTAGATAGTGCCCAATCGCATGATCCATTGGGATTCTTTAATTAACAGATTTTTGGATCTATTCCCCCCACGTAAAGATGCTGGAACATGATCAATCATGAAATATTTCAAAGATGACAGGGGATGGGGGGCGTGGCCTGACTGGAGAGGAGACTGGCAGCAAAAATCCAGAGCTCCTGCTCATTTTATAAAATAAGCCAGCTATTTATACATAAATTACCCCCATACTGCCCTCATAACCCACCTTGTGGCTTGGGGTGTCTAGGTGCCGAGTCGCGGAGCCGGGAGATCGTTTTCACGGTCTCTGCAGGTTGTGGCCTGCACTAGACGCCGGAGCCGCGGACTAAATTTCTACAGCTGACCCGCCGAGAAGCTCCAAAGGGCGCGCGACGCCGAAGTTGACCGCGGACGCCGGACCACACAAGCTGACCCTGCAACCACCTGGGGAGTGCCTGGGACCCCCCCAAAGCAGACACCGGTGCCCTGTATAACGGGCTTGAGACCCGGCGCTCGTGGACGGAGGAAAGCCGCGGACCCGCACTTCCGGTGCTGCGGCAGCGCAACGCTCCCTCTGCCAGCAGTGGAAAACAACAGACACTGAGGTACCTTCCCTGCACCCCTCTCCCCCTGGAAATAGCTCCTACTGTAATAGGGAGAGTCAGGAGAGACAGGAGGGGGGCTGTGAGGGTGAGGAAGACTGCAGCTGAAATACTCATGCTGGGGAAGCTCTGTCTAATATTACAACTATAGGGGCACCACCTCCCCCTCCCCATACCCTTTACCGCTTATAATTTGACATCCGGTTAGCTGTTCCCTGGATCCCATCATAGTGAAGCTGACTACCCTCATTGCCACCATGGTTGATTACTGAAACGGTCACTATTTCTCCAGTCTGCTGCCACAAAGTGAATTACAACTCCTATTTACCCCCCCTCCCCGTCGCCACGTGTGTGGGAGGTGAGTGAGACTATCTTCATACCTACTAATCAGCTCTCAGTTGGCGTGTTTATACGGTGATGCCGCGGGCCGGATTGCCGTTGTAATTGAAATTACAGATATTATATCCACGCTCTCTAAGTCTCACTGTCTACTCTCCCATATAGTGGTGATAACAATTTTATACCTGGTAAACACAATTCCATCCCTCCGACGACTTGGAGAACTACACCCACTCTCAGCTTCCCATAATTGGATACATATCGCGGCGATATGTGAAACCGCATCACCCGTAACTGTGATGTAGACCTATCCCCACCTTTCTGACCAACGGCAAATTATGTCATCTGTCCGACCTTCATGAGCTCGTAATTTTTACTATGGACAAGTTCTTAAGTTCCTCTACACCAAAACCCCAACGATATAGAAGTGGTAGTAAACGCGGAGAACCAAGCACCACCTCTCCACCACTAACCTCCCACCCTGTCTGCCTAGACATCGCGGTTGAAACACCACCTACCATGGCCCCAAAAGCTCCCCCCGCTCCACCTTCCTATTCGGAAATAGTGAAAGCGATTAAAGAAACCGTAGAACCTTTACTACAAGCACAGGCTGATAAATTTATGACCGCAGTATCAGACTTGAAATCTGAACTTGGGTCGATGACCCGCAGAATCTCGGTGAACGAAAATAGAATTGGAGCTAACTTTAAAGAAATAGAGGATCTTAAAGAACAAGTCGTATCTTTAACGACCTCGCGTCAACATATGATGATGAAGATGGATGATTTGGAAAATCGTTCGAGACGCAATAACCTGAGGATTGTGGGCCTTAAAGAATCACTGAAAGGCCCGGACCTGCTGAAGTTCCTCATCTCCGACTTACCAGACCTTCTAGGTATTCCTGAAGAACTTTCCTCGATGGAAATCGAACGAGCTCATAGATTGGGTCCCCCGCGTGACTCAAACCAATCTAGACCCCGACCGGTCATTTTTAAATGCTTAAATTTCAGACACAAAGAATTGATATGGTCTGCGGCCCGAAACAAAGGCCCACTTCAATGGGATGGTCAGCGACTGTTCCTCTTTCAGGACTACTCTGCGGAAGTCTCTAGGGCTAGAAGGGAAATGTCTCCAATCTGTTCTCAGCTGGTGAAAAATGGTGTTCGATTTGCTCTTCTCTACCCTGCGAGGCTACGCATCTTCACCCCACAAGGCCCGAAAGATTTCACCTCAGCAGACTCAGCCAAGGAATATGTAACGGAACTTGGAGAATCTGCGAGATTATCCTTGGCCTCACATCCATCCTCCCCAAACGGAGCTGCAGTTACCGACTGAAACCTGACACCGGGACTTTATCCATGTTCTTTTACTGGTTGTTATAGTTAATAACTCTCCTCTTATACGAGGTGGATTGAGTTTAGCTCCTACCACGACCATTTCGAAAACGTCTCCTTTTCCCTGTTTTAAGATCATTAGGGCGATCTCTTGAGTTGCTTATTATAATATTGCCTGTTGGTTATTTTGTTACTTCTATTGTTCTACATTGCAGCGGGTTCACGCTGAAACTCCATATTGATGCATGTTGATGTGGACGCACTCATGTGTTATATTTGTCTTAACATTTGTCTTTACCTTTCTCTCTTCTTTCCAACTTCTTCTATTCTCTTATCTGCTACTTTTTACCTACAGATGTTTGCCTGGCTGTGGTGGGGATTATTTATGTTTATGATATTCTGGATTAATGACGGGACGCTGTCTTTCTTCATGAGACCGACTGCTACCTTTCTCTACTCCCCCGTTGTTGGTATAAATGTCACAACTTAATATAATATCATGGAATGTTAGGGGTATTAATTCTCCTATTAAACGGAGACGTATCCTTACCTACTTAAATAAGATAAAAGCTGATGTCTCTATGCTCCAAGAGACACACCTGACCCCCCCTGAACATGCTAAACTTACCATGCTTAGACAAGAGGTTGTGGTGTTCTCTTCATTTTCTTCAAAGGCAAGGGGAGTTGCTATCCTTATCCGTAAGGGGGTGAAGTTTGACATACATCATCAGATTATCGACCCTCTAGGCAGATATGTTGTGTTAGATATCACCTTGGAGGGCACCAGATTAACCTTGTGCAATATTTATGCCCCGGCTGTCTATGAAAAAGCATTCTATCTAGAAATAACTAATATTCTCCGTCCATATTCGCATACCTCTCTCATTGTTGGCGGGGATATGAATATGGTGTCCTCTTTGGTTTTGGACAGGAAGGGTGCCTCGTCGCAGGGGGCCCGACTGCCCAAGATCAACCTGGAATACATGTCTGCACAATTGGGACTGGTCGACGTGTGGCGACTCCGTAACCCGGTAGAGTTGGAATATACTTATTATTCTTCATCCCATAATTCTTTCTCACGTATTGACTACTTTCTTGTTTCCACTGATCTGTCCCCCAGGATCACTGAGGCAGCTATTAACCCTATAACTATTTCAGACCATGCCCCTATATCACTTGTCCTTCAAGGTAGACTCACTTTGGGTACCAATTCCCATTGGAGATTCCCTGCCAAGATGGCGGCTTCTCCGGAATTTAAAACCATGTTGCTGACTTCCTGGGACTCTTATGCTCTTAACAATGCTGACCATATGTCTGACCCTGCCTTATTTTGGCAGACCGCTAAAGCTGTTCTGCGAGGAGATATAATCGCATTCATGGCGAAATATAGACGAGATCAAGACGCCGCATATAGAGCAGCACAAGCTGTACTCACTTCCTCATTTCAAAATTTTAAAACCACACCTACGTTAGCCAACAAACAGAAATATAGAGACGCCAAAACCCAATTTGATCATACTCTAACACAGATGGATAATAGATTCCTCATTGCAGGCAAATATAACTTCTTCCAATATGGGGATAAGCCGAGTCGAATGCTTTCCAATCTACTTAAATCTGATAAGGGACCCCATCATGTAACAGCTTTGAGGGATTCGACCTCAGCTGTACAATCCGAAGGGAAGGCAATAGCTGACATCTTCCACTCCTTTTTTACTGATCTCTACTCTCACAACACTGTTGACCAACATACCAAAACCTCCTTCTGGGAAACTATACAATTACCTCAGATTTCCCAAGATCAATCAGATTCCCTTACGACCCCTATTACTGCCACTGAAGTGACGGAGGCTATTAAAACCCTTAAACCACTGAAGACCCCAGGCCCTGATGGCTTATCAGGAGAATTCTTTAAACTACTCTCTCCTAAGATTGTAGATTCACTAGTGGCCTTCTTTAATACTATATTCTCCAACCTCACTATCCCACACCATTTTAACTCGGCCCTGATCCGGGTTATACCTAAAGCAGGCAAAGACCCGCTCCTCCCGTCTTCCTACCGCCCTATCTCCCTACTTAATGTAGACTACAAACTGTTTACTAAACTGTTAGCGAACCGACTAAAATTTATTCTGCCTGAAATAATCCACAGTGATCAAACCGGTTTTATCTCGGGCAGACACTCGGTGACCAATATCCGCAAAGTTCTAACGGTTCTCCAATCCCTGAGGGAGGTGGAGACGGGCGGTCCCACTTTTCTATTATCATTGGATGCTGAGAAAGCGTTTGATTTGGTGACGTGGGACCACCTGTTTGAGACACTCCGACGCTTCGGATTTTCTGACAGATTTGTGGCCATTTTACATACCATATACCATAATGCATCTACACAAGTTTTCACTAACCGATATATGTCTCAACCCTTAACGATTCATAGGGGGACCAGGCAGGGCTGCCCCTTATCCCCTTTACTTTTTGCGGCAGCTTTAGAACCCCTGGCTATAGCACTGAGACAATTACCGACCTTCTCGGGGATATCGGTGGGAAAGAGAGAGGTTAAACTCGGACTATTTGCGGATGATATGATCTTATTCGTCTCTAACCCCCATATCTCAATTCCTGCCATTTTTGACACTATACAATGTTTTAGTACCTTTGCAGGTTATCGCATAAACACCCATAAATCGGAACTACTCCCTCTGACCAACATGCAGAACCCTCTTCTCTATGCCGACTTCTCTTCCCAATTCACGCTGACTCCTACCAAACTAAAATACTTAGGTATTTATGTTCCCTCAGAACTTTCCCGATTATATCAATTCAACTATATACCCACTATCCAGCAAATCAAAACAAGATTAGAATCCTGGAAAGATCTTAAACTTTCTCTGTTGGGTAGGATAGTGGTGATAAAGGCTGTCATTTTCCCGAAACTGGCTTACTTGCTTCAAATGCTCCCCATCACGATCACTAAACAAGACTCCTTATTCTGCTCTCAAATGTTTTCAAAATTCATCTGGAAAAACTCAAAACCCCGCATGCCCAAGACCCGAACTTATGTTAGTAAACGAAAAGGCGGCTTGAGTATGCCCAATGTGACGATGTTTGCCAGATCGGCACTATTTAAATTTGCCTCAGATTGGCTACTTCGATCAGATATATTCACGAACTTGGAACTGGAAGAAGCACTGTTTTCCCCGTACTCCCCAGCAGCATTGCTCCACACACCGAGGTCTAAACTGCCCAAGGGGGTTAAGGCTAATATTTTATTTTGGGACACTTATAGGGCCTGGACCTCCATACATAAACTATTTCGTACTGACCCCTTTGAATCACCATACTTACCCTTATGGGGTAACCCCAATTTCCCCTCTTCTTTAGATAATAGTAATTTTTACACATGGAAATGTAAAGGGATATACACTATTAGAGATGTCTTTGATCCTGGTGGACAGATGTTCTCTTTTCTGCAACTACGTGACAAATTTTCTTTACCCCACTCCAACTTCTTCATGTTTCTCCAAGCACGCCATTATATTAACTCCCTTAAAGACCCCTTGGGCAAAGTGACCTCCACTCGAACGATTCTTGACACTCTCCTGTTCTGCAGACATAATCCATTCAAAATTCGTTATCTCTACAATGACCTGATTGAAGCGTTAACCCCCTCTTGGTCCCCTCTCACTGATTCTTGGAAGCGAGAACTTCCAGAGACACCTGAGATGGGCGGGGTTTCAAAGAACACTGATGCGGTCCTAAAAGCTCTAAAATCAGCTAAATTACAAGAAGTACATCTAAGGATTGTAAACAGGATGTATATATCCCCCTCCCAAAGACAACACTTCCGCCAGGGTGAGTCGGGCAAATGCCCTAAATGTGGAGTAAATGGAGCAACCCTTACACACAACCTTTGGTCATGTGGGAAGATTAGACGCTTCTGGTGTAAGATTCTCCAGTATTTATCCCGACTATTCAAGATAAATCTTCCTGGACTAGTGGCCCCGCTGTTGTTTGCTGACTTCTCACCCTGGCTGTCGCGATTTGACCTTGCCCCTGCGATCCCTCTTCTGACTGTGATGGTCACGGTGGCAAAACAGGTGATAATGAGGCATTGGATATATAAAACTGCCCCATCAGTAGGAGAATGGGAATCCGCTTTATTAGATGTGCTGTTTAGTGAGAGACGAATGGCCACTTTCCAAATTGAGAATGGAGTTGTACTCTTCCATAAAAAATGGGGACTGTATATTGAGAGTTTACCCCCTGCTAGACGCGAAGGTATTTGGAGGGTATTCCGAGACACAACGTGGTACTGGACTGGTCGGATAGCGGGAATTATTACGTGATTATCTGTATTTTAAAAAGCAAGGTTAATGGGTAAATCCCACTTATAATACCGACCCTCCAAAAGGATGGCCCTCCACATTGAAACGGTCACCCCAAAATCGAGATTTACTCCCCTCATCCAGAATGTATATTTGATCACCCCCCCCCCCCCGGCAATAAACATCACCCAACCATAGTATTTCTGTATTATTTTCCTTTCTTTACTTTCTATCCCTATCCTATTTCTTTTTTGTCCTTCCTTCTCTCTAGCAGAGGTGATATTTGGTTTATGCCCTGTGTATGTGGTGGGCGGTCGGGGAGAGTGGGACACCTAGGTGGATCGTCTCCTCTGCGCTTGCTGCTGGACAGCTGGACTTATATTACCCTGTGTAAACTGTTACTATCTTCTTCTCTTTTGCCTCTTTTTCCTTTCTTATTAAAAAATAGAAAAGATGTACAACCTTCAATTTTCTGCATGCTATTCACTATTGGATTAGAATATCTGTCATTGCTGAATAATCTTGTAAACTGTCTCCTGGAAACTTATGTTATGACTATATGGTTGTCTAATAAAGAAATTTATTAAAAAAAAAAAAAAAAGATGACAGGGGATGGCCCTTTTCCCTAAAATGCTTAGCAACAGGTTGATCAATAAATCTCCCCTCCAGAGTGAGACGTATGGCAGAGCGATGTGCCGCCATGCGCTCACTAAATTTGCGAATAGTTTGACCCACATAGTAAAGCCCACATGGGCAAACTATGATATAAACTACAAATGCAGTACTACAAGTGGGCCATTTGTTTGGGTGACTTTCTGGTGAGGGGTTATCCACTGCAGGAACCCAAGAAATCCAATTATCCATAGTATAAGATACACCTACTTGGAAGGACTTCCGCTATATCTATACATCAAACAGAGCGCGCTCAGGATTTGTGTTTTCTATCTTATGTTTGTCTGAGATCCGGCAACGGAGGTCTCGCCTGTAGTGCTGCTGGTTCTGCGAGCGCAAGATAAGGATATTTTTGTATTGTATTGAGCCAGTGCAATAGGTGACTAGTGTGCCTTTAAAAGCCATAAAGTCTGTGGCAGGTACACATTAAATCTAGCAGGCAGATGATGTGTGTAACAGCAGTGAGGTAGTCAGGTTTTAAGACTCTGTGATAGTGTAGGACCTGCATGAAGGTGGGGTACCTTGAAAATCGGTATGCAGGCTTCCGTGCATTGGCCAATCCACCAACTAAACCCCCATCATTTATTTATTGAATTGTTGAGGATAAGTGAGTTTACTTTGGTGAGTGCTGGGTTCTTTGTTTGTATTTATTAGAGCGATGTGGTCATGGGCTACATGCACCCCGCCCTGTGAGTGGTAAGTACAGCTGCGTACCCCGCTTTTGTGGTGGAGAGTGCTGTGTTACATGCACCCCACCCTGTGAGTGGTAAGTGCATAGCTGTGCCCCGCTTCTGGTGTGGTGAGTGCTGTGGTTTTTTCTCTGTGTGTATACAATGGGGTCAATCTATGGTTAGCTCTTATTAACCGTGGCCACTAGCTTTCTCATGCACCCCTGTGTGGACTTTATTATCCTGAACCTGTCTCAGCTGTTTCTTAGCAATCATCTTTGAGCCAGTGCAATAGGTGACTAGTGTGCCTTTAAAAGCCATAAAGTCTGTGGCAGGTACACATTAAATCTAGCAGGCAGATGAGTTGTGTAACAGCAGTGAGGTAGTCAGGTTTTAAGACTCTGTGATAGTGTAGGACCTGCATGAAGGTGGGGTACCTTGAAAATCGGTATGCAGGCTTCCGTGCATTGGCCAATCCACCAACTAAACCCCCATCATTTATTTATTGAATTGTTGAGGATAAGTGAGTTTACTTTGGTGAGTGCTGGGTTCTTTGTTTGTATATATATATAGGCATATATCAGTGATATGTGCAGTGGGCATGTATGTATAACTGGCTCTGGGGTAGAGATGAGCGGGTTCGGTTTCTCTGAATCCGAACCCGCCCGAACTTCATGTTTTTTTTCACGGGTCCGAGCGACTCGGATCTTCCCGCCCTGCTCGGTTAACCCGAGCGCGCCCGAACGTCATCATGACGCTGTCGGATTCTCGCGAGGCTCGGATTCTATCGCGAGACTCGGATTCTATATAAGGAGCCGCGCGTCGCCGCCATTTTCACACGTGCATTGAGATTGATAGGGAGAGGACGTGGCTGGCGTCCTCTCCATTTAGATTATAAGAGAGAGAGATTTACTGGAGCTTAGGACTAGGAGGAGTACTGTAGAAGTGTAGAGAGTGCAGAGAGTTTACTAGTGAGTGACCACCAGACAGTGCAGTTTATTTAATATATCCGTTCTCTGCCTGAAAAAAGCGATACACACAGTGACTCAGTCACATACCATATCTGTGTGCACTGCTCAGGCTCAGCCCAGTGTGCTGCATCATCTATATATATTATATATCTGTCTGACTGCTCAGCTCACACAGCTTATAATTGTGGGGGAGACTGGGGAGCACTGCAGTGCCAGTTATAGGTTATAGCAGGAGCCAGGAGTACATAATATTATATAGTGAGTGACCACCAGACAGTGCAGTTTATTTAATATATCCGTTCTCTGCCTGAAAAAAGCGATACACACAGTGACTCAGTCACATACCATATCTGTGTGCACTGCTCAGGCTCAGCCCAGTGTGCTGCATCATCTATATATATATTATATATCTGTCTGACTGCTCAGCTCACACAGCTTATAATTGTGGGGGAGACTGGGGAGCACTGCAGTGCCAGTTATAGGTTACAGCAGGAGCCAGGAGTACATAATATTATATTAAAATTAAACAGTGCACACTTTTGCTGCAGGAGTGCCACTGCCAGTGTGACTGACCAGTGACCTGACCACACTGACCACCAGTATAGTTAGTAGTATACTTATATTGTGATTGCCTGAAAAAGTTAAACACTCGTCGTGTGACTTCACTTGTGTGTTGTTTTTTTTTTTTATTCTATAAAAATAAAACTTATTCTGCTGACAGACAGTGTCCAGCAGGTCCGTCATTATATAATATATAATATATACCTGTCCGGCTGCAGTAGTGATATATATATATTTTTTATATCATTTATCATCCAGTCGCAGCAGACACAGTACGGTAGTTCACGGCTGTGGCTACCTCTGTGTCTGCACTCGGCAGGCAGTCCGTCCATAATTGTATACCACCTAACCGTGGTTTTTTTTTCTTCTTTATACATACATACTACTACGACATCTCTTTATCAACCAGTCTATATTAGCAGCAGACACAGTACAGTACGGTAGTTCACGGCTGTGGCTACCTCTGTGTCTGCACTCGGCAGGCAGTCCGTCCATAATTGTATACCACCTAACCGTGGTTTTTTTTTCTTTCTTCTTTATACATACATAGTTACATAGACATCTCTTTATCAACCAGTCTATATTAGCAGCAGACACAGTACAGTACGGTAGTTCACGGCTGTGGCTACCTCTGTGTCTGCACTCGGCAGGCAGTCCATAATTGTATACTAGTATCCATCTCCATTGTTTACCTGAGGTGCCTTTTAGTTGTGCCTATTAAAATATGGAGAACAAAAATGTTGAGGTTCCAAAATTAGGGAAAGATCAAGATCCACTTCCACCTAGTGCTGAAGCTGCTGCCACTAGTCATGGCCGAGACGATGAAATGCCAGCAACGTCGTCTGCCAAGGCCGATGCCCAATGTCATAGTACAGAGCATGTCAAATCCAAAACACCAAATATCAGAAAAAAAAGGACTCCAAAACCTAAAATAAAATTGTCGGAGGAGAAGCGTAAACTTGCCAATATGCCATTTACGACACGGAGTGGCAAGGAACGGCTGAGGCCCTGGCCTATGTTCATGGCTAGTGGTTCAGCTTCACATGAGGATGGAAGCACTCAGCCTCTCGCTAGAAAAATGAAAAGACTCAAGCTGGCAAAAGCAGCACAGCAAAGAACTGTGCATTCTTCGAAATCCCAAATCCACAAGGAGAGTCCAATTGTGTCGGTTGCGATGCCTGACCTTCCCAACACTGGACGTGAAGAGCATGCGCCTTCCACCATTTGCACGCCCCCTGCAAGTGCTGGAAGGAGCACCCGCAGTCCAGTTCCTGATAGTCAGATTGAAGATGTCAGTGTTGAAGTACACCAGGATGAGGAGGATATGGGTGTTGCTGGCGCTGGGGAGGAAATTGACCAGGAGGATTCTGATGGTGAGGTGGTTTGTTTAAGTCAGGCACCCGGGGAGACACCTGTTGTCCGTGGGAGGAATATGGCCGTTGACATGCCAGGTGAAAATACCAAAAAAATCAGCTCTTCGGTGTGGAGGTATTTCACCAGAAATGCGGACAACAGGTGTCAAGCCGTGTGTTCCCTTTGTCAAGCTGTAATAAGTAGGGGTAAGGACGTTAACCACCTCGGAACATCCTCCCTTATACGTCACCTGCAGCGCATTCATAATAAGTCAGTGACAAGTTCAAAAACTTTGGGTGACAGCGGAAGCAGTCCACTGACCAGTAAATCCCTTCCTCTTGTAACCAAGCTCACACAAACCACCCCACCAACTCCCTCAGTGTCAATTTCCTCCTTCCCCAGGAATGCCAATAGTCCTGCAGGCCATGTCACTGGCAATTCTGACGATTCCTCTCCTGCCTGGGATTCCTCCGATGCATCCTTGCGTGTAACGCCTACTGCTGCTGGCGCTGCTGTTGTTGCTGCTGGGAGTCGATGGTCATCCCAGAGGGGAAGTCGTAAGACCACTTTTACTACTTCCACCAAGCAATTGACTGTCCAACAGTCCTTTGCGAGGAAGATGAAATATCACAGCAGTCATCCTACAGCAAAGCGGATAACTGAGGCCTTGGCATCCTGGGTGGTGAGAAACGTGGTTACGGTATCCATCATTACTGCAGAGCCAACTAGAGACTTGTTGGAGGTACTGTGTCCCCGGTACCAAATACCATCTAGGTTCCATTTCTCTAGGCAGGCGATACCGAAAATGTACACAGACCTCAGAAAAAGACTCACCAGTGTCCTAAAAAATGCAGTTGTACCCAATGTCCACTTAACCACGGACATGTGGACAAGTGGAGCAGGGCAGGGTCAGGACTATATGACTGTGACAGCCCACTGGGTAGATGTATGGACTCCCGCCGCAAGAACAGCAGCGGCGGCACCAGTAGCAGCATCTCGCAAACGCCAACTCTTTCCTAGGCAGGCTACGCTTTGTATCACCGCTTTCCAGAATACGCACACAGCTGAAAACCTCTTACGGCAACTGAGGAAGATCATCGCGGAATGGCTTACCCCAATTGGACTCTCCTGTGGATTTGTGGCATTGGACAACGCCAGCAATATTGTGTGTGCATTAAATATGGGCAAATTCCAGCACGTCCCATGTTTTGCACATACCTTGAATTTGGTGGTGCAGAATTTTTTAAAAAACGACAGGGGCGTGCAAGAGATGCTGTCGGTGGCCAGAAGAATTGCGGGACACTTTCGGCGTACAGGCACCACGTACAGAAGACTGGAGCACCACCAAAAACTACTGAACCTGCCCTGCCATCATCTGAAGCAAGAAGTGGTAACGAGGTGGAATTCAACCCTCTATATGCTTCAGAGGTTGGAGGAGCAGCAAAAGGCCATTCAAGCCTATACAATTGAGCACGATATAGTAGGTGGAATGCACCTGTCTCAAGCGCAGTGGAGAATGATTTCAACGTTGTGCAAGGTTCTGATGCCCTTTGAACTTGCCACACGTGAAGTCAGTTCAGACACTGCCAGCCTGAGTCAGGTCATTCCCCTCATCAGGCTTTTGCAGAAGAAGCTGGAGACATTGAAGGAGGAGCTAACACGGAGCGATTCCGCTAGGCATGTGGGACTTGTGGATGGAGCCCTTAATTCGCTTAACAAGGATTCACGGGTGGTCAATCTGTTGAAATCAGAGCACTACATTTTGGCCACCGTGCTCGATCCTAGATTTAAAGCCTACCTTGGATCTCTCTTTCCGGCAGACACAAGTCTGCTGGGGTTGAAAGACCTGCTGGTGACAAAATTGTCAAGTCAAGCGGAACGCGACCTGTCAACATCTCCTCCTTCACATTCTCCCGCAACTGGGGGTGCGAGGAAAAGGCTCAGAATTCCGAGCCCACCCGCTGGCGGTGATGCAGGGCAGTCTGGAGCGACTGCTGATGCTGACATCTGGTCCGGACTGAAGGACCTGACAACGATTACGGACATGTCGTCTACTGTCACTGCATATGATTCTCTCAACATTGATAGAATGGTGGAGGATTATATGAGTGACCGCATCCAAGTAGGCACGTCACACAGTCCGTACTTATACTGGCAGGAAAAAGAGGCAATTTGGAGGCCCTTGCACAAACTGGCTTTATTCTACCTAAGTTGCCCTCCCACAAGTGTGTACTCCGAAAGAGTGTTTAGTGCCGCCGCTCACCTTGTCAGCAATCGGCGTACGAGGTTACATCCAGAAAATGTGGAGAAGATGATGTTCATTAAAATGAATTATAATCAATTCCTCCGCGGAGACATTGACCAGCAGCAATTGCCTCCACAAAGTACACAGGGAGCTGAGATGGTGGATTCCAGTGGGGACGAATTGATAATCTGTGAGGAGGGGGATGTACACGGTGATATATCGGAGGGTGATGATGAGGTGGACATCTTGCCTCTGTAGAGCCAGTTTGTGCAAGGAGAGATTAATTGCTTCTTTTTTGGGGGGGGTCCAAACCAACCCGTCATATCAGTCACAGTCGTGTGGCAGACCCTGTCACTGAAATGATGGGTTGGTTAAAGTGTGCATGTCCTGTTTTGTTTATACAACATAAGGGTGGGTGGGAGGGCCCAAGGACAATTCCATCTTGCACCTCTTTTTTCTTTTCTTTTTCTTTGCATCATGTGCTGATTGGGGAGGGTTTTTTGGAAGGGACATCCTGCGTGACACTGCAGTGCCACTCCTAAATGGGCCCGGTGTTTGTGTCGGCCACTAGGGTCGCTAATCTTACTCACACAGTCAGCTACCTCATTGCGCCTCTTTTTTTCTTTGCGTCATGTGCTGTTTGGGGAGGGTTTTTTGGAAGGGACATCCTGCGTGACACTGCAGTGCCACTCCTAGATGGGCCCGGTGTTTGTGTCGGCCACTAGGGTCGCTAATCTTACTCACACAGCTACCTCATTGCGCCTCTTTTTTTCTTTGCGTCATGTGCTGTTTGGGGAGGGTTTTTTGGAAGGGACATCCTGCGTGACACTGCAGTGCCACTCCTAGATGGGCCCGGTGTTTGTGTCGGCCACTAGGGTCGCTAATCTTACTCACACAGCTACCTCATTGCGCCTCTTTTTTTCTTTGCGTCATGTGCTGTTTGGGGAGGGTTTTTTGGAAGGGCCATCCTGCGTGACACTGCAGTGCCACTCCTAGATGGGCCCGGTGTTTGTGTCGGCCACTAGGGTCGCTAATCTTACTCACACAGCTACCTCATTGCGCCTCTTTTTTTCTTTGCGTCATGTGCTGTTTGGGGAGGGTTTTTTGGAAGGGACATCCTGCGTGACACTGCAGTGCCACTCCTAGATGGGCCCGGTGTTTGTGTCGGCCACTAGGGTCGCTTATCTTACTCACACAGCGACCTCGGTGCAAATTTTAGGACTAAAAATTATATTGTGAGGTGTGAGGTATTCAGAATAGACTGAAAATGAGTGTAAATTATGGTTTTTGAGGTTAATAATACTTTGGGATCAAAATGACCCCCAAATTCTATGATTTAAGCTGTTTTTTAGTGTTTTTTGAAAAAAACACCCGAATCCAAAACACACCCGAATCCGACAAAAAAAATTCGGTGAGGTTTTGCCAAAACGCGTTCGAACCCAAAACACGGCCGCGGAACCGAACCCAAAACCAAAACACAAAACCCGAAAAATTTCAGGCGCTCATCTCTACTCTGGGGGCATATACTGTATGTATATCTAGCTTTGGGGTATATATGTATATCTGGCACTGGGGAAATATGTATAACTGGCACTGGGCGCATATATGTATATCTGGCTCTGGGGACATATGTATAGCTAGCTCTGGGGGCATATATGTATATCTGGCTCTGGGGGTATATATGTATAACTGGCACTAAGGGCATATATGTATAACTGGCACTGGGGGCATATATGTATAACTGGCACTGGGGGCATATATGTATATCTGGCACTGGGGGCATATATGTATATCTGGCACTGGGGGCATATATGTATATCTGGCACTGGGGTCATATATGTATATCTGGCACTGGGGTCATATATGTATATCTGGCTCTGGGGGCATATATGTATATCTGGCACTGGGGTCATATATGTATATCTGGCTCTGGGGGCATATGTATAACTGGCTATGGGGGCATATGTATATCTGGCACTGGGGACACTCTACAGCAGGGGTGGGCAAACAGTCGATCGCGATCGACTGGTCGATCGCGGACATGCGACCAGTCGATCGCGATCCGCTGCCCAGCCACCCGAAGCCGCACCTCTCCTGCCTGCCGCCCTGCCCCTCTGTCTGGTCTCCGGCAGTGACGGCGGAGTGTATGGCTCAAATCAGGCGCCGGTTCGTTAGCCAATCAGAGCTCGCGAACCGGCGCCTGATTTGAGCTATACACGCTGCCGTCACCGCCGGAGATCAGACTGAGGGGCAGGACGGCAGGCAGGAGAAGCGCGCGCTGCGCTCTCCACACAGCACTGTGAGCACTGTGGGGGCATATCTGGCACCGTGGGGGCATATCTGGCACTGCGGGCACATGGCACAGTGGCGGCATATGTGGCACTGTGGGGTCATATCTGGCACTGTGGGGGCATATCTGGCACTGCAGGCACATGGCACAATGGTGGCATATGTGGCACTGTGGGGGCATATCTGGCACTGTGGGGGCATATCTGGCACTGTGGGGTCATATCTGGCACTGTGGGGGCATATCTGGCACTGTGGGGTCATATCTGGCACTGTGGGGGCATATCTGGCACTGCGGGCACATGGCACAGTGGCGGCATATGTGGCAATGTGGGGCATATGTGGCACTGTGTGGGCATATCTGGCACTGTGTGGGCATATCTGGCACTGCATGGGCATATCTGGCACTGTGGGGGCATATCTGGCACTGTGGGGTCATATCTGGCACTGTGGGGGCATATCTGGCACTGTGGGGGCATATCTGGCACTGGGGGCATATCTGGAACTGCGGGCACATGGCACTGTGGGGGCATATCTGTAATCTGGCACTGTGGGGGCATATCTGGTACTGTGGGGGCATATCTGGCACTGGGGGCATATCTGGAACTGCGGCCACATGGCACTGTGGGGGTATATCTGTAATCTGGCACTGTGGGGGCATATCTGGCACTATGGGGGCATATCTGCAATCTGGCACTGTGGGGGCATATCTAGCAGTGTGGGCACATGGCACTGTGGGGGCATATCTGTATCTGGCACTGTGGGGTTATATCTGGCACTGTGGGGTCATATCTGTATCTGGCACTGTGGGGGCATATCTGGCACTGTGGGCACATGGCACTGTGGGGGCATGTGTATCTGGCACTGTGGGGGCATATGTGTATCTGGCACTGTGGGGGCATATTTGTTTGAGGTTTTTACCTGTGGGGGCCAATGTGTTATTTCGTGCGAGACAGTCATTACACTCTGTGCAGCAAGGCTACGTCCCTTTTTTTGTTATACCACGCCCACTTTTTGTTATACCACACCCACTTTTTGTTATACCACACCCACTTTTTGTTATACCACTCCCCTTTTTTTGCGCGCGCGCCTGCGCCGCACGCTAATTATTCCTCCTAGGTAGATCACAAAAGCTTTTTAGCTTTCAAAGTAGATCGCCGACTCCAAAAGTCTGGCCACCCCTGCTCTACAGTGTATAGAATGGGCTCTGTCAGGCATAATGTGTGTAAGAGGCTCTACCAGACATAATGTATATAAGGGGCTTTGGGGGTAATTCAGACTGGATTGCTGCAGTGGCAGTGATCACAGTCTGAATCCTTTTTGTGGAGTGCGCACGCACCCCGGTAGCCCAGTGACATGCTGACAGCATCTCTGGGCTGCGATCGCCTCTGCCTGATTGACAGGCAGAGGTGGTTGCGGGGCAGGAGAGGGCGCGCCAATGGCGTAAGAACACCGTTGGCTGGGTGCTATCCAGACAACGCAGGTGTGTACGGTCCGTTGCGGGGGCGGGCCGCGGCGGCTGCATTGGAAGGGAGATGCTAGCCAGGTGCAAAATCATCACGCTATGTGATGCTTTCATACCCGTGCGGGGGGGTGGGGGGAGCCAGACGTGCTGGACGTCCCCCCACATGTCTGAGAAACTGATCATAGCTGTGCTAAATTTAGCACATCTACGATCAGATCTGAATTAGGCCCTTTACCAGGCATATTGTAAGGGAGCTACCAGACATAACGTATATAAGGGGTCACTCACTCACTGCTACTCCATAAAGTTTCGTACAGGTACTAGTGACCTGTCTAAGGTGGCCATAAATTAGGGGCGCCAAATTGAGATTTTATCTTGCCCCCCCCAACTGAAAAACGTTCTGACGCCCCTGTGCGCATGTATAAGGAAAGGAAACCTGAGGTAACCTTTCCCCCATCTCATGAGCTGAACGAGTTATTTGAAAAAGCTTGGGAAACTCCAGACAAAAAGCTGCAGTTTCCCAAGGGGATTCGTATGGCGTATCCTTTCCCTGCACAGGACAGGGTATGGTGGGAATCCTCGCCCAGGGTGGACAAGGCTTTAACGCGCTTGTCCAAGAAGGTGGCGCTACCGTCTCCAGACACGGCAGCCCTCAAGGATCCTGCTGATCGCAGACAGGAAACTACTTTAAAATCTATTTATGCGCATACGGGTGCTTTACTCAGACCGGCAATAGCATCGGCATGGCAGTGGCGCACCCAGGGGGGGGGGGGGGGTTCCGAGCACCCAGAAACCCCCCTCCACTAAAAAAAAAAAATTTTTTTTTTTTTTTTATTAGCTGCAGGAGTATTATTAATGGCTGTCTAGCGTCCTCTGCAGCCTGCTGTCTTCCTGGGGGCACTTGTAAGTGCAATAAAAGTTTACTTTATTTTAATTATAGTACATATATATATCTATGTGCAAACATATATACACATGTATATACATACATATAAACACACACACACACACACACACACACACACACACACACACACACACACACACACACACACACACACATGATATATATATATATATATACATGTGTGTGTGTGTGTATATATATATATATATATATATATATATATGTACTGTATGTGTGTGTACACACATATATATATATATATATATGTATGTTTAATATGCTATGTATATGTGTATATGTATGTGTGTGTATGTATATATATATATATATGTGTAGATATATGCATATATACACACACACACACACACACACACACACACACAGACACACTAGTTTTACGGACCCAGCATATACTGGGTCACCTCAGTCCCCACCCCCGTGATTGGCTCCGCCCAGTTCTGAAAACCCCCCCATGCAAATCCTGCGTTTGCCACTGCATGGGTATGTAGCGCAGTTGCAGCTTGGACAGATACCTTGTCAGCTGACATTGATACCCTAGACAGGGATACCATTTTATTGACCTTAGGTCACATTAAAGACGCAGTCTTATATATGAGGGACGCTCAAAGAGACGTTGGGCTGCTAGGTTCGAGAGCCAACGCCATGGCGATTTCTGCTAGGCGAGCCCTGTGGACCCGCCAATGGACGGGTGATAGCGACTCAAAGAAGCATATGGAGGTTTTGCCATACAAAGGTGAAGTTTTATTTGGGGAGGGTCTCGCGGACCTGGTTTCCACAGCTACCGCGGGTAAATCTACCTTTTTGCCTTTTGTTCCCCCACAGCAAAAGAAAACTCCACAATATCAGATGCAGTACTTTCGGTCGCATAAGTCCAGAAGAGGTCGGGGCTCATCTTTCCTCACCAGAGGTAAGGGTAGAGGGAAGAGAACCCCTGCTCCGGCTAGTTCCCAGGAGCAGAAGTCCTCCCCGGCTTCTACTAAATCCACCGCATGACGCTGGGGCTCCACTGAGGGTGTCAGCGCCGGGGGGGGGGGCACGTCTTCGACTCTTCATCCAGGTCTGGGTTCTGTCAGATGTGGATCCTTGGGCGATGGGTATTGTATCCCAGGGCTACAAACTGGAATTCGAAGAGGTGCCCCCTCGACGATTTTTCAAGTCGGCCTTGCCAGCTTCTCCCCCAGAGAGGGAAGTAGTGTTAGCTGCAATTCAAAAGCTGTGTCAACAGCAAGTGGTTGTCAGGGTTCCCCTAGTCCAACAGGGGAAAGGGTACTATTCAGCCCTGTTCGTGGTCCCGAAGCCGGATGGTTCGGTCAGGCCCATTTTAAATCTAAAATCCCTAAACCTGTACTTGAAAAAGTTCAAATTTAAGATGGAATGGCTCCGGGCAGTGATCTCCAGTCTGGAAGGGGGGGATTTTATGGTGTCACTCGACATAAAGGATGCATACCTTCATGTCCCCATATATCCTCCTCATCAGGCGTACCTGAGATTCGCTGTACAGGACTGTCATTACCAGTTTCAGACATTGCCGTTTGGGCTTTCAACGGCCCGAGGATTTTCACCAAGGTGATGGCGGAGATGATGGTGCTCCTGCGCAGGCAGGGAGTCACAATTGTCCCATACTTGGACGATCTCCTGATAAAAGTGAGATCGAGAGATCAATTGCAGAGGAGCGTGTCGCTCTCCCTTAGAGTGCTACAACACCACGGTTGGATTCTCAATCTGCCAAAGTCACAATTGATTCCAACAACTCGACTATCATTCCTAGGCATGATTCTGGACACGGATCAGAAGAGGGTTTTTCTCCCGATGGAAAAAGCCTGGGACCTCCAGAACATGGTCAGAGACCTGCTAAAACCAAAAAGAGTGTCTGTTCATCAATGCACTCGTGTTCTGGGGAAAATGGTGGCAGCCTACGAGGCCATCCGCTTCGGCAGGTTTCATGCAAGGACGTTTCAGTGGGACCTCCTGGACAAGTGGTCCGGGTCCCATCTACAAATACATCGGAAGATAAGCCTGTCCCCCAGGGCCAGGGTGTCTCTCTCCTGTGGTGGCTGCAAAGTGCTCACCTTCTAGAGGGTCGCAGGTTCGGCATTCAAGACTTGGTTCTGGTGACCACGGACGCGAGCCTCCGAGGATGGGGAGCAGTCACACAAGGAAGAAATTTTCAGGGGCTATGGTCAAGCCAGGAGGCTTGTCTACACATCAATGTCCTGGAGTTGAGGGCCATATACAACGGTCTACGACAAGCGGAGAATCTTCTTCGCGACCTACCGGTTCTGATTCAATCGGACAACGTCACAGCCGTGGCTCATGTAAACCGCCAAAGCGGGACAAGGAGCAGAGTGGCAATGGCGGAAGCCACTAGGATTCTTCGCTGGGCGGAAAGTCACGTAAGCGCTCTGTCAGCGGTCTTCATTCCGGGAGTGGACAACTGGGAAGCAGATTTCCTCAGCAGACACGATCTCCATCCAGTTTTTACAGAGATAACAAGTCTTTGGGGAATTCCTCACATAGACATGATGGCATCCCGCCTCAACAGGAAGCTTCGGAGGTATTGTGCCAGGTCAAGGGACCCTCAGACAGTAGCGGTGGATGCCCTGGTGACACCATGGGTGTTTCAGTCGGTCTATGTATTCCCCCCTCTTCCTCTCATCTCAAAAATATTGAGAATCATAAGACAAAAAAGAGTGAAAACAATACTCATTGTTCCAGATTGGCCTCGAAGGGCCTGGTATTCAGATTTTCAGGAGATGCTCACAGAAGATCCGTGGCCTCTTCCTCTCAGGGAGGACCTGTTGCAACAGGGGCCCTGCGTGTTCCAAGACTTACCGCGGTTACGTTTGACGGCATGGCGGTTGAACGCCGAATCCTAGCTGGGAAAGGTATTCCGTAGGAAGTCATCCCTACTCTGATAAAGGCTAGGAAGGAGGTGACGGCGAAACATTATCACCGTATCTGGAGGAAGTATGTATCTTGGTGTGAAGCCATGAATGCTCCTACAGAAGATTTCCATCTGGGCCGTTTTCTCCAGTTTCTACAGACAGGAGTGGATATGGGCCTAAAATTGGGCTCCATTAAGGTACAGATTTCGGCCCTGTCTATTTTCTTTCAGAGGGAGTTGGCTTCTCTCCCAGAAGTCCAGACTTTTGTAAAGGGAGTGCTGCACATCCAGCCTCCTTTTGTGCCCCCAGTGGAACCATGGGACCTTAACGTGGTGTTACGGTTCCTGAAGTCTCACTGGTTTGAACCTCTTCAAACGGTTGAATTAAAATTTCTCATTTGGAAGGTGGTCATGTTGTTGGCCTTGGCATCTGCAAGGCGGGTGTCCGAATTGGCGGCCTTTTCTCACAAGAGCCCCTATTTGATTTTCCATGCGGATAGAGCAGAGTTGAGGACTCATCCTCAATTTTTGCCTAAGGTGGTTTCTTCATTTCATATGAACCAACCTATTGTGGTGCCTGTGGCTACGGGTGTCTTGGAGGATTCCAAGTCCCTGGATGTAGTCAGGGCCTTAAAAATCTATGTAGCCAGGACGGCTCGGGTTAGGAAAACAGAAGCACTGTTTGTCCTGTATGCAGCCAACAAAGTTGGCGCTCCTGCTTCTAAACAGACTATTGCTCGCTGGATCTGTAACACGATTCAGCAGGCTCATTCTACGGCAGGCTTGCCGTTACCAAATTCGGTAAAAGCCCATTCCACTAGGAAGGTGGGCTCTTCTTGGGCGGCTGCCCGAGGCGTCTCGGCTTTACAGCTTTGCCAAGCAGCTACCTGGTCGGGTTCAAACACTTTTGCAAGGTTCTATAAGTTTGATACCCTGGCTGATGAGGACCTTGCGTTTGCTCAGTCGGTGCTGCAGAGTCGTCCGCACTCTCCCGCCCGGTCTGGAGCTTTGGTATAAACCCCATGGTCCTTACGGAGTCCCCAGCATCCTCTAGGACGTAAGAGAAAATAAGATTTTAAACCTACCGGTAAATCTTTTTCTCCTAGTCCGTAGAGGATGCTGGGCGCCCGTCCCAGTGCGGAAAAAATCCTCAAGGCTTGTATATAGTTGTTGCTTACATAAGGGTTATGTTACAGTTGCAATCAGTCTTTAGCTGATACTGTTTTGTTCATACTGGTAACTGGTTGCGTATATTCCAGGTTATACGGTGTGGATGGTGTGGGCTGGTATGAATCTTGCCCTTAGATTAACAAAATCCTTTCCTCATATTGTCTATCTCCTCTGGGCACAGTTTCTCTAAGTGAGGTCTGGAGAAGGGGCATAGAGGGAGGAGCCAGTGCACACCCATTCTAAAGTTCTTTATAGTGCCCATGTCTCCTGCGGAGCCCGTCTATACCCCATGGTCCTTACGGAGTCCCCAGCATCCTCTACGGACTAGGAGAAAAAGATTTACCGGTAGGTTTAAAATCTTATTATTGTGCAGGGCTGTGGAGGCGGTGGAACTAGTTCCTCCTACAATTACAGGTGGTGGAACTCAGTTCCACCTCGTCCCCCCCCCCCGCTTTAACCCCTGCTACACCAGTCCCTATACTTCATGTCACACTGCCCCAGCCCCCTACCCCTGTCCCACTGCCCCAGCCCCTCTCTCCTCCTGCCCTCTACCCCTGTCCCACTGCCCCAGCCCCTCTCTCCTCCTGCCCCCTACCCCTGTCCCCCTGCCCCAGCCCCTCTCTCCTCCTGCCCTCTACCCCTGTCACACTGCCCCAGCCCCTCTCTCCTTCTGACCCCTACCCCTGTCACACTGCCCCAGCCCCTCTCTTCCCCTGCCCCCTACCCCTGTCACACTGCCCCAGGCCCTCTCTTCCCCTGCCCCCTACCCCTGTCACACTGCCCCAGCCCCTCTCTTCCCCTGCCCCTACCCCTGTCACACTGCCCCAGCCCCTCTCTCCTCCTGCCCTCTACCCCTGTCCCACTGCCCCAGCCCCTCTCTCCTCCTGCCCCCTACCCCTGTCCCCCTGCCCCAGCCCCTCTCTCCTCCTGCCCTCTACCCCTGTCACACTGCCCCAGCCCCTCTCTCCTTCTGACCCCTACCCCTGTCACACTGCCCCAGCCCCTCTCTTCCCCTGCCCCCTACCCCTGTCACACTGCCCCAGCCCCTCTCTTCCCCTGCCCCTACCCCTGTCACACTGCCCCAGCCCCTCTCTTCCCCTGCCCCCTACCCCTGTCACACTGCCCCAGCCCCTCTCTCCTCCTGCCCCCTACCCCTGTCACACTGCCCCAGCCCCTCTCTTCCCCTGCCCCTACCCCTGTCACACTGCCCCAGCCCCTCTCTTCCCCTGCCCCCTACCCCTGTCACACTGCCCCAGCCCCTCTCTCATTCTACACAATCCCACTAATTGGACTCTGTCCTGGTGTCCCTCATGAGGGTTGCAGTGTCCCGCGGGTGTGGTGTGGCGATGTGTGTGTGTGTGTGTGTGTGTGTGTGTGTGTGTGTGTGTGTGTGTGGTGTGTGGGGGGGCAGATTGGGGGAGTCAGTTATCACCGCTGCTCTGCTCTGTAAAGGTCCATCCCTCCATGCAGGGGGTTCTGGTGAATACCAGCTGTAACTTCCACTCCACGCTACTGTGCTCTGGCTGTGCTGAGATTATCTGGGGTTGTGTCCGCACCTCCTGGCCTTACTGCATACCTCCTGGCCTGAAACTCTCTACCTCTTAGATCCCTGGATGCCTCCAACATTTTCCCTGGTGTTACTGAAGACAAGACCGGGCGAGCATAGCACAGAGACACCACCAGTACTCATGGTGCCCTGTGCTGCACTGGACTGCCTCCTGCCCCTTGGCTGGCGCATGCATGCCCATTCTACAATACAGTCCCCATCGGGAAGGCTGGACAGGGCCCTGAGATCGGGACAGTGGACGTAAAGCCCACGTAGAGGGCACGCTACTGTATTACAGGCTCTTTACTTGCCAAATAGGTTCACACATTACATAGAAAGTATGAAACAATCTTTACTATATATTGCAAGAGGCAATGTATAATAAACAAATAAAGATCCAGGGTAGATTTACTAAAGCTTCTAAAGCGGTGGTATTGTCCATAGCAACCAATCAGGATCTGTCTATCAATATGCAAAAGAGAAATGTTAGCTAGAATTTGATTGCTCGCTATGGGGAATGCCATCACTTTTCATTTTACAGGCTTTAGTAAATCTACCCCCGGTGCAGAACCTGCTGACCGGTTCAATGCAGCAATAATGTAACAGGAGGGTCTGGGAGAGAGCGTGATGCTTCTGCCGCTACACCAAGGGGGGGTCATGACATAAGGGCGGAAGTCCTTTTCCGGGATCCCTTGATTGTGGGCGCTGGAGAAAAATGACTCATGCTAACATAATTGCGACTATAGCGGATGATTCAGGCCTGATCGCTGCTGTGCGTTTTCGCACAGTGGGTGATCAGGACATAACTTTGCACACGCACGCATGTCGGACAATAACAAAGGGCATCGACGGGATGGTGCAAAAAATCTGATCGCACGTGCGTTCGCAAGGTGATTGACAGGTAGAGTCTGTTTGCGGCTGGTAACTGACCGTTTATTGGGAGTGTCCGGAAAAACGCAGGCGTTCCCAAGCGTTTTCAGGGCAGGTGTGTGACGTCAGCTCCGGCTCCGATTAGCCTGTTCTCATCGCACTGTAGGAGTAAGTCCTGGGCTGCGCACAGACTGCACACGGTGGATTTTTGCAGCTCGGCGTACACATGGGATCGCACACTTGCACGGCGAATTTACACTCGACTATCTGGTCACAGCAACAAACAAACAAGATCATGTGTAAACTAAAAAAAAAACTAATGAAGCATACAGTATGCTGCTGGCAGGGGAAGATTTAGGGGTCAGGCATTATTTACCCCCATCCCCATCACGTCACTGTCCCCTTCATTTCAGGGCCAGTCTAAATGCATTGAGACCGACAAAGCCGCCAAATAAAATCGAAAAAATAAATAAATCGTATTGACAAAAAAAAAAAGCAAGATTCCTCGTGCCTCATCAGCCCAGTGTACAGCCCCCCAGCAAGTGTCGCCCCCCCCCCAGCAAGTGCCGCCCCCAGTATCTCACGTGCCTAGTGCGAAATCCACCACTGGCTGCTGGCACAAGACACTTCTGAAGGCTGCTGCCAATTAGAAAACTATGGGGCAGATTTATTAAACTGGAGAAGGGATAAAGAAGTGATAAAACAGTGATAAGTGCAAGGTGATAAACACACCAGCCAATCAGCTCCAATATGTAAATTAACAGTTAGGATCTGATTTGTTGGTGCGTTATCACCTTCCACTCATCACTGCTTTATCACTTCTCCAGGCTTAATACATCAGCTCCTATGTTGTAACGGTGTAAGGGAAAAGGTCACCAGCGCTTCTTTGCTAATGACATGATGCAGAATGTAACACAAAGGTAACGAGCTACAAATACACATTTATTCAAATGAATCAAATATAATTAATATGATACATTTCTGGACTATAATAGGTTCCTATAAGCAACTCAGAAACCACACTGGCTCAGATGTAATGAGGTCCCTTGTAGAAGCACTGGGAGTACTTACATGTTAAACTTGGGAGGTGCCATCACAAGTTAGGTGCCATGGGGCCCCCACAAACCTTAATCTGACCCTGGTAACAGACTGTGGTAACTCCGTGTGGACAAACATACTTAATGATTAACATTGTCAAACTAATGAGATAAATAGAACACTTTCTGTAAGAGCCAATGAGTTGCCAAGTTAGTCACAACACTTAAAATCCCTTTTGTTCTTCTACACCAGTGGTGGCCAACGTGTGGCTCTTGAGCCACATGCGGCTCTTTCTTCATTCAAATGTGGCTCCCAACACTCAAAGTCACGTGACCACAAGATATCTGTAAAACACTGCACTCCAGCCAGACATGCAGCAGCACTACGTAGACTGAGAACTGAGGGAGCCAAATACACATGGGGGAGCTGGCTGGAGTGACACAGGCGGGTGCTGGCTGGAGTGACACAGGCGGGTGCTGGCTGGAGTGACACAGGCGGGTGCTGGCTGGAGTGACACAGGCGGGTGCTGGCTGGAGTGACACAGGAGGATGCTGGCTGTAGAGACACAGGCACGTGCTGGCTGGAGTGACACAGGCGGGTGCTGGCTGGAGTGACACAGGCGGGTGCTGGCTTGAGTGACACAGGCGGGTGCTAGCTGGAGTGACACATGCGGGTGCTGGCTTGAGTGACACAGGCGGGTGCTAGCTGGAGTGACACAGGCGTGTGCTGGCTGGAGTGACACAGGAGGATGCTGGCTGTAGAGACACAGGCAGGTGCTGGCTGGAGTGACACATGGGGGAACTGAAGTGTATTATGTGAATCTGGCTTTTCAATATATTTTATGCGGATCTGGCTTTTTCAATTATTTGATGTAGAAGTGGCTCTTTCATTGTATTTTATGTTGGATCTGGCTTTTTCAATGTATTTTATACCAGGGGCGTGGCCTAGCAGGCACAAGGTCACACCCCATTTTTGCATGTGCGCCTTCGGCTCGAAGTCGGCTCTTTGATGTACCTAACAAGATTTCTTGGCTTTTTGTCTCTGACTGGTTGGCCACCCCTGTTCTACACTCAATAGCAAAGTGTGTGCAGAAAAAGACCAAAGAATTGGCATCTGTGTAAATATATCTTTGACCACAAGATGGTGATAGAAAGCAATCCTTTTACAAACAGGATTAATGGCCCTCATTCCGAGTTGTTCGCTCGCAAGGCGAATGTAGCAGAGTTACACACGCTAAGCCGCCGCCTACTGGGAGTGAATCTTAGCTTCTTAAAATTGCGACCGACGTACGCGCAATATTGCGATTACAAACGAGTTAGCAGTTTCTGAGTAGCTTCAGACTTACTCTGCCTGTGCGATCAGTTCAGTGCTTTTCGTTCCTGGCTGACGTCATAAACACACCCAGCGTTCGCCCAGGCACTCCCACCGTTTCTCCGGCCACTCCTGCGTTTTTTCCGGAAACGGTAGCGTTTCCAGCCACACGCCCCTAAAACGCCGTGCATCCGCCCAGTAACACCCATTTCCTGTCAATCACAATGCGAACGTCGGAGCGATGAAAATGCCGTGAGTAAACTTACTTTCATCATAGTAAAGTTACTTGGCGCAGTCGCAGTGCGAACATTGCGCATGCGCACTAAGAGAATTCTCACTGCGATGCGATGAAAAACTCCGAGCGAACAACTCGGAATGAGGGCCAATGATTCTTCCAAATTACACAGAAACAGAATTTGACAGCAGATAAGGACGATAAGGCTATCTAGTCTGCCCATGTACATACTGTACACACACTTAGGGGTTGGAAGCCAATTAACCTACCATTATTTATTTTCGGATTGTGAGAGGAAACCCGGAGTACCTGGAGGAAACCCACGCAAGCATGGGGAGTATATACAAACTCCACACAGGGCATACTTAGCTACTTTTCTTCTCTCCTCTCCGGGAGATACTCGGAGAGGAGAAGCAGGTGGGCGGCGATGGAGGCGGGGCCAGGTCAATGACGTCATCAGGCCCTGCCCACCGCACAAGCAAATACCGCAATTGGGTGGTATTTGTATATGGACGGAGCTTCAATGACGCGATTAGCATATGATCACGTCATTAAGCCTTGCCCCCTCCGCTGGGTCCTCAATTCAGCACTATTTAGCTCCCCATTCTGCTCACTTTCCTAGGAAGTGGGCAGTATACGGGAGAGGTGCCCATTCTTCCGGGGCTGCGGGGGACTACCCGAGAAACCGGGTGTCTCCAGCAGAATCCGGGAGAGTAGGCAAGTCTGAGTTAGGGCCATGGAGGGAATCAAACCCATGACCTCAATGCTGTGAGGCAGTAATGCTAACCATTATTCAATGTCAACTCCTGTCCCCAAGTACCACCAACAGGTCATGTTTCAGGAATTATATGCTCATGCACAAGTGACAATTTAGCTGGGTCAGTAATTAGACCACATCTTTCCACAGGCAGCTGCAGAAATCCTGAAAACATGGCCTGTTGGTTTTATCTGAGGATTGGAGTTTGGAACCTCTACATTGTTTTCATTTACTGAGTTGGGAGCAAAATAGGTTATTCTAAGAGGAGACACAACATTGTTGTACTATAACAATCTAACCTAGTAAAGGTTTTTTTTTTGTTACTCTGGCCTCTGCCTCGGCTACCTGGGGTGCCACAGTGCACCTTGTCAGTGAAAAAGCCCCAGTAAAAGCCACCACCCCTCTCACAGACCCTCCAACATGACCCGCCCCACTAGGTACAAAATGCTCTGTTCCTGGACTTCCCTCTTCATTTATGATTTCTATCACCTCTATTGAACTAGTTAAATGATAAGAAAGCTGTTTCTTCACAGGTGATGGCAATAATAAATTAAGAGGGAAGTCCAGAAACAGAGCATTTTGTACCTAGTGGGGCGGGTCATGTTGGAGGGGGTATCCGTTCACATGGTCGACCATGTTATGGTCGACAGTCATTAGGTCGACCACTATTGGTCGACATGGACATGGTCGACATTGACCCATGGTCGACACATGAAAATGGTCGACACGTGAATGGTCGACACATGAAAAGGTCGACATGAGTTTTTTAACTTTTTTTTCTTTTGGGGAACTTTTCCATACTTTACGATCCACATGGACTACGATTGGAACGGTAAAGTGTGCCGAGCGAAGCGGTAGCGGAGCGAAGGCACCATGCCCGAAGCATGGCGAGCTAAGCGAGCCATGCGAGGGGACGCGGTGCACTAATTGGGGTTCCCAGTCACTTTACGCAAAAAACGCCACCAAAAAAAGTAAAAAATCTCATGTCGACCTTTTCATATGTCGACCATTGTCATGTGTCGACCATGTGTCCATGTCGACCATTCATACCGGAACCGTTGGAGGGTATGCTCTCAGTGTCAGTGAGCCAGATGCAGTCCGTGACTGCACTGGTTTCACTGTGACTGGCAGTGACTTCCTATTGGAAGTTCTACCTGTCAGTCACAGACAGTTAGAGATGAGCGCCTGAAATTTTTCGGGTTTTGTGTTTTGGTTTTGGGTTCGGTTCCGCGGCCGTGTTTTGGGTTCGACCGCGTTTTGGCAAAACCTCACCGAATTTTTTTTGTCGGATTCGGGTGTGTTTTGGATTCGGGTGTTTTTTTCAAAAAACCCTAAAAAACAGCTTAAATCATAGAATTTGGGGGTCATTTTGATCCCATATTATTATTAACCTCAAAAACCATAATTTCCACTCATTTTCAGTCTATTCTGAATACCTCACACCTCACAATATTATTTTTAGTCCTAACATTTGCACCGAGGTCGCTGGATGACTAAGCTAAGCGACCCTAGTGGCCGACACAAACACCTGGCCCATCTAGGAGTGGCACTGCAGTGTCACGCAGGATGTCCCTTCCAAAAAACCCTCCCCAAACAGCACATGACGCAAAGAAAAAAAGAGGCGCAATGAGGTAGCTGACTGTGTGAGTAAGATAAGCGACCCTAGTGGCCGACACAAACACCGGGCCCATTTAGGAGTGTCACTGCAGTGTCACGCAGGATGTCCCTTCCAAAAAACCCTCCCCAAACAGCACATGACGCAAAGAAAATAAGAGGCGCAATGAGGTAGCTGTGTGAGTAAGATTAGCGACCCTAGTGGCCGACACAAACACCGGGCCCATCTAGGAGTGGCACTGCAGTGTCACGCAGGATGTCCCTTCCAAAAAACCCTCCCCAAACAGCACATGACGCAAAGAAAAAAAGAGGCGCAATGAGGTAGCTGTGTGAGTAAGATTAGCGACCCTAGTGGCCGACACAAACACCGGGCCCATCTAGGAGTGGCACTGCAGTGTCACGCAGGATGTCCCTTCCAAAAAACCCTCCCCAAACAGCACATGACGCAAAGAAAAAAAGAGGCGCAATGAGGTAGCTGTGTGAGTAAGATTAGCGACCCTAGTGGCCGACACAAACACCGGGCCCATCTAGGAGTGGCACTGCAGTGTCACGCAGGATGGCCCTTCCAAAAAACACTCCCCAAACAGCACATGACGCAAAGAAAAAAAGAGGCGCAATGAGGTAGCTGACTGTGTGAGTAAGATAAGCGACCCTAGTGGCCGACACAAACACCGGGCCCATTTAGGAGTGGCACTGCAGTGTCACGCAGGATGTCCCTTCCAAAAAACCCTCCCCAAACAGCACATGACGCAAAGAAAAATAAAAGAAAAAAGAGGTGCAAGATGGAATTGTCCTTGGGCCCTCCCACCCACCCTTATGTTGTATAAACAAAACAGGACATGCACACTTTAACCAACCCATCATTTCAGTGACAGGGTCTGCCACACGACTGTGACTGATATGACGGGTTGGTTTGGACCCCCCCCAAAAAAGAAGCAATTAATCTCTCCTTGCACAAACTGGCTCTACAGAGGCAAGATGTCCACCTCATCATCATCCTCCGATATATCACCGTGTACATCCCCCTCCTCACAGATTATCAATTCGTCCCCACTGGAATCCACCATCTCAGCTCCCTGTGTACTTTGTGGAGGCAATTGCTGCTGGTCAATGTCTCCGCGGAGGAATTGATTATAATTCATTTTAATGAACATCATCTTCTCCACATTTTCTGGATGTAACCTCGTACGCCGATTGCTGACAAGGTGAGCGGCGGCACTAAACACTCTTTCGGAGTACACACTTGTGGGAGGGCAACTTAGGTAGAATAAAGCCAGTTTGTGCAATGGCCTCCAAATTGCCTCTTTTTCCTGCCAGTATAAGTATGGACTGTGTGACGTGCCTACTTGGATGCGGTCACTCATATAATCCTCCACCATTCTTTCAATGGTGAGAGAATCATATGCAGTGACAGTAGACGACATGTCCGTAATCGTTGTCAGGTCCTTCAGTCCGGACCAGATGTCAGCATCAGCAGTCGCTCCAGACTGCCCTGCATCACCGCCAGCGGGTGGGCTCGGAATTCTGAGCCTTTTCCTCGCACCCCCAGTTGCGGGAGAATGTGAAGGAGGAGATGTTGACAGGTCGCGTTCCGCTTGACTTGACAATTTTCTCACCAGCAGGTCTTTCAACCCCAGCAGACTTGTGTCTGCCGGAAAGAGAGATCCAAGGTAGGCTTTAAATCTAGGATCGAGCACGGTGGCCAAAATGTAGTGCTCTGATTTCAACAGATTGACCACCCGTGAATCCTTGTTAAGCGAATTAAGGGCTCCATCCACAAGTCCCACATGCCTAGCGGAATCGCTCCGTGTTAGCTCCTCCTTCAATGTCTCCAGCTTCTTCTGCAAAAGCCTGATGAGGGGAATGACCTGACTCAGGCTGGCAGTGTCTGAACTGACTTCACGTGTGGCAAGTTCAAAGGGCAGCAGAACCTTGCACAACGTTGAAATCATTCTCCACTGCGCTTGAGACAGGTGCATTCCACCTCCTATATCGTGCTCAATTGTATAGGCTTGAATGGCCTTTTGCTGCTCCTCCAACCTCTGAAGCATATAGAGGGTTGAATTCCACCTCGTTACCACTTCTTGCTTCAGATGATGGCAGGGCAGGTTCAGTAGTTTTTGGTGGTGCTCCAGTCTTCTGTACGTGGTGCCTGTACGCCGAAAGTGTCCCGCAATTCTTCTGGCCACCGACAGCATCTCTTGCACGCCCCTGTCGTTTTTTAAATAATTCTGCACCACCAAATTCAAGGTATGTGCAAAACATGGGACGTGCTGGAATTTGCCCATATTTAATGCACACACAATATTGCTGGCGTTGTCCGATGCCACAAATCCACAGGAGAGTCCAATTGGGGTAAGCCATTCCGCGATAATCTTCCTCAGTTGCCGTAAGAGGTTTTCAGCTGTGTGCGTATTCTGGAAACCGGTGATACAAAGCGTAGCCTGCCTAGGAAAGAGTTGGCGTTTGCGAGATGCTGCTACTGGTGCCGCCGCTGCTGTTCTTGCGGCGGGAGTCCATACATCTACCCAGTGGGCTGTCACAGTCATATAGTCCTGACCCTGCCCTGCTCCACTTGTCCACATGTCCGTGGTTAAGTGGACATTGGGTACAGCTGCATTTTTTAGGACACTGGTGACTCTTTTTCTGAGGTCTGTGTAAATTTTCGGTATCGCCTGCCTAGAGAAATGGAACCTAGATGGTATTTGGTACCGGGGACACAGTACCTCCAACAAGTCTCTAGTTGGCTCTGCAGTAATGATGGATACCGGAACCACGGTTCTCACCACCCAGGATGCCAAGGCCTCAGTTATCCGCTTTGCAGTAGGATGACTGCTGTGATATTTCATCTTCCTCGCAAAGGACTGTTGGACAGTCAATTGCTTGGTGGAAGTAGTAAAAGTGGTCTTACGACTTCCCCTCTGGGATGACCATCGACTCCCAGCAGCAACAACAGCAGCGCCAGCAGCAGTAGGCGTTACACGCAAGGATGCATCGGAGGAATCCCAGGCAGGAGAGGAATCGTCAGAATTGCCAGTGACATGGCCTGCAGGACTATTGGCATTCCTGGGGAAGGAGGAAATTGACACTGAGGGAGTTGGTGGGGTGGTTTGCGTGAGCTTGGTTACAAGAGGAAGGGATTTACTGGTCAGTGGACTGCTTCCGCTGTCACCCAAAGTTTTTGAACTTGTCACTGACTTATTATGAATGCGCTGTAGGTGACGTATAAGGGAGGATGTTCCGAGGTGGTTAACGTCCTTACCCCTACTTATTACAGCTTGACAAAGGGAACACACGGCTTGACACCTGTTGTCCGCATTTCTGTTGAAATACCTCCACACCGAAGAGCTGATTTTTTTGGTATTTTCACCAGGCATGTCAACGGCCATATTCCTCCCACGGACAACAGGTGTCTCCCCGGGTGCCTGACTTAAACAAACCACCTCACCATCAGAATCCTCCTGGTCAATTTCCTCCCCAGCGCCAGCAACACCCATATCCTCCTCATCCTGGTGTACTTCAACACTGACATCTTCAATCTGACTATCAGGAACTGGACTGCGGGTGCTCCTTCCAGCACTTGCAGGGGGCGTGCAAATGGTGGAAGGCGCATGCTCTTCACGTCCAGTGTTGGGAAGGTCAGGCATCGCAACCGACACAATTGGACTCTCCTTGTGGATTTGGGATTTCGAAGAACGCACAGTTCTTTGCGGTGCTACTGCTTTTGCCAGCTTGAGTCTTTTCATTTTTCTAGCGAGAGGCTGAGTGCCTCCATCCTCATGTGAAGCTGAACCACTAGCCATGAACATAGGCCAGGGCCTCAGCCGTTCCTTGCCACTCCGTGTGGTAAATGGCATATTGGCAAGTTTACGCTTCTCCTCTGACAATTTTATTTTAGGTTTTGGAGTCCTTTTTTTACTGATATTTGGTGTTTTGGATTTGACATGCTCTGTACTATGACATTGGGCATCGGCCTTGGCAGACGACGTTGCTGGCATTTCATCGTCTCGGCCATGACTAGTGGCAGCAGCTTCAGCACGAGGTGGAAGTGGATCTTGATCTTTCCCTAATTTTGGAACCTCAACATTTTTGTTCTCCATATTTTAATAGGCACAACTAAAAGGCACCTCAGGTAAACAATGGAGATGGATGGATACTAGTATACAATTATGGACGGACTGCCGAGTGCCGACACAGAGGTAGCTACAGCCGTGAACTACCGTACTGTACTGTGTCTGCTGCTAATATAGACTGGTTGATAAAGAGATGTAGTAGTATGTATGTATAAAGAAGAAAGAAAAAAAAACCACGGGTAGGTGGTATACAATTATGGACGGACTGCCGAGTGCCGACACAGAGGTAGCTACAGCCGTGAACTACCGTACTGTACTGTGTCTGCTGCTAATATAGACTGGTTGATAAAGAGATGTAGTAGTATGTATGTATAAAGAAGAAAGAAAAAAAACCACGGGTAGGTGGTATACAATTATGGACGGACTGCCGAGTGCCGACACAGAGGTAGCTACAGCCGTGAACTACCGTACTGTGTCTGCTGCTAATATAGACTGGTTGATAAAGAGATGTAGTAGTATGTATGTATAAAGAAGAAAAAAAAAAAACCACGGGTAGGTGGTATACAATTATGGACGGACTGCCGAGTGCCGACACAGAGGTAGCTACAGCCGTGAACTACCGTACTGTGTCTGCTGCTAATATAGACTGGTTGATAAAGAGATGTAGTAGTATGTATGCATAAAGAAGAAAGAAAAAAAAACCACGGGTAGGTGGTATACAATTATGGACGGACTGCCGAGTGCCGACACAGAGGTAGCTACAGCCGTGAACTACCGTACTGTACTGTGTCTGCTGCTAATATAGACTGGTTGATAAAGAGATGTAGTAGTATGTATGTATAAAGAAGAAAGAAAAAAAAACCACGGGTAGGTGGTATACAATTATGGATGGACTGCCGAGTGCCGACACAGAGGTAGCTACAGCCGTGAACTACCGTACTGTACTGTGTCTGCTGCTAATATAGACTGGTTGATAAAGAGATGTAGTAGTATGTATGTATAAAGAAGAAAGAAAAAAAAACCACGGGTAGGTGGTATACAATTATGGACGGACTGCCGAGTGCCGACACAGAGGTAGCTACAGCCGTGAACTACCGTACTGTGTCTGCTGCTAATATAGACTGGTTGATAAAGAGATGTAGTAGTATGTATGTATAAAGAAGAAAGAAAAAAAAACCACGGGTAGGTGGTATACAATTATGGACGGACTGCCGAGTGCCGACACAGAGGTAGCTACAGCCGTGAACTACCGTACTGTGTCTGCTGCTAATATAGACTGGTTGATAAAGAGATGTAGTAGTATGTATGTATAAAGAAGAAAGAAAAAAAAACCACGGGTAGGTGGTATACAATTATGGACGGACTGCCGAGTGCCGACACAGAGGTAGCTACAGCCGTGAACTACCGTACTGTACTGTGTCTGCTGCTAATATAGACTGGTTGATAAAGAGATGTAGTAGTATGTATGTATAAAGAAGAAAGAAAAAAAAACCACGGGTAGGTGGTATACAATTATGGACGGACTGCCGAGTGCCGACACAGAGGTAGCTACAGCCGTGAACTACCGTACTGTGTCTGCTGCTAATATAGACTGGTTGATAAAGAGATGTAGTAGTATGTATGTATAAAGAAGAAAGAAAAAAAAACCTTGGGTAGGTGGTATACAATTATGGACGGACTGCCGAGTGCCGACACAGAGGTAGCTACAGCCGTGAACTACCGTACTGTGTCTGCTGCGACTGGATGATAAATAATGATATAAAAAATATATATATATCACTACTGCAGCCGGACAGGTATATATTATATAATGACGGACCTGCTGGACACTGTCTGTCAGCAGAATGAGTTTTTTATAGAATAAAAAAAAAAACACCACACAAGTGAAGTCACACGACGAGTGTTTAACTTTTTCAGGCAATCACACAATATAGTATACTACTAACTATACTGGTGGTCAGTGTGGTCAGGTCACTGGTCAGTCACACTGGCAGTGGCACTCCTGCAGCAAAAGTGTGCACTGTTTAATTTTAATATAATATGTACTCCTGGCTCCTGCTATAACCTATAACTATTAACTGGCACTGCAGTGCTCCCCAGTCTCCCCCACAATTATAAGCTGTGTGAGCTGAGCACAGTCAGATATATATACATAGATGATGCAGCACACTGGGCTGAGCAGTGCACACAGATATGGTATGTGACTGAGTCACTGTGTGTATCGTTTTTTTCAGGCAGAGAACGGATATATTAAATAAAACTGCACTGTCTGGTGGTCACTGTGGTCAGTCACTAGTAAACTCTGCACTCTCTACACTTCTACAGTACTCCTAAGCTCCAGTAAATCAGGTCAATCTCTCTCTCTCTTCTAATCTAAATGGAGAGGACGCCAGCCACGTCCTCTCCCTATCAATCTCAATGCACGTGTGAAAATGGCGGCGACGCGCGGCTCCTTATATAGAATCCGAGTCTCGCGAGAATCCGACAGCGTCATGATGACGTTCGGGCGCGCTCGGGTTAACCGAGCAAGGCGGGAAGATCCGAGTCGCTCGGACCCGTGAAAAAAAACATGAAGTTCGTGCGGGTTCGGATTCAGAGAAACCGAACCCGCTCATCTCTAACAGACACACAAGGCAGTTCCATTTGATGGTGTTTCTTCCCTCTGGGACTGCCAGATCGGGCTGTGATAAGCAGAGAGCTGGCTTCCTATAGGATGCCACTCCCTGCCTTTGGTGCAGCCCAATCCAATTTGTTTTTTATGGGCTGCAGCCAATGCAGTCCATAGAAGCCGAAGGTTTGCACATGTGCAGTCGCACAGTGGCGTCTGTGCATGCGCCAGTCCCGACACTTGCCAGATCTATTGCGCCGGGACCCAGGGCTGGATGTCACCTCTCCTCTCTGGGAATGAAGGGTAGTGGCGGGAGACCCCCTACTAAAAGTACGTAGGAGCCGCCGCTGAATATAACCTAGCACTAATGCTTTGGATGTGGGGCAGCCAACGCGAGGGAGGACTGGCTTCTTGCTGAACCTACAGATCCCAGCACTATGAGTGAGTCCTCTATGTCTGCAGGTTTTTCAACACCAGCAGATTCTCGCCCCGCAGCAGCATCTTACATTGAGGTTCCTGTAGAGGAAAAGATGTGCAAGTACTTTAGGTACTTCTTGCAAACAATAAACACAATAAAGTCTTGTTTGGCCGCACAGTGTTATGTCCTTTAGTGTGGGGAGATTGCGTTCTGGGAATAACCTTCCGCCGTGGAATTAGTACAATAATAGTATTCACATTGTATTTCTGATTTAAGGTGGACTCACCCGCTGTCTGTAAGGGTTGCTGTGTAGGCGGTGGCGCCCTTAGATATTGATCCATGAGCTGAGCCGGTGTGACCAATTCGGTGCCCTAGACGGGACACTCCTATGTTTTTGCCACCACTCCCCGTACCTGCCCTCAATTGGTCCCTGACTTCCAATTAGCTTACTAATAAATCCTCACTGGGAGCGACTTTGCGAGGGTACCGCAGCGCAGCGCGCCGTGCAGTCGGCTGATAATTGTTCAACTGTGTAAAAATGGGCAATTCATACATGTCTGCAGGGCCGTAACTACGGTGGTGCTGCCAGTGCAGTTATACAGAGAGGTATGCCCTGGAGGGGGCAGAACCCGCTATGCTCACCCACTGCCGCTACACGCTATTGACGGGCGCTCACTGCAATGCATGTGACGACTGTGGTGCGCCCAGCTCCTTCTCTATGTGTGGACTGGGGAGAGAATCAGAATCAGGAAGATGGGTGGAGGAAGAAGAGCATGCAGCACTCATCTCCATCACTCCACAGACAGTCAGGCGGCTGACTGACTGGCTGGTTGGAAGAGGCTCCTCCCACTATACAGTCACATGACTGTAGTATAGTATGAAACATACTATGGTGTCCTGATACTATTATTGCAGATGCCAGGAGATTTTGGTAGGCAGAGCTTTTACTAGCAACTGTGTATTAAATATATTGAGACACCCTGGCCACTCTCCGGCTGTTCTGCTTGACAATTATTTCTGGAGGCTGAATACAGTACATACAGGCTGCCTTCAAACATAGCCAGATTAAGGTGGGGGCCCGCAGGACAAACAGTACCTTGGGCCCCTCTCTGTCATGGGCCCCCCCTTCCCCAGCTGGAGCACACTGACGTCACTAGCTCTCACACTGACATCACTAGGAGGGGGGAGAGAGCGGTAAGTGACCCATGAAAGCCAGCTTCTCCTCTCCGTCTGGGTGTCAGGGTCCTGTGTAACCTGTCATCTAATGAGAGCATTCGGGTCTAGTGAGAGAAATATATAGAGTCCTCCTGAGTCCTGTCCCAGTGTGTAAGTAGTACAGAAGCTGCTGCTATTGCATTCTTGCAAGATAAATTATAGATTTTATTTTTCTATGTGAATTTTAAGGTTGTCTAAGTTGTCTTTGTTCCACTGCAGGAAAATTTTATAAAATAGCTGTCTCTCTATTAAGTGGCGCTATAAACAGTACCCAGGCATTATTAAACTAAATCTAATATACTCCATTGGTTTATATGTAATACACACAATCCATACCTCCCACCATGACCCATTCCAGGAGGGACACAATGCTCTCTACCTGGACTTCCCTCTTAATGTATGATTGTAATCATCTCTGTTGAAATACTTTTCTTATCAATTAAATAGTTCAACACAGGTGACGCCAGTCATATATTAAGAGGGAAGTCCATCAGGTAGTGTTCATTTTGTCCCTCCTGGAGTGGGTGGTATGCACATTCTATTATACCCCCCCCCCCCCCTTCCCCTAGGCCCCCTTGTCTGCAGGACCCTCAGACCAACTCTCACTCTCTTCCCACTGTCTGTCGCCTCACCACCTGACACTGCTCATGCAATGTCTCCTGACTTCCTGCGTAGCTGCAGAGGCTGCTGGGAATTATCTGCACGTGTAACCACATAAGCATGCAATGCAGCGCAATGTAAAATGTCAGGCGTATTACCTTGCGCTGGGCCTGGTTGCCATGTATATGAGCCCCGTACTCAGCTTCAGACAAACAGGGGGAAAGGGAGGGGGGGGGGGGAGCAGTAGTGGTGCAAGTAGAAAAAAATGTCTTATAGGTACTGTGTGGGTGTGCAAAAAAAAGGGGTGTGGCCAAATGGCACGTGGGGCGTGGCCAATGAAAATGGGGGTGTGATACACATATGGGGGGGCCAGATACACATAGTGCCAGATACACATTGCCCCACAGTGCCAGATACACAAATGCCCCACAGTGCCAGATACACAAATGCCCCCACAGTGCCAGATACACAAATGCCTTCACAGTGCCAGATATACATTGCCCCACAGTGCCAGATACACAAATGCCCCCAGTGTCAGATATACGTTGCTCCACAGTGCCAGATACACAAATGCCCCCACAGTGCCAGATACACAAATGCCCCCACAGTGCCAGATACACATTGCCCCACAGTTCCAGATATACAAATGCCCCCACAGTGCCAGATACACATTGCCCCACAGTGCCAGATATACAAATACCCCCACAGTGCCAGATATACATTGCCCCCACAGTGCCAGATATACAAATGCCCCCACAGTGCCAGATATACAAATGCCCCCACAGTGCCAGATACACATTGCCCCACAGTGCCAGATATACAAATGCCCCCACAGTGCCAGATATACATTGCCCCCACAGTGCCAGATATACAAATGCCCCCACAGTGCCAGATATACAAATGCCCCCACAGTGCCAGATACACATTGCCCCACAGTGCCAGATATACAAATGCCCCCACAGTGCCAGATATACATTGCCCCCACAGTGCCAGATATACAAATGCCCCCACAGTGCCAGATATACAAATGCCCCCACAATGCCAGATATATATTGCCCCACAGTGCCAGATACACATTGCCCCACAGTGCCAGATATACAAATGCCCCTAAAGTGCCAGATATACATTGCCCCACAGTGTCAGATACACAAATGCCCCCACAGTGCCAGATTATAAATGCCCCCACAGTGCCAGATATACAGTGCCCCCACACAGGGCCGGCACCACGGTTTGCAGTGCCCCGGGCGGGCAATAGGGGCGCGTCTAGTTCCCTTCGTGGAGAGGACCTTTGCTGTGCGGTGCGCGATGACGTCATCGCGCACCGCACAGTAAAGGTCCTCTCCACGAAGGGAAACTAGACGCTACGAGTCTAGTTCCCTTCACGGCGGGGGACAGCGGCAGCGGAGGGCACAGCACTGGGCACAGCACTGACAGCAGCAGCGGATCTTGCCATGGTGCGGCGCCCTCCAGATGGCGCCGGCGCCCTCCGGAAGGCGGCGCCCCGGGCAAAAGTCCTGCTTGCCCGTGGCAAGATCCGCTACTGCCCCCACAGTGCCAGATATACAGTGCCCCCACAGTGCCAGATACACAAATGCCCCCAGTGCCAGATACACAAATGCCCCCACAGTGCCAGATATACAGTCCCCCCCGCTGCCTCTTGTTTCTGCTGTCCTGTGTGAGGGGAGCGCAGCACAGCGCCTCTTCTGCTCCTCAATGCTCCGGTCTATGCAGCTCCGGCGGCGGGTATCTCAAATGAGGCGCCGGTTTGTTAGCCAATCAGAGCTCGGGGACCGGCAGCCAATCAGGAGCCGCAGCTGCTGAGACGCAAGCTTTGATTGGCTGGCAAACCAGTGCCTTATGCGATTCACCCTGCCGCCGCCGCAGCTGCCAGAGACTACCGGACATTCAATAGAATTGAGGGGCAGGAGAGACAATGCGCTCTCATCCCCTCACATAGCAGCCAGCAGGAGGCAGGTATGGTGGACGGCCCGGCGGTACGGCGTACCTGCTGGGAATTTCTTACTGGTACGCCATACCGCCCCGTACCGCCATACTTGCAGCACTGGGGGAGAGTCAAGGAAGACCCTTTTTAATGCAAGTGTGATACCACCCATGTGTCTCCACAGAGGGTCCCTTGGTAGGGTATCACATAGTTGCTCAGTGGGCAGTATAGCTCTTAGGACAGGACCAGAGGGTGTGACGGTGCGCCCTATCTCTTGTTTGTACTCATCAGCGAGAAGAGAGAAGAAATTGGGGGGTAATTCCAAGTTGATCGCAGCAGGATTTTTGTTAGTAATTGGGCAAAACCATGTGCACTGCAGGGGAGGCAGATATAACATGTGCAGAGAGAGTTAGATTTGGGTGGGGTGTGTTCAATCTGCAATCTAATTTGCAGTGTAAAAATAAAGCAGCCAGTATTTACCCTGCACAGAAATAAAATAACCCACCCAGTGTAGAAATGCTGGCTGTGCTGACATCAGTAAACGATCAGTAAGACATTGGGGGTCATTCCGAGTTGTTCGCTCGCAAGCTGCTTTTAGCAGCTTTACACACGCTAAGCCGCCGCCTACTGGGAGTGAATCTTAGCTTCTTAAAATTGCGAACGAAAGATTCGCAATATAGCGAAAAGACATCTCTGTGCAGTTTCTGAGTAGCTCGAGACTTACTCGGCATCTGCGATCAGTTCAGTGCTTGTCGTTCCTGGTTTGACGTCATAAACACACCCAGCGTTCGCCCAGACACTCCTCCGTTTCTCCAGCCACTCCCGCGTTTTTCCCAGAAACGGTAGCGTTTTTTCACACACACCCATAAAACGGCCAGTTTCCGCCCAGAAACACCCACTTCCTGTCAATCACATTACGATCACCAGAACGAAGAAAAAACCGTGAGTAAAAAACCTAACTGCATAGCAAATTTACTTGGCGCAGTCGCACTGCGGACATTGCGCATGCGCACTAAGCGGAAAATCGCTGCGAAGCGAAAAAATTTACCGAGCAAACAACTCGGAATGACCCCCATTGTACATTGGGGGTAATTCCAAGTTGATCGCAGCAGAATTTTTTTTAGCAGTTGGGCAAAACCATGTTCACTGCAGGGGGGGGGGGGGGGGGGGGGGGCAGATGTAACATGTGCAGAGAGAGGTAGATTTGGGTGGGTTATTTTATTTCTGTGCAGGGTAAATACTGGATGCTTTATTTTTACACTGCAATTTAGATTGCAGATTGAACTCACCACACCCAAATCTAACTCTCTCTGCACATGTTACATCTGCCTCCCCTGCAGTGCACATGGTTTTGCCCAATTGCTAAAAAAATTCCTGCTGCGATCAACTTGGAATTACCCCCCATTATCTCTTCATACATTATAAGTCTTTGGAACAAAGCTGCCAAATGACATTCCCAGAAAGGTGCAGGTAAACTTCCTCCTATTCACTTCTGGTTCAATGACCTAATATAAAGGAGCATATTACCTGTTATCTCCCAGCATTTGTTCACCAGTACAATCTAATGATAGACTTCAGCAAAGCATTGTGGTTAGGTATCAGATAAGTTGCATGGCTAGCACTATCGCACAGTGGGGGTCATTCCGAGCTGATCGCACGCTAGCTATTTTTTGCAGCGCTGCGATCAGATAGTCGCCGCCCACGGGGGAGTGTATTTTCGCTTTGCAAGTGTGCGATCGCATGTGCAGCCGAGTGGTACAAAAAAGTTTGCCCAGAAATTACTCAGCCGCTGCGATCACTTCAGCCTGTCCGGTCCCGGGAATTGACGTCAGACACCCGCCCTGCAAACACTTGGACACGCCTGCGTTTTCCCAAACACTCCCAGAAAACGGTCAGTTGCCACCCACAAACGCCCTCTTCCTGTCAATCTCCTTGCGATCGGCTGTGCGAATGGATTCTTCGTAAAATCCATCGCTCAGCAACGATCCGCTTTGTACCCGTACGACGCGCCTGTGCATTGCGGTGCATAGGCATGTGCAGTTCTGACCTCATCGCAGCGCAGCGAAAAATCCTAGCATGCGATCAGGTCGGAATGAGGGCCAGTGACCATCTCACTGAGAAAAGAAAATCAACAAGGGACATTAACTAGGGAGGCCAATCCCGGGCCATTTTGTCAATCCCGGGTAACTATGTGGCCACCCCCTCGCCCCGCCCACCCCGCACACATAACTCACCATATACCGTGGACGGGCGGGTGGGAAACATCCTCCGATCTCTCCTGGCGGCTCCCAGCGGCATGGGACGGCGCAGCGTGACATCTTATGCTGCGATGGGGAGCTGGAAGAAGGAAGCCGGGCAGCGTCTGAGCGTCCTGTGGATGCTCAATGCTGATCCCTCAATCCCCAGGATTGGAGCTTCCAATCCCGGGATTCAATCCCAGCTGTTTTTGGCCCTAAATCCCGGGATCCCGCCGATCCCGCTCCCGGGATTGGCCACCATAATTGTGACGCTTTCCCCAAGCCTGGCCCCTGTAGCTGTAGATGGCTTTAGCATGTTGTAACCTATGGGACGGATACCAATCTGTACACCCAGACATCCATGGACTAAGGTAGGCAGAGGGGGATGTAGTTACAATGCCGCCGGACGGAATCCCAGCTGCTGACATACCGACGCCGAGGTTAGGGTTAGACACCAAGCGGTTAAGTTTAGGCAGCGGGGAAGTGAGGGGAGGGTTAGGATAGGGGGCAGGGGATCGTTAGGGTACTTTTGGGGGGGCTGTCGGTATTCTAATTGGTGGGATGCCGCTGTCGGTATTCTGACCGCCGGCATCCCGTCTGTCGGTATATCATACTGAATCCAGCAGTGGGTGTGGTGTAAAAAATCATAAAGAATTGATAAATTCAGGGCCAGAGAGATAGAGAGGATGGGGCGCTGGATGAGTAGTAACAGCAACGGTTGACTACCGGAATAACCGCTTTCCCCAAGCCCAGCCCAATAGAGAGGAACAGGGGCCTGAGGAGGCGTGCAGATCGCCAATGTCTCGGATAATAGACATAGAAGGTTCATAAAAAGGAAGAGTAGCGCTCAAATCTGCAAATCAAACGTACAAAACAGCGGGCTGACTCAGATGTGGGCGCAAAGCCGGTTTGCATAGTTAAGCCAGTTTTTCTGGACGGTACGTGTGGGCAGTGGTGCCGAGAGAGGGGGGGAGAGGGTAGAAATTACCCAGGCCCAGGTCTGATGGAGGGGCCCAGTCAGGGCCGTCTTTCCATATGGGCTCAATGGGCTCTTGCCCAAGGGCCCCAGGAGTATAAGGGCCCTAGGCTGATAGCTGAGGGTCCCCTCTTTCCAGGGGTACCAGATTTTTTTAAAATCGGCCATGGGGAACCGGAGATATCCGACCTCAAAGTAGTGGTCCCCACCCAAGCCTGTTAATTGCTCTTCCCAGCCAGATATCTCGGGTTCTGTCTGACTTAGAGTTTTTCTGAGGATATAATCCAAAAGCTGCGACTCTCTCCTTTTGGTGGACACTGTCAGCTTGTCTCTACTATGCCCAGAACCAGAAATATCAGCCTTCCAGCAGCTGGTCCCTGCTTCAGCTCCACACGCCTAATATGCAGTTTTAGGTTTTCATTGGTGAATTGCTCTGGCACCTGAATTCTGAGCCCTAATTCCCCAGTACCTTGTGAAAAGTTGGACTCTCTAGTTTTTTATCCCGTTCAAAGCTAAGAAATATATTTTCAGGAACTTGAGATATCTGCAGTCAAGCAAGCTGCCCTCCCACCAGAAAATTATAAATATTAAGCCCACTCCACTATCCACCCTTCCCCTACGTATTAAACAACCCCTACCACCCTAAAAGTCATGTACCAGGGCTTCTTCATTCAGCCCAATGCCCCCTTCTACAGTTTAGCCCCATTTGTGCAGTAGAGGAGTAATTAGCAGAAATGACTGCACCAGGTCCTACATGCTTAGCGGAAGATAGAACACCCCTTACCACCCGCGGGACTTCAAAGCTGCCACTGATAGCACCCCCCACCCCTACCACTGGAGGATGGGTAGGGGGCCCAGTGCATTGCTGTGCCCAGGGGCCTACACTGCTGTTAAGACAGCCCTGGGCCCAGTGAGGGCCCATTGGGGGCCCAGACCCCCTCCCCGTTACCTGGTAGCAGCAGCTGCAGCTCTTCTCCTCAGCCCAGTACATGCAGCTGTGTGCTGGGCTGCAGTGCGGCCAATGAGGTACTTAAAATACAATTTTTCAGTATTCTTTTCTTAGGGTGCATGACCACGCCTCCTGTGATTAGGCCACACCCCCTGAAAAGTACCTAGGCCCAGCCTGGCTCTCGACTGCCCTGCGTGCGGGCATTGATTAGCGCCGATGGTTTATTATAAGAGTGATGGCAGGTAGTGAGCGTTTGTGGGCGGTAGCGGGGGGCAGCTAGTCAAACGCAGGAGTGATGCAACTGTCACCAAAGACACACAAACAAAGCTGTATAAAACCAACATATCTGGCTGGATGTAATGACGCTCTGGTTCAGCGATTGTGCGGGATGCCGACCGAGCTGATGTTTTTTAAAGGGGCAATCACTGCCCTAAATGTGGAGTAAGCGGAGCATCCCTCGCACATAATCTATGGTTATGTGGGAAAATTAAACGCTTCTGGTGTAAGATTCTCCAATATTTGTCCCGACTACTCAAATTAACTCTTCCTGGACTAGTGGGCCCGTTGTTGTTCGCTGACTTCTCGCCCTGGCTGTCGCGGTTTGACCTCACCCCTGTGATCCCTTTGCTGACTGTGATGATCACGGTGGCAAAACAAGTGATACTGAGGCATTGGATATATAAAACTGCCCCATCGGTGGGAGAATGGGAATCCGCTTTATTAGACGTACTATTTTGTGAGAGACGAATGGCCACTTTCCAAATTGAAAATGGAGTTATACTCTTCCATAAAAAATGGGGAATTTATATAGAGAATTTGCCCCCAGCTAGACGCGAATGTATTTGGAGGGTGTTCCATGACACAACGTGGTACTGGACTAGTCGGATAGCGGGAACTATTATTTGATTCTCTGTAATTTGAAGGGTAGGGTTACTGGGTAGACCCCACTTATAACATCGACTCTCCAAAATTATGGTACTGCACGCTAAAGTGTTCACCCCAAAACCACGAATTACTCTCCTCATCCGGAATGTATATTTGATCAACTACCCCCCCCCCCCCCTTCCCCCCCGGCATTGTACATCACCTATCTATAGTATCTCTGTACTATTTCTTTTTCTTTACTTTCTATCTCTATTCCTTTTCTTTCCTGTCTTTCCTCCTCTCTAGCAGCTGTGATATTTAGTTTATATATTATGTATGTTGCTTGCTGTTAGGGATAGTGGGACATCTAGGTGAACCATTCCCCCTACTATTGCTGCTAGACACCTGAGTATGTATTACTCTATGTGATATGTTTCTACCTTTCTTCCTTTCTTACTAAAAAACAAAAAAAGTCGTACAGCCTTCAATTTTCTGCATTCTATTCATTATTGAATTTGAGTATTTGTCACTGCTGAATATTCCTGTTAACTGATTCCTGGAAACTATGGCCCTCATTCCGAGTTGTTCGCTCGCAAGGCGAATGTAGCAGAGTTACACACGCTAAGCCGCCGCCTACTGGGAGTGAATCTTAGCTTCTTAAAATTGCGACCGACGTACGCGCAATATTGCGATTACAAACGAGTTAGCAGTTTCTGAGTAGCTCCAGACTTACTCTGCCTGTGCGATCATTTCAGTGCTTGTCGTTCCTGGTTGACGTCACAAACACACCCAGCGTTCGCCCAGGCACTCCCACCGTTTCACCGGCCACTCCTGCGTTTTTTCCGGAAACGGTAGCGTTTTCAGCCACACGCCCCTGAAACGCCGTGTTTCCGCCCAGTAACACCCATTTCCTGTCAATCACATTACGATCGCCGGAGCGAAGAAAAAGCCGTGAGTAAAAATACTTTCATCATAGTAAAGTTACTTGGCGCAGTCGCAGTGCGAACATTGCGCATGCGTACTAAGCGGATTTTCACTGCGATGCGATGAAAAATACCGAGCGAACAACTCGGAATGAGGGCCCATGTTGTGACTCTATGGCTGTCTAATAAAGACATTTATTAAAAAAAAAGAAAAAGGGGGCAATCACTTACAAGGCAAAACCATGCCTTGTAAGTGATTGCCTCTTTAAATAAATATCCGAGTTTGGACGGCATCCCCCACGGCCGCTGGACTCGGGCGTTATTACATCTGGACCATCATCTGGGATCAGTATGATTTACCTACAATAAAAATCCTGACGGTCAAAATACCAACAACAGTTGACCGACGGTCAAAATACCGACAAGGTCACAATACCGACGTGCTCAAAATACCGACATTTAAAATGTTGACACGGTCAAAATACTGACATTTAAAATGTCGACAGGTCAAAAAGTCAACACAAGTTTTTCAAATTTTATTTGGTGTGCATGGCAACATAGGTCGAGCTGGACACCATATAGGTGTACCATGTCACCTCGCATACCATTATATTCACCCTCCACGTCCACTGGGATAGTAAAGTATGAAAAAGTCGGTTTCAATGATCAAAAAATAATTAATAACTCATGTCTATTTGTTTTGACCTGTCGACATTTTAAATGTCGGTATTTTGACCGTGTCGTAATTTTTAATGCCGCCGTTTTGACCTTGTTGACATTTTAAATGTCGGTGTTTTGACCTGTCGACATTTTTATGGCTGTATTTTGACCGTGTCGGCATTTTTTATGTCGGCATTTTGACCTTGTCGACATTTTAAATGTCAGTATTTTGACCTGTCGACATTTTTAATGTCGGTATTCTGCCCGTGTTGACATTTTTAATGTCTGTGATTTGACCTTGTCGACATTTTAAATGTCTGTATTTTGACTTGGTATTTCGACCGTGTCGACATTGTTAATGTCGGTGTTTTGACCATGTCGGTATTTTGACCATCAGTTAATGGTTGTCTGTATTTTGACGGCTGGGATTTTGATTGTAGGTACATTGATCGCATCCCCACCATATATAACATATAGGAGAGAACCTATAGAGCAGCAATGGAACAAGTAATAGTGACCGCCCTCTCCTCATAGACCTTGTGGCATTATACTGCCCATTCCGTCCATTTCATTGGGAAGTGGGTAGGATGCAGAAGGCCCACCTTCTCTTCTGGGGATCCCCAATATTCTCTCTTTTTGGGAGAGTCGGTAGGTATGCATTACATGAATATGAATAGAATAGTTTATAACCCGCAGTGCCATATAGAACAGCCATAGTGCGCTGTCATTTCTAATCTGACATCCACTGTCAAGTGTAGCGCCTTCCGGCCAGATCTAACCCCCCCCACACTTAGTAAGTTTAGCCCTAGACGTTTTGCTTCAGTTAATATTATTTTTATTATAGATCTCTTTTATGGATTATTACTATTTAGTCATGCTTCCTTGTGCGGCCGTAATTACTGGGAACATGTAAGATACTGGAAAGACGGTAGGGCAGAGTGTGAGAGATTAGCTGTGATAAGGCATGGTGTAGTGTGATAGGCTTACTTTATTATTTCTAGAGAAAAATTAACATATTTGACACATCTGCGTTCCTTTGCCCCTGGGATTTACAATGTCCAATGTCCAAGGATTAATAAATGATTTATAGACAGATTGATACTGTCTCTTGTAAGCAGACAGGGTCCATAAAGACACACAGATATAAATACTTTCCCAGGAGCCGGATCTGTCTAATCAGTGACTGTTCATGTTTCAGAGGAATCTACGGTGAGCCGTGAACAATATGTTATGAGTAATGGCGTAGCTGTAGACGGTCCACAGAGTGTCATTGCTATGGGGCCCTGAACCAGGACATATACAGTAGTTGTCTGCCGAGTTCCCGGAAGTGTATAAGCAATTGTGAGCAGCCTGGCTTGAATGGGGGTGACACTCCAATTTCAGTGAGTGGCAATGTAGTAGATATAATAATGGTAAGGAGGCACAGTATGAGCAATGCAGTGTGGCATAATATGAACTGGGGGCACTACAATGTGGCATAATATGCACTGGGGGCACTTCAATGTGGCATAATATGCACTGGGGGCACTACAATGTGACACAATATGAACTGGGGGCACTACGGTGTAGCATAACATGAACTGTGGGCACTACAGTGTGGCATAATATGAACTGGGGCACTACAATGTGGCATAATATGAACTAGGCCTAATACAATGTGACACAATATGAACTGGGGGCACTACAGTGTGGCATAATATGAACTGGGGCACTACAATGTGGCATAATATGAACTAGGCCTAATACAATGTGACACAATATGAACTGGGGGCACTACGGTGTAGCATAACATGAACTGTGGGCACTACAATGTGGCATAATATGAACTAGGTCTAATACAATGTGACACAGTATGAACTGGGGGCACTACAATGTGGCATAATATGAACTGTGGGCACTACAGTGTGGCATAATATGAACTGTGGGCACTATAGTGTGGAACAATATGAACTGTGGGCACTACAATGTAGCATAATATGAACTGTGGGCACTACAGTGTAGCATAATCTGAACTGTGGGCACTACAGTTTGGCATCATATGAACTGGGGGCACTACAGTGTGGTACAATATGAACTGGGGCCAATACAATGTGGCACAATTTGAACTGGGGGCACTACAGTGTGGCATAATATGTCCTGGAGACACCTTGGTATAATGTGAATGGGGGCACTACAGTGTGGCATAATATGTTCTGGGGACATGATGGCATAATGTGAATGGGGCACTACAGGGTGGCACAATATGTTCTGGGGACACTATGGCATAATGTGAATGGGGCACTACAGTGTGGAATAATATGTTATGGGGACACTATGGCATAATGTGAATGGGGGCACTACAGTGTGGCATAATATGTCCTGGAGACACCTTTGTATAATGTGAATGGGGGCACTACAGTGTGGCATAATATGTCCTGGAGACACCTTTGTATAATGTGAATGGGGGCACTACAGTGTGGCATAATATGTTCTGGGGACACTATGGCATAATGTGAATGGGGGCACTACAGTGTGGCATAATATGTTCTAGGGACACTATGGCATAATGTGAATGGGGGCACTACAATGTGGCATAATATGTTCTGGGGACACTATGGCATAATGTGAATGGGGCACTACAGTGTGGCATAATATGTTCTGGGGACACTGGCATAATGTGAATGGGGGCACTACAGTGTGGCATAATATGTTCTGGGGACACTATGGCATAATGTGAATGGGGGCACTACAGTGTGGCATAATATGTTCTAGGGACACTATGGCATAATGTGAATGGGGCACTACAGTGTGGCATAATATGTTCTAGGGACACTATGGCATAATGTGAATGGGGCACTACAGTGTGGCATAATATGCTCTAGGGACACTATGGCATAATGTGAATGGGGGCACTACAGTGTGACAAAACATATACTGGCAACACTACAATATGGAACTGCTATGACCTATAAAATGAACGACTGTCACAGAGAGAAGTGACTGGCTAGAGGTATTAGGGTGGTGGCACCTTAAAAATGTTTTATGGGGCCCACAAAATTCTGCCTATGCCCCTGATAACCCCCTTTCCATTCCTAAAAGGATTGGATATTAGAAGTGCCTTCTACACACAATAAAGAAGCTTTATTGCATGGCTGTAAATTACAGTATTTATCACCCACCAACGTTAGCCCCTGTGATATCACTTATCTCATAGCAAATCCCTAGCGATGTTCTTGTCTGTCCTGTGCTCTTATGGGGACATAAAAGGCAAACCCTCTTTCTCAAGCTGCTGAAGATATAAAAGTCCTCATTCCGAGTTGATCGCATGTAGCAACGTTTTGCTGCTGGTGCGATCAACTAATCTCCGCCTATGGGGGAGTGTATTTTAGCATAGCAGGGCTGCGAACGCTTGTACAGCCCTGCTATGCTAAAACAGTTTCCTGCAATACAAGACCCTGTGCGACGGCTGCAGCGATAAACGTCCCGGTCCTGACGTCAGACATCCGCCCTCCAAACACCTCTACACGCCTGCGTTGGACTCAACCACGAATGGAAAACGGTGAGTATCCGCCCCTGGAACGCCTCCCGCCTGTCCATCTTCTTGCGATCGCCGCTGCAATCACATTTGTCGCTGTCGGCAACGATGCGTGTGCGCAATGCGTCCGCCGCATCCACCGCGCATGCGCATTTCCGACCCATTTGCACCGTTGCGTACGAACGGAGGACCGCTGCGTACGAACGGGTCGGAATGACCCCCAATGGGCAGTATTGAAATGATTTATTACGCCCAAACTCCTTTCTAAAGTGATCCCTGTTATCGCACATATCGCGCCCCATAGTAATAAGGTTTAGCTGCGTAAAGGGTTGGGCGCCCTCGTTGCCCCTGGGGTAGCGAATTGAAATGATTATACCACACTCGTCAGCAGAAACAGAACGGGGTGTGGAAGGGGGTGAAAAGAATGGAATATCGCCCATTGGGGGTAATTCCAAGTTGATCGCAGCAGGAATTTTGTTAGCAGTTGGGCAAAACCATGTGCACTGCAGGGGGGGGGGGGGCAGATATAACATGTGCAGAGAGAGTTAGATTTGGGTGGGTTATATTGTTTCTGTGCAGGGTAAATACTGGCTGCTTTATTGTACACTGCAATTTAGATTGCAGATTAAACACACCACACCCAAATCTAACTCTCTCTGCACATCAGAGGCGGAACTGTGGGAGGCAATGGAGTCGGCTGCCGCCGGGCTCCTGACCTGCAGGGGGCACTTCTCCATTGCCTCCCACCCGACAATCCATCGCCGCACCTGACTGTTGCTTTGTCCCCACAGTGGCCTGTACTCACCCCTTCAGTGGGTTGCTGCCGCGATCGGAGCTTAGCTCCGACCAGGCAGCGTTTGGTAACAGCACGCAGCACAGCCTGTACCACTGATGCTGCAGCCCGTGCTGATTCTCCGTTCTCTCAGTGGCTGGGCTATGCAGCACTTCCGCCTCGTACTGCAAGCCCCGCCCACTGCATGACATCGTGAAAGGGGCAGGGCCAGCACTGCTGCTGTCTTGTCACATGCAATACTGAGGCAGGAAAAGGTGGGAGAAAGAAGTAGCAAGGAAGGGAGAGTAAAGAAGGACTGTAGGTAAGACATGAGTACAGGTAAAGAAGAGTTATGTACAGACAGACAGTAAAGTCTGTCTGATTAAGGTATGTTAGAAAAGAAGTAAATAAAGATAAATACTCTCTGTAAGAGATTAGAAAGGAAGGCAAGCATGTGATGTGAGAGATTCAGTAATCACAAAATATGCACTACAGGCATTTTGTGACCCTGATTTTAAAAATGTGCAGGTGCTGCAGGATATGCTGTGCAGCCAGTAACATTTCTCTGTGTCTGTCACCACTAGCAGCGATCTCATCCAATCGCCGCCTGAGACCTACGGCCTCCCTTCTCTGCTCACCATCGCACACTGCACTACTTTACAATTTGTATCAGGTGTTACTATGTGCACGTTCGGGGAGATCTTGTTGGTGTGACCCAGGCTGCGGTGTCAGCAGAGCTGTGCTGGTGCTGACAAGGATCATAAAGCTGAGCCGGCAGATCACGGTGCTTGGCAGCGCTTTCTGCGTGGTGATCTTCTTCCTCTACCTGATGATGGACTGGGCCAGTTAGGTAGGAGGAGAGGTTATGGTTAGGCACTGGGGGAGGAGGGGAGGGTTAGGCTGCTGGAAGGGGAGGTTAGGGTTAGGCTGCAGGGAAGGAGGTTAGGGTTAAGCACTTGGGGAGGTTAGGGTTAAGCTGCAGGGAGGGGAGTTTAGGGTTAGGTTGCAGGGAGGGGAGGTTAGGGTTAGGTTGCAGGGAGGGGAGGTTAGGGTTAGGTTGCGGGGAGGGGATGTTAGGCTGCGGGAGGGGAGGTTAGGGTTAGGCTGCGGGGAGGGGAAGTTAGGATTAGGCTGCAGGGAGGGGAGTTTAGGGTTAGGTTGCAGGGAGGGGAGGTTAGGGTTAGGTTGCGGGGAGGGGACGTTAGGCTGCGGGGAGGGGAGGTTAGGGTTAGGCTGCGGGGAGGGGAAGTTAGGATTAGGCTGCGGGGAGGGGAGGTTAGGGTTGGCTGATGCACTGTGGTGAGTAAGCAGACATCCAAAGTAGTCCCTCCCACCCCTTCTTACCCCTTATGCTACCTGGACTGCATCACTGTAAACTTCTCCTCCAGAGCTGCTCTGCACGCAAAGACCAGAGCAAAAGATAAAAATAAAAATTTTGTGGGGAGGTAGTGAAGTATTGTGTATAGTGATGTATTGTGGTGAAGTAGTGATATTATACAGTGTGAAGGAGAGAGTGTAGTGTGGAGAGTTAGTGCTGAGATATAGAGGACTATTTACTAAGCCTTGGATGGTGATAAAGCACCAGCCAATCAGCTACTAACTGTAATTTTTGAAACCCAGCCTGTGAAATGGCAGTTAGGAGCCGATTGGCTGGGACGTTATCTCCGTTGACTTTATCTCCATCCCAGGCTTAGTAAATAGACCCCATAGTGCTGAGATGTAGTGTGGGAAGGTAGCATAGTGATGTAGTGTGGGGAGGTAGTGTAGTATAGTGTTGAGGTGTAGTATGGGGTGGTACCATAGTGATGTAGTGTGGGGTGGTAGCGCAGTGATATAGTGCGGAGGTAGTATGGGTAAGTAATGCAGTGATTTACTGTAGTGCGGTGATGTACTGTGAGGAGGTAACGTAGCGATGTAGTGTGGGTTGGTAGTGCAGTGATATAGTACAGAGATGAGGCGTGGGGCGGTAGCGTAGCAATGTAGTGTGAGATGGTAGTGCAGTGATATGGTGCAGAGATGTAGTGTGAGGAGGTAGCAGAGTGACGTAGTGTGGGGTGGTAGTGCAGTGATATGGTGCAGAGATGTAGTGTGGGGAGGTAGCGTAGTAGTATAGTGATGAGATGTAGTATGGGGAGGTGGTTCAGGGATATAGCATAGGGGTGTAGTGTTGGGAGGTAGTTTGGGTATGTATAGTGCTGGGATGTAGGGCGAGGGGTTAACAATGTGATATAGTTCAGGCATGTTTTGCAGAGATGTGGGAGTGATATAGTGCAGAGATGTAGTATAGTGAAGATATGTAATATGGGGAGGTACTGTAGTGCAGTGATGTAGTATGCCACCACACCACCCTGGACACACAGGGAGAACTTCTGTGCAGCGATCACACGCCCGGTGGCGGCACTTAATAGGCCCTTCATAAATTTCAGCTCCAGGCCTATGTGGATCTTAATCTGGCAGTGTGTGTGTGTGTGTGTGTGTGTGTGTGTGTGTGTGTGTTGTGGGGGGGGTGATTACTGGGGGTATCTTTAATAAATGTTGGCAGCACTGTGTTTATGTGTGTGAATCTTTTTTTTTTTTTTGTGTGTGAAAGTGAGGTGTGTGTCTGTGTTTTTAAAGGAAAGTTGTGTGTTTAAGTGAAAGAGGCATGTGTGTGTGTGTGTGTGTGTGTGTAAGTAAAAGTGGCATGTGTGTGTTTGTGTAATTGTGTGTGTTTAAGTGAAAGTGACATGTGTGTGTAATTGTGTGTAAGTGAAAGTGGCGTGTGTGTAAGTGAAAGTGGTATGTGTGTGTGTGTGTGTGTGTGTGTGTGTAAGTGAAAGAGGCATGTGTGTAATTGTGTAAGTGAAAGTGACATGTGTGTGTGTAATTGTGTGAAAGTGGCATGTGTGTGTAAGTGAAGGTGGCGTGTGTGTGTAAGTGAAAGTGACATGTGTGTGTAATTGTGTGTAAGTGAAAAAGGCACATGTAAGTGAAAAAGGCGTGTGTGTAAGTGAAAAAGGCGTGTATATGTAAGCGAAAGAGGTGTGTGTGTAAGTGAAAGAGGCGTGAGTTAGTGAAAGAGGTGTGTGTGTGTGTAAGTGAAAAAGACGTGTGTGTAAAGGAAAGAAGCATGTGTGTAAGTGAAAGAGGCGTGTGAGTTAGTGAAAAAGGTATGCGTGTGTGTGTAAGTGAAAGAGGTGTGTGTGTTTTTAGTGAAAAAGGCATGTGTGTGTGCAAGGAAAAGGTATGCGTGTATGTAAGCAAAAGATATGTGTGTGTGTGTGTGTGTGTATCTATACTATTGTGAAAGGCACCTGAGTATGCTGCTACTGTTCACCCTGTGTACCAGATATATACATATGGCGTATATATATATATATATATATATATATATATCCCTATATGTATAGGGGGGGGGCACCAACATTTTATCATGCCTCCGGGCGACTGGGGCGAACTTACGCCACTGCTGCACATGTTATATCTGCCTCCCCTGCAGTGCACATGGATTTGCCCAACTGCTAACAAAAATCCTGCTGCGATCAACTCAGAATTACCCCCATTGTCTTAGGTTTGTTATCTCTGTATACTGTACGATAGTCATTTCTCTATAATTGGGAGAAATAACGTACATGTTGTTCAGTAAATCTAGTGCCTCAATACGTTTCTTCTTGTCTTTTTTTTTTGTAGAATAGTCACTGCCACAACGAAACACTGTTGCTGCATCTACATTCTAGAGGAGTTCCTCTTACGTGGGATGTTAGTACGACAGTCTGAGTAGGGGCATTTCTACAGAGGAGAAGGCCCGTGTGTAGGTTCATGCAGAGCAGTGGCGTAAGTTCGTCCCAGTTGCCCGGAGGCAAGATAAATATTGGTGCCCCCCTATTTCCTATATTAAGATAAATATGTGTGCGTGTGTGTGTGTGTGTGTATGGAGTGTTCTGTAAAAAATGTAAATACTGATTTATTTTAAATCACACATTACTTAGCAGTCATACCCAGGATTAGATCCCATGACCTGTTACACTGGCAGACACTTTACTGATGGAGCTATTTACTCCTGTTTGGGAAGCATGAGAATTCTAACTATATGAAGTTACGTGTAATTGTCAGAGAAGTATCTTCATATAGTTAGAATTCTCATATTTCCTATACAGGAGCAAACAGCTTCATCAGTAAGGTATCTGCTTCCAGTGTAATAGGTTGTGGGTTCTAATCCTGGGTATGACACTTGAAAAATGTGTATCTACAGTATAATAAAAAGGGTGTGACTTGTAAGGTGCAGGGACCAGTGAGGAAGTCGGCCACTGAAAAGACAGCGACAGCTATCAATTAACTTAATGATGTCACAGAATGGGAGGAGAGGTGCCCCCCTTCAGACTCCATTGCCTCCCAGAGTTCTGCCTCTGCAGCTGAGCCCCCTCCTCTCTAGCCAGTAGCGCTGTGTAGACTCTGGGCACTAGGGTCCTTAGGTGACCCTAGCGCTGTCCCAGAGTTTACAGCACATGCGCAGATCTCCAGGAAAATGGTGTGGCGGCCATTTTCCCAGTGATTTGACCTACTGCGCAGGCGCAAAACCCTGGAAAAATCGCACCGCCATTTGTCCAGTGATTTCGGCAGCGCTGCTGCTGTGCCACTGGTCTCCGGAGGGTAAGTATTTCTATTAATGGGTGCAGGGTGTGTGGTGTGGGGGGCCCGTGTGCACTGCACACTGCATCCATTATAAATACGCCAGTGATTCTGTGGCTTTGTGCACATACCACTTCAAGCCCTGCCCCGGTGTACATCCGTGCATCTGCATAAGCAAGAACTGAGATGTCCACTTTGAGCGTCACCGTCATACATTTTCAAGACATTTCTGAGACTGTGAGTCTCAGCGTCTCAATCGCACGGTGTGTCTGACAGGTCTACGTAATAAGCATTGGAAAAAGTGGCGTAACTATTGCCCCTGCAGACCCCGCTGTGGCGTGGGGGCGCCGCCACTCTGGAGTACAGTATGTATATGTGTGACTCGGAGGGCACAGTGCGCACCTCTCCTGTGTCCCTCCTGGGTCTCCGGTGGTGGCGTGTCTGTCAAACGAAGTGCCGGTTCGTGAGCCAATCAGAGCTCGTGGACCGGCAGCCAATCAGGAGCCGCTGCTGCCGGTCCACAAGCTCTGATTGGCTCACGAACCGGCACTTCATTTGACAGACACGCCGCTGGAGACACAGGACGGACACAGCCAGGAGAGGTGCGCGCTGTGCCCTCCCGCCTCCGGATCCTTCCCAGACTCACAGCAGTGGGGGAGGGTGTGTAACTGGCACTGGGGGGGGGGGCATATTTGGCACTGGGGGCATATGTATAGCTGGCACTGGGGGGGCATATGGGGCACTGGGGGTATATGTGTTTCTTGCACTATAGGGGTATATTTTTTATCTGGCACTGTGGGGGAATATCTGGCACTGGTGGCATATGGGGCACTGGGGTATATGTGTTTCTGGCACTATGGGGGTATATTTTTATCTGGCACTGTGGGGGAATATCTGGCACTGGCGACATATGTGGTACAGGGGCCATATGTGTTTCTGCCACTATGGGGTTATATTTTTATCTGGCACTGTGGGGGAATAGCTGGCACTGTGGGCATATGTGGCACTGGGAGCACAGCCCTAGGAACAAGCATTACCCCTGATAACAAGCACAACACCCAGCTCATGAAATCCCTGGTAACAAGCATTACCCCCTAGCAACGAGCATGACACCCAGTGCATGAAATCCCTGGCAACAAGCATTACCCCCTAGCAATGAGCATGACACCCAGTGCATGAAACCCCTGGCAACGAATATTACCCCCTGGCAACGAGCTTGACACCCAGCACATGATACCCCTGGTAACGAGCATGACACCCTGAGCATGAAAACCCCTGGTACCGTGCATGGAACCAAGAGCATGAAACCCCTGGCAACGAGCAGGTAATTTAAAAGTAATTCGAAGCCTTACTGTAGGGCTTAATGTGTAATGGGCATTGCGGTGTGTGGCATAATGTATCACACAAATTGCGGTGTGTGTCATAATGTGTCACAGGCATTACGGTGTGTGGTATACTATATCACGGGCATTGTGGTATAATGTCTCAGGGGCATTGCAGTGTGTGGCATAATGTATAACGGGCATTGCGGTGTATGGCATAGGGTATAATGGGCATTGCGGTGTGTGGTATAATGTGTCATGGACATTGCGGTGTGTGTCATAATGTATCACAGGCATTACGGTGTGTGGTATACTATATCACGGGCATTGTGGTATGTGGTATAATGTCTCAGGGTATTTGCAGTGTGTGAGATAATGTAACACAGACATTGCAGTGTGTGAGATAATGTGTCACAGGCATTGCAGTGTGTCATAATGTGTCACAGGCATTGTATGTGCTATAATGTCTCAGGGGCATTGCAATGTGTAGCATAATGTATAACGGGCATTGCGATGTGTGGCATAATGTGTCACAGGCATTACGGTGTGTGGCATTATGTGTCAGGGGCAGTATGGTGTGTGGCATAATGTGTCGGGGGCATTATGGTGTGTGGCATAATGTCTAAGGGCCATTGCAGTATGTGGCATAATGTATACCGGGCATTACTATAAGTAGGAAAAATGACAAAGTAAGGTGCATGAATCAGGAATTTTTTTTCCTGTGGTGGCCAATGTCTGGCATGCAGGTTGCAAAACTGGGGTATAAGGTAGTCTTTTCTTGCAATGACACGCCCTTTTCTCTAACGTCCTAAGTGGATGCTGGGGACTCCGTCAGGACCATGGGGAATAGCGGCTCCGCAGGAGACAGGGCACAAAAATAAAGCTTTAGGATTAGGTGGTGTGTACTGGCTCCTCCCCCTATGACCCTCCTCCAAGCCTCAGTTAGGTTTTTGTGCCCGTCCGAGCAGGGTGCAATCTAGGTGGCTCTCCTAAAGAGCTGCTTAGAAAAAGTTTTTAGGTTTTTTATTTTCAGTGAGTCCTGCTGGCAACAGGCTCACTGCATCGAGGGACTTAGGGGAGAGAATTTCAACTCACCTGCGTGCAGGATGGATTGGATTCTTAGGCTACTGGACACCATTAGCTCCAGAGGGAGTCGGAACACAGGTCTCACCCTGGGGTTCGTCCCGGAGCCGCGCCGCCGACCCCCCTTACAGATGCTGAAGATTGAAGGTCCGGAAACAGGCGGCAGAAGGCTCTTCAGTCTTCATGAAGGTAGCGCACAGCACTGCAGCTGTGCGCCATTGTTGTCACACACTTCACACCAAGCGGTCACGGAGGGTGCAGGGCGCTGCTGGGGGCGCCCTGGGCAGCAATATTTAATACCTTTATGGCAAAAGAATACATCACATATAGCCATTGAGGCTATATGTATGTATTTAACCCATGCCAGATATCTAAAACTCCGGGAGAAAAGCCCGCCGAAATAGGGGGCGGGGCTTATTCTCCTCAGCACACAGCGCCATTTTCCTGCTCAGCTCCGCTGTGAGGAAGGCTCCCAGGACTCTCCCCTGCACTGCACTACAGAAACAGGGTAAAACAGAGAGGGGGGGCATTTTTTGGCGATATTTTGATATATTTAAGCTGCTATAAGGAACAACACTTATATAAGGTTGTTCCCATATATATTATAGCGCTTGGGTGTGTGCTGGCAAACTCTCCCTCTGTCTCCCCAAAGGGCTAGTGGGGTCCTGTCTTCGATAAGAGCATTCCCTGTGTGTCTGCTGTGTGTCGGTACGTGTGTGTCGACATGTATGAGGACGATGTTGGTGTGGAGGCAGAGCAATTGCCGATAATGGTGATGTCACCCCCCAGGGAGTCGACACCGGAATGGATGGCTTTGTTTATGGAATTACGTGATAATGTCAGCACATTACAAAAATCAGTTGACGACATGAGACGGCCGGCAAACCAGTTAGTACCTGCCCAGGCGTCTCAGACACCGTCAGGGGCTGTAAAGCGCCCTTTACCTCAGTCGGTCGACACAGACCCAGACACAGACACTGAATCTAGTGTCGACGGTGATGAAACAAACGTATTTTCAAGTAGGGCCACACGTTATATGATCACGGCAATGAAGGAGGCTTTGCATATCTCTGATACTGCAAGTACCACAAAAAGGGGTATTATGTGGGGGGTGAAAAAACTACCTGTAGTTTTTCCTGAATCAGAGGAATTAAATGATGTATGTGATGAAGCGTGGGTTAACCCAGATAGAAAAGTGCTAATTTCAAAAAAGTTATTAGCATTATACCCTTTCCCGCCAGAGGTTAGGGCGCGCTGGGAAACACCCCCTAGGGTGGATAAGGCGCTCACACGCTTATCAAAACAAGTGGCGTTAGTTTATGGACGCGACAGTGGTCAGGTGATGCGGATTCCAAATGACATATGGAAGTATTGCCGTATAAAGGGGAGGAATTATTTGGCGTCGGTCTATAGGATCTGGTGGCCACGGCAACTGCCGGAAAATCCACCTTTTTACCTCAGACCCCCTCCCAACAGAAAAAGACACCGTCTTTTCAGCCGCAGTCCTTTCGGTCCTATAAGAACAAGCGGACAAAAGGACAGTCATATCTGCCTCGGGGCAGAGGAAGGGGTAAGAGAGGGCAGCAAGCAGCCCCTGCCCAGGAACAGAAGCCCTCCCAGGGTTCTGCAAAGCCCTCAGCATGACGCTGGGGCCTTACAAGCGGACTCAGGAGCGGTGGGGGGTCGACTCAAGAATTTCAGCGCACAGTGGGCTTGCTCACAGGTGGACCCCTGGATTCTGCAGGTAGTATCTCAGGGTTACAGGTTGGAATTCGAGAAGTCTCCCCCTCGCCGGTTCCTAAAGTCTGCTTTGCCAACGTCTCCCTCAGACAGGGCGACGGTATTGGAAGCCATTCACAAGCTGTTTTCTCAGCAGGTGATAGTCAAGGTACCCCTCCTACAACAGGGAAAGGGGTATTACTCCACGCTATTTGTGGTACCGAAGCCGGACGGCTCGGTAAGACCTATTCTAAATCTGAAATCTTTGAACCTGTACATACAAAAATTCAAGTTCAAGATGGAGTCACTCAGAGCAGTGATAGCGAATCTGGAAGAAGGGGACTTTATGGTGTCCCTGGACATAAAGGATGCTTACCTGCATGTCCCAATTTGCCCTTCACATCAAGGGTACCTCAGGTTCGTGGTGCAAAACTGTCATTATCAGTTTCAGACGCTGCCGTTTGGATTGTCCACGGCACCTCGGGTCTTTACCAAGGTAATGGCCGAAATGATGATTCTTCTGCGAAGAAGAGGCGTATTAATTATCCCTTACTTGGACGATCTCCTGATAAGGGCAAGGTCCAGAGAACAGCTGGAGGACGGAGTAGCACTAACCCATGGACAGGTATTGCGCCAGGTCAAGAGACCCTCAGGCAATAGCTGTGGACGCTCTGGTAACACCGTGGGTGTTCCAGTCAGTGTATGTGTTCCCTCCTCTGCCTCTCATACCAAAAGTACTGAGAATTATACGGCAAAAGGGAGTAAGAACGATACTAGTGGCTCCGGATTGGCCAAGAAGAACTTGGTACCCGGAACTTCAAGAGATGCTCACGGAGGATCCGTGGCCTCTACCTCTAAGACGGGACCTGCTTCAGCAGGGACCGTGTCTATTCCAAGACTTACCGCGGCTGCGTTTGACGGCATGGCGGTTGAACGCCGAATTCTAAGGGAAAAAGGCATTCCGGAAGAGGTCATTCCTACACTGGTAAAAGCCAGGAAGGAGGTGACTGCACAACATTATCACCGCATTTGGAGAAAATATGTTGCGTGGTGTGAGGCCAGGAAGGCCCCCACGGAGGAATTTCAACTGGGTCGATTCCTACATTTCCTGCAAACAGGATTGTCTATGGGCCTCAAATTGGGGTCCATTAAGGTTCAAATTTCGGCCCTGTCGATTTTCTTCCAGAAAGAATTGGCTTCAGTTCCTGAAGTCCAGACTTTTGTAAAAGGAGTACTACATATACAGCCCCCGGTTGTGCCCCCAGTGGCACCGTGGGATCTTAATGTAGTCTTGGATTTTCTCAAATCCCATTGGTTTGAGCCGCTCAAATCGGTGGAGTTGAAGTATCTTACATGGAAAGTAACCATGCTACTGGCCCTGGCTTCAGCCAGGAGAGTATCAGAATTGGCGGCTTTATCATATAAGAGCCCATATCTGATTTTCCATACGGACAGGGCAGAACTGCGGACGCGTCCTCATTTTCTGCCTAAGGTGGTGTCAGCGTTTCACCTGAACCAGCCTATTGTGGTGCCTGCGGCTACTAACGATTTGGAGGATTCCAAGTTGTTGGACGTGGTCCGGGCATTGAAAATATATATTTCAAGAACGGCGGGAGTCAGAAAGTCTGACTCACTGTTTATATTGTATGCACCCAACAAGATGGGTGCTCCTGCTTCTAAGCAGACGATTGCTCGTTGGATTTGTAGCACAATTCAACTTGCACATTCTGTGGCAGGCTTGCCACAACCTAAATCTGTCAAGGCCCATTCCACAAGGAAAGTGGGCTCATCCTGGGCGGCTGCCCGGGGGGTCTCGGCATTACAACTCTGCCGAGCTGCTACTTGGTCAGGGGCAAACACGTTTGCAAAATTCTACAAATTTGATACCCTGGCTGAGGAGGACCTTGAGTTCTCTCATTCGGTGCTGCAGAGTCATCCGCACTCTCCCGCCCGTTTGGGAGCTTTGGTATAATCCCCATGGTCCTGACGGAGTCCCCAGCATCCACTTAGGACGTTAGAGAAAATAAGAATTTACTTACCGATAATTCTATTTCTCGTAGTCCGTAGTGGATGCTGGGCGCCCATCCCAAGTGCGGATTGTCTGCAATACTTGTACATAGTTATTGTTACAAACAAATTCGGGTTGTTATTGTTGTGAGCCGTCTGTTCAGAGGCTCCTACGTTTGTCATACTGTTAACTGGGTTCAGATCACTAGTTATACGGTGTGATTGGTGTGGCTGGTATGAGTCTTACCCGGGATTCAATATCCTTATCCTTCCTTATTGTGTACGCTCGTCCGGGCACAGTATCCTAACCGAGGCTTGGAGGAGGGTCATAGGGGGAGGAGCCAGTACACACCACCTAATCCTAAAGCTTTATTTTTGTGCCCTGTCTCCTGCGGAGCCGCTATTCCCCATGGTCCTGACGGAGTCCCCAGCATCCACTACGGACTACGAGAAATAGAATTATCGGTAAGTAAATTCTTATTTTATGCATAGCCACACCCATTTCAGCAAGGCCACACTCCATTTTTTTGCACACGCCGGTTCATCCCTTTTTTGAAAGCAATTGTGGGGGGGGAGAAAAATTTCTAGTTACGCCACTGGTTGGAAAGGGATGTAGTTAGCACCACGGCGCTCGGGATCCTGACAGTCCGAATAGTGGTGGCGGAATCCCAACACCTGTCAGAATACAGACGTCGGCATCATGACATACGTAAGTATCCCGGGAGGTTTAGGTTAGGCTACAGGGGGAGGGTTAGGGTTAGGCTGCCGGAGGGGACGGGGGGGGGGGGGTTAAGTTTAGGCAGTGGGGAGGGAGGGCTAGGCTACGGGGAGGGGAGGTTAGGGTTAGGCTGTGGAAAACCGAGAGTTAGGTATAGGCTGCAGGGGGGGGTGTAGGTTTAGGCTGTGAGGAGGGGAGCTTAGGGTCAGGCTGCGGGAAGGGGAGGTTAGGGAAAGGCTGCGGGGAGGTAAGTGTTAGGCTACGGGGTAGGTTAGGGTTAGGCTGTGGGGAGGGGAGGTTACGGATGGGCTACAGTAACCGAGAGTTAGGTTTAGGCTATGGGGAAGGAGGGAGAGGGAGAGGAATAGGTTTAGCTGCCTCCTGCACCCCTGTCGTCATTAGGGTCAGTATTCTGACCGCCGGCATCCCAACTGCCGGGATACCGTACCCAACCCATTGGAGAGAGATAAAGTTGACTGAGACAAACTAGCAGCCAATCAGCTCTCCGCTCCTAACTGCTATGTTACAGGCTGTGTCTGAAAAATGACAGATGCAGCTGGTTGGTTGGTACTTCAGGACAGCTTTAACAATTACTGATATTCTTGTTATCACTCATTACAAGTGATGAATGGTGCTCCAGTCAATCATCTCCTAACTGTCATTTTTCAAACACATGAGTTAGCTGCTGATTGGCTGGAGCACCATCTATCACTCGTAAGGAGTGATAACAAGACTATCACTCATTGTTAAATCTGTCCCTCAATCTCCGTCCACTTTATCTATATCCAAAGCTTAGTACATAGACTCACCAGATCCTAGGTGCTCCACAATCTTAGGGGCATATGTACTAAGTCTTGGAGAAAGATAAAGCAGAGAGTGATAAAGTCTCAGACAATCAGCTCCTAACTGTCATGTCACAGGATGTGTTCAAAAAATGACACACCGAGATGCTGCACAAAATTGTAGTAGGTGTTCCTGGGAGAGAACAGGGGCTGGCAAAGCCAACGCAGGCTCACACAGGAGGCCACACTCACATGGAGAAACCGCTCTTGCCGTAGAGCTCGGGCAAGTTTTGATGGTGAGACCGTTGGTGTCTAAATACGCACAATGCCAGAACTCTGCGCTAAAGCCCTTCAAGTGGGTGTCATAGTTGTTGGAAAATCAGATGCAGCCATAGCCATACTGCACCCACATTAGCATAGGAATGCAGGCGTGCTTGCGGTACAATCTGCGGCTACACTTATGTCCACCTCATAATCAGGCCCTTTAGATGCTGTGTTAATGATAATACACTATGCGCCTGATTTAGAGATATACGCAGTGGCGTTCTTGTACGCAGTGGGGCGATTTTTTTTGCCATTGTACATTATTATTATTATTATTATTATTATTATTATCCTTTATTTTTATGGCGCCACAAGGGTTTCGCAGCGCCCATTACACAGTACATATACACATAATCAGAACAGGAAAACTGACTTACAGCTGAGGACAAGATAGGACAAGTACAGGGTAGCTAAGCATAACTACATCAATAGACAACACTGAGGTAAGTATCAAGGAGGCTGAGAACTGCAGGATTTGGGCAGTTGAGGATTATTAAAGTAAGAAAAGGATAAGCACATGAGGGAAGAGGGCCCTGCTCGTGAGACCTTACTATCTAAATGTGTCAAAGCCATACTGCGCTCCCATAGCGAATGACTAGCGAATGCGGACGCACAGAGGATTTATTAGCCACAGTGAGTTACAGGTAGTGAGCGTTTGGGGGAGGTAACGGGGGCGCTAAGGATAAAATGATCCTTCAGGACATCCCGGACCATTGTTTGCATCACCAACGCTTTTTCCTCTGGAAGAAACACCCTCTTCACTTCCGTGTCGAGAATCATTCCCAGAAAGGACAACCTCCTGGTTCCAAATTTGATTTTGGAAGATTCAGGATCCAACTGTGTTCCCTGAGCAGGTGGGTCGTCAGAAGGATGGACTGTAACAGCTTCTCCTTGGATGGTGCCTTTATCAGAAGATCGTCCAGATATGGAAATATGTTCACCCCCTGTCTGCGGAGGAGAACCATCATTTCCGCCATCACCTTGGTGAAAACCCTTGGTGCTGTGGAGAGGCCAAATGGCAGAGCCTGGAACTGATAGTGACAGTCCAACAGTAAGAATTGGAGATAAGCCTGATGCGGCGGCCAAATTGCAATGTGGTGGTACGCATCCTTGATATCCAGGGATACCAGGAATTCCCCCCTTCCAGACTTGATATCACCGCCCTTGATATCACCGCCCTTAGAGACTCCATTTTGAACTTGAACTCCTTCAGAAAGGGATTTAGCGATTTTAGGTTCAGAATGGGCCTGACCGAACCATCCGGTTTCGATACCACGAAAAGGTTCGAATAGTAACCTTTGTTTTGCAGATGAGGAGGGACCGGTACAATAACCTGTGCCTCCACCAACTTCTGGACGGCTGCCTGCAGGACAGCCCTGTCTGCCAGCAAAGCTGGCAAGCCTGATTTGAAGAATTGGTGAGGAGGAAGATCTTGAAATTCCAGCCTGTACCCCTGGGACACGATATCTTGCACCCAGGAATCCACGCTGGACGACACCCAGACGTGACAGAAAAGCCTCGCTCCCACCGGCCCCACCTCCGGGGCATGCAGTCCACCGTCATGCGGAGGACTTCGGCGTACCTGAAGCAGGTTTCTGTTCCTGGGAACCCGCCACAGCCGGTTTCTTGGATTTGGGCCGGCCTCCCCTAAAGAAGGTGTTGGACGGTCTGGCCTTTCGGGGCTGTGATGCAGTTGAAGAAAAGGGTTTCTTCGTAGCAGGTGTAGCTGAGGGAAGAAAAGGTGACTTACCCGCCGTAGCCGTGGAGATCCACGCATCTAACGCTTCCCCAAAGAAAGCCTGACTTGTGTAGGGTAGGGTCTCCACACTTCTCCTGGATTCCGCTTCGGCAGACCACTGTCGCAGCCACAGTCCTCGACAAGCTGAGACAGACATGGAAGAAATTCCTGCAGCCATGGAACCCAGGTCTTTCATGGATTCATGGATTCTACCAGAAATCTTCCTGCAGCCATGGAACCCAGGTCTTTCATGGATTCTACCAGAAATCTTGCCGAATCCTGAATGTTACGCAAAAACAATTCAACATCAGATTTATCCATAGTATCCAAATAATAATAATTAATAATAATAATAATTTTATTTATGTAGCGCTCTTTCTCCAATAGGACTCAAGGCGCTTAACAGATACACAGCATAATATAGTACAGAAAATAATGAAGTACATTTTCATAAAATACAGAAGCATGAAGATACTAAAGGGACATTATGGGAATGCTGAGTAAACAGGAAAGTCTTGAGTCTACTTTTGAAGGATTCTATAGTTGGGGCCTCTCGCACTGTGCGGGGAAGTGAGTTCCATAGAGTCAGAGCCGAATGACTAAAAGCTCCACCCCCAGATGAATTACGGGAGATTCTAGGTACTGCTGAAAGTCCTTCATCTACAGATCGCAGTAATCGAGTGGGGCAGTATGGGGTCAGAAGCTGTTTCAGGTACCTTGGGCCCTGGTCATGTAATGCTTTGAAACTCAGTAAGCCAATCTTGAAGATGATTCGCCATCGTACAGGCAGCCAGTGAAGGGAGTAGAGGATGGGTGTTATGTGGCTAGAACGGGGCTGGTTGGTTAATAGCCTGGCAGCTGTGTTTTGCACCAGCTGTAAGCGTTGCAATTCTTTTGCTGGGAGACCAAGGTAGAGGGCATTACATGAGTCTAATCGAGATGATACAAATGCATGTATGACTTCAAGTAATGTGCCTGACCACTTTACTATAGCTTTGGCAATCCAAGCACTGGCAATAGTGGGACGTAATATGGCCCCTGAAGCCGTGTACATGGATTTAAGCGTATTATCAATTTTACGATCAGCCGACTCATTCAAGGCGGTGGATCCTGGAACAGGTAAAACCACCTTTTTTGAGAGTCTGGATACAGACGCGTCAACAATGGGCATGTTTTCCCATTTTTTTCCTATCCTCCACAGGGAAAGGAAACGCCACCAGGACCCTTTTAGGGATCTGGAATTTTTTATCAGGGTTTTCCCATGCTTTTTCAAAAATAGCATTTAATTCTTTTGACGCAGGGAAGGTTAGTGAGGCTTTCTTATTTTCAGTAAAGTAAGCCTCCTCAACCTGCACATGGGTTGTATCAGTAATATTCAACACATCTCTAATGGCCCCTATCATCAACTGCACCCCTTTTGCAAGAGATGTGGCCCCCCTCCACACATCCCTATCACCATCCTCAGTGTCAGAATCGGTATCCGTGTCATCTTGCATAATCTGTGCAAGAGCACGTTTTTAGGAATTTACAGCGGGGGGCCCTGGGATAACAGAACTGGGCCCGACTGCCATAGAGTTCTGTAAAGCTTGAGTTGCAGACTCATTCTGTGCAACCCTAGTAGAAATCTGAGAAATCATAGATTTGATAGAGGATAACCACTCAGACTCCCTTGCTGGTATCTGTGCTAAAACAGTGCAATCCTGATTACATGGAATGGGATCATCCTGAGAGGACATATCCTCTGCAGCATATGACACTGTATCCCTGGACATAGCTTAATGGAGACCACAGACACTACACACACACAGGGTAGGGCAGACAGAGTTTCACCCCCAAGAATGGCAAGAGAGACACAGAGATTGGAGCCAACCCACACACAGCGCTTTTGAGGTATAGGGAGACCCCCAACAAGCGCTGACTGTGCACCTTAATAGGTTACACAGCCTGTATACAGCCTCCCCCCCTTCTACAACCCCCTGGTACCGTGAGAGATAGCTGGAGTTGTTCAGGAGGGTCTTGCTCTTCACTGACAGCGTTGTGCAGGCAGGAAAATGGTGCTGAACGCTGCTGGGTCCGCTCTGAGGAGAAGCTCCGCCCCAAAAATGGCGCTGTCTTCCCGCTCTTCATAGGATTATACTGACCTGAGGAATTATGCTGGCAGAGATCCCGGGACCCTGACAGGCTGTGTGACCAGTGTAGGGTGTAGGCGCTGGCTCAGGGTGCCCCTCACAGCACCGCACTGTGTACCACTGAGCCCCGGAGCGCAGTTAGTACTGCGCTCCATACCCTGTTGCTGCCATCTTCACACAGGCCCCCCGCTTGCTAGGGGGGTCGGTGACTCACTCGCCACCAATCTTCTGGTTCTGTAAGGGGGTGGCGGCATGCTGCTGGGGTGAGTGATCCCCTGTGGCGGGGAACGATCGATCCCCTCAGGAGCTCAGTGTCCTGTCAGAGGAGATAGTGGCTCAGACCCCGCAGGGCGGACACTACTCCCCCCCTTAGTCCCACGAAGCAGGGAGGCTGTTGCCAGCAGCCTCCCTGTAAAATAATAAACTCTGTAGAGCTCCCCTAGCTGTGACCGGCACATTTTCTAAACTGAGTCTGGTAGGAGGGGCATAGAGGGAGGAGCCAGCCCACACTCTCAAACTCTTAAAGTGCCAATGGCTCCTGGTGGACCCGTCTATACCCCCTATGGTACTAATGTGGACCCCAGCATCCTCTAGGACGTAAGAGAAAATAGCAATGATTGCTGGTTCCTCCTCCCCGGCCGGCGCTATTTTCCCAGTGATATTCAAGATGGGGCATGTGCAATAGAGAGCAAAGACTCTGGCAGAGTGCCCGAAGTTGTCACTAGGAAGATGGCACTGCAGAGGAGGAGGGATCCGCTTCCTGGATCAAGGTAGGTATACTTAGGAGGAGGGGAGTAGGTGGTGCACTCAAGCCCCCACCGGGCCCCTTCAGTAAGCCTGGGCCCAGCTAAATAGTACACCCTCCCCCTCTCAGCGCCAGTGGTGAAAACTGCATATATATATATAAACATATACACAGTATATATATATATATTACATTACATTCATATATATATATATATATATATATATATAGAGTCACTTGTCAGCCGGCACTCAGACGGTATATAGCAACGGGCCCCGGTGCCCTAGTCCACAATCACAATAGAAGTCCAAGGAGGAAACAATTAACGGCACTCGACGGGGCAGGAAATACAACACTCAGAAAGAAAGTTAGATCGACATTTCGGGGCTGTTGCCCCTTTATCAAGACATATCATACACAGGGGTAACAGTAAACTCACCCACCTTAAGTAGCAAACGGTCCCCGTCTCACCGTCCCACCGCACGGCTCCCAGCCGGAAGTCCTCCTACATGACGCACTTCCTGGCCGCTGCTGCACCCGGTCGTCACAGCAACCAAGTGGCTTGCGTTCCATTGGTGTAGGTACATGCAGGAAGCATCGTCACTGGTGCTATGCAGGCGGAGCTGGAGATCTAGAAACACAAAAATAAAAATAACCAAAAACACCACATTAAAAACGTATACATGTAAAAAACACATGCATACGTGAAATTACCCCAACGCTACAGCAGGTAAACAGCATCGTCTATATATATATATATATACTAGGTGCTTCATCGCGCCCTACGGGCGCTCTTCACACCGTCGCAAGGGGCTACGCCCCCTTAACCCTTGCATGCCTTTCTGGGGTTCAATATTTGTATTATATGGAGTATTACCTGCATTCCTTTGTTAGTGGTTAAATATTGCACAATGAAAGGGCGTGTGATGATGAAGGAGGCACAGCCCCTTGCGACAGCGTGAACAGCACCTGCAGGGCATGATGTACAAAATGTAGCGGGTGCGGGGGGGATTGCGGATGGGGGAGGGTGTCTGTAGATGCTGCGGGTGGAGGGGGGCGGAAGTGGGGGGGCCCGGATGGGGAAGGGTCGGGAGGTGCTGCGGATGGGAGAGGGGCAGAGGAGTGGGGGCTGCAGATGGGGGAGGGGTCCGGAGGCACTGCAGGTGGGGGAGGGGCAGGGGTGCCATGGGTGGGAGAGGGGCAGGTGCGGGGATGTTGTGGATGGGTGAAGGGTTCCAGAGGTGCTGTGGGATGGGAAGGGGCGGGGGTGCCGGGAGTGGGGTAGGGGGTCCGGAGGCACCATGGGTGGGGGAGGAGCAGGTACAGGTGGTGTGGCGGATGGGGAAGGGGGTCTCGAGGCGCTGCAGGTGGTAGAGGGGCAGGTGTGGGGGTGCCGTGGGTGGGGGAGGGGTGGGTGAGGAAGGGGACCACGGATTGAGGAGGGTGTCTGCAGATGCTGCGGGTGGAGGGGGGGCAGGTGTGGGGGGAGACATATATGGGGAGAGGATGGTGGAGGGGGCCTGGAGGTGCTGTGGGTGGTGGAGGGGCGGGGGAGTGGGAGCCGCGGGTGGTGTAGAGGGTCTGGAGGCACAGCGTGTGGGGGAGGGGAAGGTACGGAGGTGTGGTGCATTGGGGAGGGGTCTGGAGGCGCTGCGGGTACTGTACCTGCCAAAAAGGTAGTTGGAGGGTATGCAGTAACAGGACCAGGACAGGGGTGACAGGGTCAGAACAGGGGTGACAGGGCCAGGACAGGGGTGACAGGGGCAGGACAGGGGTGACAGGGGCTGGCTGCTGCTGTTCCACTCCAACCTGTTGGGATCTGCTGCTGGTGGAGACTTGGCATGGCTGACTCTCTCAGGCTGGAGTCCTGCTTCCTCTGCCCGTCCGCATTCCTCCCCCCCTCCTCAGTCACACACCGCGGACCTCGCGCGGCTGCCGGGCACTGCGATAAGGGGAGACTGGGAGTGACTGGTTAGTCCCCAGGAGACGCTGTGGCTGGAGGGAGGAGGGGGTCATAGCATGCACGCGGCGCGGACCTCGCGGCTGCCGGGCACTGTGGAAAGGGGAGACTGGAAGTGACTGGTTAGCTCCCAGGAGACGCTGCGGCTGGAGGGAGGAGGGGGTCGGAGCCTGCAAACAGCGCAGACTTCTACAGCGCTATCCGCCAGCTAAAGTGTGTGAAGGAGCTGGGCGCACCTCACTGCGGGTGGCAGTGCTGCAGCTAGCGGTGGGGTTGCCAGGACTGGAGATAACAGAGGCAGTACGGAACCTGCACAGCGGCAGGTGCCCCACAAAACTGCAGCTAAGAAGCGTGGAGTGTGCCAGAAAGTGACGCTCCTCCGTGCCAGAGAGACCCTGCTGAGTTTGCTGATGTGGGGGGGTTCAAGCACACAGTGAGCCGGTGCCCGTCTGTCTGTACGGCATAACGCCTCACACACCCCCATACCTCCCCACTGTCCCGATTTTCGCGGGACAGTCCCATTTTTTGGGGTCTGTCCCGCTGTCCCACCCGTGGGCCGCAGTGTCCCCCGGTGGGGGGGGCAGTTGGGAAGCTCCTGAACTCGCTGTTCTGCTTAGCAGAGCAGCGGTGAATAGATGCGCATAGCGTCTATTTAGTGGAGACAGGAGGAGAGGGGGCATCAGGGGGTACGGATTAAGGGGGGTTCCGGCAGCAGAGCCGGATTAAGGGGGGGGCAGGGGGTACGTACCCCGGGCCTCACAGTTTTAGGGGCCTTCCCGGCTGGAGTAGCTCTGTCCCAGCTCTGTAGCTCCCCCGTCCTGCCAGCAACAGCAGCAGCATTGTGCTACAGTCAGCACACGCTGCTGCGTGTTGGCAGGTCTGTGGTGTTGCTTTCTTCTGCCTGTGCGGGTGTGTAGGGGAGAGCAACCACCCCCTCTGGATTTACTCCTAGCTAAGGGGCCAAAATCCCATAAAAAAATAATAATTCATAATTTGCATAAGGGGGCGTGGTCACGCAACCCGCGATTAGGCCACGCCCCCAAACCCACAGCAGGCACAGCAATGAGATAGGGACCCCCTGTTTCAAGTGCTCTGGGGCCCCTGGACTCATAATCCGCCCCTGGGGGCATGCCAGCAGCTCACAGAGCGCTGGGCATGCCCCCTCACTGACAAAAACGGGTGCCCTCCCGTGAAGCCACGCCCCTTTTAATTTGCCACGCCCCTTTTCGCTGCCTGTGTGTCCCTCCTTCTGCCTGAAGAAGGGTGGGAGGTATGCACCCCTGTCTGCCTGAAGAAAGCTGGGAGGTATGCACCCCTGCCTGTGCCATGCCCATACCATCTGCTTCTGCTCCTAGTCTCCTATAGATTTGCCCAGATCTGTGACTCATTTGACTAACTCCGCCCAGTGTTGTGACTCCGCCCAGCGTTAGCAAATGAGTCACAAAGTCACAGATCTGGGCTATTATATAGGAGATATATATATACACATACATACATGCATAGATACAGGGAAAGACCTCTAATTTCACATAACACCGCCAGGTGCCTAATTTCCAAATTATGAGAAACTGGGACTGTGGCTGAAGAGTCACGGAGGGGTCATCCAAAAAGTGCTACTGACGAGACAACCTCAATAATGGTTTTGGCATCCTTTGTGAAGATCTAATTCTGTACAGTTGGGGGTGTGGTCTGCGCTCCCTCCAATAGATCTTTACGTATGTATATGGAAGTACTACCTGTGCAGCCTAGGTTACCGCAAGGAAATCTTTTCAGGTGTTCCTCAGTTTGGAAATAGCAATGATAAAGAAAGAAGGAACCTCTGGCGCTACGTGATAGTAAAAGAATAGCAGTTACAATCTTGTTTGTAATTTAATAACATTTATTTTGAACAACATAAATTAAAATTACCCTTAAAATTTGTCCTTAACAAATATATTCGGGGTTTGTAGAGCACCCCACGTTATCCCTTCAGAGATACAGGTGACCGTAGAGGGGGCCACAAATCCCAATGCCTAGTAACACACAAATTAATAATGAATAAAGGTGTCTCGGTATAGACACAGTGCTAGTAAGTACACCCTGTGTGAAAACGACATAGAAAGGGTATGATAAGTAATTTCTATAGTAATAGATGTAATGCACAAGGGGACACTATAGGGGGGGGGGTGGAATATAAAAACAGTACAAAACAATATATTAAAAAATGATTCAATAATACAATATAGTATTCCCAGCTGTTTGCGTTTTGGTTAAGTGCATTTATAATTGTCCCTCTTCCGGGTTGCTTAATTCCCGGTTCTTCCTGTGTGTGGGGTCCGTTATTGTTAGAGAGCGTGTTTTCTCCCCTTAATTGCAATCTGTCCTCTGCCCATTTTGGGTCCGTCTATGTGGTTAGTGGACAAAATCTTTATCCAGCGTCTGTTAAAAAGCAGTGTCTGAAAATGACCTCAATTCTCTCTCCTCAAGATGGTGCCCATGTTCGGTACATACCCTAAAAGATAGCCCACCTCACCCATACCTTACTGGAGTATTCAGTTTTCCCATTTTCTGCACAGTTTTTGAAACAAAAGGGTGTAGTGTGACCTTTGAATCACCTTTGAATCAACCTCTTGGGAAGATTGGGTACTGTACAAAGTGGCCCAGATGGGCTCATAAATAGTATTTATATACCTAAAAAATATAATTGGATATAATTATTCACCACCTCACCATATTACTACTAAGATTAAATACTGGATGAGTATAATTTACCAGTCACACAATAAGCACGGTTCTAAATCCTTAAGAATGTGACTGATCACTAGTTTTTAGTTCACTTCCTCTTTCATATGCTCTAATATATTACATCCGTCACTTCACACTATAAACCTTGTAACTAATGGGTGTTACCTAATTAATATGTCTCATCATTCACTCTTATGCACTATTATCACCCTCTTGAATAATGTCCCCCAACTAAATCAGCATACAACTGATTTATGTATCTGTATACAATTTCCATATATGCCCTCTGGTCATATATTTTTCTTCTTTTTTTATTTTATAATTTTTACATCTTGCTTATAAATGAAAACGATAATAGCCCTCTTTTTTTTATATAACACCCCAGGTGCTATTTAATTAATATGTATAAATCATCTATTTTTATGCTATTTAATGGTTATCATAAAATAGTGTCTCCCAAACCACACGGGTGTACTATTCACCTATAATCTGTCATTCCTATACATGTTTCATTGGGTTCCGGTATGAATGGTCGACTATGTTATGGTCGACAGTCATTAGGTCGACCACTATTGGTCGACATTGACATGGTCGACATGGACACATGGTCGACACATGAAAATGGTCGACACATGAAAGGTCGACATATAAAAAGGTCGACATGGGTTTTTTTACTTTTTTTGGTGTCGTTTTTTGCGTAAAGTGACTGGGAACCCCAATTAGTGCACCGCGTCCCCTCGCATGGCTCGCTTCGCTCGCCATGCTTCGGGCATGGTGCCTTCGCTCCACTACCGCTTCGCTCGGCACACTTTACCGTTCCAATCGTAGTCCATGTGGATCGGAAAGTATGGAAAAGTTCCCCAAAAGAAAAAAAAGTTAAAAAACTCATGTCGACCTTTTCATATGTCGACCTTTCATGTGTCGACCATGTGTCCATGTCGACCATGTCAATGTCGACCAATAGTGGTCGATCTAATGACTGTCGACCATAACATGGTCGACCATGTGAACGGACACCGTTTCATAGTTAGTATTAACTTCACTCTTATTTTAATTTTTACTCCTGTGCCAGCACTAATTACAGTTCACCAATGAAAAAAAAGGTCTCATTTATATACTAGTATCTAGAATTCTATCAGCCAGCGCTGTACACAAAGTTTAAAGATCAATATTAAAAGCTTTATTTTTTTCCTTATGAGCTGCTCCGGTATCTGGAAACGCTTCTCTAACAAAGTCTGCAAATATGGGTCTCTGGAAAGATGGCCGCCGCTACGATTGACTGCTACATACACCTATAAACAACTGAGAGACGCCGCGTCCCACCGCTACCGGAAGTGGGGTATGATCGATGAACAAACCCAGCCGGAAGTGTGGCAAGCCAAGCACATACTTAAGTCCGTCCACTGGAAGTGGGGCAGGAGGCGCATGCGCACTACCGCGCTAGTGACACAGGAAGTGTGGCGGAAGTGACGCCGGTCACTGTTCCGATCTATAACTTGTTATTTCTGTGGTTCTAAAGTTAATTTTTCCATGTATCTTAGCTCTCAGGGTCATGTATCCTCTCCACTACAATCCAGCTATATTTTTATTAATATATGTCTAAGAAATAGAGTTATGCAATTCTAACAGGATGTGATGTCATAATTACTTACCCCTAATTACACTTGCTGTATATAAAAGATCTGCTCAGTAGTCCCTCACCCCTCGATGAAGTCAGATAGACGAAACGCGTTGGGTGTACCTCATATGACTCTTCATATTAAGATAACCAGAAATATTTTATCTTTTATATTGCATATTTTTAATTTTTTTAAATTATGGTTTTAGCCTCTTGTATTTAGCATTTTACTATTCCTTTCCCTCAAAATTTTAGTCCATCTCGTATCTCATTACTCTGTTTTTAAAATAAATAAATAATTGTTAACATTTTTCTTATCCCATCATCACGTACCCTACTTTTTTCTTCATATATATTTATATCTATTCAGACACTGTTGGTCGCTGATACCCCTATTCCCCCATTCCTATTCAACTTAAAAGGTATCTTACCCATGCCAAGTACTTAGGGGCTAGCTGACACACTATATAAATAAGGGAGTGTCTGTTTCTTGTTAATAATAATAATTTATTTTTATTTATTCACACTCACCTGTGGCGCCGTATGTCTATTACTTTATATATATATATATATATATATATATATATATATATGCAGTGGGGAAGGCGGGGGAGGGGGGGGGAATACGATTTTCTCATGAGGTGCGTGAAAAAAGATGCAGCAATCTCTGCGGCTCATTTTATCTCCGTTAATTGAATAGGAAAAATTCTGCTGCTGCAGGAAAAACCCGGAACTGTGAGGTTTTCAAAACGGTGCACACAAATAAATATGTAGCACTGTAAAGTACCCAATATGTGAATATAAAAACAATGGGGGTCATTCCGAGTTGATCGCTCGCTAGCAGCTACTCAACGCTTGCGATGACTTCAGACTGTTCAGTTCCTGTGTTGACGTCACGAACACGCCCTGCGTTCGCCCAGCCACGCCTGCGTTTTTCCTGGCAAGCCTGCGTTTTTTTCGAACACTCCCTGAAAACAGTCAGTTGACACCCAGAAACGCCCTCTTCATGTCAATCACTCTGCGGCCAGCAGTGCGACTGAAATGCTTCGCTAGACCTTGTGTGAAATACATCATTCGTTGTAATAGTACGACGCACATGCGCATTGCGCCGCATACGCATGCGCAGAAGTACCTTTTTTTGCCTGATCGCTGCGCAGCGACAGAAATCAGCTAGCGATCAACTCGGAATAACCCCCAATATTTCATTCTAAAAAATCTACGTATTTGAGACAAATGAAAATAGCTTATAGGCGCATTGGCACCCACCTTATACTCAGCAGATAAGGATACCGCAATGAGCTGCGTAGCCTAGGAAAGAATGAGAGACCGAGAAGGGTCCATCCTAGTGGAAGAGGTTAAAAGAACTTTATTGAAGTAAATGTATACAAACCCTCACATAAAAATCACCAATAAAAGTTTATCTGGTGTCTCAGTAAGAGAGATAAGGTTCTGTGTCTGTTGCAGCCTCACTGAGACCTGTCTGTGCTGCAGGACTTCTGCAAGGAGCTTGCACTGCTGAAAGATCTGCAATGGAATAGATCTACTTAGGTAGGCCATCCAGAACTGGCCCTAACCAATTTGATGCCCTAGGCAAGATTTTGGCTGGTGCCCCCTTGCACAGACGCTAGTTCCGCCTTTGATCCTGTACCTCTTTCCCAGCACCATCACCCCCCACCCATAGCAGTCCTCATTTTGGTGCTCCTACCTCCAATATTTTAAAAAGGAACTGGGTGCACATTCGGTGCACAGCCCAAAGCGTCTTCTTGCTGGGAAGGGGCATGGTCACACAATAATACTCCCAGTTGAAATTACACCACCCAGTACTGCAACTTTACTCACATTATATCATGCAATAGTGTCTCATATTCACATTACATCACACAGTAGTACCACGTTACTCCTCACAGTAGTGCCCCTTATTCACATTACACCACACCATATTGCTCTTTATTCACATTAGACCACACAGTATTGCCCTTTCTATACGTTACGCCACAAAGTACCGTAGTATACCTTATACACATCACTTTAATAAGCAGAAGCTGCTTGTGCCCCTAGACATTCCAAATGCCCTAGGCATTTGCCTAGCTTGCCTATGCCTAGGACCGGCTCTGAGGCCATCCATTGCATTTCGTTCACACTTGAACATAAATCATTCAGACTGCAATGGAATAGATCTACTAAGGTAGGCCATCGAACACGTATCGTCCACACTTGAACATAAATCGATCAGACTGCAATGGAATAGATCTACTAAGGTAGGCCAACCAACACGTTTCGTCCACACTTGAACATAAATCAATCAGACTGCAATGGAATAGATCTACTAAGGTAGGCCAGCAAACTCGTTTCGTCCACACTAGAACATAAATCAATCAGACTGCAATGGAATAGATCTACTAAGGTAGGCCAACCAATGCGTTTCGTCCACACTTGAACATAAATTAAACAGACTGCAATGGAATAGATCTACTAAGGTAGGCCAGCCAATGCATTTTGTCCTAACTAAATCAATCAGACTGGTCTGTAGGGGTGATTCTGAGTTGGACGCAGTCGTGTTCAAATTTACGTTTCTCCTTGGGAAACTAAATATACCAATTAGGCTATCTTAATGCAGCCAAATACCTAAATCAAGCACGGAATGCCCACGACACTCCTGTCAGATACAGCCAATCTGCACATTCTTTTTTGTCTTTTATTCTCGCCGCACAATTGCCACGTAGAAATAACCTCTTGATGTCAGTCTTTGTTTGCATGTGATCTGGCACAGTCCTAACTACTTGCTCCACCAGATACATTGGGGTCATTCCAAGTTGATCGCTTGCTAGCTACTTTTAGCAACCGTGCAAACGCTATGCCGCCGCCCACTGGGGAGTGTATTTTAGCTTAGCAGAAGTGCGAACGCATGTGCAGCCGAGATCTGCAAAACAGTTTGTGCAGTTTCTGAGTAGCTCTGAACCTACTCAGCGCTTGCGATCACTTCAGCCTATTCATGTCCGGATTTGACGTCATACACCCGCCCAGCGAATGCCCAGCCACGCCCGCGTTTTTGCAAACACTCCCTGAAAATGGTCAGTTGATACCCAGAAACGCCCCTTTCCTGTCAATCATCTTGCGGCCCCCAGTGCGACTGAAAACTTTGCTAGAACCTGAGCACAACCACAATGGGCTTTGTACCCGTACGTCGCGCGTGCGCATTGCAGGGCATACGCATGCACAGAATTGCCGATTTTTAGCCTGATCGCTGCGCTGCGAACAACGGCAGCTAGCGATCAACTCGGAATGACCCCCATTGTGTAGCACTCTTGCCCGCCAAATTTTCAGCTTCAGTTTCAGACGCAAACGCAGTTGGCTCAACATTGGGAAATGCATTTGACGTAGAATCACCCATCTATGGCCCTCATTCCGAGTTGTTCGCTCGCAAGGCGATTTTAGCAGTATTGCACACGCTAAGCCGCCGCCTACTGGGAGTGAATCTTAGCTTCTTAAAATTGCGAACGATGTATTCGCAATATTGCGATTACACACCTCGTAGCAGTTTCAGAGTAGCTTCAGACTTACTCGGCATCTGCGATCAGTTCAGTGCTTGTTGTTCCTGGTTTGACGTCACAAACACACCCAGCGTTCGCCCAGACACTCCTCCGTTTCTCCAGCCACTCCCGCGTTTTTTCCGGAAACGGTAGCGTTTTTATCCACACGCCCATAAAACGCCGTGTTTCCGCCCAGTAACACCCATTTCCTGTCAATCACACTACGATCGCCGGAGCGAAGAAAAAGCCGTGAGTAAAAATCCTATCTTCATAGCAAATTTACTTGGCGCAGTCGCAGTGCGGACATTGCGCATGCGCACTAAGCGGAAAATCGCTGCGATGCGATGAAATTTACCGAGCGAACAACTCGGAATGAGGGCCTATGTGAGCTGATAATTAACAAATTGGACTTGGCTATAGAAAAAAATCCTGAATGTCTGTCCTGCCATTGAAAGCTTGAAAATAAGAGATTTAACTTGTCTTCTAATGTTGAACTTAACTGTTGACTGATAAGCAAAGCGGGTAGATAAGGGTAGGAGTATAGGGTAAAATCTACTAGCTTTCTCCAATTAAAATAAAGAGTGAAGAAGTTGCCCCTAGGAACCAGTCTGCTCCTACTTATAATTGTGTAGAGTGTATTGTATAAATACTGTCTACAAGCTGAAATTCAAAACGAACTGTTAAAAAATCAAGTTAATTTAAAAAATCCGGAAAGTGACGGAACCTTCCTTATCAGTAATGAGGAGGGACGTGTTATTGTCAGTACACTTGCTTGTGATCAGTAGATTTGCTAAATAGCTAATTACCAGCTAATCACCAGACAGGAACATTCCCATGTGGGTAGCACCAGGACACATCCGTGTGCTGTTTTGTATGTGAATCAGGATGTAGGACACTCTTCACCCTCCAGCTTTTATCCTAAGGAAACACTCCCCCCCACATATGGACAACGCAGAGTACTGACGCAAATGACTGGCCAGGGGGACCATCAGCAGCTAACCAATACAGGGCGCTTAGAGGAGCGCGAGGAAGCCATTCTGGTTAGCTGCAGGTAAACCATAAGTGCTCAGGGACGTGCAGTCAGGGGAGGCAGGGGAGGCAGTGCCTCCCCTGTGATTAATTATTAAAATAATAAAAAGAAGATACTTATGACACATAGTCTGTGTCATATGTATCTTCTTTAGTGAATTCTAATAATTTTCCTGCTTTAAAGTAGTTTGGGAGGCACTGATAGCAGTGCCTCCCGTGGATAATGGGAACGGGGACAGTGCGGGGGGTGGAGCCTAGTACCGGGCTGTAAAAGCCCATGAAAAAAGATAGGGAAAGCGGCACTGTTCCAAGTGCCTCACTGACAGGGACACCACCCCCATGTCAGCGAGGCACCTGTGATTGGACAGCGGATCCAGGGCTGGATCCGCTTGTCTAATCACCCACATGCGGCGCTGGAGGCGGCGGGTCCCGGCGTTGATTGGCGTTGGAGACAGCCGGGAGTAGCGGTGGGCCTTCAGTGTGTGCGGCTCTCATTCCCCCGTCCTCCTCCGCCGGCTCCCGCTCACCTCACTGCTAGCAGCGGTGGTCCTGCTCCGCCCTCCCTGCTCCAGGTCACCTGACAGGCAGCAGCGGTGGCCGTGCAGTACGTGCGGCTGTCCTCCGCCGGCTACAGCAGCAGGTTCATCTCTCTGTTAATTTTTACAGGTGCCCCTACCCCTTTGGATTCTACTGGACAAGTGGACGTGATCGGTGTGGGATGTAGGTAAGTAATCTGTCTCTCATTTTTACAGGTACCCTTATTGGATTCTACTGGACAAGTGGACGTGACCGGCGTGGGATGTAGGTAAGTATGTGTGAGTGTGTAAGTGTGTTTTAATCAAATTTGACTGTCACGGTGTGTGAGTTGTGTTTTTATTTGGGTATTTTTGTTGTTGTAGAAATACAGGTACCAGCGAGCAGGGCCGTTTCTTGGGGCAGGCGAGCAGTGCAACCGCACTGGGCGCCCGCCGTGGCACTAACTGTGGCTCCCTGCTTCCCCCTCCTATTTCTCCCCGAGTAACCCGCTCAAGGGGCGGAGTTTCACGGAATGACGCTGTTGCGTCGTTACGTCACGACGCAACCCCGTCACTCCGTGAAACTCCCCCCCTCCTCCCCGAGCGGAGTACAGAGGGGGATCCAAGTTAGGAAGAGGGAAAGGCCGGCGCGAGGAGCGACTGGTGAGGCGGGCCGAAGAGCGGTAATCGCCTCTGTAAGTATTCTCTCTCTCTCAATGTGTAAAATGGGGACACCTGCCGTAATGTGTGAAATGGGGACTCTTGCCTGCCGTAGTGTGGGGATTTAATGTATCAAGGGCATTGCGGTGTGTGGCATAATATGGTGCAGGGGGCATTACTGTGTGGGCTTAATATGGCAGAATTTTTTTTTCCTGTGGTGGCCGTGATCTGTTGGAGCAGGGTCAAAAACTGGATTGTGAGGTAGTCTTTTCAGACGAGGCCATGCCCATTTAAATGAGGCCACACCCATTTAGATGAGGCCACGCCCCCTTGCCGGGAGCGCGCGCAAGTTTGTTTTTTTCTAGGTGTGTGTGTGTGTGTTTGGGGGGGGGGGGGCACATTTTTTTAATGTCATTGGGGGGCGCATTTTTAAATCTCGCACTGGGAGCCAAATTGGCTAGAAACAGCCCTGCCAGCGAGCCCGTTATTTCCCTGCATGCTGGTACTTGAGGTTCTCCAAGTACCAGCAAGCAGGGAAGGGTTGCTGGGCCTTGTAGTTCCACAATAAAAAACAATATTTTTTTTTTACACACATGGCTATCAGCCTCCCATCCACCACCCACGGATGGGGGGGACAGCCTCGGGCTTCACCCCTGGCCCTTGGGTGCCTGGAGGGGGGGACCCCTTGATTTAAGAGGTCCTCACTCATCCAGGTCACCCCGGCCAGGGGTGACTAGTTGGGGGAGTAATGCCACCGCCGCAGGGACCTACATAAAAGTGTCCCCCAGCTGTGGCATTATCTCTCTGGCTAGTGGAGCCCGGTGCTGGTTTTAAAAATACGGGGGAACCCTACATCTTTTGTCCCCCGTATTTTTGGAACCAGGACTGGACTAAGAGCTCGGTGTTGGTTGTCTAAATATGGGGAACCCCTGTCCAATTTTTCCCCCAGTATTTAAACAGCCAGGACTGGCTCAAAGAGCCCGAGGCTGGTTATACTTAGGAGGGGGGACCTCACACATTATTTTTTAAACCCATTCTCCATTAAGTTAATGGAAGCCCTGGACAACAAATTTGCATTCATGTCCTCCTCCCACTCCCTTCCCAGTCCCAAACACTAATTTTTTTTTCTATAAAAATGTACAATATATCACAAGTATGATGAGCAGGCAGGCAGCGGGCATTGGCGGCATCGGACTGAGATAGAAATTAGTGGCGGAGGGCTGGGTCAGTTGATTGTGGGCGAGTTTGTAAGCCATTGGCGGTGGCAGCGGGTATCGGCTCAGAGGCAGTAGCAGGCATTGGCTAGGGGTCATCGTCAGGATTCGGCGGACATTATGGCTGTAGTGCCTCACCAGCCACTGACCTCAACGCACACCACTGCAAGTGCTACAGTGATGTTTATTGATAATGTTTTTTTCAGTATTTTGTAAGGAATGTAGTTACCATCAGAAGACTGACACCGGAATACCAATCGTCATAATCCCAAACGTAAGTATGAGGGGTGTGATGTTAGTGTATTAGAATGCTTAATATTTGTAGACACTCCCTTACTAATATGTGTAAGCCTGAATCTTCAGTGATGGTCCCTGGGACCAGGGGGATGCTGGGAAGTGGGTGGTCCAGTGTGCAGAGTGTCTGGAGTTGGTGATGGAATAAACATGTCTCTGTATCCTTATGAATGGATTTACAAACATATGAACAAAACATGGTGTCAGAAGAAGTTTAACTTGGACTGCTAGTGCTCTCAGAGTGTGAAAGAATCCTGCAGCAGTCTGTAAGGCTGTGATACTCAGTGTCTGCAAAGCCTGCCGTGTGCTCCTCTCTTCAAACAGTGAGTAACCATGGATAAACTAGCTCCTCCAACCGGCATGCTGATGTCTGGTAACTTATCTGAAAACTGGAAAAGATTTAAGCAAAGGTTTAATATATATCTTGCTGCATGTGGAGCTGATACAGACGCTGACAAAACTAAGGCATCTATTTTCCTCCATGTGATAGGAGAGGATGTGCTGGGCATTTATAATAGTTTTCAGTTTGTTGAGGGGCAGAATATGGTGCTATCTTCTATAATGCAAAAGTTTGAAGATTACTTTGTGCCAAGGAAAAATGTGACATATGAAAGATATAAGTTTTTCACATGTGATCAGCAGTCTGGAGATGGATTTGATCAGTATGTTACAGAGCTGCAATCACTCAGTAAAACCTGTGAGTTTGGCGATTTAAAGGATTCGCTGATTAGAGATCGTATTGTCTGTGGAATACCTGATAATGGACTCAGAGAGAGACTGCTGAGAGAGCAAGACCTAACACTAGATAAGGCAGTGACTATGTGCAGATCTGCAGAAATAACTAGATTTCAAGCCAAAACGTTACACAAGGAAGTTGATGGTGCTGTACATGTAGTGCAGAAAAGAGAGCCAAGCAAACCTCCATTCTCAAGAATGAAGCCGTCTAAGCCACAGTCTAATAAGGAAATTGTAGTAGATGTGGAAATGCTCACAATCCTAAAATGTGCCTTATGGTAAAACTTGCATGAAATGTGGTAGACTAAATCACTTTGCCAAATGCTATAAAATGAAAAGTGAAACAACCACAGTGCATGCTGTTAAACAAACAGAGGAATTCTTTGTGGATTGCATTGAACTTTGCAGTGCAGAAAAGAAAGAATGGATTGTCCCTTTAACTGTGAACGAGATTGTCATTCCCTTTAAGCTTGATACTGGCGCGCAGGTGAATTTAATATCATTTCAAGACTATAAGACTTTTAGAGTAAAACCTAAAATTCATCCAGCCAAAGTAAAAGTTACAGGGTACACTGGGGAGGAAATTCCTGTGAAAGGTACATGCTTAGTGACACTGAAATATAAGGGACAACAGTTTAAAACATCTCTACTGATTGTGGATAAAAATGTGCAACCGATTCTAGGATTAAGTTCCTGTGAGAAACTAAGCTTGCTAAAGAAAGTTTTTATGGTGACATCACAAGTAGAAGATGACTGCAAATCGATGTTTACAGAATACAGAGACTTGTTTGAAGGTCTAGGTTGTTTGCCTGGAGAGCATAAAATAAATATAGACACACAAGTTTCTTCAGTGATACACCCCTGTAGAAAAGTGTCGTTTGCGCTGAGAGAAAAACTGAAACAAGAGTTAAATCGCATGGAAGCCTTGGGTGTGATACAGAAAGTTTATGAGCCTACTGAATGGGTAAGCTCCTTAGTAATTGTTGAAAAGAAAAATGGACAACTCAGAATATGTCTAGACCCCAGAGATTTAAACAAAGCTATTAAACAAGAACATTTCAAACTACCAACCAGAGATGAAATCATGTCGCAATTTGCGGGAGCAAAATGGTTCAGTAAATTGGACGCATCTTCAGGATTCTGGCAAATGAAGCTAGATGAGGCCAGCTCAAAGCTTTGTACATTTAATACACCAGAAAGTCGATACAGATTTCTTCGACTACCATATGGAATATTGTCTGCTCCAGAAGTATATCACAAAAAGATACACATGATATTTGAACATATTCCAGGTGTTGAAACATTGATGGATGACATTATTGTCTGGGGATCTACAAAGGATAACATGATTCTAGATTGAGACAAGTAATGGAACTTGTCAAGAAAGTGAATCTAAAGCTATACAAGGACAAATGTGAATTTGGCGTGAATACACTTACCTTTATGGGCGACGTGGTCTCGGATCATGGTGTAAAACCAGACCCAAGGAAAATATCAGCCATGGTGAACATGGAACGTCCTAACAACAAAGACGACATCAGAAGATTCCTAGGAAGGATTACTTACTTAGGAAAGTTTATTTCTCAACTCTCTGAATGAACAGCCTCTCTTAGATGGTTGTTGGACAAAGATAACGAGTGGATGTGGTCACATGAACAAGAAGAAAGTTGGCAAAACTTGAAACAGATCATTACAGAGCAACCAGTGCTAAAATTCTTTGATCCTGCGAAAAGAATAAGAATTTCAGCAGATGCTTCGCAATTTGGCCTAGGCTCAGTGCTGTTACAAGAACATGAGGATACATGGCAACCAGTAATCTATGCATCAAGAGCACTGACAAGTGCTGAAACAAGGTATGCTCAGATAAAAAAAGAACTTCTAGCGATCACATATGCATGTGAGCGATTTCATCAGTTTGTGTATGGTCAAACATTTACAGTGGAAACTGACCACAAGTCATTGGTAGCTATCATGACTAAATCATTACATGACTGTCCCATGAGAATTCAACGAATGCTTATCAGACTACAGAAATATGATGTACACTTGCTGTACTGTCCCAGCAAATACATGTACATTGCTGATACACTTTCTCATGCTGTGGACAAAAGTGAAGGTTCCAAAAGTCTGCTGGATGAAGAGATAGAAGCCTATGTTAATTTGATTGTAGCTTCTCTACCAGTGTCTCTTGCAAGACAAGAAGAGATTAGGAAAGAAACTGAGACAGATGACACAATGAAAGTGTTGAAAGATATCATTCTGAAAGGTTGGCCAGCAGAAAAACATGCGTGCCCGCTGTCTATCCATGATTTTGGATGTACCACAGTGACCTTACAGTTGTTGATGGTATTATTTACAAAGGCAATAGGTTTGTCATACCTGCATGACTAAGAAAAACTATGCTGTGCAAGATACATGAAGGCCACTTAGGAGAAGAAAAATGTAAGGAGCGCCTGAAGTTATGTATTGGCCAAGAATGAACCAAGACATAGCACAGACTACAGCTACATGTGAATTATGTCTTACGTATAGACCGAAACATCAAGTTGAGCCACTGAGTCCTCGCGCAGTGCCAGAGAGACCATACCAGAAAGTTGGCGCAGATTTGTTTGATTGTAATGGGAAAACGTACATTGTTGTGACTGATTATTACTCTAACTACCCTGAGGTGAAGACACTACATACAACTACTAGTAAAGCCGTAATCAATTGCATGAAGTCAATCTTTGCAAGGCATGGTGTTCCTATGGAAGTGTTCACTGACAATGGTCCTCAGTTTTCCAGTGCTGAATTTAGACAATTTGCTGATTGGGAATTTGTCCATACTACGTCAAGTCCCCACTATCCACGCTCAAATGGGTTGGTGGAAAGTTCAGTAAAAACTGTAAAGAGTCTCATGAAAAAAGCTCAAGAAGGTAAAGAAGATTTCTATAAAAGTCTTTTAATCTACCGCAGTACACCTTTACAGAATGGACTTTCTCCTGCACAAATGCTGATGGGAAGGAAGATTAGAGCAAATCTCCCGATACATGATGAACTGCTTAATACACATAACTCAGCGTTGGTCAGACTGAGTAAGGAACGTCAACAGGCAAAACAGAAACTGTTCCATGACAGGCGAGCAAAAAGCTTATCTGATCTAAAATCGGGTGACCAAGTCCATCTCAGAGATCACAAGAAAAGTATTTGGGTGCAGAAAGGTATTGTGCAAGCACAAGTAGCACCAAGATCTTATACTATACGTTCAGAGCGTGGAACGGAAGTAAGAAGAAATCGGGTGGATTTAAGATCTCAACCTAACCATAATGAAGACAACATGACTGAAGAATACCCTTCATCTGACATGTATGATGATCCTGATAATGGTGAACAAACCACGATTCTAGAAAGGTCCAACATGGTCGATGAAACACAGACTGTGTATGAAAGACCCAAATGGCAAATACGCAGACCTGAGAGACTCATTGAAACGTGTTAGATGATGTTCTAATCTTAATATGACGTTGTTAATTGTTGCATTGAAGTGTACAGGGCTTATCTTTAAAGAAAAGAGGATGTGATGTTAGTGTTTTAGAATGCTTAATATTTGTAGACACTCCCTTACTAATATGTGTAAGCCTGAATCTTCACTGATGGTCCCTGGGACCAGGGGGATGCTGGGAAGTGGGTGGTCCAGTGTGCAGTGTGCCTGGAGTTGGTGATGGAATAAACAGCACAGCAGTGATCTCACATGTCTCTGTGTCCTGATGACTGGATTTACAAACATATGAACAAAACAAGGGGGAGGGAAGGTTAGGATACGGAGAGGGTTAGGGTTAGGCTGCGGGGAAGTGTTAAGGTTAGGCATTAGGGGAAGGTTAGGGTTAGGCAGCGGAGTGGGAGGTTAGGGTTAGGCACTAGGGGGAAGGTTAAGGTTAGGCTGCGGGGAAGGGTTAAGGTTAGGCATTAGGGGGAAGGTTAGGGTTAGGCAGTGGAGTGGGAGGTTAGGGTTAGGCACTAGGGGGAAGGTTAGGGTTAGGCAACGGAGGGGGAGGTTAGGCACTAGGGGGAAGGTTAGGGTTAGGCAGCGGAAGGGGAGGTTAGGGTTAGGCACTAGGGGAAGGGTTAGGCAGCGGAAGGGGAGGTTAGGGTTAGGCACTAGGGGGAAGGTTAGGGTTAGGCAGCGGAGGGGGAGGTTAGGCACTAGGGGGAAGGTTAGGGTTAGGCAGCGGAAGGGGAGGTTAGGGTTAGGCACTAGGGGAAGGGTTAGGCAGCGGAAGGGGAGGTTAGGGTTAGGCAATGGAAGGGGAGGTTAGGGTTAGGCAATGGAAGGGGAGGTTAGGGTTAGGCAGCAGAGGGGGAGGTTAGGCACTGACGTATTTATAATGGGTGCAATGTATGCGGTGCACACGGGCCCCTGAGTCCAGGGGGGCCCACACCGCACACGCTGCACCCATTTTTTGAATACTCACCGCTCCAGAGTCCCACGCCAAAATCAACAGTGCTGTTAAGTCATCGTGAAAATGGCACCGCGGCCATTTTTGTTGTGTTCTGTGCATGCACAGTAGAGAAATCACTGGAAAATGTCCGTCGTGCCATTTTCCCGGAGATCTGCGCGTGCACAGTAGAGTCTGAGCCCTCTAGAGCTCAGACTCTACATCGCTGCCGGCAGAGAGGAGGGGCCCCGAACGGACGAGGCTGCACACAGGCCTCCTCCTGTCTTAGAGCGCCCCTGAGGTTAAGATTAGGCTGCAGGAGGGGGAAGTTAGGGTTAAGACCTGGGTAAGACCATGCTGGGCTGCAGGTGGGGCAGATGTAAGTTATGCAACTGGGTAACACCATGCTGCACTGATGGTGGGGCAGATGTAACCTGAGCACCTGGATAAGACCATGCTGCGCTGCAGGTGGGGCAGACGTAACCTGAGCACCTAGGTAACATCATGCTGCGCTGCAGGTGGGGTAGATGTAATCTGTGCACCTGGGTAACGTCATGCTGTGCTGCAGGTGGGGCAGATGTAACTTGTGTATCTGGGTAACATCATGCTGCGCTGCAGGTGGGGCAGATGTAACCTGTGTACCTGGTAAGACCATGCTACGCTGCAGGTGGGGCAGATGTAACCTGTGAACCTGGATAAGACCATGCTGCGCTGCAGTTGGGGCACATGTAACTTATGCACCTGGGTAACACCATGCTGCACTGCAGGTGGGACAGATGTAACCTGTGCACCTGGATAAGACCATGCTGCACTGCAGGCAGGGCAGATGTAACCTGAGCACCTGAGTAACATCATGCTGTATTGCAGATGGGGCAGATGTAATCTGTGCACCTGGTTAACATCATCCTGCGCTGCAGGTGGGGCAGATGTGAGCTGTGCACCTGGGTAAGACTGTGCTGCACTGCAGGAGCGGCAGATTTAAAATGTGCTGAAACATTTTGATGTAAAAGGGGCATGTGCGAGATCAAATCTAACATGCAGGGCCGGATGTAATGACGCCTTAGTTCGGCGGATGTGCGGGATGTCGGCCGAACTCAGAGGTTTTTATAAAGGGGCAATCACTAACAAGACAAACCATGCCTTGTAATTGAATGCCCCTTTAACAAAAAGTCTGAGTTCACCTGGCATCCTGTACGGCCGCAGAACTCGGGCGTCATTGCATCCGGCCCATGCAGTGTAAGAATAAAGCTGCCCAGCATTTGTGGGCTACATGCAAAAGCAGCCAGTATTTACCCTGCACGAAAAAAAATACTTTAGTTTGCCCCTTTTGTATTGCAACATGGTTTGTTCCAGGTGCAGAGTTATTTGCTTGGTTCCTAGCTCCCTTTGGGGCATATCTCTCACAATCTACATCTCAGATGTGGATGCTTTCTAATAGAGATGAGCGGGTTCAGATTGAGATCCGAGGCGGGATCCGAGTCAGGCTCGGGACTTCCCACCTTACTCGGATCCCAAAACGAGGCCGAACGTCATCTTCCCGCTGTCGGATTCTCGCGGGTTTTGGATTCTATATAAGTCCCCGGTGATTGGCGCCATCTTCACTCCAGCTGTGGAGAGTGTACTGGACGGATGTTTACTGTGTTGCCTGGCGTGGCGTGGGGCGGGTGCGCTCTCTCTGTCTGCTGTATCTGAAAGGGGTGCTCTCTCTGTCTGCTGTATCTGAAAGGGGGGCTCTCTCTCTGTCTGCTGCAGTGGCGGATCCAGGGGGGGGCACTCGGGCCCGTGCCCCCCCCTGTCATTTGTGGCCTTTTGTCCCCCGGCCCTCCCCGGCGCCGCACAGGGAGATGACGGGTGCCCGCTGAGATTGTGTTACCAGCGGGCGCCCGTCTCCCTGCACAGCGGCAGCCGGAGGCAGGAGCTCAGTACTGAGCTCCGGCTTCCGGCGCTGTCACTGTGCGCCGTGCGCTATGGGAGAGACGTCAGTCATGACGTCTCTCTCTCATAGTGCTGACTGAGAAGCGGACGCCCAGGGAGGAGAAGGACTGCAGCGGCCTGGAAGCGGGAACGGGGCTCGGTAAGTATGTTTTTTTCTTCCTTAATGCAGCGGGGGCATCTACTGGGGCAAACTATGGGGGGACATTACTACTGGGGGGACATTACTACTGGGGGGGCATCAACAAGGGGCATTACTACTGGGGGGGCATTACTACCCGGGGCATTATAACTGGGGGGCATATACAGGGGGCATCACTGCTGAGGGGTCATCTATTGGGGGCAGCTACTGGGGGACATTTTTACTGGGGGCCATCTACTGGGGGCATTACTACTGGGGGGTCATCTATTGGGGCAAACTCGTAGGGGGCATTATTACTGGGGGGTCATCTATTGGGGGCAGCTACTGGGGGCATTATTACTGGGGGGCATCTACTGGGGGCATTACTACTGGGGGGTCATCTATTGGGGGCAGCTACTGGGGGACATTTTTACTGGGGGCCATCTAATGGGGGCATTATTACTGGGGGGTCATCTATTGGGGCAAACTCGTAGGGGGCATTATTACTGGGGGGTCATCTATTGGGGGCAGCTATGGGGGGCATTATTACTGGGGGGCATCTACTGGGGGCATTACTACTGGGGGGTCATCTATTGGGGGCAGCTACTGGGGGACATTTTTACTGGGGGACATCTACTGGGGTCATTATTACTGGGGGGCATCTACTGGGGGCATTACTACTGGGGGGTCATCTATTGGGGGCAAACTCCTAGGGGGCATTACTACTGGGGGCAAACTACTGGAGGACATTATTACTGGGGGGCATCTACTGGGGGCAAACTGCTGGGGGGCATCTACTGGGGGCAAACTGCTGGGGGACATTATTACTGGGGGCATCTACTGGGGGCAAACTACTGGGGGACATTATTACTGGGGGGCATCTACTGGGGGCAAACTGCTGGGGGACATTATTACTGGGTGGCATCTACTGGGGCAAACTACTGGGGGACTATTACTGGGGGCCAACTACAAAGGTGCTAACTACTGGCGGCGTAACTACAGGGGCATTACTACTGGCGGCTTAACTACAGGGGCATTACTACTTGGGGGCTAAACTACAGGGGGGCCAAACTACTGGGGGCATAACTACAGGGGCCAAACTACTGGGGGATAACTACAGGAGCCAAACTACTGGGGGCATTACTACTGAAGGCTAAACTACTAGGCGGGCATAACTACAGGGGCCAAACTACTGGGGGCATTACTACTGAAGGCTAAACTACAAGGCGGGCATAACTACAGGGGCTAAACTACAATGGGGCAAACTACAGGGGGGCATTACTACTGGTGGCTAAACTACTGGGGGCATTACCACTGGGAGGCAGGGGGGGGGGTAAACTACTGGGGTCATAACTGCAGGGGCATTACCACTGGGGGCATAATGACTGGGGGCATTACTACAGGCAACATTACTACTGGGGGCAATACGGGCATTGCAAAAGGGGCACCACTACTATGGGGTCTATATAAGGGGCACTACCAGTACAGTGGACATTGCATACTGAGCGCTACAACTGTGGGCATTGTATAAGAAGCGCCACCTCACATGCACCGAAGCCGCAAATGTACTTGCCCCTTCCATGGTGCCCCCCCTATCATTTTCTTCTGGATCCGCCCCTGGTCTGCTGTATCTGAAAGGGGTGCTCTCTCTGCCTGCTGTATCTGAAAGGGGTGCTCTCTCCGTCTGCTGTATCTGAAAAAGGTGTGCTCTCTCTGTCTGCTGTATCTGAAAGGGGTGCTCTCTCTGCTGTATCTGAAAAATGGGTGCTCTTTCTGTCTGCTGTATCTGAAAGGGGTGCTCTCTCTGCTGTATCTGAAAGGGGTGCTGTCTGTCTGCTGTATCTGAAAGGGGCGCTCTCTCTCTGCTGTATCTGAAAGGGGTACTCTCTCTGTCTGCTGTATCTGAAAGGGGTGCTCTCTCTGCTGTGTCTGAAAGGGGTGCTCTCTGTCTCCTGTATCTGAAAGGGGTGATCTGTCCGTCCATCCAGGGGCTCCTATATATATTTTTTTGTGCTGTACCCCAGTGTACTATACAATTTTCATTTTATTTTTATTTACACTGCCGGTCAGACTGCAGTATATTATTTCCTACCCATACACATATTGGCCCCCATTCCGAGTTGATCGCTCGCTAGCTGCTTTTAGGAGCAGTGCACACACTAGGCCGCCGCTCTCTGGGAGTGTATCTAAGCTTAGCAGAAATGCTCGAAAATCTTTTCATGCAGTTTCTGAGCAGCTCAAAAGCTACTCCTATCTTGCGATCACCTCAGTCAGTTTGGTTCCTGTTTTGACGTCACAAACACGCCCTGCGTTCGGCCAGCCACTCCCCCGTTTCCCCAGGCACGCCTGCGTTTTTACCTGACACTCCTACGTTTTTTAGCACACTCCCGGAAAACGGTCAGTAACCACCCAGAAACACCCACTTCCTGTCAATCACTCACCGATCAACAGAGCGACAGAAAAGCGTCACTCGAACTTGTGTAAAACTGCATAGTTTTGTGTGAAAGTACTTCGCGCATGCGTACTGCAGCCCGTAAGCATGCGCAGAAATGCCACTTTTTCACCTAATCGCCGCGCTGCGACCGAAAGCAGCTAGCGATCAACTCGGAATGAGGGCCATAGTACGACGCTGTTGGTGAAGCTAAACCGCAGTGTGTAATATATATTTCTGACCCATTTGTGCGACAATGTAACCGCAGTGTGTGATCTACTGTATAAAAATAATATATATATTTTGATTTAAATATTTTGTGCTGTTTCATCCCAGTATACATCCAGGGACTGCAGCTGCTCCGTCCATCTAGGGGTGTTCTGTCGGTCCACCCAAAATAAAATCCATCTTTTTTTTATATTTTGTGCTGTATCCTCCAAGTTTACATCCAGACGTGCTCCGTCCATTTCAGGGTGCTGAGGAGGTAATTCAGAGTTGATCGCAGCAGCACATTTGTTAGCAAATTTGTTAACAGTTGGGCAAAACCATGGTGGTCATTCCGAGTTGTTCGCTAGCTGCATTCGTTTGCTGTGCAGTGATGAGGCAAAAAATCGGCATTTCTGCACATGCGTATGTGGCGCAATGCACACGCGTGACGTACTATTACAACGAACTATGTAGTTTCACACAGGGTCTAGCGAAGCTTATCAGTCGCACTGCTGGCCGCAGAGTGATTGACAGGAAGTGGGCGTTTCTGGGTGTCAACTGACCGTTTTCAGGGAGTGTTCGGAAAAACGCAGGCGTGGCTGGGCGAACGCAGGACGTGTATGTGACGTCAAAACAGGAACTGAACAGTCTGAAGTGATCGCAAGCGCTGAGTAGGTTTAGAGCTACTCTGAAACTGCACAAAAAAACTTTGTAGCTGCTCTGCGATCCTTTCGTTCGCACTTCTGCTAAGCTAAAATACACTCCCAGTGGGCGGCGGCATAGTGCTTGCACGGCTGCTAAAAACTGCTAGCGAGCGATCAACTCGGAATGACCACCCATGTGCACTGCAGGTGGGGCAGATGTAACATGTGCAGAGAGCGTTAGATTTGGGTGGGTTATATTGTTTCTGTGCAGGGTAAATACTGGCTGCTTTATTTTTACACTGCAATTTAGATTTCAGTTTGAACACACCACACCCAAATCTAACTCTCTCTGCACGTTATATCTGCCCCACCTGCAGTGCACATGGTTTTGCCCAACTACTAACAAATTTGCTGCTGCGATCAACTCTGAATTAGGCTCTGTGTCCGTAGCTCATGTTCTTATGTTATAACTTATTGTCCTATTTTCATAATTCTTCTAATTACCACATTGTGATTAATTCAAATTAATATTATTATTAATAATAATTATAAATGAACTAAATTTAAATTAAATTAATATAACTAAACTCTGATATCTTTAAGGAACAGAAGAAGTTGACCCAAAATAAATTAAAATCATCATTACAGCATCTAAAATATTGTATTTTTTATTCTTCTTTGCCCAATTAATCTTTTTAATGTATCATTTTTTGTAAAATACATTATTTGTTAAAATATTTCGTACTGTGTCATCCCAGTATACATCCAGGGATTGCAGCTATTCCGTCCATCTAGGGGGTTTCTGTCAGTCCACCCAAAATAAAAGACATCTTTTTTTTTTCTTCATATTTTGTGCTGCATCCTCCCAGTATACGTCCAGGCATGCTCCGTCCATTTCAGGGTGCTCATATTCTTAGGTGACAACTTCTTGTCCACATTGTGATTAATTCGAATTAATTATTATTATTATTATTAATAATAATAATAATACTTATAAAGTAACTAAAATTAAATTCATATATCTAACCTTCTGCATGTCAAAGATATCTTTGAGGAACAGAAGAACTTAATCCTAATTTGAAAATAATTTTTAACGGATGATTAGGGAACCTTCTCCATGTCAAAGATATCTTTGAAGAACAGAAGAACTTGATCCTAAATTTAAAACAATTTTAACAGATGATTACAGCATTTAAAAATATATTGTTAACTGCCACATGTTTGCTGCCCACTGCTGTCGCTTAGCTTAGTCATCCAGCTATCTCGGTGCAACCTTTTGGCCTAAACTGGATAAAAACAATATTGTGAGCTGTGAGGTGTTCAAATTAGACTGGAAATTAGTGGATTTGAATGTTATTGCGGTTAATAATACTGCAGAAACAAAAACACCCCCAAATTCTGTTATTTTAGCTGTTTTTATGTTTTGTTTTGTTTTTAAATCCAAAACCAAAACCCGGAAAGGGCAGTTTTGGTAAAACCAATACAGATCCAAAACACGAAACCTGAAAAATGGCCCGGTGCTTTGTAATAAAGTTGCCCAAATCCGCAATGAGATCATTGAAAACATTGCAGGGATGTATCAATTATCCTATGCAGTGACAAACCTTCAAAAAAGCTCTGTCCCTGTGAATCCTCTTGCTGAACTGCAGCAGGAACTTTTTGTGAAAAATACCCTGAGCATATGACTGCACCTCCTCCGCTGTCAAAGTGACCACCGCTTACCCGCAGCCAGGAGTAGTGATCAGTGACCTCGGGAGGGCAGCCGGTCATCTGATCTTGCATACCTCCCAACTTTTCATTTGTAGAAAGAGGGACACACGCGCGGCGAAGCTGCATGCGCTCACGAAAAAGGGGCGTGGACTAAGAAAAGGGGAGCGGCCTAAGAAAAGGGTGTGGCTTCGCGGAGGACCTGCCATCGCGAGCCACGCCCTATTTTCGTCACTGAGGGGGCATGCCCAGCGCTCTGTGAGCCGTTGGCATGCCCCCTCTCCCTCTGCGCACAGCATCTATTCACCGCTGCTCTGCTAAGCAGGGCAGCGAGTGCATGAGCCTCCCAACTGCTTCCCCCCCCCCCCACCGCGGGACACTGCGGCCCGCGGGTGGGACAGCGGGACAGTCCCCAAAAAATGGGACTGTCCCGTGAAAAGCGGGACAGTTGGGAGGTATGTCTTGTGCTCCGCTGTGACCCCTGGTGCTGTAAAGTGAGCTGCACAGCATCACTTTACTGCACTGGGGGTCACATCAGGAACACATTACAAATACAGGACATGCCATCTGGTTACTAAATGTGCAGCCATTCCCTCACCTGTGTATTACCAGAGCCGCGTACAGTCTATACAAGTCTCTATCTCTCTCTCTCTCTCCCTTTGTGTATGTACACTAGATAGAGACTGTAGATAGATTTTTATGATTAAACGCTTCAGGCTAAAATGAATATTGTACAAGGAAAAAGACCTTTCGCACACAAATATCACTGACTGTGTATTTTGTGTGTCTTTGTGTAAGTACAGTTTTATTAGGTGACAGCAGAGGTTGTGCGGCAGGGAGGATACCGCCGTCACAAAGCAACTTCTCCAAGGTTATCATATAGGACAGACCGTGACAGGGAAAGGGAGGGGGGATAAGAGGGAGTGGGGATAGTTATTTAATGTAACCTTTACCACACCTATAAGATGGGGCTACTAACACCCAATTATCATACTGTCCTTATGGGCTAAATCATCCTGGATCCTCTTTTCTGTGTCTGGAAGCTACAATATGTACTGTATGTGGGATATGGGTGTGTGTGTGTGTGTGGGATATGGGGGTGTGTGTGTGTGTGGGATATGGGTGTGTGTGTGCGTGCGTGTGTGTGTGACGTGTAACGTTGAGCTATACAAAGGCTGTGAAATGTTTCGTACACTGGGGGTACTTCACACCTGATTGCTGGGCTGATAATGTTGCTGTCCTGCGATCAGATAGTCGCCGCCTCCAGCAGGAGTGTATATTTGCCGTGCAAGTGTGCGATCCTATGTGTACGCCGAGCTGCAAAAATCCACTTTGTGCAGTCTCTGCACAGCCCAGGACTTACTCCTACTGTGCGATGAGACCAGGCTGATCGGGGCCGGAGCTGACGTCACACACCCTCCCTGACAACGCTTGGGCACGCCTGAGTTTTTCAGACCTGTGCGATCTGATTTTTCTGCACCATCCCGTCGCTGACCGGCAAAGCACGTTGTTGTTGTCCGATGCGCGTGCGCATTGTGACATTCCGGTGCATACGCATGCGCAGTTAGGATCTGAGCACCCGCTGTGTAAAAACGCACAGCAGCGATCAGATCTGAATGACCCCCACTGTCAGAATTCCTGTGTGGGAATATTCTGATCTATGCAGCTGCATGGAAAAACCCTCTAAAAAGAAGATTCTATGAAGCCAGTATTAAATACAACACATTGGGCATGATCCAGAGATGGAGACAGGACATACAGGGAGGTGCTGTGTGGATGCAGCTGCTGGGAGCCAATACTGTATATGCTCATGCTACAGGAGGCATCTTGTGTTACTAGCATGTGTGATCCGCTGCTGCACCTGAGAAGCCTCCTGCATACATGTGTGATCCGCTGCTGCTCCTGAGAAGCCTCCTGCATGCATGTGTGATCTGCTGCTGCTCCTGAGAAGCCTCCTGCATACATGTGTGATCCGCTGCTGCACCTGAGAAGCCTCCTGCATACATGTGTGATCCGCTGCTGCGCCTGAGAAGCCTACTGCATGCATGTGTGATCCGCTGCTGCGCCTGAGAAGCCTACTGCATGCATATGTGATCCGCTGCTGCACCTGAGAAGCCTCCTGCATACATGTGTGATCCGCTGCTGCACCTGAGAAGCCTCCTGCATACATGTGTGATCCGCTGCTGCGCCTGAGAAGCCTCCTGCATACATGTGATCTGCTGCTGCACCTGAGAAGCCTCCTACATGCATGTGTGATCTGCTGCTGCGCCTGAGAAGCCTCCTGCATACATGTGTGATCCGCTGCTGCGCCTGAGAAGCCTACTGCATGCATGTGTGATCGGCTGCTGCACCTGAGAAGCCTCCTGCATACATGTGTGATCCGCTGCTGCACCTGAGAAGCCTCCTGCATACATGTGTGATCCGCTGCTGCTCCTGAGAAGCCTCCTGCATGCATGTGTGATCTGCTGCTGCTCCTGAGAAGCCTCCTGCATACATGTGTGATCCGCTGCTGCACCTGAGAAGCCTCCTGCATACATGTGTGATCCGCTGCTGCTCCTGAGAAGCCTCCTGCATGCATGTGTGATCTGCTGCTGCTCCTGAGAAGCCTCCTGCATACATGTGTGATCCGCTGCTGCACCTGAGAAGCCTCCTGCATACATGTGTGATCCGCTGCTGCGCCTGAGAAGCCTACTGCATGCATGTGTGATCCGCTGCTGCGCCTGAGAAGCCTACTGCATGCATATGTGATCCGCTGCTGCACCTGAGAAGCCTCCTGCATACATGTGTGATCCGCTGCTGCACCTGAGAAGTCTCCTGCATACATGTGTGATCCGCTGCTGCGCCTGAGAAGCCTCCTGCATACATGTGATCTGCTGCTGCACCTGAGAAGCCTCCTACATGCATGTGTGATCTGCTGCTGCGCCTGAGAAGCCTCCTGCATACATGTGTGATCCGCTGCTGCGCCTGAGAAGCCTACTGCATGCATGTGTGATCCGCTGCTGCGCCTGAGACGCCTACTGCATGCATGTGTGATCCGCTGCTGCACCTGAGAAGCCTCCTGCATGCATGTGTGATCCGCTGCGGCGCCTGAGAAGCCAACTGCATGCATGTGTGATCCGCTGCTGCGCCTGAGAAGCCTACTGCATGCATGTGTGATCCGCTGCTGCGCCTGAGACGCATACTGCATGCATGTGTGATCCGCTGCTGCGCCTGAGAAGCCTACTGCATGCATGTGTGATCCGCTGCTGCGCCTGAGAAGCCTACTGCATGCATCTGTGATCCGCTGCTGCGCCTGAGAAGCCTCCTGCATGCATGTGTGATCCGCTGCTGCACCTGAGAAGCCTCCTGCATGCATGTGTGATCAGCTGCTGCGCCTGAGAAGCCTCCTGCATACATGTGATCTGCTGCTGCACCTGAGAAGCCTCCTACATGCATGTGTGATCTGCTGCTGTGCCTGAGAAGCCTCCTGCATACATGTGTGATCCGCTGCTGCGCCTGAGAAGCCTCCTGCATACATGTGTGATCCGCTGCTGCGCCTGAGATGCCTCCTGCATACATGTGTGATCTGCTGCTGCGCCTGAGAAGCCTCCTACATGCATGTGTGATCTGCTGCTGCTCCTGAGAAGCCTCCTGCATACATGTGTGATCCGCTGCTGCGCCTGAGAAGCCTCCTGCATACATGTGTGATACGCTGCTGCACCTGAGAAGCCTCCTGCATACATGTGTGATCCGCAGCTGCACCTGAGAAGCCTCCTGCATACATGTGATCTGCTGCTGCACCTGAGAAGCCTCCTACATGCATGTGTGATCTGCTGATGCACCTGAGAAGCCTCCTGCATACATGTGTGATCCGCTGCTGCGCCTGAGAAGCCTCCTGCATACATGTGTGATCCGCTGCTGCACCTGAGAAGCCCCCTGCATACATGTGTGATCCGCTGCTGCACCTGAGAAGCCTACTGCATGCATGTGTGATCCGCTGATGTGCCTGAGAAGCCTACTGCATGCATGTGTGATCCGCTGCTGCGCCTGAGAAGCCTACTGCATGCATGTGTGATCCGCTGCTGCACCTGAGAAGCCTCCTGCATGCATGTGTGATCCGCTGCTGCCCCTGAGAAGCCTACTGCATGCATGTGTGATCCGCTGCTGCGCCTGAGAAGCCTACTGCATGCATGTGTGATCCGCTGCTGCACCTGAGAAGCCTCCTGCATGCATGTGTGATCCGCTGCTGCGCCTGAGAAGCCTCCTGCATACATGTGATCTGCTGCTGCACCTGAGAAGCCTCCTACATGCATGTGTGATCTGCTGCTGCGCCTGAGAAGCCTACTGCATGCATGTGTGATCCGCTGCTGCGCCTGAGAAGCCTACTGCATGCATGTGTGATCCGCTGCTGCACCTGAGAAGCCTCCTGCATGCATGTGTGATCCGCTGCTGCACCTGAGAAGCCTCCTGCATACATGTGTGATCCGCTGCTGCGCCTGAGAAGCCTCCTGCATACATGTGATCTGCTGCTGCACCTGAGAAGCCTCCTACATGCATGTGTGATCTGCTGCTGCGCCTGAGAAGCCTCCTGCATACATGTGTGATCCGCTGCTGCGCCTGAGAAGCCTCCTGCATACATGTGTGATCCGCTGCTGCGCCTAAGAAGCCTCCTGCATACATGTGTGATCTGCTGCTGCGCCTGAGAAGCCTCCTACATGCATGTGTAATCTGCTGCTGCTCCTGAGAAGCCTCCGGCATACATGTGTGATCCGCTGCTGCGCCTGAGAAGCCTCCTGCATACATGTGTGATCCGCTGCTGCGCCTGAGAAGCCTCCTGCATACATGTGTGATCTGCTGCTGCGCCTGAGAAGCCTCCTACATGCATGTGTGATCTGCTGCTGCTCCTGAGAAGCCTCCTGCATACATGTGTGATCCGCTGCTGCGCCTGAGAAGCCTCCTGCATACATGTGTGATCCGCTGCTGCACCTGAGAAGCCTCCTGCATACATGTGTGATCCGCTGCTGCTCCTCAGAAGCCTACTGCATGCATGTGTGATCCGCTGCTGCACCTGAGAAGCCTACTGCATGCATGATCCGCTGCTGCACCTGAAAAGCCTCCTGCAGGCATGTGTGATCCGCTGCTGCTCCTGAGGATGCCTCCTGCATACATGTGTGATCCGCTGCTGCGCCTGAGGATGCCTCCTGCATACATGTGTGATCCGCTGCTGCACCTGAGAAGCCTCCTGCATATATGTGATCCGCTGCTGCACCTGAGAAGCCTCCTGCAGGCATGTGTGATCCGCTGCTGCTCCTGAGAAGCCTACTGCATACATGTGTGATCCGCTGCTGCACCTGAGAAGCCTCCTGCATACATGTGTGATCCGCTGCTGCACCTGAGAAGCCTCCTGCATACATGTGTGATCCGCTGCTGCGCCTGAGAAGCCTCCTGCATGCATGTGTGATCCGCTGCTGCACCTGAGAAGCCTCCTGCATACATGTGATCTGCTCTGCACCTGAGAAGCCTCCAGCAGGCATGTGTGATCCGCTGCTGTGCCTGAGGATGCCTCATGCATGTGTGATGAGCCTCTGCTGTGCCTGAGGACGCCTCCTGCATGCATGTGTGATCCGCTGCTGCACCTGAGAACGCCTCCTGCATGCATGTGTGATCCGCTGCTGCACCCGAGAACACCTCCTGCATGCATGTGTGATCCGCTGCTGCACCTGAGAACGCCTCCTGCATGCATGTGTGATCCGCTGCTGCACCTGAGAAGCCTCCTGCATACATGTGATCTGCTCTGCACCTGAGGACGCCTCCTGCATGCATGTGTGATCCGCTGCTGCAACTGAGAACGCCTCCTGCATGCATGTGTGATCCGCTCCTGCACCTGAGAACGATTCCTGCATGCATGTGTGATGAGCCGCTGCTGTGCCTGAGAAGCCTCCTGCATGCTTGTGTGATCCGCTGCTGCACCTGAGAAGCCTCCTGCATGCATGTGTGATGCGCTGCTGCACCTGAGAACGCCTCCCGCATACATCTGTGATCCGCTGCTGTGCCTGAGATGCCTCCTTCATGCATATGTGATCCGCTGCTGTGCCTGAGGATGCCTACTGCATGCATGTGTGATCCACTGCCGGCCCTGAAGACACCTCCTGCATGCATGTGTGATCCACTGTTGGCCCTGAAGACACCGCCTACATGCATGTGTGATCCACTGCCGGCCCTGAGGACGCCTCCTGCATGCATGTGTGATCCGCTGCTGCACCTGAGAAGCCTACTGCATGCATGTGTGATCCGCTGCTGCACCTGAAAAGCCTCCTGCATACATGTGTGGTCCGCTGCTGCTCCTGAGAAGCCTACTGCATGCATGTGTGATCCGCTGGTGCACCTGAGAAGCCTACTGCATGCATGTGTGATCCGCTGCTGCACCTGAAAAGCCTCCTGCAGGCATGTGTGATCCGCTGCTGCGCCTGAGGATGCCTCCTGCATACATGTGTGATCCGCTGCTGCACCTGAGAAGCCTCCTGCATACATGTGATCCGCTGCTGCACCTGAGAAGCCTCCTGCATACATGTGTGATCCGCTGCTGCTCCTGAGAAGCCTACTGCATGCATGTTTGATCCGCTGCTGCACCTGAAAAGCCTCCTGCATACATGTGTGATCCGCTGCTGCGCCTGAGAATGCCTCCTGCATACATGTGTGATCCGCTGCTGCACCTGAGAAGCCTCCTGCATACATGTGATCCGCTGCTGCGCCTGAGAAGCCTCCTGCAGGCATGTGTGATCCGCTGCTGCTCCTGAGAAGCCTCCTGCATACATGTGTGATCCGCTGCTGCACCTGAGAAGCCTCCTGCATACATGTGATCCGCTGCTGCACCTGAGAAGCCTCCTGCATACATGTGTGATCCGCTGCTGCACCTGAGGATGCCTCCTGCATACATGTGTGATCCGCTGCTGCACCTGAGAAGCCTCCTGCATGCATGTGTGATCCGCTGCTGCACCTGAGAAGCCTCCTGCATACATGTGTGATCCGCTGCTGCACCTGAGAAGCCTCCTGCATACATGTGATCCGCTGCTGCACCTGAAAAGCCTCCTGCATACATGTGTGATCCGCTGCTGCACCTGAGAAGCCTACTGCATGCATGTGTGATCCGCTGCTGCACCTGAGAAGCCTCCTGCAGGCATGTGTGATCCGCTGCTGCTCCTGAGAAGCCTCCTGCATACATGTGTGATCCGCTGCTGCACCTGAGAAGCCTCCTGCATACATGTGATCCGCTGCTGCACCTGAAAAGCCTCCTGCATACATGTGTGATCCGCTGCTGCACCTGAGAAGCCTACTGCATGCATGTGTGATCCGCTGCTGCACCTGAGAAGCCTCCTGCATACATGTGTGATCCGCTGCTGCACCTGAGAAGCCTCCTGCATACATGTGATCCGCTGCTGCACCTGAAAAGCCTCCTGCATACATGTGTGATCCGCTGCTGCTCCTGAGAAGCCTCCTGCATACATGTGTGATCCGCTGCTGCACCTGAGAAGCCTCCTGCATACATGTGATCCGCTGCTGCACCTGAAAAGCCTCCTGCATACATGTGTGATCCGCTGCTGCACCTGAGAAGCCTACTGCATGCATGTGTGATCCGCTGCTGCACCTGAGAAGCCTCCTGCATACATGTGATCCGCTGCTGCACCTGAGAAGCCTCCTGCATACATGTTTGATCCGCTGCTGCACCTGAAAAGCCTCCTGCATACATGTGTGATCCGCTGCTGCGCCTGAGGATGCCTCCTGCATACATGTGTGATCCGCTGCTGCACCTGAGAAGCCTCCTGCATACATGTGATCCGCTGCTGCGCCTGAGAAGCCTCCTGCAGGCATGTGTGATCCGCTGCTGCTCCTGAGAAGCCTCCTGCATACATGTGTGATCCGCTGCTGCACCTGAGAAGCCTCCTGCATACATGTGATCCGCTGCTGCACCTGAGAATCCTCCTGCATACATGTGTGATCCGCTGCTGCGCCTGAGGATGCCTCCTGCATACATGTGTGATCCACTGCTGCACCTGAGAAGCCTCCTGCATGCATGTGTGATCCGCTGCTGCACCTGAGAAGCCTCCTGCATACATGTGTGATCCGCTGCTGCACCTGAGAAGCCTCCAGCAGGCATGTGTGATCCACTGCCGGCCCTGAGGATGCCTCCTGCAGGCATGTGTGATCCACTGCTGTGCCTGAGGATGCCTCATGCATGTGTGATGAGCCGCTGCTGTGCCTGAGGACGCCTCCTGCATGCATGTGTGATCCGCTGCTGCACCTGAGAACGCCTCCTGCATGCATGTGTGATCCGCTGCTGCACCTGAGAACGCCTCCTGCATGCATGTGTGATGAGCCGCTGCTGTGCCTGAGAAGCCTCCTGCATGCTTGTGTGATCCGCTGCTGCACCTGAGAATGCCTCCCGCATACATGTGTGATACGCTGCTGTGTCAGAGATGCCTCCTTCATGCATATGTGATCCGCTGCTGTGCCTGAGGATGCCTCCTGCATGCATGTGTGATCCACTGCCGGCCCCGAGGACGCCTCCTGCATGCATGTGTGATCCACTGCTGCAATACAGGAACAAGAGTGCAGGTGCATCATACACCATTAAAATTATAACAACCATCATATCCGAGGTTCTTGGCATATATTGGCAATATATGAGCCTGCCCACCTGCTTCACGGTGACCTCATCGGACAGAGCCCTAACATTATAGGGGTTCACCTCTGGGGCACAGAGCACCCCCAAACCACCCCAGGGCATCACACAGACAAGGGATAGAAGTGAGAAATCAGTGTTAAGCAAGTGAGAGAAGCTGCGGAGTGTTAAGGGGGGTACACATGGGGGAGATACAGGGGTGCTTTAAGAGAGGAGGAGGCCCGGGTGCAGCCTCCTCCGTTCGGGCCCCTCCTCTCTGACGGCAGCGCTGAGAGCGCTCAGACTCTACTGCGCATGCACAGATCTCCGGGAAAGTAGCGCGGCGGCCATTTTCCCTGAGATTTCTCTACTGCGCATGTGCAGAACTCCGGGAAAATGTCCGCTGGGCCATTTTCACAGAGTTTTAATACAGCCGTGGACGTCGCCGCGGGATTCCGGAGGGGCGAGTATTTAGAAAATGGGTGCAGCATGTGCGGTGGGGGCCCCCTCTGGACTCAGGGGCCGTGTGCACCGCACACACTGCACCCATTACAGAAACGCCAGTGGGGAGATGTGTGCTGAGTGATCTAGCACAGACCGCTCTGCACATCTCTCCCCCCGATCAGTGCACAGCGCGTGAAATGAGCAACCTGCTAGATTGTGCCTGCATGCAGGCCAATCTAGTACCGGCGACAGCGACGCGCGGGGCTGCACAATGCTATGGGGCATACACACAGAGAGATGCGTGCGTAACTTCTAAGCAATCTAGTCAGATTGCTTAGAAATGAAGCAACACACATAATGTACCTGAGCTGCACCATAAATACACATAACAATCAGATGGTACAGTTACATAGGAGGTAGTTATATAGATGGTGGAGTTATATAGATGGTACAGTTACATAGGAGGTAGTTATATAGGTGTGGAGTTATAAAGATGGTGGCGTTATAAAGATGGTAAAGTTATATAGGTGGTGGAGTTATATAGGTTGTACAGTAATATGCAGTAGGTGCTACAGTTACATAGGTGGTACAGTTATACAGGTGGTGGAGTTATATAGGTGGTGGAGTTATATAGGTGGTACAGTTATATAGGTGGTGGAGTTATATAGGTGGTACAGTTATATAGGCGGTGGTTATAAAGATGGTACAGTTATATAGGTGGTACAGTAATATACAGTAGGTGGTACAGTTACATAGGTGGTACAGCAATATACAGTAGGTGGTACAGTTATATAGGTGGTACAGTAATATACAGTAGGTGGTACAGTTATATAGGTGGTACAGTTATGCAGGTGGTGGAGTTATATAGGTGGTGGGGTAATATAGGTGGTACAGTTATATAGGTGGTGGAGTTATATAGGTGGTACAGTTATATAGATGGTGGTACAGTCAGGGGTCAAAGTGGGAGGGAACTGGTGGAATTGAGCTCCAATACCTGTAAGGGTTCCACCTCCTCCACGGTCCTGCACAGTAACTCCAACTGAAAAGTTCATCCCGCCACCATTGTCAATAGATGATGCGGGCGGTGCTAGTGTCCCAAATGAGATTCAGCTCCCTCCCTTTTCCTCAGGTCCTGTTGGCTCCATGGTGCTCTGCTTGTGACCCGCCCCTTCTGGTACTCACACACGCTGTGTCTGTCGGACACCATTCATCCCCTCCTCGGGTTCCAGTGGCTTCCTTTTCTGGCACGGCATATGTGATGTCATGCTGTCACCGCTGCTGAAGTGAAGAGGAGCCAATAAGAGGAGCAGGCTCTGTGCATACTAAACACAAGGTGAGATGGGGCTGGAGCAGAGCCGGATTAAGGCTCCGGTGGGCTCGGGGTACTTAAGACATGGGGGCCCCTAAGGACTAATACATATGGTATATAGCATTCGATTCAAATAACCGGACACAAGAGTCTCCTTCACAATCAAGGATCCTGATCATACAAACAAATATATACAGATATATATAATCCAGGTAATTGTCCGGCACTCCAATACCTCAAACAGCTGCTATGGTGCCCGCTCTGTGTGATGAACATATACCAGGAAGATGAGCCGCACTCACAGACTAATAAATGGTATAAACCTCCGGCGTTAGACCAATAAGTCACATAGCCTGGAACAGTTTCCAACGTTTCATGTCTTTATGACATTTTTTCAAGGATACAAACATACAATGAAAAATGTTACACTTTTAAACACTCACCCGAGTTCGTGCGCTGGCTGCCGTCCCGCTCCGTGAAGAGGCGTGATGACGTCATTAACATGCGACTAGCGCTGGCGTCCCGTCTCTAGGCAACGGAGACGTCTTGCTGATAGTGCTACCATCACCATGACTACAGACAATACATAAAAACACACGTAAAAGGTATCATCACACTGCAATGAGACCGTGCAGCTAAATTCATCTATTTAGATACAATATATCTGCAATAATGCTGAACTGACTGCATAAGAAATATGTATATTAAAGAAGCAAATAATTACTGAAGGCTGAAAAACAAAATGGATTAAATAAAACAATTAAAGGAACATTGTTCATTAAGTCCTGACGGGTGCAAAGTTTGTAATTTGTATATCCACATTGATTCCTTCTGTAATAATAGACGTCCCCTGTCGCCCCCTCTGTTGTTGGGGGGTACATGGTCTATCATTTTGTATTTAAGACTTGCCAGATTATGTCTAAAGTTCTTAAAATGTCTGGCCACCGGTTGATCTTGATCCGTACCTTCAAGGGCTTGTCTAATGGCTGTTCTATGCATTGCCATGCGCTCTTTGAATTGTCTGATCGTTTTACCGATGTATAATAGTCCACAAGGACATTTGATGTAGTATATAACATACTTTGATGAACAGGTTAAAGGATATCTTATTTTGTATGATTTGCCTGACCTAGGGTGTGAGAATGTATCCCCTATGTCGAGATAGTTACATGTAGTACACCCGAGGCAGCGGTAGTTGCCCGGTTTTCTAGATAGAAAATGTTCCAATGGTGGGCCCTTTAATTTTAATACATCATTGTGTACTACATAGTTCTTTATGTTCTTACCCCGTCGCTGGCCAATCATCAACCGTTTATTCTGGAGGGCTGGTAATTCTTGTTCTGTATTCACCAGAGGCCATAGTCGTTTGGCAGCTGAATTAATCTCTCCGCTGGCCGTGGAGAAATCTGTGACCCAAATAATTGAGTCCTGATGATCAGAACCAGGTTTTTCTTCCAAAGATTTAGTCCTGGACATGGACAACACTTGAAGCATAGTTTTCTTAAGAGATATAGGATTATATCCCCTAGCAATAAATTTATTCATCATCAAGTTGAGTTGTGTTTTGAGATCTTGAGGATCACTGCAAATTCTAAGGGCACGCATAAACTGCGAAAATGGCAACCCTTGTTTCAAAGACCATGGATGGTGACTTTCAGCTCTCAAAAGTGTGTTACGGTCAGTTGGTTTATGGAATACTGTTGTGTTAAGATGTCCATCCAGTATTGTAATGGAGACGTCTAGAAAGTGGATAGTGCAGTTACTGATCGTATATGTAAACTTAATGCTCTCATCTGCTTGATTGATGGATAGCATCATCGAGGAGAACTGTTCTTTGCTTCCCGTCCATATGACAAAAATGTCATCTATGTATCTGTGAAAGCTGTGTATGGGTACTCCAAATTCAGGGTTTGAAAAAAACAAATCTTGCTCTAAAGCAAACATAAAAGCATTTGCGTAGCTGGGTGCTACGCATGAACCCATCGCACAGCCAAGTCTTTGAATATAGAATCTCCCATCGTATTGAAAATAATTCCTAGTCAAAGTCAGTTCAAGAAGGGACATGAAGAAATCTAAATCAGGACCATTGTATGTTGAGTTGTTGGTAAGAAGCCTCCTAGTGGCAGCCAATCCTCTGTCATGCGGAATGCTGGTATAGAGGCTTATTACATCAATAGTGGCCATCCACCAGTGAGACTCTACCTGAGAGATATTCAATAATTTTAATAAAAAGGATGTAGTGTCTTTCAGATGTGTTTTTTCTTTCTGAATTACAGGCTGCAAGTAAGAGTCAAGGAATTTTGAAATTCCATAAAACAAAGAGTCCCGGGCGGAGATGATTGGCCTGCCCGGCGGGTTACTCGCATCTTTGTGTAATTTGGGTATAGTATAGATCAACGGAATCCTAGGAAAATCAACAGTGAGCGAGTTTTGTATTTTTTGTGTAATGATATTATTCACAACTGCGTCAGAGAGAAGAGTGTCAAGTTCCTTCTTAAAAATCAGAGTAGGGTCGGCATCCAATAGCCCATAAACCCTTGTATCGTTTAGCTGTCTTTCAATTTCTGATTTATATTGAGAAAGATCCTGAATGGTAATGCCCCCGCCTTTATCGGCTGGGCGAATGATGATATCAGAATAGGCACTTAAATTTTTAAGGGCAATTTTCTCACCCTTGGTCAAATTGCTGTGAATAGGGTGCTTCACCTCAATGCAATTATCCATAGACTTTCCCAGCTGTGAGGTAAAACATCTAATAGCTGGATTGTTTGATATAGGATCAAACGTTGAGGGTTTCTTGATGCCTAATTTCTGTATGCGTGGCGGCTGTGTAACACCAAAATGTTCTTTAAGACGAAGTTGTCTGTTAAGATGGTAAAGGTCCACTTTATTTTTAAATTCATTGGGGTGATTGGTGGGCACAAAAGATAAGCCTTTGTTAAGCACAGATATTTCATCTGATGTAAATTCTCTTGATGACAAATTAAATACTACGTTTTCTTCTTGTATTTGCGCTTTCCTTTGCCTTGCCTTGAAACAAGGGTTGCCATTTTCGCAGTTTATGCGTGCCCTTAGAATTTGCAGTGATCCTCAAGATCTCAAAACACAACTCAACTTGATGATGAATAAATTTATTGCTAGGGGATATAATCCTATATCTCTTAAGAAAACTATGCTTCAAGTGTTGTCCATGTCCAGGACTAAATCTTTGGAAGAAAAACCTGGTTCTGATCATCAGGACTCAATTATTTGGGTCACAGATTTCTCCACGGCCAGCGGAGAGATTAATTCAGCTGCCAAACGACTATGGCCTCTGGTGAATACAGAACAAGAATTACCAGCCCTCCAGAATAAACGGTTGATGATTGGCCAGCGACGGGGTAAGAACATAAAGAACTATGTAGTACACAATGATGTATTAAAATTAAAGGGCCCACCATTGGAACATTTTCTATCTAGAAAACCGGGCAACTACCGCTGCCTCGGGTGTACTACATGTAACTATCTCGACATAGGGGATACATTCTCACACCCTAGGTCAGGCAAATCATACAAAATAAGATATCCTTTAACCTGTTCATCAAAGTATGTTATATACTACATCAAATGTCCTTGTGGACTATTATACATCGGTAAAACGATCAGACAATTCAAAGAGCGCATGGCAATGCATAGAACAGCCATTAGACAAGCCCTTGAAGGTACGGATCAAGATCAACCGGTGGCCAGACATTTTAAGAACTTTAGACATAATCTGGCAAGTCTTAAATACAAAATGATAGACCATGTACCCCCCAACAACAGAGGGGGCGACAGGGGACGTCTATTATTACAGAAGGAATCAATGTGGATATACAAATTACAAACTTTGCACCCGTCAGGACTTAATGAACAATGTTCCTTTAATTGTTTTATTTAATCCATTTTGTTTTTCAGCCTTCAGTAATTATTTGCTTCTTTAATATACATATTTCTTATGCAGTCAGTTCAGCATTATTGCAGATATATTGTATCTAAATAGATGAATTTAGCTGCACGGTCTCATTGCAGTGTGATGATACCTTTTACGTGTGTTTTTATGTATTGTCTGTAGTCATGGTGATGGTAGCACTATCAGCAAGACGTCTACAGATATATATATATATATATATATATATAGAGAGAGAGAGAGAGAGAGAGAGAGAGAGTATATACACACTGACATCTCTGGGGGCCCATGGGGCACCACTTTGACCTCCACCCACACACCACCTCAACGAGAGAGAGAGAGAGAGAGAGAAGGGGGGGAGAGGAGGGAGAGAGAGGGAGAAGGAGAGAAGGGGGAGAGGAGGAAAAGAGAGAGGGGGAGAGAAAGACAAGGGAGAAGAGGAAGAAAGAGAAAGAGATAGAGAGAGAGAAAGAGACAGAGGGGGGGGGGGATTTAATGAGAATGGAAATAAAGTAGTAGATGTATGCTGACACTTACCACACTGTCAGCTTCCTCTTTGGTCAGTGCCTGCAGCTGCTGTATGGAGCCGGCAGTGCTGCCGATTGTGCCCAGTTCCGTTTGCCTCCTCCTGCCACTACCACATGCCGGGAGAGAGAGGGTCAGGCTGGTGACAGCAGCTCAGATATAACGCAGGATCTGGCAGACGTCAGCTGGAAGGTGCTGTAGTGGAGGGTCCGGTCCAAACGCTCAGGTGCGGTGTGCTGGGGTCTCTGCTGCTGGGGGTGTGCTGGGCTCACAACCTCCTGGGGGTCCAACATGAGGGTGAGGGGCATATGTTGCCTATAGTGTTCAGTGCTGGGGTCCTGTCACTGCTTATCCCCTGGGCCTGGCCCACTCTATGTTCCTAGCTTTGGGGCTATAGAGTGCACTGTACGGGGTGGGCCTTATACACCTACCCATGTTCAGACGGGCGCTGTAATGTGAGCCAAGCTGGGGCGGTCACCATACAGTGAGCCAAGCTGGGACGGGCACAGTGGAATGACCCAAGTTTGGGTGGGCACAATAAAATGAGCCAAACTGGAATGGGTACAGTAGGGTGACACTAACTGCCTCGGCGCCCAGCACGTCCCTGGCGACATTGAGCAGGGCAGCACGGAGCAGGGACACGGCGATCAGGGTGTGTGATGTCACTCGGTGCTCCACCTGCTCCTTGCGGATATACTCCATGGCAGGAGTAGAACAGGTGAGGCAGGGAGGGTGGGCACAGCGTAGTGCGGAGCGGGGCGCCAGGCTGGCGGTAGGTGTGATCAATTACAGGAAACTGGGGTGGTCCGCGGTAAAGTATTCCCTTTGCCCCCCCTTAATCCAGCTCTGGGCTGGAGGGACACATTGAGATGGGGAATCTGCTGGAGGGACACAGGGCATGGAGCTGCTGGAGTGACAGAGGCAGAGATGTGTATAAAGGGTATTACTACTGTGGGAATTATGTGTATAAAGGGCACTACTGCATGCATTATGTGTATAAGTGTCACTACTATTGTGTCATGGGTGTGGCTCATAGGGTCGACAGTAACCAGGTCGACAGGCATTAGGTCAACCACTATAGGTCGACACCTGAAATAGGTCGACACGACCATTATGTCAACATGAACAAGGTCGACGTTGAAAAAGGTTGACATGAGTTTTTTTACTTTTCTAGTGTAGTTTTCTTTGTAAAGTGACCGGGAACCCCAATTAGTGCACCGTATCCCCTCATATGGCGAGCGACTTCGGGCAAGGTTAATATTCCCAATCGTAGTCCACATGGATCGTAAAGTATGTAAAAGTACAAAAAATTAGATTTTTTTTTTAAAACTCACCAACTCAACCTTTTTCCATGTCGACCTTGACCTTGTCCATGTCGACCTATAGATCATGTCAACCTAATGCTTGTCAACTAATAGTGGTCAACCTGAGTGTTGACCTTAGTACAGTCGACCTAAAGACAGGATCCCGTGGGCATTATGTGTAAGGGGCCCTACTACTATGGGAATTATGTATAAGGGACACTACTGAGTGATGTAACGTAAATAAGAGGCACTAGTGTGTGTAGTAATGTGAAAAAGGGGCACTACTATGTGGTGTAATATAAATCAGGGGCACTATGTCCGGTTTAATGTGAATAAGTTTGTTCTACTGTGTGGTGGAATTGTGGGTACTATTGCGTGATCACACTTTTCTTTTGTTACCCTTCATAAACGTCTGGAACAAGAAGATGTTTTAGCTGGAGTAGTCCGTTCCTATTATACCCCTGTGTCAGAAGCACTGATCCGATCAACAATGTCCCATATACAAATGAGAGTCCAGTAGGGAGGTGGCAACAATTCACCGTTAGAGGAAAGTTGGCTCCAATAGTCCTTTTAAAGTGGACTTCTCATGCAATACGGTGCAAGTGATCCTCCATTTAAAGGTAAATGCTGGAATCCTCTATAAAAGAAGTGGAGTTTTGGGTGTCCAGGGGATGGTCCGGTTCTCTGCTCCAGTGTTCCTGACTTGGTAACCATGGCACCTGACGCGTTTCGCTGCATTCAGCTTGCAGCTTTTTCAAAGGTGTTGCTTGCTTATACAAGTGGGGTTTATAAACCCTATTCAATAAACATTTGTCGGCAGATAAGAACCACTTGGCCCATCTAGTCTGCCCCCTTTTTTTTTACATTATTTTTATCTCTAACCTTATTTGATCCTTATTTCTTTGTAAGGATATCCTTATGTCTATCCCATGCATGTTTAAATTGCTCTACTGTCTTAGCCTCTACCACCTCTGATGGGAGGCTATTCCACTTGTCGACTACCCTTTCTGTGAAGTAATTTTTTTTCCGCAAATTTCCCCTGAACCTTACCCCCTCCAGTCTCAGTGCATTCATTTGGAGAATGTTTCCCTCCTGGACTTTGTTAAAACCCTTGATATATTTGAAAGTTTCTATCATGTCCCCCCTTTCCCTTCTCTGCTCCAAACTATACATATTGAGATTTCTTAGTCTTTCTGGGTATGTTTTGTGATGTAGGCCATGCACTATTTTAGTTGCCCTTCTTTGTACAGTTTCTAATGTATTAATATCCTTTTGAAGATATGGCCTCCAGAATTGAACACAGTATTCCTGATGTGGCCGTACCAATGACCTATACAGTGGTATTATTACTTCTTTCTTTCTGCTGCTGATTCCTCTCCCAATGCAGCCAAGCATCTGACTAGCCTTCCTCATTGCCTTGTTACATTGCTTACCTGCCTTTAAGTCACCTGAAATAGTGACTTCTAGATCCCTTTCCTCCTCAGTAGTTTCCAGTATAGTGTCATTAATACTATATTTAGTCTTTGGATTTTTGAGACCCAAGTGCATAATTTTGCATTTTTTGTCATTAAACTGTAATTGCCACACTCTTGACCATTCCTCTAGTCTACCTAGATCCTCAATCATTTGTTTTACCCCACTTGGTGTGTGTACCCTGTTGCATACCTTTGTGTCATCTGCAAAAAGGCATACTTTCCCTTTAATGCCATTTGCAATGTCACCAATAAAGATATTAAAAAGCACTGGTCCAAGTACAGATCCCTGGGGTACTCCACTGGTAACATTTCCCTCCTGTGAATGCACTCCATTTACCACAACCCTCTGTTTTCTATCCTTCAACCAAAATCTTATCCATTCAATAATCCTAATATCCAATCCCAAACTTTCAAGTTTATTTAGCAGTCTGTGATGTGGAACAGTGTCAAAAGCCTTACTAAAGTCTTTATAAGCTATATCCATGGCTCCACTTTTATCCATCACTTTAGTCACACAGTCAAAAAAGTCAATAAGATTTGTTTGACATGATCTCCCCCCAGTGAATCCATGCTGTTTGGGATCCTGTAAATTGCCAGATTTGAGATAATCGACAACTCTTTATTTTAAGAGTGTTTCCATCAATTTCCCTACTACTGATGTAAGACTCACTGGTCTGTAGTTGTTTGCCTCTTCCTTGCTTCCACTTTTGTGCAGTGGGACTACATTTGCTCTTTTCCAGTCCTCTGGAATTACTCCTGTAGCTAATGACTGGTTGAATAATAATACGGTGTCTGATTAGCACCTGGTGACATAATTAAACTAATCAACAGTAATACATTTAACATAAAACATAACATAAAACAGCAATGACTCTGGCACAGTCTGTATGATCTTCTGCGCATGCCCCATTTTTCTGTAGATTTTTTCAGCATTATGGCATTGGTTCATTATCTTTGAAGAAATTGGCCGGAAAAATGGCCCTTGCCTCAGCACGACAAGACTTGTTCTGGGGATTAGTGTGTGTGACATTGCCCCAACCTTAACCCATAGCGCATACCTGCACCTTGCCTCCATTATAGAAAAAGCCCTGGTCCCAGTGGGGCTTACAAGCTACAATATGCACACACAGACAAACTGAGGTGAATTTTTGTCATAAGCCAATTCATTCACCAACATGTTTTTGGATTGTTGGAGGAAACTGAGGAAACCAATGCAAACATGGGAGGGGGGCATAAAAACTCTGCGCAAATAAGGCCTTCATTGGGATTGAACCCATGACCCTTTAGATCAGAGGTTTCCAAACTCGGTCCTCAAGGACCCCCAACAATTCACATTTTCCAGGTCTCCTCACAGAACCACTGCAGTTTAGATGCACGAGCAGTAAGGAAACTGATATGTGTACAATAACCGCTTTGTGACCACACCTGAATGAGCCTCATATTCCATAGAGATTACAATCAGTAAGAAAACAAGACTAATAACAGACAGACATAAAGGTAAGAGGGCCCTGCTCGCAAGCTTACAGTCTATAAGTAGAATTAAAAGGGAAATAGCATGTGTAAATATAAAACCTTTAGAAACAAAAACATACCTATGTTGTGTATCTGTACACAACATGTAACAACCTGAATAATTTTGGTTAGGAACAGTAGCGGATCTTGCCACGGGCAAGCAGGACTTTTGCCCGGGGCGCCGCCTTCCGGAGGGCGCTGGCGCCATCCGAAGGGCGCCGCACCGTGGCAAGATCCGCCACTGCTGCCCGCTGTGTCCCCCGTCCGCCTCCGCTGCCGTCCCCCGTCCGCCTCCTGTGAAGGGAACTAGACGCTAGTTTCCCTTCGTGGAGAGTAACTTTGCTGAGCGGTGCGCGATGACGTCATCGCGCACCGCTCAGCATTCAAGCGGCGCTAGCAATGTACAGGGGGCGTAACTGACCACGCCCCCTGTATTAGGCCACGCCCCTTTTCTGCCCGGGGCGCAGAGCGCCCTTGAACCGGCCCTGGTTAGGAACCTTGCATGAGAAATGAAAGGACACACGAAGAACACCCTTCCTTGCTAAAGATGGTGTGGCCGGAGAGACCCCCAGCCCACGTGGACAATGGCCGCTGCAGCACTGAAGGGGTTAACCCCTAGTGCCTGGCGCCATGTTGCGGACAATAGGCGCTTGGCGTCACTGTTAAACGTACTTACGGCGCTGGGCGCGGACTGTTTAAAAGTTTGTTTAATGATGTATTTTAACATGTCATATGTAGTGCTCTGTGCACAATTGCAAGGTTGCATGTTTAAATGTATTTATATTTAAGATGTGGTCACCTGTATATTTAAAGGAAAAATGCACTTACTATAGATGTCTGAATAATCATCTCCTGTCAGTAGGAAGTGGCATGCTAATGGCCCTGTCCTAGCAGAGAGGTGTGAATGACAATACCTTTTGATGTGTAAGTTCCTTAGAGAAAGATGCTAATCACGGGGTCTATGGGCTTGGAACCTGTTTGTTTCATGTAGCTGATTTAATTGATATATGAATCCTGAATGGCAGATGCAGGGAGGAAGAATATTTGTTTGGTAAATCCAATACAAACCGTATTTAAAGCTATGTGTTAAATGTATCAATGGTGAAGTGTAACCTCCCAGGTGGTAGGAATTGGAGTTTAAATTATACAAAACTTTGTCTGTGTGTGGCAGGAAAAAGAAAATAGCTTTTTTGCACTTACTGACATCCTTGTAAAATGTAATTTATTTATATTTTGTGTGATAACCTGATTGGTTGGAGAAGACAGGGAGGGCTTACCCCCCTGTGGTACTGTGTGGAAAATTGACATAAAAAGGATGCCTGCGTGCCTCCAGATTGTATTGTAGTTGGACCATCTTTATTCTGCTGGAACATCTTGCTGTATGCTGTTGCCCCTAGCAATAGGGATGAGTCTTTTTTAAGGCTATTATTGAGCAAATAAACATCTGCCTCAAGAAGATTGCTTCATCTTGTGACCTCCAGGGTTATGCCAAACATAGCCCCATCCTCCGGGCTGTCCAGGGAAGCACCTAACGTCTCCAAGTTCCGCCTTCCGCCAGCTACCGGTAGAGGCCTAGCAAGTGGCTAGTGGGGATTCATCAACACCACACAGGTGTGGTAAGGCAGTGCGTCGGCACATACAGAGCAGAACCGTGGTTCCAAACGCCACGACAGGTTAGGAGTTTGGTGGTGGCAGCATAAACCCGCCCCCAACGCAGTGGGTGGAGTCAGTAACAGGCGGTTACTGACGGTAAGCGGGAATCCCCTATGTGGTCAGGCCTCGTGTGACCTGACCCTCCATTCTGTGCACAGGAGACGGGACGCGGAAGCGGTGAGTGCTTTCGTACGGGACCGTCCTGTCACAGATGGGTACACACTTAGCGATATAGTGATCATTTTACTTTGTCCCACAGGTCCGGGAGACCGGTGAGTACTCCATGCAGCCATGGACAGTAAATTTGGAAGTGTCGCTGGTGCAGCACTTTTTAAGAAAACAGATAAAACAGAATACAAATGGTGGGAGGAGTAACTTTAAGTCCCACAATCTCCATCATAATATACTGTAACATAGAAAGATGGGGGAACAGTATACCCATGTATAGACTAATATCTGGAGTTCACACTGAAGATAAATGATGAATGGAGGAAGATCTTCCCCCAACCTCGCTGAAAATAACTAATGACCACCCATTTTAGAAAGAGGCGGTCCCCTATGTGCAATGCAGGGGCCCCTTAGTACGTATTGCCTGATGATCACTTGTGGTCACCCAACAATTTTGCCAGGAATAAAATAGTTTTCCATATACTGTATTGGGGGGATCTAAAGCCCAAATCCCATTCATCTTGTGTCAAATAAAATAAAGTTCCCTTATTTAATGCGGAATCTACTCTTTAATACGGTGGGCCTTGTTGGGCTGCCATATTCTGCCTCCAGAAAGGCAGAATTTAAATCGACACAGTGCAAATTTGAAAATAAAAATAAATGCTTTTTCGTCTCAACTGCAGATATTTTTTTTCAAACCCCAAACACGGATTCCTGCTTTGTACTGTTTTGTAACAGTGGATTATTGTCAATACAAGAACCACAAAGTATTTATATTAGGGCCGTCTTAACAGCAGTATAGGCCCCTGGGCACAGCAATGCACTGGGGCCCCTACCCATCCTCCAGCGGTAGGGGTGGGGAGTGCTATCAGCTGCAGCTTTGATGTCGCGCGGGCGGTAGGGGGTGTTCTATCTTCCACTCAGCATGTAGGGCCTGGAGCAGTAATATCTGCTAATTACTCCTTTACTGCACAGATGGTGGGAGATGGGGCGAGAGGGAAAACACTAAACTGTAGAAGGAGGCATTGGGCTGAATGAAGGGGCCCCGGTACATGACTTCAAGGGTGGTAGGGGCTGTTTAATACGCAGAGGAGGGGTGGATAGTAGAGAGGGCTTAATATTCATCATTTTCCGGTGGGAGGGCAGCTTGCTTGACTGCAGATATCTCCAGTTCCTGGAAATAGATTTCTTAATTTGAATGGGATAAAAAACTAGAGAGTCCCACCTTTCAGGGGGTACAGTACTAGGGACATGGGGATCAGAGTTCAGGAGCCAGAGCAAGCCACCAACGAATATGTAAAACTGCATATGGAACTGGAGCAGGGACCAGCTGCTGGAAGGCTGATATCTCTGGTTCTGGGCATAGTAGAGACAAGCTGCCAGTGTCCACCAAAAGGGGAGAGTCCCAGCTTTTGGAGTATACCCACAGAAAAATGCTGTCAGACAGAACCTGAGATATCTGGCTGGGAAGAGCAATTAACAGGCTTGGATGGGGACCACTTCTTTGACGTTGGATTTCGCCTTTTCCCCAGGACCGATTTTCATAAATCTGGTACCCCTGGAAAGAGGGAACCCTCAGCTATCAGTATAGGGCCCCACTGAGCCCATACGAAAAGACAGTCCTGATTTATATGTAGTATGAAAATGTCCAGCACTCTCATCTACAGTTCATCTGATTTATATGTGGTATTTAGAAGACATATGAAAACAGTCCCGTTGGCTTTTGGTTTCCTTTCTTGAAATTTCATGTGGGTCAAATTTTTATGGACATGTTAGAATGAGTAATAAGACTAATGGCATTTTGTGAAAATACAAATTCTTCTGAAAATAAAAACCTATCTAAGCTCTTACCACTGGGATGACTTAATTGTTGGTTAGTGAATCAATGCAGAGCTGCAATGCCATCTCAACCACTAGCGGGAACTGTGTTTATTATGTTACAGCCCTCAGCCAACAAGAGGTAGGAAAGAGTTGTGTCTTGTCATGATGCATTAGGCATCCCAGCGGTTGGGATAGAGGCGGTCATGTGACCACTCTGGAATCCTGAACACCAACAGTTGACATCCCAAAGGTAAGTATCGGGGTTTGGGTTAGTGCACGGGCTGGAGGGTTAAGGTCAGGCATGGGGGGGAGGGGGTTTGGGGAGGTAGTTAGCCCTAGCCGCCCCCCGCCCCCTCCCAAGGTGTAACCCTAACCACCACAACCAGAGGGCTAGGGTAGGGGATGGTAAAAATACTTACCCCCTCCGATGTCGGGATCTTCAGCGTCATGTGATTGCCGACATCCCAAACACCGGTATGTCAGCCGCTTTACAATGCATGGTATAAACCAGTGGACTCCTCTCACTATAGGAACACACAACTCCCAAATATAATACAATAATCTTCTACATATAGAGAAAATAAGAGGGAGAAAAGAGATCCAGGTATATTGAAACGATCTCTGATTGGGCATCAACAACCACTGTCCTATAAATAATAACTCTCGGGCAGATCCAATTTCCCGTGGGATGTGTTACACAGTCTGTTCCTACTGAAGTGCTTGGGGCTATATAATTAGAGCCCTGAGGCAGCTGATCACACATATTTCTGTGCATGACCTTAATGTTAGCTGGGTATCGAGTGCAAAACTGGTTTATTAAAACCATATTCAATTCAACAAATTAAAAATAAAATCTTTACATTTATTCATGGTTTCATCATAAAAAGAGGATCAACTCTTTCTGAAAGTGATTGTAAAAGTCTTTAAGAATTGGTGAGCTCAGTTAGTAAAAGCAGTTGGTGTTTTATTGCGAAACGCGTAGGGTCGGTACTCTATAGGAGACATTCTTCTTCACCTGTATCAACAAAGAATGTTTTATTTTATTTATTTTTATTGTAGAGAGCACTGCTGTTAGTCTCTACTACTGGGGCTCTTCATATATTTAAAAAAAAAATATCATGAACCAGTTAACAAAGTTTCCTTATGCAACTTATAGGCTGTACATGCATTATCATTCAGTAACGATTGTTTGATTGGACAATGTACTATAATTCTGCTTCTTTATGCGTGGTTCCATAAAGTCGCGGACTCACTTGGCATACATTCCAGCTTCCATTGGCTCACTCATGTATAATATTGCCCACTATGGTTGGACAAGGTCTCTTCTCCAGTAACCACGAGAATTTGGATGACTACAGTGAAGGTGGAACCAGGGATAAAGACGCAGAATTATAGAGTACATAATCCGAGTGGAAAAAAAGAATGAGCACTTACAGTATTTGTGTTTTATTGTTGTATTGGGAGTTCTAGGTAACAAATTAAGACTGATGGGTAAGGTTTAATTATTAGAGACCTCATTTAGAGTTAGGTGCAGCTAAAGGGTGCATATGTGTACATGGACAAGGTTGTAACAATGTTAATGCACTTTATTGTTTGGCAGCATTTGCATCTAGCAAACAAATTGTGGCCAGCAGTGGTGCCTCTAGGGGGGATGCGGACCACACTGGGTGACAACAACACAGTGGAACTGCTCTGCTATTTTGGTGGCACCCCGTCGGATGTTGTCACCAAGCAGTGGTGATGGATGATGCACGCGCGCACGTCATCCACTGTTTCCTGGGAGAGAAACAAGAACGGGACATGACAACTGGTCACGCCCTCACAATTTCACACCAGGGGGTGTGGCTTCATGGGTATGAGGCCACACCCCCACGCACAGTGTTTGAAGTGTGTGTGAGACTTGATTTTCCTGTGATACAGTATACCACATCCATAACATAAGGGAAATAGTTATCGCATCATTATGATACAAATGTACATTGTGTTGTGACTTCTTTTATTACAGAGCCAGGGTTAGTTTTCAGTGCAAACATTTACTCAGGGCTAACCCTGATTATCTTATCTGTCTCAAAGATCCTGCCCTAACGCAGTCCTTACATCACATCTGTATTTTTTCACACCTTATATAAATGTGCCACATTGGCTTGCCCTCATATATATCCTTTTGGTTATCTGTGTAAGTCCGGTAGGTTGGGTGAAATATTCATCTATTGCTACACTGAGCAATAAAAAGATTATGTGTCAACCACATGTGATTCATCAATCACCTTATACACCCCTCAGACGTACCTCACCGATGCTTTCGTAGTAGAATCTTCTGTACCTTATGTTTTAATATGTTGTAATTGAATATCTACCTACAGTATAAACTATTTTTTTTTCTTTCCCCACTTCTTCACTTTGGTCTTGATTCCCTTTCTTTTTGCTTTCTACTTCTTCTCTCCCTCTCTTCCATTCTCTTCTTTATCTTTCTTTCCTTCCCTTATATTCTTTTTCCTTACTCTCACTGATACTATAGATACTCGCGTTTTGTTTCAACTGTATTACATGAATAAGGTGTCTCTAGATATCTGTTGCTAAACCACAATGTTTCTTCCTTTTTGGTTTATGTCGATGTTTCTTTTATCGGTTGCACAACTTATTATCATCATGAATCTAAATAAAATGATTTTCTAAAAAACAACAACAACTACTTTTTGTGCCTTTCTGAGTGCTAAACTTATCATTTATTAATATAGAGTTTAATTAGTGTTCTATCATTTCTAACAAAGATGAAAAATATATATAATAAAGTTAACCTGACATTTTTTTGGCCAACTAGGGTATGACGTGCCGAACTGTAGACTTGGTCATATATTATGTATATTATGAATAACTTAAGATGCTAATCACGGGATCTATGGGCTTGGAACCTGTTTGTTTCATGTAGCTGATTTAATTGATATACGAATCCTGAATGGCAGATGCAGGAAGGAAGAATATTTGTTTGGTAAATCCAATACAAACCGTATTTAAAGCTATGTGTTAAATGTATCAATGGTGAATTGTAACCTCCCAGGTGGTAGGAATTGGAGTTTAAATTATACAAAACTTTGTCTGTGTGTGGCAGGAAAAAGGAAATAGCTTTTTTGCACTTACTGACATCCTTGTAAAATTTAATTTATTTATATTTTGTGTGATAGCCTGATTGGTTGGAGAAGACAGGGAGGGCTTACCCCCCTGTGGTACTGTGTGGAAAATTGACATAAAAAGGATGCCTGCGTGCCTCCAGATTGTATTGTAGTTGTACCATCGTTATTCTGCTGGAACATCTTGCTGTATGCTGTTGCCCCTAGCAATAGGGATGAGTCTTTTTTAAGGCTATTATTGAGCAAATAAACATCTGCCTCAAGAAGATTGCTTCATCTTGTGACCTCCAGGGTTATGCCAAACATAGCCCCATCCTCCGGGCTGTCCAGGGAAGCACCTAACGTCTCCAAGTTCCGCCTTCCGCCAGCTACCGGTAGAGGCCTAGCAAGTGGCTAGTGGGGATTCATCAACACCACACAGGTGTGGTAAGGCAGTGCGTCGGCACATACAGAGCAGAACCGTGGTTCCAAACGCCACGGCAGGTTAGGAGTTTGGTGGTGGCAGCATAAACCCGCCCCCAACGCAGTGGGAGGAGTCAGTAACAGGCGGTTACTGACGGTAAGCGGGAATCCCCTATGTGGTCAGGCCTCGTGTGACCTGACCCTCCATTCTGTGCACAGGAGACGGGACGCGAAAGCGGTGAGTGCTTTCGTACGGGACCGTCCTGTCACAGATGGGTACACACTTAGCAATATAGTGATAATTTTACTTTGTCCCACAGGTCCGGGAGACCGGTGAGTACTCCATGCAGCCATGGACAGTAAATTTGGAAGTGTCGCTGGTGCAGCACTTTTTAAGAAAACAGATAAAACAGAATACAAATGGTGGGAGGAGTAACTTTAAGTCCCACAATCTCCATCATCATATACTGTAACATAGAAAGATGGGGGAACAGTATACCCATGTACAGACTAATATCTGGAGTTCACACTGAAGATAAATGATGAATGGAGGAAGATCTTCCCCCAACCTTGCTGAAAATAACTAATGACCACCCATTTTAGAAAGAGGCGGTCCCCTATGTGCAATGCAGGGGCCCCTTAGTACGTATTGCCTGATGATCACTTGTGATCACCCAACAATTTTGCCAGGAATAAAATAGTTTTCCATATACTGTATTGGGGGGATCTAAAGCCCAAATCCCATTCATCTTGTGTCAAATAAAATAAAGTTCCCTAATTTAATGCGGAATCTACTCTTTAATACGGTGGGCCTTGTTGGGCTGCCATATTCTGCCTCCAGAAAGGCAGAATTTAAATCGACACAGTGCAAATTTGAAAATAAAAATAAATGCTTTTTCGTCTCAACTGCAGATATTTTTTTCAAACCCCAAACACGGATTCCTGCTTTGTACTGTTTTGTAACAGTGGATTATTAGCAATACAAGAACCACAAAGTATTTATATTAGGGCCGTCTTAACAGCAGTATAGGCCCCTGGGCACAGCAATGCACTGGGGCCCCTACCCATCCTCCAGCGGTAGGGGTGGGGAGTGCTATCAGCGGCAGCTTTGATGTCGCACGGGCGGTAGGGGGTGTTCTATCTTCCGCTCAGCATGTAGGGCCTGGAGCAGTAATATCTGCTAATTACTCCTTTACTGCACAGATGGTGGGAGATGGGGCGGGAGGGAAAACACTAAACTGTAGAAGGAGGCATTGGGCTGAATGAAGGGGCCCCGGTACATGACTTCCAGGGTGGTAGGGGCTGTTTAATACGCAGAGGAGGGGTGGATAGTAGAGAGGGCTTAATATTCATCATTTTCCGGTGGGAGGGCAGCTTGCTTGACTGCAGATATCTCCAGTTCCTGGAAATAGATTTCTTAATTTGAATGGGATAAAAAACTAGAGAGTCCCACCTTTCAGGGGGTACAGTACTAGGGACATGCAGAGCCGGCCCTAACCAATATGATGCCCTAGGCAATATTTTGGCTGGTGCCCCCTAGCACCGCCGCTAGTTCTGCAGGAAATGCCTGGCATGAGTCAGCTGGCAGCTCTGCTAACGTCAGGCGCCTTTTGTTTATGAAAATTTATCTTATTTGCATTACTATGTGGCTAGGACGCACAAGCAGCTTCTGCTGATTAAAATGATATGCAGCATGCCTATATTCTGTGTGCGACTGCGGCTGTATCTGCATATGAAATGCTACATTACAGTGATTTCCAGGAATACACTGAAACGTAGCATTTCGTATGCAGAAACAGCCGCAGTCACACACACAATATAGACATGCCACATATCATTTTAATCAGCAGAAGCTGCTGGTGCCCCTAAGCATACCAAATGCCCTAGGCATTTGCCTAGTTTGCCTATGCCTAAGGCCGGCTCTGGGGACATGGGGATCAGAGTTCAGGAGCCAGAGCAATCCACCAACGAATATGTAAAACTGCATATGGAACTGGAGCAGGGACCAGCTGCTGGAAGGCTGATATCTCTGGTTCTGGGCATAGTAGAGACAAGCTGCCAGTGTCCACCAAAAGGGGAGAGTCCCAGCTTTTGGAGTATACCCACAGAAAAATGCTGTCAGACAGAACCTGAGATATCTGGCTGGGAAGAGCAATTAACAGGCTTGGATGGGGACCACTTCTTTGACGTTGGATTTCGCCTTTTCCCCAGGACCGATTTTCATAAATCTGGTACCCCTGGAAAGAGGGAACCCTCAGCTATCAGTATAGGGCCCCATTGAGCCCATACGAAAAGACAGTCCTGATTTATATGTAGTATGAAAATGTCCAGCACTCTCATCTACAGTTCATCTGATTTATATGTGGTATTTAGAAGACATATGAAAACAGTCCCGTTGGCTTTTGGTTTCCTTTCTTGAAATTTCATGTGGGTCAAATTTTTATGGACATGTTAGAATGAGTAATAAGACTAATGGCATTTTGTGAAAATACAAACTCTTCTGAAAATAAAAACCTATCTAAGCTCTTACCACTGGGATGACTTAATTGTTGGTTAGTGAATCAATGCAGAGCTGCAATGCCATCTCAACCACTAGCTGGAACTGTGTTTATTATGTTACAGCCCTCAGCCAACAAGAGGTAGGAAAGAGTTGTGTCTTGTCATGATGCATTAGGCATGCCAGCGGTTGGGATAGAGGCGGTCATGTGACCACTCTGGAATCCTGAACACCAACAGTTGACATCCCAAAGGTAAGTATCGGGGTTCGGGTTAGTGCCCAGGCTGGAGGGTTAAGGTCAGGCACTGGGGAGAGGGGGGTTAGGCACTGGGGGAGGTAGTTAGCCCTTGCCACCCCCCCCCCCCCAAGGTTTAACCCTAACCACCACACCCGGAGGGTTAGGGTAGGGGATGGTAAAAGTACTTACCCCCTCCAATATCGGTATCTTCAGCGTCATGTGATTGCCGACATCCCAACCACCGGTATGTCACCCGCTCTACATGCATGGTATAAACCAGTGGACTCCTCTCACTATAGGAACAAACAACTTCCAAATATAATACAATAATATTCTACATATAGAGAAAATAAGAGGGAGAAAAGAGATCCAGGTATATTGAAATGATCTCTGATTGGGCATCAACAACTACTGTCCTATAAATAATAACTCTCGGGCAGATCCAATTTCCCGCGGGATGTGTTACACAGTCTGTTCCTACTGAAGTGCTTATGCTTAGGGCTATATAATTAGAGCCCTGAGGCAGCTGTTCACACATATTTCTGTGCGTGACCTTAATGTTAGCTGGGTATCGAGTGAAAACTGGTTTATTAAAACTATATTCAATTCAACAAATTAAAAATAAAATCTTTACATTTATTCATGGTTTCATCATAAAAAGAGGATCAACTCTTTCTGAAAGTGATTGTAAAAGTCTATAAGAATTGGTGAGCTCAGTTAGTAAAAGCAGTTGGTGTTTTATTGCGAAACGCGTATGGAGGTTATTCTATAGGAGACATTCTTCTTCACCTTTATCAATGATGAATGTTTTATTTTATTTTTTTATTATAGAGAGCACTGTGGTTAGGCTCTATTACTGGGGATCTTCATATCTTTAAAAAAAAAAATACAATTCAATTTTTATCAATGAACCAGTTAACAAAGTTTCCTTATGCAACTTATAGACCGTACATGCCTTATCATTCAGTAACGAATTGTTCGCTCGCTAGCAGGTTTTAGCAGCATTGCACACGATAGGCCGCCGCCCTCTGGGAGTGTATCTTCGCTTAGCAGAATTGCGAACGAAAGATTAGCAGAATTGCGAATACATATTTCTTAGCAGTTTCTGAGTAGCTCCGGACCTACTCACGATTAGCGATCAGTTCAGTCAGTTTCGTTCCTGGTTTGACGTCACAAACACGCCCAGCGTTCGGACAGCCACTCCACCGTTTCTCCAGCCACTCCCGCGTTTTTCCCTTGCACGCCTGCGTTTTTCCGCAAACGCAGTGAAAACGCTGAGTTTCCGCCCAGAAACACCCACTTCCTGTCAATCACGCTCCGATCACTTCAACGATGGAAATTCTTTGTTCGGACGTGAGTACATCTACTAAGTTTTGAGCTAAAATACTTAGCGCATGCGCACTGCGTACCATGCGCATTTTCGCATTAATCGCTCCGTTGCGAAAATCGGCAACGAGCGAACAACTCGGAATGACCCCCAATGTACTCTATAATTCTGCGTCTTTATGCCTGGTTCCATAAAGTCGCGGACTCACTTGGCATACATTTCAGCTTCCATTGGCTCACTCATGTATAATATTGCCCGCTATGGTTGGACATGGTCTCTTCTCCAGTAACCACGAGAATTTGGATGACTACGGTGAAGGTGGAACCAAGGATAAAGACGCAGAATTATAGAGTACATAATCCGAGTGGAAAAAAAGAATGAGCACTTACAGTATTTGTGTTTTATTGTTGTATTGGGAGTTCTAGGTAACAAATTAAGACTGATGGGTAAGGTTTAATTATTAGAGACCTCATATGTGTACATGGACAAGGTTGTAACAATGTTAATGCACTTTTTTTGATTTTTTTTGTTGCACGCACAGAAACTGCTGGCAGCATTTGCATCTAGCAAACAAATTGTGACCAGCAGTGGCACCTCTAGGGGAGGGGGTGCGGACCACACTGGGTGACAACAACACAGTGGAACTGCTCTGCTATTTTGGTGGCACCCCGTCGGATGTTGTCACCAAGCAGTGGTGATGGTTGATGCACGTGCGCACGTCATCCACTGTTTCCTGGGAGAGAAACAAGAACGGGGCATGACACCTGGTCACGCCCTCACAATTTCACACCAGGGGGTGTGGCTTCATGGGTATGAGGCCACACCCCCACGCACAGTGTTTGAAGTGTGTGTGAGACTTGATTTTCCTGTGATACAGTATACCACATCCATAACATAAGGGAAATGGTTATCGCATCATTATGATACAAATGTACATTGTGTTGTGACTTCTTTTATCACAGTGCCAGGGTTAGTTTTCAGTGCAAACATTTACACAGGGCTAACCCTGATTATCTTATCTGTCTCAAAGATCCTGCCCTAACGCAGTCCTTACATCACATCTGTATTTTTTCACACCTTATATAAATGTGCCACATTGGCTTGCCCTCATATATATCCTTTTCAATTAGATATATCCTTTTCAATTAGATATATAAATGCCCATAATCCTCCACATCTGGAGTAAACTTCTTTTAATCCTTCATCCATATGCTTATATGAATCTTATATCCTGTAAGTGCGACCTTGAATAAATTATCTCTGTTTTTAACAAACGGTGTTGCACTAAACCCCTTTCCTTTACCTTTGAGTTTCATACTGGATGAAGGATTAAAAGAAGTTTACTCCAGATGTGGAGGATTATGGGCATTTATATATCTAATTGAATGTAAGTGTAAACACTATATGCTTTATAGGAGTGTTACCCACTTATAATCACAGTGTTGCACTAAGGAAATTATCCTTTTGTCCGAGGTAAAATTTACTTCAGAGTGGATCTTCAAAAAGAAAACTATCTAAGTTGAAGAAAACACTGAGGACATTTGTACAGGGAAGATGTCCTTTTAAATTGTTCTTTTCACTTTTGCGCCACTGGGTTTCTCTCTTTTTCCTGCATTGTATTTTCATGGTTTGTTGGTGAGCCATTTGAGTTATCTGGGCTGCATTATAAGTGTCTGTGCGCAACTGTTTTCTTCTAGTAATTTTCCTTCCTATCAACTGTATTACATGAATAAGGTGTCTCTAGATATCTGTTGCTAAACCACAATGTTTCTTCCTTTTTGGTTTATGTCGATGTTTCTTTTGTCGGTTGCACAACTTATTATCATCATGAATCTAAATAAAACGATTTTCTAAAAAAAAACAACAACTACTTTTTGTGCCTTTCTGAGTGCTAAACTTATCATTTATTAATATAGAGTTTAATTAGTGTTCTATCATTTCTAACAAAGATGAAAAATATATATAATAAAGTTAATCTGACATTTTTTTTGGCCACCTAGGGTATGACGTGCCGAACTGTAGACTTGGTCATATATTATGTATATTATGAATAACTTTTATTGGTTACTATGACGACCCATGCACGGAGGTCGTTGGGAACCCTCCCCTCCTGTAAGCGAGTCTTATAGGAGGTGGAAAGGCTACGTAACAGAGATAGCAGAGGAACATCTTGTGTATAGCAACTGCCAGGATATTGTAAAAAGTGATCAGTCATAAAGTACATATTTGTTGTTGAGTTTTATGGGTCTGTCCTACGCCTGGAATATGTTTCCTTTAACCAAACCCTTACATTGCTCGCTGGTTAGTGCAACACCGGATAACGAGAGCTGAAGGTAAGACAATTCTCAGCCCTTTTGTTTTTGACGATGGGTCCACTTATTTTAATGCAGATTTATCAGCTTCCTTATAAAATGTTTTCTGTACAATCAGTTGTGTAAGTAGAGTTAAACACTTAAGACTGTTACTGTTAAGATTTCCTTCATTTCTGAAGTTCCTGGAGATCAAGGGAGCAGGAAGATGTATAAAATGGCATTCAGGAGGGCTCAGAAGTGGTGGCCAGTGTGGACAATAATGGATCCTACGCGTTTTGCTCATTTAGGATTTCATCAGGGAGATAAAATCATCTCTGACTAGAAGGGTATTTATTAGTTATCACACACAGTAAAAGATTATAATGCAGAGGTACCGATGGCTCCTGTGCCTCAACTGTGTTTATGCAGTGGGCATTTATTCCAAACAAGTACACACTTGATCTACATGCAGTAGGTCCAAGATTCTTTGTAGGTTATTGTGCATGCGTCTAGGGCACTGTATACATGGCCGGATTAAGCCTTGGAAGGGCCCAGGGCACTTAAAACAGGGGGGCCCGGGAGATTGGGGGTGTATATTAGATTGTGTATATTAAATTTAAACCAATAGTTTATATTAGATTTAATGTAATAGTTTAATAATCCCTGGGTACTCTTCATAGCTCCACCTAATTGAGAGACAACTATTTTTTAAAGTTTTCGTGTAGTCTAAAAAAGACACATACAAGAATAGCTTCAGCCACTGTACTACTCACACACTGGGACAGGACTCAAGAGGACTGTGTGTGTGTGTGCGTATCTCTCTCTACACCTAAATGCTCTCATTAGATAACACGTTACATCTGGGATCTCTGGGTCACTTACAGGTCTGGTTCTGCTGCTGCACAAAGGGAGAGCTAGTGATATCAGTGTGCTTTGGCTAGAGGGCCCCCTGACAGATGGGGGCCTGGGGTACAGTATCCCCTGCGCCCCCCTCTTAATCTGGCTATGACTGTATATACAATATAACTGCAACTAAAGGAATACATAACTGGACATAGAGAATAAAGTTCCATGTCAGAGCAAAATTAGATAGTAAGCATAAAATAGCTTGGAGTCGACTTTGAGCTTATTTCGGGGTTTGTGGTTAATTAAACCAAATCAGAAGCTCTAGCTTTACAAGCGGGGGCTGCAGAAGATTAGAATGGTTCATTCCCCTTTAAATGGGCAAGCTCATCGCTGACTTACTTTGGTCTTACATTCCCATAAATCCTTCCACTCTATGGGGTCTATTCATGAAGCAGTGAAAAGTATGGAGAAGTGAGCCAGTGGAGAAGTTGCCCATGGCAACCAATCAGCTGCTCCGTATAATTTTATAGAATTCACTCTATAAATGTTACCTCAACACTGATTGGCTGCCATGGGCAACTTCTCCACTGGCTCACTTCTCCACACTTTTCACTGCTTCATGAATAGACCCCTTTATGCAGCAGATTTCCCGGCCATTATGAATGTACCCTGGGTGATTTTCACACCTGGAAACATTTGCCCCTCTTATACATAGGGAGATGTCATTTGGTAAAAATAATTTAATTCCCTCGGCTGTTACACCGGAGTCAAATGCCGCCTTTACTAATAAATTCTGATTTAAAAACTCTAACCAAAGCCATCAGCAAATTCATCTGGTCCGGGAAAAAGCCAAGTATATCCTTATTCACACTGAGCCAGTCTCCTGACTTGGGAGGTATTAATCTTGGTTCCGGTATGAATGGTCGACCATGTTATGGTCGACAGTCATTAGGTCGACCACTATTGGTCGACATTGACATGGTCGACACATGAAAATGGTCGACACATGAAAGGTCGACACATGAAAAGGTCGACATGAGTTTTTAAACTTTTTTTGGTGTTGTTTTTTGCGTAAAGTGACTGGGAACCCCAATTAGTGCACCGCGTCCCCTCGCATGGCTCGCTTCGCTCGCCATGCTTCGGGCATGGTGCCTTCGCTCCGCTACCGCTTCGCTCAGCACACTTTACCGTTACAATCGTAGTCCATGTGGATCGTAAAGTATGGAAAAGTTCCCCAAAAGAAAAAAAGTTAAAAAACTCATGTCGACCTTTTCATGTGTCGACCTTTCATGTGTCGACCATTTTCATGTGTCGACCATGTGTCCATGTCGACCATGTCAATGTCGACCAATAGTGCTCGACCTAATGACTGTCGACCATAACATGGTCGACCATGTGAACGGATACCATTAATCTTCCCTGTATCTGAAGCTATGTCCTAGCAGCAAAGTATCGTTATGCTGTGGATTGGCTGCAGGGTTCAGATAGTTTCGCTAATACACATCTAGAACAAGCTTTCTGCCCTGCTATCCCACCACCCAGACTCGTACACATGAGATCCTCCAGATTTCCGCCTTGTGTGGCTAATAATCTCCTACTTACTAGTACTTGTGCAGCCTGGCACTTGTCTCGTTCCAGGATGGGCGTCTCGGTCCACAATACCAATTTTCTCCCATACTACATACATGGCATCTATAGGGTCTCCGCTTAGTTTACCAACTTTTGGACCAACAGACACTCAAATTGTTGCCCTTTGAACATTTAATGGAGAAGTTTCCACATCTCCCTATTCATTTATTTGTTTATTACTAACTTCGTAGTTATATAATTAAGTTGTTATCTAAATTGGCTGAAGCTGACACTCTGCAGGAACTGGCCGCACCGCTGCCCTGGGAGGAGTCACTCTACTTCCTTTTTGTATTTACATATTAACCACTCACTTACAGTGGATGGACTGCAAACTGGTATTGCCAAACAGGCAACTGACTTTCCTAATGTACTTCATAATGACATACTTAAAACCTTAGTGGGGGGTATTCAAATGTTTGAAAAGTCAGTTGGGTGTCTGTTTTTTCCTATCTAATAGACAGGAAAAAACAGACACCCAACCGACTTTTCAAACATTTGAATTCCCCCCATAGTATCTTAACGAGGTTCTGACTTCTGAACCTTATGCAGAGACACACTATGAGCTTCTCCAGAGGGCTTCTGTTACCCCTAAACTATGCAGTTTAACGGGAATCTCTTCTGATTCCGCATGTTCTAAATGTAATGCCCCCAAGGCAGATCTCTATCACTGCATGTGGAGTTGTCCAGGAGTCACCACATTTTGGTCCCTTGTCCGTACCAATATTAGACATACCTTAGGTATCACCTTCACTCTCTCTCCTGAATGGCCCTCTGGGACATCTATCCAACTTCCCGACATGCTAGGTCTCCTACAGGGCATTGTATTTCTATAGGCTAAATTAGCTGGGGGACGGGGGGAAACAATTCTGTTCCAGTAGATCTCCTTGGACACTCTCACTTTATCCTTGTTAATGCCACGAATTTCCTATCTATTTAATATGGATTGTTTGAAAATGTCAATTGATAAGGAGAAAACGGCGGAGAAGTTTTTGGAACCTGGTTACCGTACATACGTACCCTCTCTGCGCTTACAAAGGAGACTCTTCGCATGACCCGTTAATTTGCTTGTCTCTTCGCAAGACCATGGGGGGTCATTCTGAGTTGATCGTTCGCTGCCGTTTTTCGCAGCGCAGCGAACAGGTTACTACTGCGCATGCGTATGCACCGCAATGCGCACGCGCGTCGTACGGGTACAAGGCGGATCGTTGCTGGCCGATGGATTTAATGAAGAATCCATTCGCACAGCCGAAAGCAAGGAGATTGACAGGAAGAGGGCGTTTGTGGGTGTCAACTGACCATTTTCGGGGAGTGGTTGGAAAAACGCAGGCGTGTCCAGGCGTTTGCAGGGCGGGTGTCTGACGTCAGTTCCGGGATCAAAAAGACTGAAGTGATCACAAGTGCTGAGTAAGTCCAGAGCTACTCAGAAACTGCAAAAAACTTTTTGGTCCCGCTCGGCTGCACAGGCGTTCGCACACTTGCAAAGGGAAAATACACTCCCCCGTGGGCGGCGACTATGCGTTTGCACGGCTGCTAAAAATAGTTAGCGGGCGATAAACTCAGAATGACCCCCTATATCTCTAACTATGTGTTAGAATTTAGAAATGCTTTCTCCTAGATCTCTAAACCCCTATTTCGTTAGGTTTGCCTTTTGCAATCTGGTATATTTACATACACTAAATTGGAAGCGTGCCACCCCCTTACTTCTCACTCCATTCTTAATCAACATTGTATTTAGGGCCTATTTCAGCATGGGTCGCTATTCCGAGAAATTGCAGTTGTCTGCAAGTAGAAAGGCGCCGCCCGAACAGGAAGAAAAAACGCCCCGTGCAAGTTTGCGAATGCATCACAGATCGCTATCCACTCGCTGATGCATACGCAATTTCCAGAATATCGAAGATTTTTTGGCGTCTGAGCAAATGTGAGTAGGTCTGAAGCTCTAGACGGGCTGGAAGTGGTAGATTTAAAAGATACAGGGGTCTATTTATAAAAACAAAGCTAAAAGCGGCACAAACAAATTGCCACTTTAAATCTCCATATTTAAGTGACGTGAGAGCTGTTGCCATAAAGACCTGAACTGATGAGGAGATTTCAAACATATTTTGCATTTGCAAAAGTTGTTTGCATGGTCTGCGCAGAGAAGAGGGGGGGGGGGGGTAGCGGGAGCCGCCAGGTGAGCAGAGGCGATTGAGCTGGCTGGAGCAGTGGATGAGTGACTTCTCCACACTTTATATGTAGCAAAGTACAGAGAAAACAAAGTATGGCTTTATCTAGGATATACACCCATAACATTCTATATTGCAGTCAGACACTTTACTCATTGAGCTATTTGCTCCTGTATAGGAAATAGGAGAATTCTAATCACTTCTCAATGGTTTAAAACAATTGCAACTATGCAGATCTATGTACTGCGCAGCCACACACATCCCCTGCAGCTACTCGCTACATAGATCTGCTCAGCTGCAATGCTTGCTGATCATTTGTTTTTACAAAAGTATATTATGTAAGTAGCTTCACATAGTTAGAATTCTCATACTTCTTGTACAGGAGCACGGGTGGTATTCATGTGACCGCCGGTCAGCTGACCGACAGTCACATGACCTCCTCCGTGAGCCCGACGGCTCACTATCCCGATGGTTGGCATGCCGACCAACAGGGACTATTTCCACTCGTGGGTGTCCACGACACCCATAGAGTGTGATAAAACTAAATATTTATCTTATTTAAAACCCTTTAAGAGGCCTTTGAACACTGTACGCTATTGACGTATGGAGTACCGTAAGGGTACGCACGTTGCGTAGCAATCGCTTAGCCGAGGTCGAGACGCTCAAGCGTCACGTTCGCTCACGGCCAAGAGATCACAGGCAGGCACGCTATTGGCTGCTGACTAACGTAATGGTTCGCTATAGCGTAGCGGACGCTCGGGACCACGAGGAGATCACCAGCGGCGCAGACGCTCACTATGTTAAACCTTTATATCTAAACCATAAACAATGTAATATGCAGTAAAACCTTAGTGTAGAGATAGGGTGTAGATGCAACACAGTGTAACCTTATTAACTTAAAAGCTGTTTGAGCGTCACCGACGCTCTGTGAATACTTAACACTATAATAAATACACAACTACCGGGCTTAGGGTCTAACGCCTTATATGAATGTTATACTTGCAAAAAGAATAATACAGTACAAGTCATACACTACAATATAACATAGACTAACTAACCAGGTAACTACACAGGAAATACAATACAATACTATTACGTTTAAGAGAATACGAGAGAAAGAGGAGAAGAGAGAGAGAGAGAGAGATATATGGCTCACAATAACAAGAAAAGACAATATGTGTGCGGAGAAAACTTACGCACAAAGGGGAACGATCGCATGCGCCTCTGGACATCCAGCTCCCGATTATCAGCAATGAGAACCGTTGAAGAGTGAGCTGGATGTGATCGGCTTGTCTATTTATGCCCCACACACAATACAATTCAATGGTCCCTACAATCTCATTGTTCATTGGACACAGGAATTCCTCCTCGCATTATAACAAAAGGTCATAGGTTGATTCATACAGGTGGGCTGTGACAATTTCCAACTGCTCAGGTGGGTGGGAAACTGGGTTTCCCGCCGCATGGATAAGTAAGTGCAAATAATAGTAAATGGACATAAACTTCTTATGTCCATAACTATTCGCACGAGCGATTAATCCGCTTCAAACCAACACCGGAATATTGCTAATTAAATATTCTTCCGATGGATACTAAACACCACTGTATTACTCCTGTCTGACCCTTCGTATCAAACAAAGAGGGATTTCTCTGTCCATGAACATTCTACATTAACTAAACTTTCAGATTCTATCAAAGGGACCATAATCTACAAAATACATTATATGGTGAAAATATGTAACGATTGAGTCGCACGCTACGAACACATAAACTCTACCGTAAATGCACATACCGTGCGCCTGCGGGTGCCCGCAACAGCGAGTATGCGCACGCACGGGAGAGCGCACGCATGCGCAGCGCGGACCTGTATGAGGTGCAAATATGGCAGTGTGCATCGTGATATTTTTCTGACTTTGACAAGTGGGAATAGAACCCGTGGCGACCGCAGGTCGCCACCGAGCCCGCAGTGTGGCGAGCGCAGCGAGCCCGCAAGGGGCTTGCTGCACTCGCCCCTCCCCGCCGGGATCCCGGCGTCGGTATGCTGCCGGGATCCCGGCGTCGGTAAGGTGACCGGCGGTCAGGAGACCGCCGGTCACCAGTACTACACCCCAGGAGCACATAGCTCCATGAGTAAGGTGTCTGTATCTAATGTCATGGGTTTAAATCCTGGGTATGACAGTATTTTAAACTGTTTGCTTTAAATAAAGAGTATGTGACTGAAGGTGTATAGGAACGTGAGGGAAATGGAGCAGACAGGAGATACTGGGGATTAAATCAGAAAATTATCAAGGCGCTGGAGAGGAGAACAGTGCCCCCTGCTGCGCTCTGTGATGTGGGGCGTGTTGCACCGCAGTAGTTATGGTCCTGAGCTTTCTGTAGCTGAAATGCATGAGGAAAAAAAATATTTTTGTTAATTAAATTAATTAAATATCAGAAATTTGTCCTATGTTAAAGCGTTTAGAAAAAGAATGGCATTTACCATTATTTTTAAGTGTTAATAGGCGTTTTGTTTTACCTATGTATTTCAGGCCTGTATTGTGTGGACTATGGGGGTCATTCCGACCCATTCGCTTTCTGCGTTTTCACGCAGCAGAGCAAACGGGTCCCTGCTGCGCATGCGCCAGCGCCTTTGTGCGCCTGCGCATGCTGGACGGCCGACGGCCGTAGCAGGACAGCGATCGCCTCTGCCTGATTGGCAGGCAGAGGCGATCGATGGGCGTGAGGGGGTGAAACAGCGGCGTTTGGCCGCCGTTTCGTAGGTGCGGTACGGCCAACGCAGGCATGGCCAGATGGAACAGGGGGCGGGACGCAGCGGCTGCGTGATGTCATACGCAGCCGCTGCGGGCTAGCGAGCGAGGAGTAGCTGAAGCCGGGAGTTACTCCTGAAGTGCAAAGGCATCGCCGCTTTGCGATGCCTTTGCACTTCTGCGAGGGGGGGGCCGGAGTGACATGCGGGCGGACTAGCCCCGTGCTGGGCGTCCCCCCGCATGTCAGGAAAGATGATCGTAGCTGTGCTACATTTTGCACAGCTACGATCAACTCGGAATGACCCCCTATGTTCTCCCATTGAAATGAAATAGTACTTCAGGTGACCACAGAGTGAGTTCAAATTCAACTCACACTTTATTACAAATGTAACAAACAAACAAACAAACAAACAAACAGAGTAATGGTGGGTACACACTAGTAGATATATCTGCAGATCAGTTGATCTGCAGATATATCTATGGATGGATCGGGTAGTGTGCTGTGCACACACACTGCCTGATCCGTCGGGGACTGACGTCATGAACTGGGTGGGCGTGTACACACGCCCTCCCAGTTCAGCTGTCAATCACCGCCGGCCGCCGCAGCATGTGTACGGGCGGTCGGCCGACCGCCCCGTACACACACAGCGATGCGCCAATATATCGGTAGATATATTGGCCGTCGGCTGTGCTGCGGGGCCGATGCAATACGTCTGTGAACGACGGAGTTCACTGACGTATCGGCCGTACACACTAGCCGACAGACCCACGATATATAGGCTGTTCAAGAGAACGGCCGATATATCGGCCAGTGTGTAGGGGCCTTAATACTCAACTTTTATCTAAGTTATCAGCACAGGTCATCTTCTTAACATAAGGGTATGGCTCTGCGGTGAGCCCCTCCGCCTTCCAGTGACTGGATCCAGAGCCGGCCCTAACCAATATGATGCCCTAGGCAAGATTTTGGCTGGTGCCCCCTTGCACAGACGCTAATTCCGCCTCTGACTCTGCACCATCACCCCTCACCCATAGCAGTCCTCATTTAGGTGCTCCTACCCCCTATATTTTTTAATAGGAACAGTGTGCACATTCAGTGTACAGCCCAAAACAGTGCGTGTTCTTGCTGGGAAGGGGCATGGCCACACAATAGTACCATCTATTCAAATTACGCCACACAGTACTGCAACTTCACATTATATCATGCAATAATGTCTCTTATTCACGTTACATCACACGGTAGTACCCCGTTACTCCTCACAGTAGTGCCCCTTATTCACATTACACCACACCAGTGCTCTTTCCATAAGTTTCTCCACCAAGTACTGTAGTACACCTTATACACATAATGCCGCACATTAGAAATGCATTTCGTATGCAGATAGAGCCACAGTCACACACAGAATATAGGCATGCTGCATATCATTTTAATCAGCAGCAGCTGCTTGTGCCCTAGGCATTTGTCTAGTTTGCCTATGCCTCGGGCCGGCTTTGACTGGATCAACCAATGGGGGTTATTCTGAGTTGATCGCTCGCTAGCTAGTTTTAGCAGCCGTGCAAACGCTACGCCGCCGCCCACTGGGGAGTGTATTTTAGCTTAGCAGAAGTGCGAACGCTTGTGCAGCCGAGCTCTGCAATTACAGTTTGTGCAGTTTCAGAGTAGCTCTGAACCTACTCAGCGCTTGCGATCACTTCAGCCTATTCGAGTTTGGATTTGACGTCATACACTCGCCCAGCGAACGCCCAGCCACGCCTGCGTTTTTTCAGACACGCCTGCGTTTTTGCAAACACTCCCTGAAAACGGTCAGTTGACACCCAGAAACACCCCCTTCCTGTCAATCTTCTTGCGGCCCCCAGTGCATAGGAAAACTTCGCTAGAACCTGAGCACAACCACAAAGAGCTTTGTTCCCGTACATCGCGCGTGCGCATTGCGGGGCATACGCATGTTGTTTCACCTGATCGCTGTGCTGCGAAAATCGTCAGCGAGCAATCAACTTGGAATGACCCCCAATATACAAGCAGGTGGAATTTAACTGCAGAACTTTAGGACCTTGCATGAGGCTGCGGGGCTTTTGTCAGGGTCTTGCATTATACACCATAGTCTGGGCATTGCCGTCGGATACTAACCCATATTAAGATGTAGCAATCACTGGCTGGTACTACATAGCATGGGCCATTCTTATCTCTTACACATGTGCAGTAAGCTCTAACATATAGAACCAACATGCAATGTCTAAACGTACCATCTACAAAGGCCCTTTGTCTAGAATTGACCCATAATCCTTTGCTTACAGTGATCCTTCTATTGGAATCTAGCTCACTGTCTCCCGCTGACACCATATAAGGTATTACCTGTAAGTTGCTCAATGCATTTATTGCATCCCACTGTCCGAATGATCGGTTTCCTGGTTGTCGCTATTTTGACGCCGGCATTCCGCCCGGCGTCGGTATATCGACGCCGGGTTTGTGTCCTCCCTCAGGATCCTGGTGTTGGTATATCGACCGCCAGTATCACGTTCGTCAGGAAGGTAAATGCCTCCCCTACATAGGTATATAGGTATTATAACTTAGAAATTAAATAATTAACCCTATGGTAACATACCACCCTCTTATTTCTACAAATCACATATAAGGAACATGGGGGGTCTATTTAATAAGCCTTGGATGGAGATAAAGTACCAGCCAATCAGCTCCTAACTGTCATTTTTTAAACCCAGCCTTTGACATGGCAGTTAGCAGCTGATTGGCTGATACTTTATCTCCGTCCATTTTATCTCCACGCAAGGCTTAGTAAATATACCCCATGGTCCCCATTGCAAAATCCAGACCTCCATTGTCCTTTGAATACATTTACTTGCACAAAATATAACAATATATATATACAGTAATATAACAATGTCAGTACATATAAGAAAGAATGGGGGTCATTCCGAGTTGTTCGCTCGTTGACGATTTTCGCAACGGAGCGATTAAGGCGAAAATGCGCATGCGCATGGTACGCAGTGCTCATGCGCTAAGTATTTTAGCACAAAACTTAGTAGATTTACTCACGTCCGAACAAAGAATTTTCATCGTTGAAGTGATCGGAGTGTGATTGACAGGAAGTGAGTGTTTCTGGGCGGAAACTGACCGTTTCCTGGGAGTGTGCGGAAAAACGCAGGCGTGTCAGGATAAAACGCGGGAGTGTCTGGAGAAACGGGGGAGTGGCTGGCCGAAAGCAGGGCGTGTGTGTGACGTCAAACCAGGAACGAAACGGGCTGAGCTGATCGCAATCTGTGAGTAGGTCTGGAGCTACTCAGAAACTGCTAAGAATTTTCTATTCGCAATTCTGCTAAGCTAAGATACACTCCCAGAGGGCGGCGACCTAGCGTGTGCAATGCTGCTAAAAGCAGCTAGCGAGTGAACAACTCGGAATGAGGGCCAATATAAAACCCCACTAAAGTAAGATTTCCATACAGGACATGCCCACTCTGGCTGTACTGCATAACCTGCCAACACTCCACTGACGTCTCACTACATTCCTCACGCTCTACAAATTTTCCTTTATATCATGTCAATACTCTAATAAAACAGAATAATACACAGGATTATATCAAATATATCAGTTACTTATAAGGTAATTAATATTAGTGAAGTTCAGTTCAACAAAGTCTTCAAAATATTGGTGAGCTTGTGGTTCCAACCAGTATAAAACTAGGAATCTCTGGGGCTAATTCAGACCTGATCGTAGATGTGCCAACCAGCTACTAGCTGTCATTTATCAAACACAGCCTGTGACATGGCAGGAGCTGATTGGCTAGTGCGTTATCTCTGTCCTTTTTATCTCTCTGCAAAGCTCAGTACACGGACCCGTGTGACTCAAGTTCTGTTTTGCATAATAAACAAAGATGTAACGGCGGTGCCATCAGATCTTGTAACTCTGTTGACTTCCTGGAAACTATTTCTCAAGTACAAGAAATGTATTTATTTATTATATAGCGCAGCATATTCCGTTGCGCTTTACAGTTGGAGACAACAATGATAACACAAAACTGGGTGATAACAGAGAGTCATAGAGGTAGGAGGGCCCTGCTCGCAAGCTAACAATCTATAGGGAAATAGGCATTGATACACAAGGATAGGTGCTATATACTATATAAGGGTCCAGATTGTAAAGGTTCTTGGTGGGCTGCATGATATCACTCACCATTATCATCCCAGGCACATCTCAAGTAAAGTCTTCTCATCTCCTGTTCCAACCATAATAAAATAAATCAACCTGTTGCCTTAAGAAAAATGATCAATGTGAAATAAACCAGTTCAACAAAATAAACATTTCTTATCCTACTGTAAATGTCACTATTTCTCTATTTATAAACATGTCTACTACTTACTAAGGGGGGTATCCAATTATTCCCGATCCAATTTCAGGTGATGAAAACAGCCTGATATCGCGATTACTGACTGATGTCATTATCACAGTATTCTATTACAGGTCCTTTTCATCGGCCAAGAATGGACCGGCGATCGTGAGAAAACTCATGGGATTGGAGATTGCGGATTATGGTTTAAGTGCTTGAGGCACCTGAAGCATAATCCGATATAAGTGTTGGCAATGGGGGGAGGAGCGGGCTGCAGGATAGCCCCTGGTGAAACAATTACCCGCAGTCATTGACCGCGAGTAATTGGATACCCCCCTAATGATTTCTTCAAAACAACCATATATATATATATATATATATATATATATATATGTCCAGTATCAGCCGGCACTCAAAACCTAAAAGCAGCTTGCTCCGGTGCTCGTATGTAAAGCAAAGTATAAGTCCAGTAGTAACGGCACTCGGAGACCATAAAGAATGAAAAAGGAGTATATTCACGTCATTAACGTTTCGGGGCAGCAAGCCCCGTCCTCAGAATGAACACAGCAACATATATATATATATATATATCGCTTAAAAAAAAATTGTATACATATGAACCTTTCGTTGCCAAAAGCAATTAATAAGCTTCTAGCTACCATTTTATAAAGTACATTCAATAAAATCACAGGAAGAAGCTGGATTGGCTGCTTTAGGCCACTTCTCCACTCTGTAGAAGACTTGATACATTTACCCCTATGTTCTGTGCAGGAAGTGGTCATTGATCAATACATGTATAATGTGAGTACATCCCGCAGGCAATCTAAACAAAGTATATAGCACTAAATAAAAAATATATAGTGTTATTTCCTTTATATTCTAACTATTAAGTAAAAGCACAGGAAAAAGATGCATACAGGCAAATTTATTTATATTATTTTTACTAAAATAAAGTGAAAACAGGTGTTTTCACACCATTTTTAAAAATGTTTTTAGTATCACCTAAATGTATGAAAGGGCTTTTCGAGGAGAATTCACAAAATTCTCCTCCAAGCCCTCAAATTTGCATTTTCTTTTTAGTGGCAAATGTGCTCTGCTTGAATTCTAAAATGAAACTGTAAAATAATACCAGGGGGAGCCCTGTGATAATAATGCCATCCTCAGATGTCATTATACAGGATTTCCTCCGGTTCCCCTACTTGTGCTCTGACAGCCAGAGCCAGCACTTGTGATCAGCCTTGTGTGTCCAAATAGACTGCAGGCTGATCACTGAAGAAAATTAAAGTAAAAAAAATAAAAAATAAATAAAACCTACCTGCTGCAGCCAGGGTCCGTGTCTGACTCCTTCTCTCTAAGACCCTGGTCAGCTGATTCTGAGAAACTCCAGGCCGGCATCTCAATTTACAGCACTGATCAGCTGATTGTAGTCATAGAGAGAAGGAGCCGGACACTGATCCGTGGCAAGCTCGGTGTCTGCATGCTACAGTTGATACATCCTTTGATAATTTACACTGAAGGTGCTATCTCTTACCCATTTGTTGCTATTTACTATGGTGATTCTGGCAAATAACACATCTGAAGAAATGAGCTGCCAGCTCATCATTGGAGGGAGTGTAATCAAAATCTTTGCATAGAACTTTATTTTGCACTAATTTTAGTTATTTTATTATCCTGCACATACGTTTCCTTTTGGGGCATATTTTTGGACAGTTTGTTGCACGTTTCAGATTTTTGAGAATCTTTTATGAGGGACAATCAGCAATGAAAGACTCTTACCCTAAGAGACACTTACTCCAAATGCCCCACCGAGCTTGGATGTGGCGCCCACCAGAACTACAAGAGTCACAGGTCCACCATGTCATTAAAGAGGAAGTGTCACCATAAAAGCTGGCACTGAACCTGACCTAGTGAGAAGCAAACACCCATGTGAAAAAAGCTCTGAAGCAATTGAGGTTCCTTCACAATAAAAAGTGATACAAACAGACCTAATCCTCAGGTTTATATCCAAGATGAGGCATAGACATCGACTGTGCACCACCCCTTAGAAATTAAAGTGGGTAGAAAAAAACCTTACAATTAGAAATTAACAGGATTTGTAGGCTAAATTCCCTAAAAACAAAAGATGTAAGTGAAATATTTGGTCTCCAGTGTTTTCCTTAAACTCTGGTTTACTGGTGTATTTTATAAAAATGGTATTTTATACATTTTATGGGTGGAATTCAATTGTTTGAAAAGTCGGTTGGGCGTCTGTTTTTTTCCTGTCTATTAGATAGGAAAAAACAGACTCCCAACTGACTTTTCAAACAATTGAATACCGCCCAATGTGTTATTTACTACATTGCTTTGTGTCTCACTAGTTGGCCAGGATGGGCTATGCATACATTAGACCAGAAAGGAATAGGATTTACTGGTAAAATGGAAACTCTCTTTGTAATTGTTTATTTTAATGATATTATTTTCTAAATGGTTATTAGAGTATTTGCCTTTTACAGTGACAGATTTCTAGGATATACTGTACATGCTAAATATAGGATTTTCCTGTATAAAAAGACTGATAGCCCCCCAACCCTCATATAAATTGACACTGTCATATACATATGGATTCTGATGCTGAGTGGTCGGATGTGAGGGACTGTGCCATTTACACCTACCTGTGCTTCCACATATAACACAGGACATGGGGATTCTAACATAGGAGACCCATGCAGAAATATTAACAGTTATGTATATCCCAGAGCCTCCAAATATAATACCCCAACATTTATAAAACATTGTCGTCATTAGAATAAACTTGTGTATCGCTAAGCCCTGATAAAGTGCAGTAAAATAAAGTTTCAGCTCTTATTGATTTATTAATTACCTCATTTAGTTAATGAAAAACTTTAACCTTTCTTTATGGCCAACACACTTCATATAATGAAAAGTCTACAAGAGACTATAGAGATCATAGAGTCGCTGAGGACAATGAAGGTACAGCATTTGCTCTCCTCAGAAATGTTTTATAGGCTTAGATAGATCATGGTTGTTGTTTGGTGTCTTGATTTTTAGACTATAAGATTGTATTATGCTTTTTGCGACACCATAGAACATTTTGTCTGATGTGAATTACGTTTACTAACTGTCTTCTTTTCTGTATTTTTTTTTTATCCCACAATTTCTATTTCTTTCTTTTCCACGTGTTTCGGTTTCTGCTTCTCTTCAGCTAATCTTTTTTCCTTAATTATTCTTTCTGTATTCATGATTTTCAGATAGTTTTCATGGGAACATTTCTTCACCTGCTAATGCTGTAACTTCTCCGATCACCCTTCCTATGTCTCTTCTTTCCATGATTCCTAGATTCTACCTGATGATGTCCCTACATCTGAAGTTACTATTCTTACTACTCTTTATGTCCTTGGCGATTCTCTATCTCTCTCAGATTCTCTCCAGCAGACCTCCCTCATACTCCTACTCCCGATCTGCCTCTCAGAAACAAGACACTGTGCATGTCCTTGTTGTCTCTTCTTGGAGATCCGGTTCCTCTTTCCTTGGGCAGATCTTTAACCACCACAATGACGTCTTTTACCTCTTCGAGCCTGGACATCCCACCTGGATGAAGTTCCAACAAGAGAGCGCGGAGCTACTGCATTATCCTGTGAGAGATCTCCTGCGTTCCCTCTTCACCTGCGATGTGTCACCCCTTCAGCATTATCTTCCCAATGGTGGAAAGCGTGTTTCTGAGTTTCGTTTCTTTGCAGAAAGTCGGGCTCTCTGCACCCCTCCAGCTTGCTCGGCCTTTATCCCCTCTGAAGGCTATGACCGCCTCAGCTGTTTCCAACGTTGCAGAAACACTTCCTTTGATAAAATGGCGGAGATATGTCGGACTTACAGCCATGTGGTGATGAAAACCGTTCGGATCCTGGATCTTTCTGTTCTTCTTCCCCTTTTTAGAGACCCAGCCCTTGATCTGCGAATTCTTCATCTTGTGAGAGACCCTCGAGCCGTTGCCTTATCAAGGAAATCCTTCTCTCTTCGAATTGAGGACAAGATAGTTTTAAAAAATGAAATAAATTTAACAATAACTAATATAACGACAAGTAAGGTCATGGAAAAGATCTGTAAGTCCCAGGTGGCCATTAATAAACTGGCCAGAACATCTCAGACCTTGCGTGGGCGCTATATGGCCATACGTCATGAGGACTTGACCAGCAAACCGGTCCAAAGTCTAGAACAAATTTACAAGTTCTCCGGACTCCCTCTGACTAAAGAGCTGAAAGAATGGATTTACAATGTTACCCATGAGGAGATTAAAGATAAAAATGGTTTCATGACTTTCTCAAAAATGTCCTCAAAGGTTAACCAAAGGTGGAGAACTGCTCTGGACTTTGGCTTGGTGCAGCAGATCCAACATAGCTGTGAGCCGGCGATGGAGGTGTTTGGTTACCTGCCAGCAAAAACCAAGAATGAGCAGAAAAATATAACTGTTCAATTAATAAATAATGAATGGTGTCAACGGGACAATCAACCAAGCAATCGGGTATGACTTTGTACAGGACAGAAAGGAAATAGGCAAAATGTATGCAGGTCACATAAAAACGCAGTTCAGATGCTATTTATGTAACTTATTTTTAGTAGCTAAGATTATTATTATTATTTGAACCTTTGATCCTGGTTGTGTGGAAAGAACTATTAAGTTTGTGGAAAACATAAAAAAACAAAACAAACAAACACATCCATAGTTGGACCCTGAATTTACTCTACGGTGGAGTGAACCAGCGTTTACAGTGACCCAAAAAAGGTAAACACAGTTCTGTAAACTACATATAGTGCAGCTGTTCTACGCACATTATACACAGCTGAAATAAGTGTTAGATAATTTAAAAGTCATCTTGTGATCTACGCGACCTGTGATAGGATCTGTTATAGTGAGTAAATTGTATACATATAAAATATGTGTTATTCACAAAATTAAAATATAAGCTAAGCAGCTGTGGTAATAAACATTATATATAAGAGAGTGATGTGAGATGGCAGGATATGTAAATATGTTTTGATAACTATATATAATATAGGATATGTAAATATGTATGCCTGAAGAAGAGCGTGTAAAGTTTGTATGCAGTGGTACACAGTTGAGATAAAAATGTTTTTGTGTCCTATTTTTTGTTTTAACTTCTCTTTTGTCTTTTGCTGTCAGTGTACTCTGAGATGTGTTAATGGTTAAGGAAGGGTGGTGGGGGGGGGGGACAGGTCAGGATAAGGGGACCCCTATGTAGTAAAACGAAAAGCATGGCGTTGGTTTGACCTGGAAATATGAAAAAGCAATAATACTACAATCAAGACACAACAGACTGACTAGTACGGGGAAACTATTACAGAGGCAGTCAGGCCAATTCTATCACAAAAATACATTTTATTTACCACGTACTGTATCTGCTGTACAATATAACACGCCTGATATACCAACCACTATACACAGGTCACACTGATGTCACACACCTGGGACACCAATCACTATACACAGGTCACACTGATATCACAACTCTGACACACACTGATCACTACACACAGATCACACATCTGGTACACACTGATCTCTACATAGGACACGGTGATATCTCACAGCTGATATACACTGATCACTATACACATATCACAAACCTGGTACACACTGGTCACTACACAAGACACGCTGATATTAGACACCATCAGATACACACTCACCACCACACAGGACACACTGATATTACACACTGATCACTACACAGGACACAATGACATAGCCAGATTAAGGTGGTAGGGTGTGTGTGCAGGGGATACTGTACCCTGGGCCCCCCTCTTCCAGGGGGCCCCCAACCTGAGCTCACTGACATAACTAGCTCTCCCTCTTGTGCAGCAGTAGAATCAGGCAGCCGGAAAGTGAGCAGGACAGTATGCAGTGTAGGCAGAGATACATTAGTATCATTTGTCATGATGGAACTTCCTGACCAGAAGAGAGATAGGAGGCGGCAGAAAGCTGTAAGTGACCCAGGGATCCCATCTTCTCCTCCTCTCTGTCTTGGTGTCTGGGCCCCTTGTCCTGTGTAACTTGTTATCTAATGAGAGCCTTTGGGTCTAGAAAGAGAGACACATAGAGAGTTCTCCTGAGTCCTGTCCCAGTGTGTAAGTAGTACAGAAGCTGCTGCTTTTCTTGCATGTGACAAAATAAATTATATATTTTATATTTCTATGTGTATTTTAAGGTTGTTTCATTTGTCTTTGTTTCACTACAAAAAAACTATAAAAAAATAGTTGTCTCTCAATTAGGTGGAGCTATAAACAATACCCAGGCATTATTAAACTATTAGTCTAAATCAGGTTGGGTAGAATTTGCCGGCGGTATACTTACCTTCCCCCAGTGGACCCCTAACCATAACCCTCCCTACCCGTAGCCTAAGCCAATCCCTCTCTACCCTGCAGCCTAATTCTAACACTCCCCGGTGGTGCCTGAACCTAACCCCACCTTCCCGCAGCTTTAACCTAACCCCTCCTTTCCTGCAGCCTAAACCTAACGCTCCCCACCCGCAGCCTAACCCTAACCCTCCCCTCTCCACAGCCTAACCCTAACCCTCCCCCCACAGCCTAAACCTAACTTCCCACCCGAGGCTTACCTCACCTGGCGGCTGGCGTACGATAGTTCGAGATCCCGGTGGTCAGGATTCCGGAGACAGCCTTATGACTCTATTTGGGATGCCGGTGTCATCATTCCGAGTAGTGTCGGAATAGTGGTGTTGGTACAGATGGAGCCATCTTCGTCTTTACCTTTAACAGGAATAACTGAGCCAGGGCAGTCAGACTTAATCCCCTGCTGCTGTAATGACTTAATCCCCTGCTGTATTGTTCTCTGTATTGTATTGCAATTGAGAACAATAGATTAAAGGTTTATGCTAATAAACCTTGGTGCCCCTACAGATGGAGCCTCGCTCATCTAGGGTTCTCTGCTGTGCCTAGGTGCACCAAGACTTATTAGCATAAGACTTTTATCTATTGTTCTCAGCTGCAATACAATACAGAGAGAACAATACAGCAGGGGATTAAGTCATTACAGCAGGGGATTAAGTCCGACAGCCCTGGTTTAATTAATCCTATTAAAGGGATAGATGAGCATGGCTCCATCTGTGTATCCACTGCCGGAATCCCGATCTTGCCCGGATCCCAGTAAGAGCTAAAATACACCATTGGTTTAAATGTAATATACACAATCCATACCTCACACCATGACCCATTCCAGGAGGGATAAAATGCTCTCTACCGGGAATTCCCTCTTACTTTATGATTGCCATCACCTGTGGTGAAACACCTTTCTTATCAATTAAATAGTTCAGCACAGGTGACGCCAATCATATATTAAGAAGGAAGTCCAGGTAACGAGCATTTTGTCCCTCCTGGATTGGGTCATGTTGGGAAGGGTATCTGGTCTCTAGGTCGACAGTGTCTAGGTCGACCACTATTGGTCGACAGTAGCTAGATCGACAGGGTCTCTAGGTCGACATGTTCTAGGTCAAAAGGGGGACATGAGTTTTTCAAAAAATTTTCTTTTTTAACTTTTTCATACTTTACGATCCACGTGGACTACGAGTGGGAATGGTAACGAGCGAAGCGAGCCATGTGAGGGGACACGGTGCACTAATTGGGGTTCCCGGTCACTGTATGGTGAAAACAACACCAAAAAAAGATTTAAAAACTCATGTGGACCTTTTGACCTGTCGACCCAGAATCCCTGTCGATCTAGTTACTGTCGACCAATAGTGGTCGACCTAGTCACTGTCAACCTAAGTGTGGTCGACCTTCAATAACACACCCATTGGGAAGTATGCACAAACTAATATTCCTCCCCTTTCTGCCCCCGGGCCCCTCTGTGTTAAGTACCCCGGGCACCCCCGTCTTAAGTGCCCCGGACCCCCACAAGGGTCAATCCGGACCGGCACACTGATATCACACTGATACACAATGCTCACTATACACAGATCACAAGCCTGAGTCACACTGTTAACTACACAGGACACACTATCACACACCTGATACACACTACTCACTATACACAGATCAAACCTGGGTCACACTGATCACTACACAGGACACACTGATATCACACACAGATCACAAGCCTGAGTCACACTGATCACTACACAGGACACACTGATATCACACACAGATCACAAGCCTGAGTCACACTGATCACTACACAGGACACACTGATATCACACACAGATCACAAGCCTGAGTCACACTGATCACTACACACTGATATCACACACAGATCACAAGCCTGAGTCACACTGATCACTACACAGGGCACACTGATATCACACACCTGATACAGGGGTGGTCTTCAGTATGCCAGCAGTCGGGCTCCCGGCGACCAGCATACCGGCGCCGGGAGCCCGACAGCCGGCATACCGACACTTATTCTCCCTCGTGGGGGTCCACGACGTGACGACCCCCCTGGAGGGAGAATAAAATAGTGTGGCGCGCGTAGCGCGCCACCGTGCCCGTAGCGTGGCGAGCGCAGCGAGCCCGCAAGGGGCTCATTTGCGCTCGCCACACTGTCGATAAGCCGGCGGTCGGGCTCCCGGCGCCGGTATGCTGGTCGCCGGGAGCCCGACCGCCGGCATATCGTAGTGAACCCCTGATACAGGCAGGTATCAGAGTAGAAAATATATGGGGAACATACGTGGAAATTATTGATGTTGATGATTGCCCTGTTTGAAGACACATTGCATCAGAGCAGGTTCATATGTTACTGGTCATTCATCCTACAGGAAAATGTAATAAAGGGAGGTTTCATTGTCTTTATCAGAAAAGGCTCCAAAATTAAAGAAAAACAGTCCAAATTAAAGTTGACCTCCTAAATGAACATACAACTTTGCTATACATATGAGTAACATCAGAGAGTCATAGGTCCTACACACTGGCCGACATCAGTCAAAGATATGAACGATCTCGTTCATAAATGAACGAGATACCGTTCATATCTTTGAGTGTGGAGGCTCCAGTGATGAACGATGCGCGGCCCCGCGCTCGTTCATCGCTGGTCCCCCGTCGGCTGTACATGCAGGCCAATATGGACGATCTCGTCCATATTTGCCTGCACTTCAATGCAGCCAGGTGACGGGGGGAGTGAAGAAACTTCACTGCCCCCGTCACTGCCCCTCCGCCGCCGGGTCGCCCGGCGGCCGTATCCGCCGTCGGGAAGCTCGGCGGCGGATCGGCCAATGTGTAGGGCCCTTAAGTATTGACGATTGATCCAATATGATAATAATAATTACCAGCATGTAACTTTACACCAGAGATTCAGGAGCAGCACGGATTGTGTAATGGTTAGCATTTCTTCCTCACAGCGCTAAGGTTGTGGGTGCCGTTAGCACCATGGCCCTAACTGTGTGGAGTTTGTATATTCTCCCCTTACTTGCGTGGGTTTACTCCGGGTACTCCGGTTTCTTCCCACAATCCAAAAATATACTGGTAGGTTAATTGGCTCCTGACATGGGGGGTCATTCCGAGTTGTTCGCTCTGTAAATTTTTTCGCATCGCAGCGATTTTCCGCTTAGTGCGCATGCGCAATGTCCGCACTGCGACTGCGCCAAGTAAATTTGCTATGCAGTTAGGAATTTTACTCACGGTTTTTTCTTCGTTCTGGTGATCGTAATGTGATTGACAGGAAGTGGGTGTTTCTGGGCGGAAACTGGCCGTTTTATGGGTGTGTGGGAAAAAACGCTACCGTTTCTGGGAAAAACGCGGGAGTGGCTGGAGAAACGGAGGAGTGTCTGGGCGAACGCTGGGTGTGTTTGTGACGTCAAACCAGGAACGACAAGCACTGAACTGATCGCAGATGCCGAGTAAGTCTCGAGCTACTCTGAAACTGCACAGAGATGTATTTTCGCAATATTGCGAATCTTTCGTTCTCAATTTTAAGAAGCTAAGATTCACTCCCAGTAGGCGGCGGCTTAGCGTGTGCAAAGCTGCTAAAAGCAGCTTGCGAGCGAACAACTCGGAATGACCCCCATAAAATTAACCCTAGTGTGTTGTACATGGATCAAGCGGTTCTTATGTGCCATCAAATTTGATGTTTCTATAAGCCTCCTACGCAGAAGCTCTCCTTCATTTTTGTAGCCCTAACTCTCCAATGAACGTTCAGAAAGTGGTAAACTCATATGATCTGCAAAGATTGTTGGACTACAACTCCCAGGATGCATTGCTGGATCCTGCAGTGTAATTGCCCCAAGTTACAGCTTCAAATCTCAGGAGTCCTGCAAATGAGGAGGGAGATGATGGGAGGTATTCCGGTCTGGTACCCCTCTCTGGTGGCTATGTGCAGCTATAGAAGACATACAGTACAGCCTGTCCATCCTGCCCGCTGTCCGCTCTGGCAGCTCACGAGAAACAGCAGAGGGGCCGCAAACGTCTAGTGGACGTACTGCAAAAGGTGTTAGAGACTTCAGGTGAAAGTACCAGGCTGAGCCTCGGAGTCCTACATTTACATATACAGCAGTTATCATCCATAGATAACAGGGCAGCAGGAGATATATACTGTGAAAGTGATTTTATTACTAGCGAAGTAAACACAAGTCCAGGGTCTATGTACTAAAGCTTGGAGAGAGATAAACTGGACAGAGATAAAGTACCAGCCAACCAGCTCCCAACTTCATTTTTCAAACACAGCCTGTAACATGGCAGTTAGGAGGTGATTGGCTGGTGTCTCCATCTAGGAGGCATCTGTGAGGGTTTAGACTGTGTGGTGGGAATCTATTTGTTACTAACCTGACTGTTCTAAAGTGCAGCCCGGCAGTGTGGTTTGTCTCTCCTCTAGGTAAAAGATTGTGCTGGGACTTTTTGTTTTCCCCGGTAGTTATTGACTAGTTTGACTACATCTCCCAGCATGCTCCTCTGTGATTTCCTGTTTTTGCTGGCCCTGTGAAATGAACATACCTTAGGCATGTCTTAATGTGAGTTTAAAAATGATCATGTGCTGGGACCCCACCATGTCGGTGAAGCACAGTGCAGCTGGGACCCTGAAGAGTTTGCTGTAGCAGTTTAGATGAGTCTGCCGGAACTATTTCCTGAGAGCCTGGTAGGAACTCTATTAAACTGGGGTATCTGCCTCTGACGAGTTCTGGGGATTCTGCTGGAAACTTTTGGGGGGACTGGTGTTTAACTTGTTATTTATGAGATATTGGGGGTCATTCTGAGTTGTTCGCTCGCTGCTGATTTTCACAGTGCAGCGATTAAGTAAAAGACGGCAAAAATGCGCATGCGCTAAGTACTTTCACACAAAACTTTGTTGTTTTACACAAGCTTGAGCGACATTTTTTCATCGCTCGAGTGATCGTAGTGTGATTGACAGGAAGTGGGTGTTTCTGGGTGGAAACTGACCGTTTTCAGGGAGTGTGCTAAAAAACGCAGGCGTGTGACAGGTAAAAATGCAGGAGTGGCTGGAGAAACGGGGGAGTGGCTGGCCGAATGCAGGGCGTGTTTGTGACGTCAAACCAGGAACTAAACGGACTGAGGTGATCGCAGTCTAGGAGTAGGTCTGGATCTACTCAGAAACTGCAGGGTATTATTTAGTAGCAGTTCTGCTAATCTTTCGTTCGCTATTCTGCTAAGCTAAGATACACTCCCAGAGGGCGGCGGCCTAGCGTGTGCCCTCCTGCTAAAAGCAGCTAGCGAGCGAACAACTCGGAATGAGGGCCATTGTTAACAGCTCTTTTGTAGTTGTGCTATGTTACTTATGATGCTTGTATTGTTTTCATACAACCTTTCAATAAAAGTGTGATTATAGGGCACTGTCTCCTTTTCTTCATATGTGTGAGCGCTCTCTTTACCCACTTAACTGACATTTTTTTCACAAAATGCTTAGAAATTAAAAATTTTTAGGAGTAAATTAGGTGACTAACATGTATTTAAACTTACCCAAAATGATTTTATTTAAAAAAAAAAATATTTATCTTTTTCATTATTTGTTTAGAAAAGAATTACCCCCCCCCCAAACATCAAAACATTGGTTGGCATCATGGAAACATTGGGAACACTGAAAACATTGCGACCATTGCAGCTTTCATTTTTACAGCCCCACAGCCACCATGTACACACTGAGGAGGGGGTGGGGTGGGGGGTTTGGGGGGTTCAGTGTTAATTTCCTCATCGGCTGCATTGTCTGCAGTCGCTGGGTGGGAGGATCTGCCGTGCTGATCGATCAGCAGTGACAATGCATCTGCTTGATGGGCACAAGAGGTTTGCTAAGCCCAAAGGAGAGGTGGGCAAGGCCAGGATCACGGACTGCCAACCCATTATACTTCGACCAAATGCTGAACACGTGATATGGTGTAAGGCCAGGATTGGCTGAGGCGGGTGAAATTACGACACAGTAATCAAAGCCTATGACCCCGGTGGGCAGCAGCCTTTTGCGGTGGCTAGGAGACTGGCGATAGTGGAATGTGGAAGAGTTCCAGTCCGGGTACTCAATCTGCACAGTTACCCGATCCGGCTGTTCCGGAACTGGCCAGTGGCCAGCGTGGTGTTGGTCGGTTTCCAAGACGTGTTGGGAGAAACCGTGTCCGAGACTAAACAAAGAACTGTGGCCAACCAATCCAGCCTAATCACCGCGGACACTCCCTGGTGGAACGAGATCCAAATCGAAGATGTGGATACACCAGAGGACCAACGGGAGGGTGGTATCCAAGTCGTGTGCAGGAATGCCGGGGCTTTCAGCCAACATCCAGCTGACTTTGGTAGAGCAGAGGGGGTACAACACCACACCCCCACTGGAGTGAGCCCGCCAGTTAAAGAGAGACACAGACCGCTCCCACCTGCCATGTACCAACCGGTACGAACCATGATCAGCGAGATGAAAGAGGCCGGCGTGATCAAGGAGAGCCACAGCCCGTGGGCCGCCCCACTGGTCACTGTCAAGAAGAAGGATGGCAGCCTTCATTTCTGCATCGATTACAGAAGGTTGAATGCAGTCACCCACAAAGACGCATATCCATTGCCCCGAATTGAGGAGCCCCTGACTGCCCTGAAGACTGCTGTCTATTTCTCAACCTTGGATTTGACCAGCGGGTACTGGCAGATCCCGATGGTCCCAGAAGATCGGGAGAAAACGGCTTTCACCACCCCCTTGGGCCTATTCGAATTCGATAGAATGACATTCGGACTCTGCAACTCCCCTGCCACCTTCCAGAGGGTCATGGAACACTGCTTGGGCCATTGCAACTTCGAGATGGTCCTCCTGTATCTCGATGACATGATCATCTTCTCAAAGACGTACGAGGACCATCTGAAACACTTGGAGGAAGTGTTCGGACAACTGACTCGCTGTGGCCTGAAGTTGAAGCCGTCCAAATGCCACCTCCTGAAGCCAAAAGTGCAATACCTTTGGCACATCCTGAGTGCCGAAGGGGTGAAGCCAGACCCAGAGAAGATTTGCATGGTGCGCGACTGGCAAGTACCAAGAACCGTCAAAGACGTACGCAGCTTCCTAGGGTTCGTCGTATATTACAGACGCTTTATCGAGAACTTCGCAAAAGTAGCCTCATCACTGCATGAACTCCTGCGTGGGAAGTCGGGCCAAGAGAGGCGAAGCACAGCAGTAGTCGCATGGGCCGAAGACCACCAAGCATCTTTTGAACAGCTTAAGCAGTCACTTGTCGAGGCACCCCTCCTGGCCTACAGAGAGCTAATGCAGATCAAGAGTTGGTCCAACTATTGAGACACCGTGATCGCCTGAGTCTTCGACAAGGATTTGTCATTCGCACAAGTCTTGACCCTGGGACCCATCAGCCCATCCATCAGATCGTGGTCCCAAAAGAATGAGCTCGCTTCTCGCTCACCGCTTATCACGACCAATCTGGTCATTTTGGGAGATAGAAGACCGAGGCAACTCTGAGGAAGAGGTACTTCTGGATTGGAATGCGGGCTGATGTTGAAAGATGGTGCCGCGACTACGTGAGTTGTACCTTGAAACGCCCAGCTGAGTCCTTCCAGAAAAATCCCCTTCACCTGATTCCGAGCAGCAGTCCGGCCGAACTGGTGGTGTTGGATCACGTGAAGCTGGAAACAAGTTCCAATGGCTTCCAGTACGCCTTAACGATCATGGATCACTATAGCCAATTCCTGGTGGTAGTCCCCGCATGCGACCTAACCGCAAAGACGACAGCTGAGCTCTTCATGAAGCATTTTGTCCGGCCTTACGGATACCCTGATCGGGTCCTGACGGATCAGGGCCCGGCCTTTGAATCTCAATTGTTCCATGAACTATGTAACATGTACGAGTGCCGCAAGTTGAGGGACACCGCATACCACCCGCAGGGGAATGGACTCTGCGAGAGCGCCAAGCAAATGGTCCGCAGCATCAAGGACTCAATGGCCCACTCTCCTACCAGAAATTACGTACATGTACAATAACACGGAACATTGTTCAACAGGATTCACGCCCTTCTATCTGATGTTCGGGAGGCAAGGCAGACTCCCTAAGGACCTGGAGTTGACCACAGAGGTTGAAGAACCCAGTACTCCGCAAACTGACTGCGTACAAGAGCACCAGCACCGCATCAAGACCGTCAAACAAGTTGTAGAGAAATGACTGGATGTCCTACACGCCCGGCAAGAGAGAAACTATAATGCTAACACACGGCCAGTGCCTCTACAGATAGGTGACAGGGTGTGGAGAAAAAAAAACGCCGAACCAGTAAACTCGATACCATGTGCCTTACACCATCACAATAGTTCTGACTGATGACCTGTATCAGATCAAAGGAGAAGATGGTCGAATCAGTACTGTACCCCGTGACCAACTGAAGTTGTGTACTTCCGAAGAACCTGTACCGCAGAGGGAGGAGAGTCCTGTGGTAGAGGGATGGGAGCCCCAGGGAGGTATACCACTTGATGACCCCATTAAGTTGTTAATGTTTATGGGAAGCGTCATTCCTTACCCCATTACCCGGAGCACAGCTCTAGAGTCGTCAGATGATGAACTCACCAGTAACAGGCAGTGTTTTTCTTCAGGTGTTTCTGATACTGAAAGTGAATCTAATGTAATCAGTGTCAGGAGGTCAGAACGCAGCACTAAAGGCGTTCTGCCCTGGCGCTACCGAGAATAGAATGTATAATGTGCTAAATGTAAATATGTTCATGCCGAATTTGATTACCATTAATTGGTGAACGTTGTTATCAAAGAACTGTTACTCAGGGCTGTGAGTCACTATAAAAGAAAATGCGTGAGAACACGCATCCTTCCACCAGAGGAACATGTGATACCCACGTTTGGGGTATCATTGATGTATACTAGCCCCAAATATAGTCCCTGCTGCCGGAGAATTGACCCTTAAAAGGCACTGACAGGGCCAAAATCTCTTGATCCTGGTTGCCTAGCAATGGCCCCCGGAAAGGGAAAACTAAGATGAGGAGCATCAAGACCCAGTGGTCTCCAGCCGTTCTGGAAGGAGCGGGAACCCCTGGAGCATCTAGGATTGGAGGAGGTGAGGCGCGAAAGGAGGAAGGAGGAGCTCACCGTAAGGGTAGAAGAGTGAAGGGCCCGGTGCGCGGGAGTGTTGGCGCTGCGAGGAGAAGAGTGGTTGCTGTGGGGAGCGGAGGAGAGTGAAGCCGCCACGTGTAGCCCACACAGACAGGGAGATGCGGCTAATCGGAGTGCCGGAAGAGGCTCTGCTACTGCACATGGGAGGAGAAACGGCTGCGCTGAGAAGGGAGCCGAGGTCTGACCGCTGCCCGCCACCTGTCAACTGCGCTGAGGAGGGAGCCGAGATCCAACAGCCGTCTACCTCCGGTAAACCACCTGAGGGGGAGCCGGGATCTGACCGCTACCCGCCACTGGACAGCTGCTGGAGATCACCACCAACCGTGGCCCTGAAGGGAATCCCGAGCTGCCGACTGCCACAGCATATGAGGTGTGGAGTTACACACTGTCGCCAGCATGCCTGAGGATAAGGGTAAGCCCCGGAGGGGGACACCTAAGCACCATAAAGATAACGGGCTCAACTAAGCCCTCACCTCCCTGCCTATCAGCCGACTTTGGTCAGAGGCTTCTGGCCTGATCAATATTAAGGGACATGACAGTTTAATAGTGAGACATCACAGGGATATTTTAGCCAGGTCCCTAACAACCTGCAGTGCTATCCCACGGCCTTAAGGTCACAGGATATTGTCTGGACTAACCCCAGGGATGAAGCACCAGTTAGTACTTCAAGCAACCATGCGTCATAAGGTTGCAAAGACATTTTACCCCCTATTCTGATCACCATTTGCTCTTACTCAGGTGCTTGATATGGTGCACTTCTCTGTACCCCATTGAACCCTACCGGTTATATCCCACAGCACATAATACAGGTTCACTTGAAAAGCTGGTCCTGACTACTACTGAGACACTTGATAATTTATGCCTCACTTCAGGAAAGGAAATCCACAATAAATTCACATTGATGCCTATGTACTCTCACCACGTTGGCCCCTCCGCAGCTGGGTTCTATATACCATGTGACTTTTGTGATCCGTCTAAACCGATACTTATAGACTTCTCCGGATTGTGTGAAATGTTAAAGACTTTCTTTTATTTAAGTTCCTATCGCCACCTAGTGGCACGTTAGTATACTGTTTGAACATTCCTGAACCCTCCTGGTTAAATGACATTTGAGTTTTATTCTATGTTCTGAAAAGCACTTATGTTGATGTTGTGATAACACTTATGCCTATTATGCAAATGATATGTGATGTTATATAAATCACTAGTGAGGCATCATCTTGAATACTGTGTGCAATTTTGGGCACCATATTACAAAAAGGATAACCTGGAGCTAGAAAAAATTCAAAGGCGGGCGACCAAACTAATCAAGGGCATGGAGACGCTGGGATACGAGGAAAGGCTTGCAAGGCTAGGCATGTTTACATTGGAAAAGAGGAGACTAAGAGGGGACATGATCAACATCTACAAATATATAAGGGGTCAATACACAGAGCTTGGGAGGGACCTGTTTTCTATAAGATCAGCACAGAGGACACGTGGTCACTCGCTTAGGTTAGAGGAGAGGAGTTTCCGCACATTGAGGCAAAAAGGTTTTTCACAGTAAGGACAATACGTGTTCGAAATTCCCTGCCTGAGAGAGTAGTAACTGCGGACTCAGTCAACACCTTTAAGAATTGGTTAGATAAATTCCTATTGGATAAAGATATTCAGGATTATGGTGCGTAGGCACGCATTATAGTTAATATAACTAGTCCTAACATAAAAATAACTAGTCCTATAATAAGACTGCATAGGAGACCACAAATAGGTTGAACTCAATGGACAATTGTCTTTTTTCAACCTTAGTTACTATGTTACTATGTTCCGCAATGTGCCTTCTGAGGTAGAGTTGACTTACTAGCCGACACTTGAATACATTAAACGGTGACTTTTCTTTTCCCTGATTTAATAAACGTGCTGTCACCACCCATTTGCATTTCCTTTATCCGTGGGGTCCTCCTTGGGGTGACTATTCTTCTGCCACAGGCTCCAGAGGAAGAAGTCGTGAGAGGTCTGAAAGCAGCAAGTGTCATCTGGAGAAAGCAGGTACGACTACACCATCACAGGGGCTGACATTACATGTGTCCTAACTGAAATGCAAATTGCTGTGTAAAAATAAAGCAGCCAGTATTTACCCTGCACAGAAAATATATAAATGTATTTCCTCCCCTTGCATCGCAGCATGGTTTGTTCCAGATGCAAACTGCTTTTTCTGCCTTGCTTCCAAATCCAAATCAGGACCATTAAGTTACATTGTATTGCTGCCAGTACACATTTTTATGCTACACAGTACCCCCAATTCACATTATGACATACAGTGCCCTGGTTCATATTATGTAACATTATAATGCCCTCCACTTCATTATCATTACAATGAGCAGGTCCAGGGGCATAATTAGATATATTGTAGTCCCCCAAGGCAAAGGTTTTTCCTCCATTGATGAAAAATGTATATGTAACTGGGACAGGGAAGGTGGCCCCGCTCAGCTCTGGGCCCCATAGCAGCTGCACTCCCTGCACCTATGGTAGCTACACCCTGTATATAACACATGTAACTGTGACAGGGAAGGTGGCCCCTCTCAGCTCTAGGCCCCATAGCAGCTGCACTCCCTGCACCTATGGTAGCTACACCCTGTATATAACACATGTAACTGTGACAGGGAAGGTGGCCCCTCTCAGCTCTGGGCCCCATAGCAGCTGCACTGCCTGCACCTATGGTAGCTACACCCTGTATATAACACATGTAACTGTGACAGGGAAGGTGGCCCCGCTCAGCTCTGGGCCCCATAGCAGCAGCTCTCCCTGCACCTATGGTAGCTACACCCTGTATATAACACATGTAACTGTGACAGGGAAGGTGGCCCCTCTCAGCTCTGGCCCCATAGCAGCTGCACTCCCTGCACCTATGGTAGCTACACCCTGTATATAACACATGTAACTGTGACAGTGAAGGTGGCCCCTCTCAGCTCTGGGCCCCATAGCAGCAGCTCTCCCTGCACCTATGGTAGCTACACCCTGTATATAACACATGTAACTGTGACAGGGAAGGTGGCCCCTCTCAGCTCTGGTCTCTATAGCAGCTGCACTCCCTGCACCTATGGTAGCTACACCCTGTATATAACACATGTAACTGTGACAGGGAAGGTGGCCCCTCTCAGCTCTGGCCCCATAGCAGCTGCACTCCCTGCACCTATGGTAGCTACACCCCTGTATATAACACATGCAACTGTGACAGGGAAGGTGGCCCCTCTCAGACCTGGGCCCCATAGCAGCTGCACTCCCTGCACCTATGGTAGCTACACCCTGTATATAACACATGTAACTATGACAGGGAAGGTGGCCTTCTCAGCCCTGGCCCCATAGCAGCTGCACTCCCTGCACCTATGGTAGCTACACCCTGTATATAACACATGTAACTGTGACAGGGAAGGTGGCTCCTCTCAGCTCTGTGCCCCATAGCAGCTGCACTGCCTGCACCTATGGTAGCTATGTGAGAGGACGGCGTGTTGGGGGAACGGGGGAGGTCGCCCACCTCCATCTCCCCCGGACATACAGCGGCGGGACCCAGGCGGCGTTGCGGCGGGTTTCCAGCACGGAGGGGCTTGCGTCCGATAGGATTCAAGCCCCTCCAATCACGGCGCGGCAAGACAAGGATGGCGCCGGGCGGGAGCCAATCAGGGCTCACGCCCGGTCAGCCAATGGGAGCATGCCGCGACGAGCCAATAAGGGTTCATCGCGTCATAGCGCCGCCCCCTCCCAGCGTCTTATAACAGACGCAGCGGAGCGGGAGCGGGCAGTCGGCGTCGGACCCGGAGCAGTGAAGAGCTCCCAACGAGAAGAAGACGCAGCGGCCGAAGAGAAGAAGAAGCGGCGGCGGCGGCTGAGGATAAGCAGAGGAAGAAGGAAGAGACCCCCGTGGAGAGCAACAGGCGGCGCCCGAGGAGAAGACGTCGAGGCGGCCGGAGAACAGGAACCTGAGGAGCCCACCAGGAGGTCCGATGGAGAGTGCTGCAGTGTGTGGGAGGCAAAAGAGCTAACAAAGCTCCCCACTGCAGCCTCTCCCTACGGTCTGGTAAGCGGCCTCGTGCCGAGTCTCCTACCCTCCCTAGACCACCGGGTGTTCGGGCATTAGGCCCGTGGGCATATACGGGCAATAGGCCCAAACGCAGATAGGAGTGTGTGGGGGGGGGGGGGGTCATTCTGTGCGGTGGTTTGGGCGTTAGGCCCAAGCCATCCTCTGGTCCCAGTCAGGCGGCCAGTAGGCCCGGGCGGCATATCAGGCACTAGGCCTGGGGGCCATTAGAGGGTATTAGGCCCTAGGAAAACCGCTGGTGAAGGAACATAAGGTAACCCCGGGCTTTAGACCCCGGTTATCCATCTAGCGGCAAGTAGGGCAGGCACTAGGCCTGAGGCTGCAGTCAGGCTTTAGGCCTGTGCCACAGTCAGGAAGAAGGGGACACCGTTTGTCGGCCTCGTGTTAGGCCAGGGAAGGGGGGGACACAGGACCCTAATCCTAACCTCTGTTGGGGGTCTTTGTCCCAAGACAGTCGCACCAGGGGAGGCGTTCCTAGTACAGGCTGAGCCCCGCCCTTTGGATACTCCGGCGAGTGGGCTGTGTGGCAGCTCGCGTGGGGCCCATTGCTCGCGTGGGGCCCATTGTACGCGCCATTGGTGCTCGGAAGGGGCTGTGGAGAGACCGTCCGGTTTTGCACGGCCTATACCCGGGTGCCGGAGTGGACGGCGACCTCCGCGGGGAGTTGGGCGTATCCGAGGTTGTCCTACTGGGGCGAGGTAGCGGAACCTGCATCGGACCGGATTGGAAAGGTAACCCTCATCTGCATTGTATTCACACTGAACCTGTATTTGCTTGACCTGTTGATTGAAGTTAAGTGGAGTAGCCAACCAAGTTACACTGTTTGTAGTTCGTAGTAGATAGGCTCAGTTCTGTTGTTAGCCATTATTTAGTTCGTAGGGAGGCTGCTGTCATCTTCTCTCCAGGAGCAGAGGTCCGCAACGAGCAAGTTGACAAGAGTACCAGTGTGAGTATTCTCTGTGGGTGTGTGTCCTTGTCCGCGTTGAGCGCCGGTCGCGAGACCCCGCTAGGCCTAGCGGGCTCGCTCCCACCTAGGTGCGCAAGTGCCGAGTAGGTGACATTTTGGGTGGCTGAGGCCCACGGGCCGATGATGACATTCACCTAACCGGTGAACGTCGCGGCCACCCCGGTGTGCCACTTTTTCCCCGGCGTGGAAGGAGTGAGCACACAGTGATAGTGTCCCTTGTCTCCTCTAGCCGTCGGTTCCCAGACTGAGCCTCGGGCGGGGGCCCTGAAGAGGAATTCTGCTCGGACAAGCCGAGACGGAGTGGCCAGCACGCGAGACGCAATTGGAGGTAAGAAGCGGTACACTTGCACGGTCGTAGGCATTACACAATACCAGTACCCTTACATTTGGCGTAGTCGGCAGGATCACTGGAGAAGATGGACCAAGCAGACAAGCCGGAGAGCGAAGGTGACGAGTCTCGCGATGAGACGGGTGCCGAGCCTAGCGATAAGCCTCGGGCCAGGTTGCCCATCGGAGCGGCCCTCAACCACCTCGACAAGTTTGACGGGCAGAATATGCCCCTGATGGAGTGGATCGAACAGTTGGAGACCGCTATCGACCTCTACCAGATTCCGAAAAGGGTACAGGTGAATTTGGCGTTGAAGGTCCTGACTGGCGACGCCCGGAAGACGGTGAGGGTACGTCCTGAGCGGCTTCGTAAAAGCCTGGCCGACGTCTTCACCATTCTGAAGGGCGTATATGGAGAAAAAGCTACCACGACCACGCTGAAGAAGCGTGTTTTCGCACGAATCCAAAGGGAAGACGAGACGATCTCCCAGTTCGCTAATGCGATCCAGGAATACATGAGCGAGATCCAGACGAGGGAGGATGAGGATTTGATGACGGGGGATCCGGATTCCACCTTGAGAGGTATCCTAATAGGTGGACTGAGGAGTAGGTCCCTACGAAACTACCTCCAGGATAAGGTCGATGGGGATGGCAAGCTCACCTTCTTTGAAGTGTTGGGGATGGCGCTGAAGAAAGAAGAAAATGCAGAATTTAGTTCCAGCGCCGTGTCCACATCACAAACCCAACCGGTAGATAGGGTTCGGACGCCGGAGATTAGTCCCTTGGAGGGCTGCATCAAGGAATTAACCACCACGCTCCTTCTCGTCCAGGACGAAGTATCCCAGTTAAGGCAGAGGGTGGAACGGGCAGAGAGCCGGGACGCCGACCCGGAAAAGAGGGGTTGGGACGGCGAGGATCATTACAAAGAAAAAACCCTCGGAAGAAAAGGGAACCGGAGACTACTGGACGTCGGGGAGGAGAGGTGCGCCCGAGGGGACCCCGTGAGTTGGTGTGCTGGGAATGTGAGGAGCCTGGACATTTCGCTCGGGACTGCCCGGCCCGCCTCCCCGGCAGAGAGGGGCGTAGGAGACCTTTAAACTAAGGTCCCTCGCGGTAGCGGGACAATCCGCGGGGGAGGACGGCGCACGAGTAGATGTCGTCAACTCATCCGACTTGTTCGGTGAGTGTCCCACTGTAGTGGCAAAGTTAGGAGGGAGGGATCAACGTTGTCTTTTGGATACCGGGTCGCAAGTGTCCACCATGTCCGAGAAACGGTTTAGGGAAGACTATGCCCATCTCACGACCACCAGTGTCGGGAATTGGGTGACCCTAGTAGCTGCAAACAATCTTCCCATTCCCGTAAAAGGGGTCGTGTGGATCGAAGTGGAGGTGTATGGGCAATCCCTTGGGAAAAAGGGGTTCGTAGTGGTGAGTGGCGAGGAGTTTCACCATGGGCCGGTGATCCTGGGGATGAACATCCTGCGGAGTCTGGATCAAGTACTCGTGCACGATAAGGGCCCCCAGTACTGGAAGTATCTGGGTGTGCAGAAGCCGGTGCAGCAAGCTTTCCAGAGGGTCGTCCGGCGGAACGAGGAGACCGCCTCCGTAGAAGCCTCGCGTCCCCTAGGCCTGATCAAGACGCGGCATAACCAAAAGGTGAGGATCCCAGCAAGACAGGAGGTGGTCCTAGAAGTACCCGTCCGTTCACAGCAGCGGCTGGAAGGGAGGGAGGTTGTGATAGAACCTTGTTGGTTCAGGCAAGTGGAGGCCGGTTTGCTGTTGGCCAGAGCTGTAGCGGTGGTACGGGATGGTGCCGTACCCCTACGGGTGTGCAACCTGGGGAACTCGCCAATTAAGATCCCGTCCAGGTCAGTGTTAGCTCATCTAGAGGCTATCCCTGAGGGTGGTATCGAACCAGGCCCTAGGGTTACCTTAAGACCAGATGCATGCGAGCCTTGGACGTTGGCCGTCGCCCTCGAGGAGAAACAGGAACCCACCGCGGAATGGAACGGGGAAGTGATTCTGAAACAAATGGATGTGTCACTGGAGGGCCTTAGTACAGTAGAGGTAGACCGGGTAAAACAGATGCTGTGGGCGCGTCAGAAGTCATTTTCCCGTAGCGAGGAAGACTTTGGCCACACGACCGAGATGGAACATGAGATCTACACCGGTGACAGTCTGCCTGCTCGGGAATGCTATCGGCAGATTCCCCCGAAGCTGTACCAGGAGGTTAAAACCATGATCCAACAAATGCTGGCCAACGGTGTCATCAAGGAAAGTAAGAGCCCATGGGCTGCCCCCATCGTGCTGGTAAAGAAGAAAGACGGGACAATTCGATTCTGCGTGGATTACCGGAGATTGAACAGCTGCACCGTCCGAGACGCCTATCCGTTGCCCCGTATTGAGGAGTCACTGGCGGCTCTGGGGAAATCGCGCTTCTTTTTCACACTGGATCTGGCCAGTGGGTACTGGCAGGTGCCCATGGCGGAGAAAGACCAGGCGAAGACTGCATTCATTACGCCCATGGGGCTCTTTGATTTCTGTTGAATGCCCTTCGGGCTCTCCAATGCACCGGCCACGTTCCAGCGCCTTATGGAGCGCTGCCTCGGGGACTTGAACTTTGAAGCAATCCTTATCTATTTGGATGACATCATAGTGTTTGCCCCCACCCTGGAGGAACACTTGCATAGACTGGAACAAGTGCTTCAATGACTGGAACAATACGGCCTCAAACTAAAACCCAGGAAGTGCCACCTCTTGAAGTCCAGCTTGGAATACCTGGGCCATGTGGTCTCAGAGGAAGGGGTGCGGCCCACCCCCGACAAAATTGCCGCAGTCCAAGATTGGAGGACCCCGGGCAATGTGACGGAGTTAAGGGCATTTCTTGGGCTGGTGGGCTACTATCGGTCGTTTATTCGGGACTTTGCCAAGATCGCAGGCCCCCTACATGGACTGTTGCGAGGTGTGGCCACGGATGTGCGGAATCGGGCAGTGGCGTGGGACCAAGCGCAGGAGGTCGCCTTCACGGGTCTGAAAAAAGCCCTCACCCAGGCCCCAGTACTGGCGTATGCTGACTTTGATAAGCCATTCATATTGTACACCGACGGGAGCCACCAAGGCCTGGGGGCTGTACTCTCCCAGCTACAGGAGGGCCAGGAACGAGTTATTGCTTATGGGAGTCGGAGCCTCTGGGAGTCGGAGCGGAATCCCGACAACTACAGCTCGTTCAAGCTAGAATTGCTGGCGGTCGTCTGGGCTGTCACCGAGAAGTTTGCGGAGTACCTGACCGCCGCCGACTTCGAAGTGGTCACGGATAACAACCCCCTGTCGCACCTGCATACGGCTAAGTTGGGCGCTCTGGAGCAGCGTTGGGTGGCTCGTTTGGCCAAATTCTCCTTCAAAATTCGATATCGCCCGGGTAAGGCGAACACGAATGCGGATGCCTTGTCCCGCTATCCGGTGGGGTTACCTACGGGGCCCACGGATGAAGAGAGGGAGGGGCAGGAGATCCCTGACCTTACCAGAATGACCCCCAGCTCAACAGAGCCCAAGGTGATGTGCGGAATTCTGCTACAGAAGACCTTGCCGGATTGGGCCATAGAACAAGGGCAGGACCAGGAGGTGCGGTGTGTGCATGGGTGGAAGGAGCGGGATCACTGGCCGTCCTCGTCGGAGAGGCTGCAGTTTAGCTCGTGGGGCAAAAAGCTGATACATCAGTGGGAACGGTTGGCCGTACGAGGAGGGGTATTATGCCGGCAGGCTTACCTCGAACATGAGCTCCGGAAGGTGTGGCAGATTGTTCTCCCCAGAGATTTAGCCCGTGATCTGGTGACTGAAGCACACGAGGAAGGCGCCCATTTTGGGACAGAGAAGACCCTGCAATGGATCCGTCGACAGTATTTCTTCCCAGGCTTGCAGGCCCTGGTAGAAGGTGTGTGTCAGACCTGTAGGAGGTGCGCTGTTACCAAAAGCGGCGAGCAACGGGCACCGGTGCAGACCATCAGGACCACCAGACCCCTTGAGCTCCTCATGGTGGACTATGTCTTGATAGGAGAATCGGTGCGTGGGTACCAGTACGCTATCGTGATGACCGACCACTTTACCAAATTTACAGTGGTTGTCCCTACCATGGATCAGACTGCCGACACGGCGGCCAAGGCTATTGTCGAGCATTTTATCCGAAGGTACGGCTGCCCAGAGCGCGTCCATTCCGATCAAGGCGCGTGCTTCCAAGGTTGGGTGATGGAGCGGCTGTGCCGCACCTATGGTATGAACAAATCAAGGACCACCCCGTACCACCCACAGGGAAACGGAGCCTGTGAGCGATTCAATCGGACGTTGCTACAAATGCTGAGGGTCCTGGAGGCTGACAAAAAGCGGCGCTGGCCCGACTTTGTCCCGGAATTAGTGTGGGTGTATAACAACAGAGTGCACCGGACCACGGGGTTCTCGCCGTATTTTCTGCTGTTTGGCCGACCAGGGAAGGACCTGCAAGATCTCGATCTGTCCCTACCAGTGGAGGAGGATCAGTGGACGCGCAGTGGATGGATTGAGGAGCAGAAACGCCGCCTGACATTTGCCCGGGATGTGTCGGCGGGGAACATCGGGTCCAAACTACACCCCAGCCCCGGGAGGTCGTTAGGAGGACCATTTGCTGAGGGGCAAAGAGTGTTAGTCCGAGAGAAGCGGCCTGGGAACAAGTTGAGTGAACGATGGGAGGTGATGCCATACATTGTACAGCGGCGAGTGTCTCCTGACAACCCCGTTTATGAAGTAAAGGCAGAAGACGGGAGTGGACGTGCCCGCACTTTGCATCGAAACATGCTGCGCCCCAGTCTATTCGAAGATCTGCTCCCAATTGAGACGGTTCCAGTGGCTACCCCTGAATTGGAGGAAGAGGATTGGTGGGCTCCACCGCCTGGAGTGGCACCAGACCCCCCGCCATCGGGAGGGTCAGCCGAGGGTGCTGACCCGGTGGCTTCTGTTCAGGAGGCATCCGTTCCAACCTCAGCAACCCTGCCCAGGCGTTCAACCCGAACGACATTGGGAGTACCGGCCCCCCGTTTTGCGGATCCAAACTTCGAGTGGGCAACGGCCCACATCTTTGTAGGGACTACAAAGGAAACAGGGGGGGGGAAATGTGAGAGGACGGCGTGTTGGGGGAACGGGGGAGGTCGCCCACCTCCATCTCCCCCGGACATACAGCGGCGGGACCCAGGCGGCGTTGCGGCGGGTTTCCAGCACGGAGGGGCTTGTGTCCGATAGGATTCAAGCCCCTCCAATCACGGCGCGGCAAGACAAGGATGGAGCCGGGCGGGAGCCAATCAGGGCTCGCGCCCGGTCAGCCAATGGGAGCATGCCGCGACGAGCCAATCAGGGCTCGTTGCATCATAGCGCCGCCCCTCCCAGCGTCTTATAACAGACGCGGCGGAGCGGGAGCGGGCAGTCGGCGTCGGACCCGGAGCAGTGAAGAGCTCCCAACGAGAAGAAGACGCGGCGGCCGGAGAGAACCTGAGGAGCCCACCAGGAGGTCCGATGGAGAGTGCTGCAGTGTGTGGGAGGCAAAAGAGCTAACGAAGCTCCCCACTGCAGCCTCTCCCTACGGTCTGGTAAGCGGCCTCGTGCCGAGTCTCCTACCCTCCCTAGACCACCGGGTGTTCGGGCATTAGGCCCGTGGGCATATACGGGCAATAGGCCCAAACGCAGATAGGAGTCTGGGGGGGGGGGGGTCATTCTGTGCGGTGGTTTGGGCGTTAGGCCCAAGCCATCCTCTGGTCCCAGTCAGGCGGGCAGTAGGCCCGGGCGGCATATCAGGCACTAGGCCTGGGGGCCATTAGAGGGTATTAGGCCCTAGGAAAACCGCTGGTGAAGGAACATAAGGTAACCCCGGGCTTTAGGCCCCGGTTATCCAACTAGCGGCAAGTAGGGCAGGCACTAGGCCTGAGGCTGCAGTCAGGCTCTAGGCCTGTGCCACAGTCAGGAAGAAGGGGACACCGTTTGTCGGCCTCGTGTTAGGCCAGGGAAGGGGGGGACACAGGACCCTAATCCTAACCTCTGTTGGGGGTCTTTGTCCCAAGACAGTCGCACCAGGGGAGGCGTTCCTAGTACAGGCTGAGCCCCGCCCTTTGGATACTCCGGCGAGTGGGCTGTGTGGCAGCTCGCGCGGGGCCCATTGCAGGTTGGGTACGGAGGGTCGGCTGACCCTCGCATCTTGTACGCGCCATTGGTGCTCGGAAGGGGCTGTGGAGAGACCGTCCGGTTTTGCACGGCCTATACCCGGGTGCCGGAGTGGATGGCGACCTCCGCGGAGAGTTGGGCGTATCCGAGGTTGTCCTACTGGGGCGAGGTAGCGGAACCTGCATCGGACCGGATTGGAAAGGTAACCCTCATTTGCATTGTATTCACAGTGAACCTGTATTTGCTTGACCTATTGATTGAAGTTAGGTGGAGTAGCCAACCAAGTTACACTGTTTGTAGTTCGTAGTAGATAGGCTCAGTTCTGTTGTTAGCCATTATTTAGTTCGTAGGGAGGCTGCTGTCATCTTCTCTCCAGGAGCAGAGGTCCGCAACGAGCAAGTTGACAAGAGTACCAGTGTGAGTATTCTCTGTGGGTGTGTGTCCTTGTCCGCGTTGAGCGCCGGTCGCGAGACCCCGCTAGGCCTAGCGGGCTCGCTCCCACCTAGGTGCGCAAGTGCCGAGTAGGTGACATTGTGGGTGGCTGAGGCCCACGGGCCGATGATGACATTCACCTAACCGGTGAACGTCGCGGCCACCCTGGTGTGCCACTTTTTCCCCGGCGTGGAAGGAGTGAGCACACAGTGATAGTGTCCCTTGTCTCCTCTAGCCGTTGGTTCCCTGACTGAGCCTCGGGCGGGGGCCCTGAAGAGGAATTCTGCTCGGACAAGCCGAGACGGAGTGGCCAGCACGCGAGACGCAATTGGAGGTAAGAAGCGGTACACTTGCACGGTCGTAGGCATTACACAATACCAGTACCCTTACAGCTACACCCTGTGTATAACACATGTAACTGTGACAGGGAAGGTGGCCCCTCTCAGACCTGGGCCCCATAGCAGCTGCACTCCCTGCACCTATGGTAGCTACACCCTTTATATAACACATGTAACTGTGACAGGGAAGGTGGCTCCTCTCAGCTCTGTGCCCCATAGCAGCTGCACTCCCTGCACCGGGTGGTCTTCAGTATGCCGACTGACGGGATCCCGGCGCACAGTATACCGGCGCCGGAATACCGACAGTCAGCATACCGACACTTATTCTCCCTCGTGGGGGTCCACGACCCCCCTGGAGGGAGAATAAAATAGCGTGGCGCGCGTAGTGCGCCTCCGTGGCCGTAGCGTGGCGAGCGCAGTGAGCCCGCAAGGGGCTCATTTGCGCTCGCGACACTGTCGGTAAGCCGGCGGTCAGGCTCCCGGCGCCGGTATGCTGGTCGCCGGGAGCCTGACCGCCGGCATACCATAGTGAACCCCTTGCACCTATGGTAGCTACACCCTGTATATAACACATGTAACTGTGACAGGGAAGGTGGCCCCTCTCAGCTCTGGGCCCCATAGCAGCTGCACTCCCTGCACCTATGGTAGCTACACCCCTGTATATAACACATGTAACTGTGACAGGGAAGGTGGCCCATCTCAGTTCTGGGCCCCATAGCAGCTGCACTGCCTGCACCTATGGTAGCTACACCCTGTATATAACACATGTAACTGTGACAGGGAAGGTGGCCCCTCTCAGCTCTGGGCCCCATAGCAGCTGCACTCCCTGCACCTATGGTAGCTACGCCCTTGTATATAACACATGTAGCTGTGACAGGGAAGGTGGCCCCTCTCAGCTCTGGGCCCCATAGCAGCTGCACTCCCTGCACCTATGGTAGCTACACCCTGTATATAACACATGTAACTATGACAGGGAAGGTGGCTCCTCTCAGCCCTGGCCCCATAGCAGCTGCACTCCCTGCACCTATGGTAGCTACACCCTGTATATAACACATGTAACTGTGACAGGGAAGGTGGCCTTCTCAGCCCTGGCCCCATAGCAGCTGCACTCCCTGCACCTATGGTAGCTACACCCTGTATATAACACATGTAACTGTGACAGGGAAGGTGGCTCCTCTCAGCTCTGTGCCCCATAGCAGCTGCACTCCCTGCACCGGGTGGGCTTCAGTATGCCGACTGACGGGATCCCGGCACACAGTATACCGGCGCTGGAATCCCGACAGTCGGCATACCGACACTTATTCTCCCTCGTGGGGGTCCACGACCCCCCTGGAGGGAGAATAAAATAGCGTGGCGCACGTAGCAAGCCCGCAAGGGGCTCATTTGCGCTCGCCACACTGTCGGTAAGCCGGCGGACGGGCTCCCGGCGCCGGTATGCTGGTCGCCGGGAGCCCGACCGCCGGCATACCATAGTGAACCCCCTGCACCTATGGTAGCTACACCCTGTATATAACACATGTAACTGTGAAAGGGAAGGTGGCCCCTCTCAGCTCTGGGTCCCATAGCAACTGCACTCCCTGCACCTATGGTAGCTACACCCTGTATATAACACATGTAACTGTGACAGGGAAGGTGGCCCCTCTCAGCTCTGGCTCCATAGCAGCTGCACTCCCTGCACCTATGGTAGCTACACCCTGTACATAACACATGTAACTGTGACAGGGAAGGTGGCCCCTCTCAGCTCTGGCCCCATAGCAGCTGCACTCCCTGCACCTATGGTAGCTACACCCTGTATATAACACATGTAACTGTGACATGGAAGGTGGCCCCTCTCAGCTCTGGTCTCTATAGCAGCTGCACTCCCTGCACCTATGGTAGCTACACCCCTGTATATAACACATGTAACTGTGACAGGGAAGGTGGCTCCTCTCAGCTCTGGGCCCATAGCAACTGCACTCCCTGCACCTGTGGTAGCTACACCCTGTATATAACACATGTAACTGTGACAGGGAAGGTGGCCCCTCTCAGCTCTGGGCCCCATAGCAACTGCACTCCCTGCACCTATGGTAGCTACACCCTGTATATAACACATGTAACTGTGACAGGGAAAATGGCCCCTCTCAGCTCTGGGCCCCATAGCAACTGCACTCCCTGCACCTATGGTAGCTACACCCTGTATATAACACATGTAACTGTGACAGGGAAGGTGGCCCCTCTCAGCTCTGGGCCCCATAGCAGCAGCTCCCTGCACCTATGGTAGCTACACCCTGTATATAACACATGTAACTGTGACAGGAAAGGTGGCCCCTCTCAGCTCTGGGCCCCATAGCAGCTGCACTCCCTGCACCTATGGTAGCTACACCCCGTATATAACACATGTAACTGTGACAGGGAAGATGGGACCCTCTCAGCTCTGGCTCCATAGCAGCTGCACTCCCTGCACCTATGGTAGCTACACCCTGTATCTAACACATGTAACTATGACAGGGAAGGTGGCCCCTCTCAGCTCTGGGACCCATAGCAGCTGCACTCCCTGCACCTATGGTAGCTACACCCTGTATATAACACATGTAACTGTCACAGGGAAGGTGGCCTTCTCAGTCCTGGCCCCATAGCAGCTGCACTCCCTGCACCTATGGTAGCTACACCCTGTATATAACACATGTAACTGTGACAGGGAAGGTGGCTCCTCTCAGCTCTGTGCCCCATAGCAGCTGCACTCCCTGCACCGGGTGGGCTTCAGTATGCCGACTGACGGGATCCCGGCACACAGTATACCGGCGCCGGAATCCCGACAGTCGGCATACCGACACTTATTCTCCCTCGTGGGGGTCCACGACCCCCCTGGAGGGAGAATAAAATAGCGTGGCGCGCGTAGTGCGCCTCCGTGGCCGTAGCGTGGCGAGCGCAGTGAGCCCGCAAGGGGCTCATTTGCGCTCGCGACACTGTCGGTAAGCCGGCGGTCAGGCTCCCGGCGCCGGTATGCTGGTCGCCGGGAGCCTGACCGCCGGCATACCATAGTGAACCCCTTGCACCTATGGTAGCTACACCCTGTATATAACACATGTAACTGTGACAGGGAAGGTGGCCCCTCTCAGCTCTGGGCCCCATAGCAGCTGCACTCCCTGCACCTATGGTAGCTACACCCCTGTATATAACACATGTAACTGTGACAGGGAAGGTGGCCCATCTCAGTTCTGGGCCCCATAGCAGCTGCACTGCCTGCACCTATGGTAGCTACACCCTGTATATAACCCATGTAACTGTGACAGGGAAGGTGGCCCCTCTCAGCTCTGGGCCCCATAGCAGCTGCACTCCCTGCACCTATGGTAGCTACGCCCTTGTATATAACACATGTAGCTGTGACAGGGAAGGTGGCCCCTCTCAGCTCTGGGCCCCATAGCAGCTGCACTCCCTGCACCTATGGTAGCTACACCCTGTATATAACACATGTAACTATGACAGGGAAGGTGGCTCCTCTCAGCCCTGGCCCCATAGCAGCTGCACTCCCTGCACCTATGGTAGCTACACCCTGTATATAACACATGTAACTGTGACAGGGAAGGTGGCCTTCTCAGCCCTGGCCCCATAGCAGCTGCACTCCCTGCACCTATGGTAGCTACACCCTGTATATAACACATGTAACTGTGACAGGGAAGGTGGCTCCTCTCAGCTCTGTGCCCCATAGCAGCTGCACTCCCTGCACCGGGTGGGCTTCAGTATGCCGACTGACGGGATCCCGGCACACAGTATACCGGCGCCGGAATCCCGACAGTCGGCATACCGACACTTATTCTCCCTCATGGGGGTCCACGACCCCCCTGGAGGGAGAATAAAATAGCGTGGCGCGCGTAGCGAGCCCGCAAGGGGCTCATTTGCGCTCACCACACTGTCGGTAAGCCGGGGGTCAGGCTCCCGGTGCCGGTATGCTGGTCGCCGGGAGCCCGACCGCCGGCATACCATAGTGAACCCCCTGCACCTATGGTAGCTACACCCTGTATATAACACATGTAACTGTGAAAGGGAAGGTGGCCCCTCTCAGCTCTGGGTCCCATAGCAACTGCACTCCCTGCACGTATGGTAGCTACACCCTGTATATAACACATGTAACTGTGACAGGGAAGGTGGCCCCTCTCAGCTCTGGCCCCATAGCAGCTGCACTCCCTGCACCTATGGTAGCTACACCCTGTATATAACACATGTAACTGTGACAGGGAAGGTGGCCCCTCCCAGCTCTGGCACCATAGCAACTGCACTCCCTGCACGTATGGTAGCTACACCCTGTATATAACACATGTAACTGTGACAGGGAAGGTGGCCCCTCTCAGCTCTGGCCCCATAGCAGCTGCACTCCCTCCACCTATGGTGCTACGACCCTGGGTGAGTGTATACTGCAAATGGCTAGTGGTGCAGAGATACTGGAACTGTTTGTGGATTGCAGGTATTTGCAGTTCTTTCTGGACCCTGTCTCCCATACAGTCACACTACACAGTCTTACACAGTCTTAAGGTGGCCCCTGAACATGGCCATCTTGGCATAGGGCATGAAGCCACCTTGGAGAACAGGAAGACTTTAGTCAGCACAGTAGCGCACTTCTCTTTCAACAGCAGCTGCTGTATGAACTATGATCCTTCACTGAATCAGGCCCTTAGTCATACAATATTTTGTACCACGTTGGCTAACTGTTGTTTCACATGTCATCTCATGAATGACATTCTAAGTAAGAGGCACTGACAAATTGAGACCAGGTCACATAGAGACCAGGTCACAGAGAAGGAGCTCACAGGTCACAGATCCCTGAAGGGAGGTAAGTTTACTTTAGATTTATGATTTCATTGTTAGACACACAAGCTGATCACAGAAGCCTACTCCTTACTCTGCTCTGCCTGTCAGCATGCAGGAAGGGCAGAGCGGGAGTAGAAAAAACGGAGGGAAGCCTACATAATGCTATCTGAACAGATGACATTATTATCACAAGGCTCCCTCCAGTATTAATACATGTGATACTAAAATAATGCAAAAAGAGTGTGATACTAAAATAATGCGAAAAAGAGTGTGATACTAAAATAATGTGAAAAGGGTGTGATACTAAAATAATATGAAAATGGTTTTCACATTATTTTAGTGAAATAATTAAAGAGAAATATGCCCCATGACATTTCTTTTGAGGTTAATTCCCTGACATGCAGAAGCTTAAACCTAAAAAAGCTGAAAAACTGATAACATCCCAGGTAAGACAACACTGCAACATGGGTGTAGTAAGTTCAGTTTCCATCAGGGGGCAATATGGTAGCAGAGTGGTTAGCATTATTATAGTTTGCTTTATTATAGTTTTCATGGTGCTGCTATTATTGTTGTAATACTGCTGTTTTATGCCTTTGTATAAGTTTTTCTATTCTTTTTATTCCTCCACCTGTATGTTATACTTCCGCCAATTGCACACCCTGCCAGATGTAACCTACAGAGTGCAGCTCAGATTGCTGCCTTGGACGGTTATTTCTTGGGCAGGATGAATAACATGCAGATCTATCCTTGCAGTGTATTTCATATTACACGTGTTTCGGTCACCCGTATACGTCTTATTTCCTTGTGTGGCTTATCTCACACATTGTAACCATTGTAGTATGCTCTGTATCAAGGTCAGATCGGCCACACAGTGAGACCAGACTGGCTGTGGCTACAATGACGCAAATGTGGCCACCACACCCCTGCACTGCCTCCTTGCATTGTCATGCTTCCACCCTGACCCCTGTGATGGGTCACATCCCCGCACTTCCCCCACCCCGGCTGAGCCAACCTGGCTGCTCTCCTCCATATGTTCCCTGTACATTGAGCTGTACTTCCAGGGACCAAGTCTGTTGGAAGCAAAGATATAATGTGCAGAGAGAGTCAGATGTTAGGGGGCGTGTCCAAACTCAGATCAAAATAAAGCTGCCCATAGGGATGGCAAGGTAAGTTCACCATCGATGGCGATACTGCAAGTGGCAATCGATGGCAGCCTACTATGCAATGGATGTTTCACCAACCAATGGTCATCCCTTTTCTTTGAATGATTGGGCCAATCAGAACATGGGGGTAGTACTTTTCAGGTGTCAGGGGTGGAGCTATGCTCAGTGTCCCGGCACCTTGGGTGGAAAAAACAATACGGTTTAGAGATGTACGGCGGGCACTTTTCGTGTTTTGTGTTTTGCTTTTGGTTCTGGTTCCATGCTTGTGTTTTGGATCTGGATTGGTTTTGCCAAAACCACCCTTTCGTGTTTTGGTTTTGGATCTGGATGATTTTTGAAAAAAACATAAAAACAGCTAAAATCACAGAATTTGGGGGTAATTTTGATCCTATGGTATTATTAACCTTAATAATATTAATTACTACTCATTTCCAGTCTATTCCGATCACCTCACACCTCACAATATTGTTTTTAGGCCAAAAGGTTGCATCGAGGTGGCTGTATGACTAAGCTAAGCGACACAAGTATGCGGCACAAACACCTGGCCCATCTAGGAGTGGCACTGCAGTCCCACTGCACTAATGGCGGATATCGGACGCACGTCTAACACCAGCATAGTTATGGCCGCAGTAATCCGCTTTGCAATAGGGTATATATATACGGCAGTATCACTGGAATTATATGGCAGTACCACTGGACTTATACGGCAGTACCACTGGACATATACGGCAGTTTCACTGGACATATACGGCAGTACCACTGGACATATACGGCAGTATCACTGGACATATACGGCAGTATCACTGGACATATACGGCAGTATCACTGGACATATACGGCAGTATCACTGGATTTATACGACAGTACCACTGGAATATACGGCAGTATCACTGGATTTATACGGCAGTACCACTGGACATATATGGCAGTATCACTGGACTGGACTTATACGCTAAAAACCACTGGAATTATACGTCAGGATCACTGGAATTATACGGCAGGATCACTGAAGTTATACGCCAGTACCACTGGAATTATACGGCAGGATTACTGGAATCATACGGCAGTATCACTGGACTTATATGGCAGTACCACTGGACTTATACGGCAGTACCACTGGACTGGATTTATACGGCAGGATCACTGGAATTATACGTCAGGATTACTGGATTTATACGCCAGTACCACTGGAATTATACGGCAGGATCACTGGACTTATACGCCAGTACCACTGGAATTATACGGCAGTACCACTGGACTTATACGGCAGTACCACTGGACATATAAGCCAGTATCAATGGACTGGATTTATATGCCAGTACCACTGGAATGATATAGCAGGATCACTGGAATTATACGGCAGGATCACTGGATTTATACGACAGTATCGCTGGACATATACGGCAGTAAAGTATCACTCGACATATACGGCAGTACCTCTGGACATATACGACAGTATCAATGGACATATACGGCAGTATCACTGGACATATATACGACAGTACCACTGGACATATACGGCAGCACAGGGACACCACCACTGGACTGATGCAGGACAACACAGCACCACTGCAATGGACTGGACCTATACAGCAGCACTGGACATATGGCAGCAGAGGACACCACCACTGTGACTGGACTGATGCAGCACAATACACCACCACTGAACTGATGCAGCACAACACAGCACCACTGGACTGGACTTATACAGCAGCACTGGACATATGGCAGCAGAGGACACCACCACTGTGACTGGACTGATGCAGCACAATACACCACCACTGGACTGATGCAGCACAACACAGCACCACTGCACTGGAATTATACAGCAGTACTGGACATATGGCAGCAGAGGACACCACCACTGTGACTGGACTGATGCAGCACAATACACCACCACTGGACTGATGCAGCACAACACAGCACCACTGGACTGGACTTATACAGCAGTACTGGACATATGGCAGCAGAGGACACCACCACTGTGACTGGACTGATGCAGCACAATACACCACCACTGGACTGATGCAGCACAACACAGCACCACTGGACTGGACTTATACAGCAGCACTGGACATATGGCAGCAGAGGACACCACCACTGTGACTGGACTGATGCAGCACAAGACACTACCACTGTACTGATGCAGCACAACACAGCACCACTGCACTGGAATTGAAGAAATGGGTGTAAGCCTGTCTGCACTGCACTCCGTGTACACATTATAGATACTCCCATGGCTAGGGATTCCCAAGCCAACCCAGACTAGTGAGGCCTGGGTGGAGGCACCAGTTACAGCAGCCAACGGTAAGCTCTGATACAACCCTTGGTACAGTTATACCTGGGTTTAGAAAGTAAGGCTACGCTAGCTATCAGGGGAAATTTGCAGGGGATGATGAATCCAGGAGCACAGGAATGCACTTATATAACCTCTTGTATAACGCTATGCTCCTGCTGCCATTGTACAGCGTATGCTAGGTGACAAAGTGCTGCCAGCCTAATGGACATGCTCTCCAGGCTAGAACGAACAGGTGTTATACGTCTCATGGTGTCTACAGAACTAAGACATCCATAAAAAGTAACAAATAAAACTCCTTATGAGCATAAGTTCACACCAACACACCATATGTCCAATCCCAATGTAACACCCATGTGCTTTGTAGCTATGGAGTTGATGCTAAAAACTATTTATATTATATGTAATAAATCTATGTTCAGGGGCGGTTTAAGAGAGAAGAAAATCTGTGTGTAGGATCCGATCGGGCCCCCTTCTCTCTGGCAGCGCAGGAAACTCTGCTGTTTATGGCGCATACACAGTTCTTCAAGAACATGGTGCCAGCACCACATGTCCGGGGACATCTCTACTGCATGTGTGCAAATCACAGGGAAAATGGCAGCCGCACCATTTTTCCTGTGATTTCTGTATGTAGTGCTGGCCAACCAGGAACTTTGGAGGGTTAGGTCATACTTGCCTACCTGACCCTCTCCATGAGGGAGAAAATGCTCTGTTCCTGGACTTTCCTGGTAATGTATGATTGCCATCACCTGTGGTGAAACACCTTTCTTATCAATTAACTAGCTCACCACAGGTGATGGCAATCATACATTACCAGGAAAGTCCAGGAACAGAGCATTTTCTCCCTCATGGAGAGGGTCAGGTAGGCAAGTATAGGTTAGGTAAATATATTAATATGGGTGCAGGGTGTGCGTTGTGGACCTCCCGCATTTGCACCCATTATAGATACACCAATATCTATATTTACATATGAAACCAGGACTGGAGCTGTGGGGCTCTATGTAGGTTTCTAAACAGATTCCTAAGGGACCAAGGGCAGATTTATTAAGCCTGAAGTGATAAAGTAGAAGGTGATAACGCACCAGCCGATCAGCTCCTAACTGTCATTTTTCACACCCAGCCTGTAACATGTAAGTTAGGAGCTGACTGGCTGGTGCGTTATCACCTTCCACTTTATCACTTCACCAGGCTTAATAAATCTGCTCTTTTTTACCAAAACAATGCTATCCTTCATACATGTAGAGAGGGCAGATTCCTGTTAAAGGAGACTATAAAGCAGGAGATATAAGAGATATCTTCTGCATTCCGAACCACGACACGCGCAACAGCCGTCTCCACGATTTTCTATGGGGGCAGCATTATCTCCATATTTATCAAACTCAGAAAAGCTCAGAAGTTGGAGTCATTACGCTTCTCCTATGTAGCAAGCCTGGCTATAGAGGGATCTTCTGATCCCTCCCCATTGGGCTGGAGGTCTTCACTTTGTGCATGCCTGAGTCTGTAGCTATTAGCTATCACTTTACTTTTAGTCATCCACCTGGACGGGCTCTTATTGGAGCCTATGGGGTCTATACTCTAAGCCTTGGATGGATATAAAGTAGCTGGAGATAAAGGGGGTCATTCCAGGTTGATCGTAGTTGTGTGAAATTTAGCACAGCTACGATCCTGTTCCCAGACATGTGGGGGGACGCCCAGCACAGCGCTAGTCCGCCCCTCATGTAAGTCCGCCCCACCCCCCACACAAGTACAAAAGCATCGCACAGCGGCAATGCTTTTGTGCTTGAAGAGTAACTCCCGGCCAGCGCAGCTCCTGCAGCTGACCGGGAGTTGCTCGTCGCTGCCCCCGGTCGCAGCGGCTGCGTGTGACATCACGCAGCCGCCCGCCCCCGGCACGCTCCAGCCACGCCTGCGATGGCCAGACCACACCCCCAAAACGGCAGCCAAACGCTGCCATACCGCCTCTGCCTGTCAATCAGGCAGAGGCGATTGCTAGGGAATGAGGGCCTTTGGCCGTCTGGCATGCGCCGGCGCACTGTGGCGCTGGCACAAGCGCAGTTCCAACCCGATCACTGCGCTGCGAACAAACGCAGCGAGCGATCTGGTCGGAATGACCCCCAAAGTACCAGCCAATCGGCTCCTGTCATTTTTCAAACACAGCCTGTGACATGGCAGTTAGGAGCTGATTGGCTGGTACTTTATCTCCTTACACTTTATCTCCACGCAAGGCTTAGTAAATAGACCCCTAAGTCCCAGCATTTAACAAAATTCTAATTCACAGCAATATGTATCAATAAGAAATATTCAGTTTTGGGGACAGAAATCACATGTTGATAAAAAGGACCCCAAGAGTTTTGTGGTGTCCGCGGCATTACAACATAAACCCTCTACACACCATGGGGGGTCATTCCGAGTTGTTCGCTCGCTATCAGTTTTTAGCAGCCCTGCAAACGCTCGACCGCCGCCCACTGGGAGTGTATTTTAGCTTAGCAGAAGTGCGAACTAAAGGATTGCAGAGTGGTGGCAAAAAAAAATTGTGTAGTTTCAGAGTAGCTCTAAACCTACTCAGCGCTTGCGATCACTTCAGACTGTTCAGTTCCTGTTTTGACGTCACGAACATGCCCTGCGTTCTCCCAGCCATGCCTGCGTTTTTCCTGCCACGCCTGCGTTTTTTTCCCTGCCACGCCTACGTTTTTCCTGCCACGCCTGCGTTTTTCCTGCCACGCCTGCGTTCTCCCAGCCATGCCTGTGTTTTTCCTGCCACGCCTGCGTTTTTCCTGCCACGCCTGCGTTTTTCCTGCCACGCCTGCGTTTTTCCTGCCATGCATGCGTTTTTCTTGGCACGCATGCGTTTTTTCGAACACTCCCTGAAAATGGTCAGTTGACACCCAGAAATGCCCTCTTCCTGTCAATCACTCTGCGACGAGCAGTATGACTGAAAAGCATCGCTAGACCTTGTGTGAAACTACATCTTCATTGTAATAGTACGTCGCGCGTGCGCATTGCGCCGCATACGCATGCGCAGAAGTGCCTTTTTTTGCCTCATCGCTGCGCTGCGAACATTTTTATCTAGCGATCAACTCGGAATGACCCCTCATGTTCCTCTCATACTGGGTAATTGGTGTTAGAAAAGGAACACATTATAATGACTCAAGGGGAATGTATCAAGCCTTGGAGAGAAATACAGTGGAGTAGTCGTCCAAAGCATTCAATAAGCTTCTATCAATTCAAAGACTGTGCACTTTAGAATGTAAGCTCTCACGAGCAGGGCCCTCAACCCTCACGTGCTTATCCTTCTCTCTAAACCATCCTCGACTGCACCATGGGGGTCATTCCGAGTTGATTGCTAGCTGCATTCGTTCGCTGCGCAGCGATGATGCAAAAAAACGGCACTTCTGCGCATGCGGTACAATGTGCACGCGCGACGTACTTTCACAACGGCTGATGTAGTTTTACACAAGGTCTAACGATGCATTTCAGTCGCACTGGCAGCCGCAGAGTGATTGACATGAAGTGGGCGTTTCTGGGTGTCAACTGACCGTTTTCAGGGAGTGTTCGAAAAAATGCAGGCGTGCCAGGAAAAACGCAGGCGTGGCTGGGAGAACGCAGGGCGTGTTTGTGATGTCAAATGTGGAACTGAATGGTCTGAAGTGATCGCAAGCGCTGAGTAGGTCTGGAGCTACTTAGAAACTGCACAATTTTTTTTTGTAGCCGCTCTGCGATCCTTTCGTTCGCACTTCTGCTAAGCTAAAATACACTCCCAGTGGGAGGCGGCCTAGCGTTTGCATGGCTGCTAAAAACTGCTAGCGAACGATCAACTCGGAATGACCACCCAAATCCCTTGTTTTTTTTCACTCTAATACTTATAGTAGTTACATAGTTGTTGAGGTTGAAAAAAGACAAATGTCCATCAAGTTCAACCTGTATTATAAATTTGATATTAATTAACTGCTGTATCCTTGGATATTTCTTTCAGCTAGGAATTTATCTAATCCATTTTGAAACTTATTGATTGAATCCACCATTACTACCTTCTCTGGCAGAGATTCCAAATCCTTACTGCTCTTACTGTGAAGAACCCTTTTCTCCATTGTGTATGATATTTTTTTTCTTCTAACTTCAGGGGGTGTCCTCGTGTCCTATGTTGCGTGTTTTTTTTTTAATGTCAGTGTTATTTAGTATATTACTATATTTACCCTGTCCTATATTGTCTTCAACTGTAAGTCACTATTGTCCCGTTTTGATTTTTCATGTATGTACTCTGTAATTCGGTGCTGTGGATCCCTTGTGGCGTGATATAAATAAAGGATAATAATAATAATAATAATAATAATAAAAAACAAATTACATAAGCTGATTGGCTGCTTTGGGCAACTTCTGCACTTTATCTCTCTCCAAGGCTTTTTACATTTCCCCCTAAGAAAATAAACAAGGATTCTATTCCTAGTCTTGTAGGGTCTCCAGTCATCCTGATCTCTCAGTAATTCTGTCATGCTCAGTTATAACAATAGGAAATCTATGCGGAGCAATCTCCCACCCATCATTCACAGTCGCTCAACGGGGCGCAATAACCACTCAGATCACAAGTACCGATAGTGTATGTACCAGCCTGATTTGTCTCTATGTAACTACAATTCTAATTGTCCTGTAAACAATCTGACAGGTGAATGGAGTGACCTCTAAACTGGAATTGTAGAACTTCAGTAAAACCAAGTTACTCCCTTCCCGGCAGCGTGAGAATGTTCCGGGTTTGTAGGTCCAAGCAATTCTTCTTGCGTGATGAGGTATCTTTGGTGCACTTAGCGGGTTAGAAGTTACTGAGAGAGTTATGGGGGGGTCACCTTGCTCATATACTTTACAGTTTATGCTGGATTATTCAGCGGCAATTATTGGAGGGTTTCTGAGTAAGTGCTATTTATACAGTATATACACTGGATTAAAACACGTATCGACATATTTATGGATTTGGTATGATACACCGATGGATGGGATGCAGGCAGGCAAGATACTGACAGCGGCATCCCGTCCATCAGAATCCCAACAGCCCCCAAGAAAGTACCCTAACCCTCCCCTGCCCCCTACCCTAACCGTCCCTTGTGGGTGCCTAACTCTCCCCGGTGGTGCCTAACCCTGACCCTCCCTTCCCCTCTGCCTAAACCTAACCCTCCCCACTTGGTGCCTAACCCTAACCTCCCCTTGTAAGTGCCTAACCCCCTCTCCCTGGTACCTAACCTAACCCTTCTCGTTCCTGAACCCTAACCCCAGTGCCGTAACTACGTGTGTGCCAGGTGTGCCTGACACACAGCGCAGTCGCTTTGAGGGCGCAACGTCCAGCGACTTGTAATGAGTCAGCTTGACTCATCACAGTGTAATTGGTAGCAGCGCCGCTGCAGCTGTCCCTCTCCTTCCGCATTGGCTGCCCGGCACTGCTGTGAATGCTGGGATGCGCTTCCCTCATCCCAGCATTCACAGTGGCGGCGGCCAGCCAATGCGGAAGGAGAGGTACAGCTGCAGCGGCGCTGCTACCAATTACACTGCGCTGCTGCAGCTCCCTCCTCCTCCTTCTCCTCTGCCACCCGGAGCTGCCAGCACTGAGGAGCCTGACTGCCTGAGAGATGGTAAGTATCATCTATTCTATTCTATTCTATTCTGTCTGTCTGTCTGTCTGTCTGTCTGTCTGTCTATCTATCTATCTATCTATCTATCTATCTATCTATCTATCTATCTATCTATCGGTCTGTCTACCTAATGTGTAAAAGGGGGACGCAGTCTGCCGTAATGTGTAAAAAGGGGGACGCTGTCTGCCGTAATGTGCAAAAAGGGGGATGCTGTCTGCCGCAATGTGTAAAAAAGGGGACGCTGTCTGCCGCAATGTGTAAAAAAGGGGACGCTGTCTGCCGTAATGTGTAAAAAAGGGGGACGCTGTCTGCCGTAATCTGTAAAAAGGGGGACGCTGTCTGCCGTAATGTGTAAAAAGGGGGACGCTGTCTACCGTAATGTGTAAAAAGGGGGACGCTGTCTGCCGTAATGCAGTATGACTGAAAAGCATCGCTAGACCTTGTGTGAAACTACATCTTCATTGTAATAGTACGTCGCGGGTGCGCATTGCGCCACATACGCATGCGCAGAAGTGCAGTTTTTTTGCCTCATCGCTGCGCTGCGAATATTTTTACCTAGCGATCAACTCGGAATGACCCCCCATGTTCCTCTCATACTGGGTAATTGGTGTTAGAAAAGGAACACATTATAATGACTCAAGGGGAATGTATCAAGCCTTGGAGAGAAATACAGTGGAGTAGTCGTCCAAAGCATTCAATAAGCTTCTATCAATTCAAAGACTGTGCACTTTAGAATGTAAGCTCTCACGAGCAGGGCCCTCAACCCTCACGTGCTTATCCTTCTCTCTAAACCATCCTCGACTGCACCATGGGGGTCATTCCGAGTTGATTGCTAGCTGCATTCGTTCGCTGCGCAGCGATGATGCAAAAAAACGGCACTTCTGCGCATGCGGTACAATGTGCACGCGCGACGTACTTTCACAACGGCTGATGTAGTTTTACACAAGGTCTAACGATGCATTTCAGTCTCACTGGCAGCCGCAGAGTGATTGACAGGAAGGGGGCGTTTCTGGGTGGCAACTGACCGTTTTCAGGGAGTGTTCGAAAAAACGCAGGCGTGCCAGGAAAAACGCAGGCGTGGCTGGGAGAACGCAGGGCGTGTTTGTGATGTCAAATCTGGAACTGAATGGTCTGAAGTGATCGCAAGCGTTGAGTAGGTCTGGAGCTACTTAGAAACTGCACAATTTTTTTTTGTAGCCGCTCTGCGATCCTTTCGTTCGCACTTCTGCTAAGCTAAAATACACTCCCAGTGGGAGGCGGCATAGCGTTTGCACGGCTGCTAAAAACTGCTAGCGAGCGATCAACTCGGAATGACCACCCAAATCCCTTGTTTTTTTTCACTCTAATACTTATAGTAGTTACATAGTTGTTGAGGTTGAAAAAGGACAAATGTCCATCAAGTTCAACCTGTATTATAAATTTGATATTAATTAACTGCTGTATCCTTGGATATTTCTTTCAGCTAGGAATTTATCTAATCCATTTTGAAACTTATTGATTGAATCCACCATTACTACCTTCTCTGGCAGAGATTCCAAATCCTTACTGCTCTTACTGTGAAGAACCCTTTTCTCCATTGTGTATGATATTTTTTTTCTTCTAACTTCAGGGGGTGTCCTCGTGTCCTATGTTGCGTGTTTTTTTTTAATGTCAGTGTTATTTACCCTGTACTATATTGTCTTCAACTGTAAGTCACTATTGTCCCGTTTTGATTTTTCATGTATGTACTCTGTAATTCGGCGCTGTGTATCCCTTGTGGCGTGATATAAATAAAGGATAATAATAATAATAATAATACTAATAGACAAATGACATAAGCTGGTTGGCTGCTTTGGGCAACTTCTGCACTTTATCTCTCTCCAAGGCTTTTTACATTTCCCCCTAAGAAAATAAACAAGGATTCTATTCCTAGTCTTGTAGGGTCTCCAGTCGTCCTGATCTCTCAGTAATTCTGTCATGCTCAGTTATAACAATAGGAAATCTATGCGGAGCAATCTCCCACCCATCATTCACAGTCACCGCACTGACTGCAGCTCAACGGGGCGCAATAACCACTCAGATCACAAGTACCGATAGTGTATGTACCAGCCTGATTTGTCTCTATGTAACTACAATTCTAATTGTCCTGTAAACAATCTGACAGGTGAATGGAGTGACCTCTAAACTGGAATTGTAGAACTTCAGTAAAACCAAGTTACTCCCTTCCCGGCAGCGTGAGAATGTTCCGGGTTTGTAGGTCCAAGCAATTCTTCTTGCGTGGTGAGGTATCTTTGGTGCACTTAGCGGGTTAGAAGTTACTGAGAGAGTTATGGGGGGGTCACCTTGCTCATATACTTTACAGTTTATGCTGGATTATTCAGCGGCAATTATTGGAGGGTTTCTGAGTAAGTGCTATTTATACAGTATATACACTGGATTAAAACACGTATCGACATATTTATGGATTTGGTATGATACACCGATGGATGGGATGCAGGCAGGCAAGATACTGACAGCGGCATCCCGTCCATCAGAATCCCGACAGCCCCCAAGAAAGTACCCTAACCCTCCCCTGCCCCCTACCCTAACCGTCCCTTGTGGGTGCCTAACTCTCCCCGGTGGTGCCTAACCCTGACCCTCCCTTCCCCTCTGCCTAAACCTAACCCTCCCCACTTGGTGTCTAACCCTAACCTCCCCTTGTAAGTGCCTAACCCCCTCTCCCTGGTACCTAACCTAACCCTTCTCGTTCCTGAACCCTAACCCCAGTGCCATAACTACGTGTGTGCCAGGTGTGCCTGACACACAGCGCAGTCGCTTTGAGGGCGCAACGTCCAGCGACTTGTAATGAGTCAGCTTGACTCATCACAGTGTAATTGGTAGCAGCGCCGCTGCAGCTGTCCCTCTCCTTCCGCATTGGCTGCCCGGCACTGCTGTGAATGCTGGGATGCGCTTCCCTCATCCCAGCATTCACAGTGGCGGCGGCCAGCCAATGCGGAAGGAGAGGTACAGCTGCAGCGGCGCTGCTACCAATTACACTGCGCTGCTGCAGCTCCCTCCTCCTCCTTCTCCTCTGCCACCCGGAGCTGCCAGCACTGAGGAGCCTGACTGCCTGAGAGATGGTAAGTATCATCTATTCTATTCTATTCTGTCTGTCTGTCTGTCTGTCTGTCTGTCTGTCTATCTATCTATCTATCTATCTATCTATCTATCGGTCTGTCTACCTAATGTGTAAAAGGGGGACGCAGTCTGCCGTAATGTGTAAAAAGGGGGACGCTGTCTGCCGTAATGTGCAAAAAGGGGGATGCTGTCTGCCGCAATGTGTAAAAAAGGGGACGCTGTCTGCCGCAATGTGTAAAAAAGGGGACGCTGTCTGCCGTAATGTGTAAAAAAGGGGGACGCTGTCTGCCGTAATCTGTAAAAAGGGGGACGCTGTCTGCCGTAATGTGTAAAAAGGGGGACGCTGTCTACCGTAATGTGTAAAAAGGGGGACGCTGTCTGCCGTAATGCAGTATGACTGAAAAGCATCGCTAGACCTTGTGTGAAACTACATCTTCATTGTAATAGTACGTCGCGGGTGCGCATTGCGCCACATACGCATGCGCAGAAGTGCAGTTTTTTTGCCTCATCGCTGCGCTGCGAATATTTTTACCTAGCGATCAACTCGGAATGACCCCCCATGTTCCTCTCATACTGGGTAATTGGTGTTAGAAAAGGAACACATTATAATGACTCAAGGGGAATGTATCAAGCCTTGGAGAGAAATACAGTGGAGTAGTCGTCCAAAGCATTCAATAAGCTTCTATCAATTCAAAGACTGTGCACTTTAGAATGTAAGCTCTCACGAGCAGGGCCCTCAACCCTCACGTGCTTATCCTTCTCTCTAAACCATCCTCGACTGCACCATGGGGGTCATTCCGAGTTGATTGCTAGCTGCATTCGTTCGCTGCGCAGCGATGATGCAAAAAAACGGCACTTCTGCGCATGCGGTACAATGTGCACGCGCGACGTACTTTCACAACGGCTGATGTAGTTTTACACAAGGTCTAACGATGCATTTCAGTCTCACTGGCAGCCGCAGAGTGATTGACAGGAAGGGGGCGTTTCTGGGTGTCAACTGACCGTTTTCAGGGAGTGTTCGAAAAAACGCAGGCGTGCCAGGAAAAACGCAGGCGTGGCTGGGAGAACGCAGGGCGTATTTGTGATGTCAAATCTGGAACTGAATGGTCTGAAGTGATCGCAAGCGTTGAGTAGGTCTGGAGCTACTTAGAAACTGCACAATTTTTTTTTGTAGCCGCTCTGCGATCCTTTCGTTCGCACTTCTGCTAAGCTAAAATACACTCCCAGTGGGAGGCGGCATAGCGTTTGCACGGCTGCTAAAAACTGCTAGCGAGCGATCAACTCGGAATGACCACCCAAATCCCTTGTTTTTTTTCACTCTAATACTTATAGTAGTTACATAGTTGTTGAGGTTGAAAAAGGACAAATGTCCATCAAGTTCAACCTGTATTATAAATTTGATATTAATTAACTGCTGTATCCTTGGATATTTCTTTCAGCTAGGAATTTATCTAATCCATTTTGAAACTTATTGATTGAATCCACCATTACTACCTTCTCTGGCAGAGATTCCAAATCCTTACTGCTCTTACTGTGAAGAACCCTTTTCTCCATTGTGTATGATATTTTTTTTCTTCTAACTTCAGGGGGTGTCCTCGTGTCCTATGTTGCGTGTTTTTTTTTAATGTCAGTGTTATTTACCCTGTACTATATTGTCTTCAACTGTAAGTCACTATTGTCCCGTTTTGATTTTTCATGTATGTACTCTGTAATTCGGCGCTGTGTATCCCTTGTGGCGTGATATAAATAAAGGATAATAATAATAATAATAATAATAATAATAATAATAATAGACAAATGACATAAGCTGGTTGGCTGCTTTGGGCAACTTCTGCACTTTATCTCTCTCCAAGGCTTTTTACATTTCCCCCTAAGAAAATAAACAAGGATTCTATTCCTAGTCTTGTAGGGTCTCCAGTCGTCCTGATCTCTCAGTAATTCTGTCATGCTCAGTTATAACAATAGGAAATCTATGCGGAGCAATCTCCCACCCATCATTCACAGTCACCGCACTGACTGCAGCTCAACGGGGCGCAATAACCACTCAGATCACAAGTACCAATAGTGTATGTACCAGCCTGATTTGTCTCTATGTAACTACAATTCTAATTGTCCTGTAAACAATCTGACAGGTGAATGGAGTGACCTCTAAACTGGAATTGTAGAACTTCAGTAAAACCAAGTTACTCCCTTCCCGGCAGCGTGAGAATGTTCCGGGTTTGTAGGTCCAAGCAATTCTTCTTGCGTGGTGAGGTATCTTTGGTGCACTTAGCGGGTTAGAAGTTACTGAGAGAGTTATGGGGGGGTCACCTTGCTCATATACTTTACAGTTTATGCTGGATTATTCAGCGGCAATTATTGGAGGGTTTCTGAGTAAGTGCTATTTATACAGTATATACACTGGATTAAAACACGTATCGACATATTTATGGATTTGGTATGATACACCGATGGATGGGATGCAGGCAGGCAAGATACTGACAGCGGCATCCCGTCCATCAGAATCCCGACAGCCCCCAAGAAAGTACCCTAACCCTCCCCTGCCCCCTACCCTAACCGTCCCTTGTGGGTGCCTAACTCTCCCCGGTGGTGCCTAACCCTGACCCTCCCTTCCCCTCTGCCTAAACCTAACCCTCCCCACTTGGTGCCTAACCCTAACCTCCCCTTGTAAGTGCCTAACCCCCTCTCCCTGGTACCTAACCTAACCCTTCTCGTTCCTGAACCCTAACCCCAGTGCCGTAACTACGTGTGTGCCAGGTGTGCCTGACACACAGCGCAGTCGCTTTGAGGGCGCAACGTCCAGCGACTTGTAATGAGTCAGCTTGACTCATCACAGTGTAATTGGTAGCAGCGCCGCTGCAGCTGTCCCTCTCCTTCCGCATTGGCTGCCCGGCACTGCTGTGAATGCTGGGATGCGCTTCCCTCATCCCAGCATTCACAGTGGCGGCGGCCAGCCAATGCGGAAGGAGAGGTACAGCTGCAGCGGCGCTGCTACCAATTACACTGCGCTGCTGCAGCTCCCTCCTCCTCCTTCTCCTCTGCCACCCGGAGCTGCCAGCACTGAGGAGCCTGACTGCCTGAGAGATGGTAAGTATCATCTATTCTATTCTATTCTATTCTATTCTATTTTGTCTGTCTGTCTGTCTGTCTGTCTATCTATCTATCTATCTATCGGTCTGTCTACCTAATGTGTAAAAGGGGGACGCAGTCTGCCGTAATGTGTAAAAAGGGGGACGCTGTCTGCCGTAATGTGCAAAAAGGGGGATGCTGTCTGCCGCAATGTGTAAAAAAGGGGACGCTGTCTGCCGCAATGTGTAAAAAAGGGGACGCTGTCTGCCGTAATGTGTAAAAAAGGGGGACGCTGTCTGCCGTAATCTGTAAAAAGGGGGACGCTGTCTGCCGTAATGTGTAAAAAGGGGGACGCTGTCTACCGTAATGTGTAAAAAGGGGGACGCTGTCTGCCGTAATGCAGTATGACTGAAAAGCATCGCTAGACCTTGTGTGAAACTACATCTTCATTGTAATAGTACGTCGCGGGTGCGCATTGCGCCACATACGCATGCGCAGAAGTGCAGTTTTTTTGCCTCATCGCTGCGCTGCGAATATTTTTACCTAGCGATCAACTCGGAATGACCCCCCATGTTCCTCTCATACTGGGTAATTGGTGTTAGAAAAGGAACACATTATAATGACTCAAGGGGAATGTATCAAGCCTTGGAGAGAAATACAGTGGAGTAGTCGTCCAAAGCATTCAATAAGCTTCTATCAATTCAAAGACTGTGCACTTTAGAATGTAAGCTCTCACGAGCAGGGCCCTCAACCCTCACGTGCTTATCCTTCTCTCTAAACCATCCTCGACTGCACCATGGGGGTCATTCCGAGTTGATTGCTAGCTGCATTCGTTCGCTGCGCAGCGATGATGCAAAAAAACGGCACTTCTGCGCATGCGGTACAATGTGCACGCGCGACGTACTTTCACAACGGCTGATGTAGTTTTACACAAGGTCTAACGATGCATTTCAGTCTCACTGGCAGCCGCAGAGTGATTGATAGGAAGGGGGCGTTTCTGGGTGGCAACTGACCGTTTTCAGGGAGTGTTCGAAAAAACGCAGGCGTGCCAGGAAAAACGCAGGCGTGGCTGGGAGAACGCAGGGCGTGTTTGTGATGTCAAATCTGGAACTGAATGGTCTGAAGTGATCGCAAGCGTTGAGTAGGTCTGGAGCTACTTAGAAACTGCACAATTTTTTTTTGTAGCCGCTCTGCGATCCTTTCGTTCGCACTTCTGCTAAGCTAAAATACACTCCCAGTGGGAGGCGGCATAGCGTTTGCACGGCTGCTAAAAACTGCTAGCGAGCGATCAACTCGGAATGACCACCCAAATCCCTTGTTTTTTTTCACTCTAATACTTATAGTAGTTACATAGTTGTTGAGGTTGAAAAAGGACAAATGTCCATCAAGTTCAACCTGTATTATAAATTTGATATTAATTAACTGCTGTATCCTTGGATATTTCTTTCAGCTAGGAATTTATCTAATCCATTTTGAAACTTATTGATTGAATCCACCATTACTACCTTCTCTGGCAGAGATTCCAAATCCTTACTGCTCTTACTGTGAAGAACCCTTTTCTCCATTGTGTATGATATTTTTTTTCTTCTAACTTCAGGGGGTGTCCTCGTGTCCTATGTTGCGTGTTTTTTTTTAATGTCAGTGTTATTTACCCTGTACTATATTGTCTTCAACTGTAAGTCACTATTGTCCCGTTTTGCTTTTTCATGTATGTACTCTGTAATTCGGCGCTGTGTATCCCTTGTGGCGTGATATAAATAAAGGATAATAATAATAATAATAATAATAATAATAGACAAATGACATAAGCTGGTTGGCTGCTTTGGGCAACTTCTGCACTTTATCTCTCTCCAAGGCTTTTTACATTTCCCCCTAAGAAAATAAACAAGGATTCTATTCCTAGTCTTGTAGGGTCTCCAGTCGTCCTGATCTCTCAGTAATTCTGTCATGCTCAGTTATAACAATATGAAATCTATGCGGAGCAATCTCCCACCCATCATTCACAGTCACCGCACTGACTGCAGCTCAACGGGGCGCAATAACCACTCAGATCACAAGTACCGATAGTGTATGTACCAGCCTGATTTGTCTCTATGTAACTACAATTCTAATTGTCCTGCAAACAATCTGACAGGTGAATGGAGTGACCTCTAAACTGGAATTGTAGAACTTCAGTAAAACCAAGTTACTCCCTTCCCGGCAGCGTGAGAATGTTCCGGGTTTGTAGGTCCAAGCAATTCTTCTTGCGTGGTGAGGTATCTGTGGTGCACTTAGCGGGTTAGAAGTTACTGAGAGAGTTATGGGGGGGTCACCTTGCTCATATACTTTACAGTTTATGCTGGATTATTCAGCGGCAATTATTGGAGGGTTTCTGAGTCAGTGCTATTTATACAGTATATACACTGGATTAAAACACGTATCGACATATTTATGGATTTGGTATGATACACCGATGGATGGGATGCTGGCAGGCAAGATACTGACAGCGGCATCCCGTCCATCAGAATCCCAACAGCCCCCAAGAAAGTACTCTAACCCTCCCGTGCCCCCTACCCTAACCCTCCCTTGTGGGTGCCTAACTCTCCCCGGTGGTGCCTAACCCTGACCCTCCCTTCCCCTCTGCCTAAACCTAACCCTCCCCACTTGGTGCCTAACCCTAACCTCCCCTTGTAAGTGCCTAACCCCCTCTCCCTGGTACCTAACCTAAGCCTTCTCGTTCCTGAACCCTAACCCCAGTGCCGTAACTACGTGTGTGCCAGGTGTGCCTGACACACAGCGCAGTCGCTTTGAGGGCGCAACGTCCAGCGACTTGTAATGAGTCAGCTTGACTCATCACAGTGTAATTGGTAGCAGCGCCGCTGCAGCTGTCCCTCTCCTTCCGCATTGGCTGCCCGGCACTGCTGTGAATGCTGGGATGCGCTTCCCTCATCCCAGCATTCACAGTGGCGGCGGCCAGCCAATGCGGAAAGGAGAGGTACAGCTGCAGCGGCGCTGCTACCAATTACACTGCGCTGCTGCAGCTCCCTCCTCCTCCTTCTCCTCTGCCACCCGGAGCTGCCAGCACTGAGGAGCCTGACTGCCTGAGAGATGGTAAGTATCATCTATTCTATTCTATTCTATTCTATTCTATTCTGTCTGTCTGTCTGTCTGTCTGTCTGTCTATCTATCTATCTATCTATCTATCTATCTATCTATCTATCGGTCTGTCTACCTAATGTGTAAAAGGGGGACGCAGTCTGCCGTAATGTGTAAAAAGGGGGACGCTGTCTGCCGTAATGTGCAAAAAGGGGGACGCTGTCTGCCGCAATGTGTAAAAAAGGGGACGCTGTCTGCCGTAATGTGTAAAAAAGGGGGACGCTGTCTGCCGTAATCTGTAAAAAGGGGGACGCTGTCTGCCGTAATGTGTAAAAAGGGGGACGCTGTCTACCGTAATGTGTAAAAAGGGGGACACTGTCTGCCGTAATGCAGTATGACTGAAAAGCATCGCTAGACCTTGTGTGAAACTACATCTTCATTGTAATAGTACGTCGCGGGTGCGCATTGTGCCACATACGCATGCGCAGAAGTGCAGTTTTTTTGCCTCATCGCTGCGCTGCGAATATTTTTACCTAGCGATCAACTCGGAATGACCCCCCATGTTCCTCTCATACTGGGTTATTGGTGTTAGAAAAGGAACACATTATAATGACTCAAGGGGAATGTATCAAGCCTTGGAGAGAAATACAGTGGAGTAGTCGTCCAAAGCATTCAATAAGCTTCTATCAATTCAAAGACTGTGCACTTTAGAATGTAAGCTCTCACGAGCAGGGCCCTCAACCCTCACGTGCTTATCCTTCTCTCTAAACCATCCTCGACTGCACCATGGGGGTCATTCCGAGTTGATTGCTAGCTGCATTCGTTCGCTGCGCAGCGATGATGCAAAAAAACGGCACTTCTGCGCATGCGGCACAATGTGCACGCGCGATGTACTTTCACAACGGCTGATGTAGTTTTACACAAGGCCTAACGATGCATTTCAGTCGCACTGGCAGCCGCAGAGTGATTGACAGGAAGGGGGCGTTTCTGGGTGTCAACTGACCGTTTTCAGGGAGTGTTCGAAAAAACGCAGGCGTGCCAGGAAAAACGCAGGCGTGGCTGGGAGAACGCAGGGCGTGATTGTGATGTCAAATCTGGAACTGAATGGTCTGAAGTGATCGCAAGCACTGAGTAGGTCTGGAGCTACTTAGAAACTGCACAATTTTTTTTTGTAGCCGCTCTGCGATCCTTTCGTTCGCACTTCTGCTAAGCTAAAATACACTTCCAGTGGGAGGCGGCCTAGCGTTTGCACGGCTGCTAAAAACTGCTAGCGAACGATCAACTCGGAATGACCACCCAAATCCCTTGTTTTTTTTCACTCTAATACTTATAGTAGTTACATAGTTGTTGAGGTTGAAAAACGACAAATGTCCATCAAGTTCAACCTGTATTATAAATTTGATATTAATTAACTGCTGTATCCTTGGATATTTCTTTCAGCTAGGAATTTATCTAATCCATTTTGAAACTTATTGATTGAATCCACCATTACTACCTTCTCTGGCAGAGATTCCAAATCCTTACTGCTCTTACTGTGAAGAACCCTTTTCTCCATTGTGTATGATAATTTTTTTCTTCTAACTTCAGGGGGTGTCCTCGTGTCCTATGTTGCGTGTTTTTTTTTAATGTCAGTGTTATTTACCCTGTCCTATATTGTCTTCAACTGTAAGTCACTATTGTCCCGTTTTGATTTTTCATGTATGTACTCTGTAATTCGGTGCTGTGGACCCCTTGTGGCGTGATATAAATAAAGGATAATAATAATAATAATAATAATAATAATAATAATAGACAAATGACATAAGCTGGTTGGCTGCTTTGGGCAACTTCTGCAATTTATCTCTCTCCAAGGCTTTTTACATTTCCCCCTAAGAAAATAAACAAGGATTCTATTCCTAGTCTTGTAGGGTCTCCAGTCGTCCTGATCTCTCAGTAATTCTGTCATGCTCAGTTATAACAGCAGGAAATCTATGCGGAGCAATCTCCCACCCATCATTCACAGTCGCTGCACTGACTACAGCTCAATGGGGCGCAATAACCACTCAGATCACAAGTACCGATAGTGTATGTACCAGCCTGATTTGTCTCTATGTAACTACAATTCTAATTGTCCTGTAAACAATCTGACAGGTGAATGGAGTGACCTCTAAACTGGAATTGTAGAACTTCAGTCAGAGCCGGCTCTAACCAATATGATGCCCTAGGCAAGATTTTGGCTGGTGCCCCCTAGCACCACCGCTAGTTCCACCTCTGACCCTGCACCACTTTCACAGCACCATCACCCATAGCAGTTTTTCCCCCCCTACTCCCTGTAATTTAAATAAGAACAGTGCGCACATTCGGCGCACAGCCCAAAAAGGGGTGTGTTTTTGCTGGCAAGGAGCATGTCCACACAATAGTAACCCCAATTCAAATTATGCCTCATAGTAGTGTAACTTTATACACAATTTATCATACAATAGTGTCCCTTATTCACATAACATCACACAGTAGTACCACTTTACCTTATATACGTTACCCCTCGCAGTAGTGCGCCTCATTCACCTAACATCATACTGAATTGCTCCTTATTCACATTACAGTAAACCATATTGCTCTTTATTCACATTAACCACACTTTCTATATGTTATGCCACACAGTAGAGCACCTTATACACATAATGCCACACATTGGTAATGCATTTATAGTTATACACATAATACCACACAGTAATGCCCCTTACACATATGACATACATTATTAATGTCCTTATAAACATAATGCACATTACACATTATGCCAACCTTATTAATGCCCTTATACACATAATGTCCCTTACACATATGCTGCACATTGTTAATGCCCTAATACACATAATGACACACACAGTGCCCCTTACACATATGTTACACATTATTCATGCCCTTATACACATAATGACACAAATAGGGCTCTTTCCACATTTGCTGCACATTATTAATGCATTTATACACATGGAACGCATAATGCCCCTTACACATATGCCGAACACTATTGCACAACCAACCCACTCACACACACACACACACACACACACACACACACACACACACACACACACAACACTCACACGGCCGCTAACACCGTGACCTCTGCCTCTGCTTGGATACAGATGTGATCTCATAAATCTTGCCTCCATGTGCCATGCAGCAGGAGATGCCTGGTATGAGTCAACTGACTCGGGTGCCTATTTTTGATGAAAATACATCTTACTTGCATTGCTATGTGGCTAGAATGCACAAGCAGCTTCTGCTGATTAAAATGATATGCGGCATGCCTATATACTGTGTGAGACTGTGGCTGTATCTGTATACGAAATGCTACACACAGAATATAGGCATGCTGCATATCATTTTAATCAGCAGAAGCTGCTTGTGCCCCTAGGCATACCAGATGCCCTAGGCAATTGCCTAGTTTGCCTATGCCTAGGGCCGGCTCTGACTTCAGTAAAACCAAGTTACTCCCTTCCCGGCAGCGTGAGAATGTTCCGGGTTTGTAGGTCCAAGCAATTCTTCTTGCGTGGTGAGGTATCTGTGGTGCACTTAGCGGGTTAGAAGTTACTGAGAGAGTTATGGGGGGGTCACCTTGCTCATATACTTTACAGTTAATGTTGGATTATTCAGCTGCAATTATTGGAGGGTTTCTGAGTAAGTGCTATTTATACAGTATATACACTGGATTAAAACACGTATTGACATGGATTTGGTATGATATACCGATGGACGGGCTTGCCGGCAGGCAGGATACCAACAACGGCATCCTGTCCATCAGAATCCCGACAGTCCCCAAGAATGTACTCTAACCCTCCCGTGCCCCCTACCCTAACCCTCCCTTGTGGGTGCCTAACTCTCCCCGGTGGTGCCTAACCCTGACCCTCCCTTTCCCTCTGCCTAAACCTAACCCTCCCCACTTGGTGCCTAACCCTTACCTCCCCTTGTAAGTGCCTAACCCCCCCTCCCTGGTACCTAACCTAAGCCTTCTCGTTCCTGAACCCTAACCCCGACCTCCCTTCAGTTCTAATGCCTTACCCTTACCTCCCCTTGTAAGTGCCTAACCCCCACCCCCCCTCCCTGGTACCTAACCTAAGCCTTCTCGTTCCTGAACCCTAACCCCGACCTCCCTTCAGTTCTAATGCCTTACCCTTACCTCCCCTTGTAAATGCCTAAACCCCCCCCCTTCTCCGGTACCTAACCTAACCCTTTTCATTCCTGAACACTAACCCTATACCTAACCCCCCTTCTAATGCCTACACCTAACCTCCACCACCACCCCCACCCCCCCCAACATGTCGGGACACAAGTGTGTCCTGCTAAACAAACGTTCGTGACTCCAGGCATCGGTATTTTCAAGCCGGGACCCCGTGAGGTGGCAATTTAACTACATCCCATATTTATGTATGATTTTGTATGTATGTGTGTGTGTGTGTGTGTGTGTGTGTGTGTATATATATATATATATATATATATATATATATACTCCTCCAACAGTAACGCGGCACTCCGCCGCGTTACTGTTGGAGGAGTACATATACCTACATGTGGGCACCGGGACCGGCTGCAGAGAAGCGTGGAGTGCCGGCTGAATTGGATAGCTATATATATATATATATATATATATATATATATATATATACAGTTAGTATGAACTATGAAAAGTTTCACTCACAAATTTTGTTGTCCCAGCCGTTGGGGTGCATAATCCAGAGTCCTCCCCAATGCAGACTGGGTCCCAAAATACAAATACTTTATGCACTCACCAGACTTTTTCAGATAGGCAAAAAGTGATCTTTAATCCAGCCTCACATAATCACAGGGTCAGGTCAACGTTTCGGTTCATACCAGAACCTTTTTCCGCACCAAAGCATCAGGGGGATGACAGTCTGACCGTCCGGTGAGGTATATATTTGTAATGGTTGTGCCTGTACACTGTCATTTTGTTTTTCAGAAATATAGTTTATGAACTGTGGAGACAAAATTTCTTTATTTCTGAATTTTTGGCTGTCTGCTTGTTCCGACGTCATGCAAATACTACTGGATGAATTTGGATGGTGTTTTCACTGTTGTGTATCTTATTGACCTGGAAAGAAACTGAGATATAAATGATCTCAATGTGACATCAGGTAGTGGAGTAATAAAGGCAAAACCAGACGCTTGACTTGGCAACTGCTCAGAGCTGCAGGCGTAGATCTCAGGACCAGCTGCTCCTCCCATGGGCAGCTTTACGTGGCTTGCTCACCAGCTAGTAGCCCCAAGCATCTTTTTGTGTTAATCCCTGAAGGAAAAACTGCAAATACTGTTTGACCACAGAACTTCTTTGTAAGGCGTACAACATAAAATACACATCACAATATTAGATGGCACTACTGTCTTTGTAAAATTAGTTCCGTTGAGCAATACCAGACTTCCACGCCAGCCAAGTCATGGGCAAACACTGGTATGTATCTACTATATGAAAGGGAAAATGTGTCCTTCTGTCTTTCTATACAAATCCACCGTTTACAAGCGCAGATCGTGAAATGTTACATACGAGCGTAATAAAACACGGCGGAGGCAACTAAAAAAATTAGAAATCCCTAGCACCCCTAGGGGGGCAGACAGCAGCACAGAGTATATCAGGAGACAGCATAACTCTGGAATTGTTGGAGCTATGTACTCAGAAATTGGTACACATATGCCTTACAATCTGGGAACAAACACTGTGGGGGTCAGACACCCCTAGCACCCCTAGGGGTGGGACAGCAGCACTGAGTATTTCAGCAGACAGCATAACTCTGGAATACCTGCAGCAATTTACAACAAAATTGGTATTATTACTTACACTCTGGGAACAAACACTGTGGGGGTCAGACACCCCTAGCACCCCTAGGGGTGGGACAACAGCACAGCAGGGCCGGATTAACAATGGGGCGGATGGAGCTGTCGGAGCGTGAGGAGGAGCCGCTCTCCCTTTTCTTCTCGTGCGCCTCCTCCCCCCAGCCTATTAGCGTAGTGATGCTGCTGCTGTGACGTGAGGGGGGAAGGAGCCGCTGGCAGCTGCGGGGGGCGGAGTGCTGACAGCCGTCCGTGGGTTTGCATACATGCGCCGCCTGGGCAGCTCTGCTGCTTTCCTTTCCCCGGCCGGCTACCTTCTATCCAGTTGTACATGTGCAATACCGGCCACTGCAGGGCGGGATGAAGAGAGGGAGGGAGCGGCGGTTGGTGCCTGAATGCTAGGCTTCTCTGGAGGTGGGGAGAAGCTGGCTGCTGGTCATGCCGGCTGCAGTGTATACCAGGGTACTACCGTTTGGGGGGTGGGGGGGGGGGGGGGGGTGCTGTGTTCTGTGTAGCACAGGTGAGGGGAGGGCAGAGAATAGAGAAATGGCATATTGTTTCTGATATGGAGAGGGGGGAGGAATGCCGCATGCCACTGTGGGGGGGGGGAGGGGGTATTAGCAGATAATACTGTGCCCTCCCATAAAATTATGGCAGTCGCAGGTACCACACCAGGGCCACACCGAAGGCCTCCTCTCCACACTGCAACCGTCTCCTCCGCTACGCCGCCGCTCAGGGCCTTCTCCTCCCCACCGCCGCTGCCCAGGCTCTTCTTCCCGCCGCCAACTACAGCCTCTGCACCTCCGCCGACCACAGCCCCCTCCCCACCTCCGCTGCTCACTGGGTAATGTTACCCTGCTTCCCTATGTCCCTCTGTCACGCTTTCTGTCCCTCTGTCACTGCTGTCACTCTCTCTGTCCCTCTGTCACTGCTGTCACTCTCTGTCACTGCTGTCACTCTGTCACTGCTGTCACTCTCTCTGTCACTGCTGTCACTCTCTCTGTCACTGCTGTCACTCTCTGTCCCTTTAACTGCTGTCACTCTCTCTGTCCCTCTGTCACTGCTATCAATCTTTCTGTCCCTCTGCACTCTTCCTATCCCTCCTGTCACTCTCCCTGTCCCTGCGGTCACTTTCTCTGTCACTGCTGTCACTCTCTCTGTCCCTCTGTCACTTTCCCTGTCACTGCTGTCACTCTCTCTGTCACTCTTCCTGTCACTTTCCCTGTCCCTCTGTCACTCTCTCTATCCCTCCGTCACTGCTGTCACTCTCTCTGTCCCTCTGTCACTGCGGTCACTCTCCCTGTCCCTCTGTCACTGCTGCCACTCTCTGTCACTGCTGTCACTCTCCCTGTGCTTGCTGTCACTCTCCCTGTCCCTGCTGTCACTCTCCCTCTCCCTCTCTCTGTCACTCTCCCTGTCCCTGAATTTTGGATCATACTGTGTAGCATAATGTGAATGTCGGCTCATACCGTGTGGCATAATGTGAATTTTGGATCATGCTGTGTGACATAATGTGAATTTTGGATCATACTGTGTAGTATATTGTGAATTTTGGGTCATACTCTGTGGCATATTGTGAATTTTGGATCATACTGTGTGGCATATTGTGAATTTTGGGTCATATTCTGTGGCATATTGTGAATTTTGGATCATACTGTGTGGCATATTGTGAATTTTGGGTCATACTCTGTGGCATATTGTGAATTTTGTATCATACTGTGTGGCATATTGTGAATTTTGGATCATACTGTGTGGCATATTGTGAATTTTGGGTCATACTCTGTGGCATATTGTGAATTTTGGGTCATACTCTGTGGCATATTGTGAATTTTGGGTCATACTGTGTGGCATATTGTGAATTTTGGATCATACTGTGTGGCATATTGTGAATTTTGGGTCATACTCTGTGGCATATTGTGAATTTTGGGTCATACTGTGTGGCATATTGTGAATTTTGGATCATACTGTGTGGCATATTGTGAATTTTGGATCATACTGTGTGGCATATTGTGAATTTTGGGTCATACTCTGTGGCATATTGTGAATTTTGGATCATACTGTGTGGCATATTGTGAATTTTGGATCATACTGTGTGGCATATTGTGAATTTTGGGTCATACTCTGTGGCATATTGTGAATTTTGGGTCATACTCTGTGGCATATTGTGAATTTTGGGTCATACTGTGTGGCATATTGTGATTTTTGGATCATACTGTGTGGCATATTGTGAATTTTGGGTCATTCTGTGTGGCATATTGTGAATTTTGGGTCATACTCTGTGGCATATTGTGAATTTTGGATCATACTCTGTGGCATATTGTGAATTTTGGGTCATACTCTGTGGCATATTGTGAATTTTGGGTCATTCTGTGTGGCATAATGTGAATTTTGGGTCATACTCTGTGGCATATTGTGAATTTTGGGTCATTCTGTGTGGCATAATGTGAATTTTGGATCATACTGTGTGATATCATGTGAATTTTGGCTAATACTGTGTGGCATAATATGAATTTTGGATCATACTGTATGGCATAATGTGAATCTTGGCTCATTCCGTGTGACATAATGTGTAAGGGGCACCAGTACTATATAGTATAAGGGGGCCTACTATTGTGGTGCCTAATGTGTATAAGGGGTATATGGTGTGGTACACTACACTTATGGATATGCCCGCTTTTGAGTGGCCGCACCCTCTTTTCCAGAGCGAGGCGCACGCATAATTACAACCTTCACTTTTCCATACCCTAACTTAAAAATTTCCACTTCGACCACTGTATATACATAGAGAGATAGAGAGAGAGAGAGAGCGCATAATTCAGACCTGGTCGCACGCAGGCTGTTTTTTGCACTGCTGCGACCAGGTAATCGCCGCCTACAGGGGAGGGGGGAATCGCTGTGCAGGGGTGCGATGGACTGTGCAGAGAGCTGTACAAACGAAAGTTTGTGCAATTTCTGCACAGCCCAGGACTTACTCAGCCGCTGCGAAGATCCTGGATGGAGCTGACGTCAGGAACCCTTCCTGGAAACGGCCGGGCACGCCTGCGATTTCCTGGACACTCCCAGAAAACGGTGAGTTGCCACCCACGAACGCCTTCTGCCTGTCAATCTTCATTGCGATCGCCGGTGTGCATTGCGGACCGCATGCATGCACTGTTCAGACTCGATCGCACGGCTGCGAAAAAAGGCAGCGTGCGATCGGGTCTGAATGACCCCCATAGATCTATATATACACCTATACAGTACATATATATACACACACACACACATTGGATCCAGCTCTGAATCAGGCCCATTATGTGTGTATGTCAGCATACATTCCTGTAGGAATGTAGTGCCGACACTTGAGATACAGAAGGGAAAAACCTATTTATCACTATCTGGACACTTCCCATATTGTACTGGATCAACGTCACCTTCTATTGGGAATAGTAATCTGTGGCAAGCAAAGTAAGACTCCAGGCCCAAAGTGTGGTGAGGGTACAATTGAGCCCCAAAAAAACAGTAAATAACTTAGAACCTAGATTGGAGAAAAAATGAAAATGCTGTAACGGCATAAGACAAGCTCCGCCCTCACCTGATGTCACATCCGGGTCCTTAAGGCGATGGGGATATACAGTAGGTTCTACCCACACTAATGCATCTACAGGCTAGGAGAGGAGGGGACACAATGATGCACACACAGAGCAGGAGGGGAGGGGGCACACTAATGCATATACTGTTAAGGACACACTCCTTTTCAGTGGCCATGCCCCCTGGCGCGCGCAACAGTACTCTAATTTCATTTCACATACCCCACTTCAAAATTCCCACTTCGACGACCAGTGGGGTGATTCTCCCGAAAGTTAGCATAAAGTCCTGTGCATCACATGCTTTAAAAAATGTTTTCCTTTTAAATTATTGTCATATGAAAACTTAATAGCTTAGTAGCAATGCCTTACCCTATATCTTAAGACTCACTAAAATCTTGGTGTTTTGGAGAAGTATGTCAGTTGTATTTGTGTAGCATGTATTTGGAGAATCGCCAACTGTATGTATGTGTGTGTGTATGTGTCTGTTGCTCTGCTCCTCTATTAAGTTGTTGAAGGTAGGCACTAGCTATGACCTCCATGGAGATAGCCACACCCATGGCACAGGCCACACCCCCTATTTAGACCACCCCCACCGCAGCGCTTGTCACACATCCTGCCAAGGCACACAATAGGCCTTTCATAAATTTCAGCTCCAGGCCCATGTGGACCTTAATCTGGCACTGCAGCACAGAGTATGTCAGCAGACAGCATAACTCTGGAATGCCTGCAGCAATTTACACCAAACTTGGTACACATATGACTTACACTCTGGAAACAAACACTATGGGGGTCAGACACCCCTAGCGGTGGGACAGCAGCACAGAGTATTTCAAGAGACAGCATAACTCCCGAATGCCTGGACCAATTTACAACAAGCTTGGTACACATATGTCTTACAATCTGGGAACAAACGCTGTGGGGGTCAGACACTCCTAGCACCCCTAGAGGTGGGACAGCAGCACAGAGTATGTCAGCAGACAGCATAACTGTGGAAGGGCTGGAGCAATTTACACCAAACTTGGTACACATCTGACTTACAACACGGGAACAAACTCTGTGGGGGTCAGACACCCCTAGCACCCCTAGGGGTGGGACAGCAGCACAGAGTATGTCAGCAGACAGCGTAACTGTGGAAGGGCTGGAACAATTTACACCAAACTTGGCAAACATCTGACTTACACTCTGGAAACAAAATCTGCGGGGGTTAGACACCCCTAGCGGTGGGACAGCAGCACAGAGTATTTCAGGAGACTGCATAACTCCCGAATGCCTGGACCTATTTACAACAAACTTGGTACACATATGACTTACAGGCTGGGAACAAACACTGTGGGGGTAAGACACCCCTAGCACCCCTAGGGGTGAGGCAGCAGCACAGAGTTTTTCAGCAGACAGCATAACTCTTTAATGCCTGGAGCAATTTACATCAAACTTGCTACACAAATGACTTACACTCTGGGAACAAACACTGTGGGGGTAACACACCACTAGCACCCCTAGGGGTGGCCCAGCAGCACAGAGTATATCAGGACATGCATGATATGTCAGTGATGACAGGGCTGCATGTGAAAGGGCCAGTGACATGATGTGAGGAGGGGAATGCAGGTAGCACAAACCCACACACTGAGAGTTATATAGTGGAAGTAGCATGGACCGCCAGCAGCACAGAGTATATCAGGAGATACATAATATGCTGCGCTATATAATAAACTGTGAAAAAAATCGATGATTTCACAGGTGCACTGGCATGATGTGAGGAGGGGGATGGAGGCAGCAGGAAGCCACAGACTGAGAGTTATATAGTGGGAGGAGCAGGGTCCCCAGCAGCACAGAGTATATCAGGAGATGAGTGATGTGTTAGTGAGGACAGGGCTGCATGTGACAGGGGCAGTGACAGGATGTGAGGAGGGGGATGGAGGCAGCAGGAAGCCACAGATTGAGAGTTATATAGTGGGAGGAGCAGGGTCCCCAGCAGCACAGAGTATATCAGGAGAGGAGTGATGTGTCAGTGAGAACAGGGCTGCATGTGACAGGGGCAGTGACAGGATGTGAGGAGGGGAATGGAGGCAGCAGGAAGCCACAGACTGAGAGTTGTACAGTGAGAAGAGCAGAGTCCCTTGGGGGACCAAAAAGGGATCCGGCCACTACACAAAGTGCGTCAGGGAAGCAAGATATGCCTATATACTAGATCTCCAACCAACATAAATTACCGAACAACTATCATTCTAATTTACCATCCTCATCCCGTAGCGAAGCACGGGTATTCAGCCATCTACAATGTTATTTATACTGTGTGTTTAATATTTAAATTTATTTTTGTAAATATTCTGAAAATCCCGGGCAACGCCGGGTACTCCAGCTAGTATATATATACACCCCACCCAAATCACTGGAAAAGTAGGGGAAATACGTGAATCACTCTACTTAGGAATTCCAGGAGAGAATTGGTGAAGGAGAGAACGTGGTCCAAGTGCTAGGCTCAGGATATACAGTATCCCTCAGCTGTCAGTCAGTGTTGGGATATGAGTTTATATATTTTGATCCTATTACATTTGGACTGGCAAAAGATCATTCCTGGCAATTGTAATTTTTTGTATTTTATTAGTGTATTCATATTCCCACACAGTTGGCCGGCCCCCTTAAGGTAAGGTTAGATCAGGCAGGGACATAGTTCTCTGCTTTTCTAAATAGTTTAATCATTGACTATTACTGGCTGATAATTTTGTGGAAATCAATATTTCAACTGATTGCTGTCGTTCTTCACAAACCACTGTCATACAGTTTCCCCTTTTCCATATTAACCATAAAGTTGCTCATCTCAGCTGATGTGGCAGACGCCGCAGAGCGCAACTGCTGTCTTGTGACAGATTTTCAGCACTTATGCTGCCTTCTCTGTAGCAGTACACCATAAACCATATCCCTGGCCGAAGCACACTGACATAACTAGCTCTCCCTCTTGTGCAGCAGCACAGCTAGACAGAACAGTATGCAGTACAGGCAGAGACACAGGAGTATCAGTTTCATGATCTACTGATGGAACTTCCCGACCAGAGGAGAGATAGGAGGGAGGAGAAAGCTGTAAGTGATCCCAGCTTATCCTTCTACCCCCCTGCATTAAACTACCATAGATCATAGCAGGGGCATTTACGAGAGGTGGGGGCCTGTGTGAAGTCTCCATGCAGGACCCCTCCTCTCTCACAGCGCAAGATTTAATAGATTTAATACGGAAACAAGACCCCCACTAACGGGCATATGTAATGTAATATGCGGTGTGCCCACAAAAATGAATATCTTATTGCCACATATGATGCCAATAAGGATTCTTTTTTTGTTCAAAATCATTCATTTAAATTGACAATCACTTTACTTCTGCCTTCGGACAGCGGGCGGGCTTCTGCGCAATGCCAAAAAGGGCACCATAGGCACTGGGAGCATTGCCACGGGCTTCTTGCCGTCATGGGCGCCCTGAAACCACAGAAGAGGGATTGCAAGATTCCTCTCCAGCAGGGCTGCCCCATTGAAGTTAATGGGGTAATGCCATCGTAGATAGCGCTAGCCCACTCATGCAAGATCTTGTTACATACCGTACCCATAGAAGTGAGGGCGGGTGGCCACTGTGCAAGTGGCTTGTGGGCTGGGGTGGGTGTAATGAGTAAAGGGTGTAGGCACCTTGATGCAGGATGGCCCATTCTGGAAATTCTTTCCTGCTGTACTCCACCTCGGCAGAGAGGCAAGTTCTCCCCCAGTGTTTCAGACACAGGGAAACAGCTACGATACAAAAGAATAACACGGTTTATTCCGTGACCTGGTATAAGACCTAATTCAATCATGATATAAATAATCAAAGTTATATCTTACACCGTGTCAATGAAAGGACAAACAAATCCTATACAAAAGTATTACATTTGTGTAGCGGGGGGTTAACACTTTCCCTGTAATGCCACACCAATTTCTTAAACCTTTATCCGTTCACTCTTTCAGTGTGGAGGCACCAGCGATGAATGATGCGCGGCCCCACGCTCGTTCATCGCTGGTGCCCCGCCGCTTGTGCATGCAGGCCAATATGGACGATCTTGTCCATATTCGCCTGCACTGCTATGGAGCCGGGTGATGGGGTAGTGTAGAAACTTCACTCCCCCCGTCACTGCCCCTCCGCCACCGGGTCACCCGTTGGCCGTATCCGCCGTCGCGCAGCTCGGCAGGGGATTGCAAAGTGTTTGTTTAGGGCCCAATAGTGCCTCCACCCAAGTCTCAAACACTTTTATCCCTTCCACAGAGCGGACTTGGGAACACCCCTAGAAGGTAAGTATATGATAGCGTTGCAATTTCCTTAATGAATAAATTGTACTTTTACATATATCTGTCAGACTTGGTTTTGTCTGTGTCCCCGGAGGGGGCGCTAGTGGGTCAGTGGAGGTGGATGGGAGAAAACGAGGAGGCTGGATTATGTTTCTGCGCATGAGCGCAATGATATTTATTAGACAGATGGTTCACAAAACGGCAGCAGAAAATAACAGTAGGAAATGCAAATGTCAATTGTACAGCGTGGCAGCTGAAAGTCTATGGTAACAGAATGAATGGTGACTGATGAAATGATAACCGGTAGTGATGATAACAGATGAGTGATAACTTGGCAAAGAATATTCTGGTATGGGAACCAGAGCAGATTAAAACATGGAACCAGCAGAGATGGTGTTGTATGCCAAACCTGGTAGCAGAGGCAGGAGTCTGACTATGTCCACAGTGCAGGTGATGAGGCACTGGCAGCAAGCAAGCTGTATCACAGGTGGAGAGATGGAACACACCTGGAGTCAGTCTCTACTGCTAGGCTGAAGCACACAGAGATGGTGGTGAGTGTGAAGCCTGTAGATGGAAGCAGGTATTGCTGGGGCTTGTAGTTCCACGGAGCTGTGAGAAGTAACCAGGAGTACAGAGTCTCAGGTAGATAGCCAGGAACACGGAACAGCAGGTAGGTATCCAGGTACACGGAGGAAACAGGAACCAGATCCTTACACATGAGTCGCAGGAGTGACACAAAGTTCAGGATGCCTGCAGACTGATCCTGCAGCTTCATATATACCCCTTGTTACACAGTCATTGGTGGAGTGAGGAAAAGTGGGTGCGGCCAAGCACCGGATTGGCCGCCGTATGCTGACTGCTGGAGGCTGTCATGGCGGCGCCCATGCCGCGGCCTAGCGGGAACGCGGCGTGCTACACGCCCGCCACCACAGGAGCGCTCCCAGGACCAGGATGGCGCCTGATGGCAGAGACGCGGACGACAGATGAACGCAGGGACCCAGGACGGAGTCCGCAGCGGCGGACAGATGTCACCGTGGTGAGTCGATTCCTGACAGTACCCCCCCCTTTAAGGGTGGGCACCGAACACCCACGTGGCTTGGAAGGATGAGTGTTATGGAAGACACGGACCAACCTTGGAGCATGGACATCCAACGAATTTACCCAACTTCTCTCCTCTGGGCCATAACCGGACCAATCGACAAGGTATTGAAGACGTCCATACCGGCAACGGGAATCCAGAATCTTGCCAATCTCGAACTCCACGCCCCGCTGAGTTCGAACTTTGGGACCAACTGGAAGAGCTCTTTGGAAACGATTCAGGACTAAAGGTCTGAGGAGAGAAACATGAAAAGCATTAGGTATTCGCAGAGAAGGTGGTAACTTCAGCTTGTAGGCCACAGGGTTGATGACTCTTTCGACAGGAAAGGGACCAATGAAACGTGGTGCAAATTTCATGGACGGGACCCTAAGACGGAGGTTCCGGGTAGACAGCCAAACCTTGTCCCCAGGTTTCAGGCTAGGAACTGCACGTCTTTTGCGATCAGCAAAGTATTTATACCGGCTGGAGGCCTTTTTGAGAGAAGTGTGAATCTTCCTCCAGATTGAAGAAAACTGACTCAGGGCAGTAGTGGCAGCAGGAACATCCATGTGAGGGAGTTCTTGGAAATCTGGAACACGAGGATGTTGCCCATACACTGCAAAGAATGGAGTTGTCTCAGTAGCAGTGTGGTAGCGGAAGTTGTGGGCAAACTCGGCCCATGGGAGCAGATCAAACCAGTCATCCTGAGAAGATGAAACATACAACCTTAAAAATGTCTCTAGTTCTTGATTTACCCTCTCTGTCTGCCCATTCGTCTGAGGGTGGTAAGATGACGAGAACTTCAGTTTAACCTGCATGGCAGAACAGAGAGCCCTCCAAAACCTCGCTACAAACTGTACACCTCGGTCGGATATTATTTCTGAGGGTAGACCATGTAAGCGGAAAATCTCCCGTAGGAAGATTTGGGCGAGTTTTGGGGCAGAAGGGAGACCCTGGAGAGGAACAAAATGGGCCATCTTGGTAAATCTGTCCACTACAACCCAGATGGTATTGTATCCTTGAGAAGGAGGAAGGTCGGAGATAAAGTCCATGGACAGGTGTGACCAAGGGCGACTAGGAACAGACAATGGTTGTAACTGACCTGCTGGAGACTGACGAGGAGTCTTGTGCTGCACACACTTAGGACAGGATGCCACGAAATCCTTGATGTCAGCTTTCATCTTTGGCCACCAGTATGTCTCAGAGAGGAACTTGAAGGTTTTCAGAACACCGGGATGACCAGTGAACTTGGATTGATGGGCCCAAGACAGCAACTTGGGACGGAGTTCTGGGGAAACAAAAGTCTTACCAGGAGGAGGAGCTGGGGAGACTTGAGATGCAGCAAATACCACTGGACTCAGGATGGAATGTGGAACTGAGTCAGGCGTTTCCTCTTCGGATTTCATAGATCGGGATAAGGCGTCAGCTTTAACATTCTGCGAACCTGGGCGGAAATGAAGCTTAAAGTTAAAACGTGAGAAAAACATAGCCCACCTGGACTGGCGAGGATTAAGGCACTGGGCTGCCTTTAAATATAGCAAATTTTTATGATCCGTGTAGATGTTGAACGGATGTTTGGCCCCTTCCAGGAGATACCTCCATTCCTCGAGGGCCAGCTTAATCGCCAGTAGTTCTTGATCTCCAACGGAATAGTTAGCTTCTGCAGGGAGGAATTTACGAGAATAAAATCCACAGGGGTGGATTTTCCCATCAGTTCCCTTCTGGGAGAGAACAGCTCCAACTCCAACTGTAGAGGCATCCACCTCCAACTCGAACGGTCTGTTTACATCTGGCTGGGACAGAACTGGAGCAGACATAAAGGCCAGCTTGATTTTCTGGAAGGCCGCTAAAGCCTCTTCTGACCAGTTGGAATGGTCTGCCCCTTTCCGAGTTAAGTTGGTAATAGGAGCGATGAGAGTGGAGAATCCCCGAATAAATTTCCTATAGTAGTTGGCAAATCCCAGGAACCGCTGAATAGACTTGAGAGAATTTGGAATGGACCAATTGGCAATGGCTTCCAACTTTGTCGGGTCCATCTGGAGATCCGATCCGGAAATTATATATCCCAGGAAGGGTATAGAGGAAACTTCAAAGGTACACTTGGATAGTTTACCGTAGAGCCGGTTCTCACGAAGACGTCGGAGGACTTCACGGACTTGTAGACGATGAGAGGGAAGATCTTGGGAGAAGATGAGGATATCATCCAGATAAACAACGAGGTATTTATACAGAACGTCACGGAAGATTTCGTTCACAAAGTGTTGGAACACTGCTGGGGCATTACTCAACCCGAATGGCATTACCAGGTACTCGTAATGACCATCTCGAGTGTTAAAAGCTGTCTTCCATTCGTCACCACTCCGGATTCTGATGAGGTTGTAGGCACCGCGGAGATCTAGCTTGGTGAAGATGCGGGCTCCTTTAACTCTGTCAAATAATTCGGTAATGAGTGGTAATGGATAACTATTTTTAATGGTAATGTCATTGAGACCCCGGTAGTCAATGCATGGACGCAGTCCTCCATCCTTCTTTTTAACAAAGAAGAAGCCTGCACCAGCGGGTGATGATGAAGGACGAATGAATCCCTTCTGTAAATTCTCCCTGATGTAGTCGCTCATCGCTTCAGTTTCGGGAACAGATAACGGGTAGGTACGCCCCCTAGGTGGCTTCTTGCCAGGAAGGAGATCGATGGGACAATCCCATTCTCTATGGGGCGGCAGGACATCCGCGGCTTTTTCACTGAAGACATCAGAGAAATCTTGATAAGCCGCAGGAAGACTTGACTGGGTTTTTACTTCAGTAGACTTGATTGGACAAACTTGGGCTAAACAGGACTGATGGCAATGTGAACCCCATGAAGTAAGTTGTAACGTTGACCAGTCAAACTGTGGATTGTGTAGCTGGAGCCAGGGCATGCCCAAAACGATCTCCTGGGTGGCTTGAGGAATGACTAAGAACTTTATTAATTCTGAGTGTAGGAACCCAACTCCCAAAACCACTGGTGCAGTTTGGTGAGAAATATTCCCCTTGGAGATTCGGCTACCATCCACGGCGGTAATGTAGACTGGGTAAGAAAGTTCACATACAGGCAAGCAAAATTTATTTACCGCAGCTTGGGTGATGAAATTTCCTGCGGCTCCACAGTCCACTAATGCTGATGCAGACTGAAGCCCAACTGAAGTCTCTAAAGTCACAGGAAGGATAAGGTCTTGATTAGAAGGAGCTTGTCTAGAAGATCCCAACTTGACTCCTCCTTTACAAGTCAGGATCTGGCGTTTCCCGAACGCACTGTGCAGGAATTAATCTGGTGACCTGCAGCCGCACAATAAAGACATAGTCTCTCACGAAGTCTTCTTGACCGCTCCTCAGGAGTTAGGCGGGACCTATTTATTTGCATAGGCTCATCAGAAGGTGGAGACTGGAACTGTACGGAAGGTATCATCCTTGATCTGCGTGGCTCACTCCGAGCACGTTCATTGTTGCGTTCGCGGATGCGAGAGTCCAACTTGATGCACAAGGAAATTAAATCGGACAATTGTACAGGAAGATCGCGGGTTGCCAGTTCGTCCTTGATCCGATCAGAGAGTCCATGCCAGAAAGCTGCTACCAGGGCTTGATTGTTCCACTGAATCTCTGCGGCCAACGTCTGGAACTGGATGACATATTGTCCCATACTACGGGTACCTTGACGAAGTTGGATTAGGTCGGCAGAAGCTGATGTTGCACGACCAGGCTCGTCAAAGATCCGTCTGAAGGTTGACACGAATTCTGCATAGTTGTTAATCAGAGGGTCGGCACGTTCCCACAGAGGAGACACCCAACTCAAAGCAGATCCAGAAAGTAGAGAGATGATGTAGGCAACCTTGGATCTTGGCGTGGGGAAATTATGTGACAACAATTCAAACTGGATTTCACATTGGTTGAGAAACCCACGACATAACTTTGGGCTGCCATCATACTTGCTTGGCACGGGCAGGTGCAGACGTGACACTGGAGCTGATGCAGCCGGCATAGAAGGACTCACAGTACTGGCAGGTGCTGGAGTAACAGGAACTGTAGGAGTGTGTACACTAGGCAGGGATTGCTGTAGTGTATCTATCCGGGAGGACATCCCTTGCAGGAACTGGAACATCTGCTGCTGCGCAGCCTCTTGACCATCCAAACGGGAGACCAGATTTTGCAAGGCCTCTGACCCCACACTCCGTCCACCATCCGAGTCCATCGATCCTGAACTTACTGTCAGACTTGGTTTTGTCTGTGTCCCCGGAGGGGGCGCTAGTGGGTCAGTGGAGGTGGATGGGAGAAAACGAGGAGGCTGGATTATGTTTCTGCGCATGAGCGCAATGATATTTATTAGACAGATGGTTCACAAAACGGCAGCAGAAAATAACAGTAGGAAATGCAAATGTCAATTGTACAGCGTAATAGCTGAGAGTCTATGGTAACAGAATGAATGGTGACTGATGAAATAATAACCGGTAGTGATGATAACAGATGAGTGATAACTTGGCAAAGAATATTCTGGTATGGGAACCAGAGCAGATTAAAACATGGAACCAGCAGAGATGGTGTTGTATGGCAAACCTGGTAGCAGAGGCAGGAGTCTGACTATGTCCACAGTGCAGGTGATGAGGCACTGGCAGCAAGCAAGCTGTATCACAGGTGGAGAGATGGAACACACCTGGAGTCAGTCTCTACTGCTAGGCTGAAGCACACAGAGATGGTGGTGAGTGTGAAGCCTGTAGATGGAAGCAGGTATTGCTGGGGCTTGTAGTTCCACGGAGCTGTGAGAAGTAACCAGGAGTACAGAGTCTCAGGTAGATAGCCAGGAACACGGAACAGCAGGTAGGTATCCAGGTACACGGAGGAAACAGGAACCAGATCCTTACACATGAGTCGCAGGAGTGACACAAAGTTCAGGATGCCTGCAGACTGATCCTGCAGCTTCATATATACCCCTTGTTACACAGTCATTGGTGGAGTGAGGAAAAGTGGGTGCGGCCAAGCACCGGATTGGCCGCCGTATGCGGACTGCTGGAGGCTGTCATGGCGGCGCCCATGCCGCGGCCTAGCGGGAACGCGGCGTGCTACACGCCCGCCACCACAGGAGCGCTCCCAGGACCAGGATGGCGCCTGATGGCAGAGACGCGGACGACAGATGAACGCAGGGACCCAGGACGGAGTCCGCAGCGGCGGACAGATGTCACCGTGGTGAGTCGATTCCTGACAATATCTTTACAATATCGATATCCACCCAGTGAAATAGAAGCATACTTTGAGTTGTTTTATTCTACTGCTGAGTGCTCTGCTCTTTTCAAACTAGAAAGCAATGTTTCACTTAGGTTAGCATAAAGCAATATAATAATTCATGTTTCTTAACAGTTAACTATTAGAATGGGGGAATACACAGTTAAACATTTAATCCCTACATATGGATTTACCATTCAACAATATATATATTACAAATACAATAAAGTTATACGTTACTGTAGTGCACCTATCTTTGGAGCATAGAGGGCCTAATTCAAGGTTGATTGCAAAACAACATTTTCCTCTTGATAGAGTCAAATTAATTCCTAACAAATATCTTAAATGCCAGCGCTAATATATATTGTTGACGCCAGGCGCATCTTATTACCATATACAATAAAAGTGCACTGTACGTTGCAAACACTACATCCCTTAAGAGAAAACAAGTACACGCACACATTTCTGAGTTCCAAAGCTCATTGATGTATATATTTGATATTAAAAAGGGTTTGTATATAACACATGTACAGTATATATATGGTTACACAGTACATTTTCATAGGAAGCAATTGTTACAATTATGGCCAGCATACAATTACCATCTCCCTCAATGCACTTTATGCACTAATTGCTCCATTCCTCCATCTTTAGCTCTCCCTCCTCACAGCAGCTGAGTATCAGCAAAACACAGCATCTCGATCAGCACCCAGGAAAAAACAGCAAGCTCTTGTGTGTGGGATCAGCTATACATTGTGTCTGTTGGGAGTGTACAGGTCTTCTGTTATTGGTCCAGGGGAGGGAATTTTCTTATTCATGATGAGTCATTGGTCAGTATGAGGGCTTTTGTTCAAGGTTGCTGGCCTCTGGTTTCCTGTCCACACATGCTCCTTTGAATGTCCTTTTGTTCCAGTAAAAGTGACTTCATATTCCTACATTTAATCATATCTACTCATTGCAATGTGCTACAATCTAACCACCGGTATCAAATTAACATACACATTCCTCCGATCATTTTGACACCAAGCACGACATGTCCATCTTGCTCCGCTCCAACAATACACATACATGACGTTATACTCCATAATATAAATTTAAAACCTTATAATGTCTAGTGCTTGATAAGTATAATTTATGTGCTGTATGAAATATATGTTGAATATATCTTTGTGGCATGTCTGTGTAAATGCGTATGTTACCATTCATTACTGTGCTCGCTGCGCGTATTTGCAAGCATAGCGACTCATCTATTTGGAGTTTGGATGTTCTCTCTATGCAATATTTTTGACTTCGACACTCTAATGGGCAAAACCATGTGCACTGCAGGTGGGGGAGATGTAACATGTGCAGAGAGAGTTAGATTTGGGCGAGGTGTGTTCAAACTGATATCTAAATTGCAGTGTAAAAATAAAGTAGCCAAGATTTATAACCCACTCAAATCTAACTCTCTCTGCACGTTATATCTGCCCCGACTGCAGTGGACATGGTTTTGCCCATTAGAGGACAATATTGTTTGCAAACAACCTTGAATTAGGCCCAAAGTATAGTCTCTCATGCCTCAAAGTCTCTTTCGGGGGTTATTCAGTACGGATTGTAGAATCTGCTAAAATGTGTATATATATATATATATATATATATATATCTGCCAAGACTAGATGATATAATAAGGGGTCTTTTGCCCTGTATTGTTACAGTCACATGGGATGATTGCAGAACTACAGCGAGGTTCTTATATATACTGTAATTACAGGATTCTTGTAACATCTACAGCAGTGATTTTCAACCTTTCACGACTCGTGGCACGCCTAACAAGACTTTAAAATTCCCAAGGCACACTATCTTTACCCATGGGGGAAAAAAAACAACATATGTCCCCACAGATATCAAATACATTGGCCTCAACATTTATCGAACACACTGGGCCCCACAATAATTCCACACTGCCCCCCCCCCCCCCCAAACACACACACAGTAATGGCACACATACTGCACCCCTCACAGCCCCCACAGTAATGGCACACATACTGCCCTCTCCTTCCCTGTAATAGTATACTACTCACAGCCCCCACTGTAATGTCAGCCCGAAGTCCTGTATATCAGAGCTGTAGTAGGATTAGGACAGGGCAGTCCGCACGCTGCAGCATACACCAGCACCAAGCGCAGCGGGAATGAGACGTAGTAGGAGTGACCTATCAGCACGTCACCATAGGTCACGGACTGGGCAGCAGGAAAGCTTACTGTGCTGGCCGTGCACGACGACAGGAGAAGGATCCATGTATCGCAGGCTGACGGCGGCAGAGCACTGTCGGCGGCGCACTGTGCAAGGCATCTCTGGTGGCCGGTGAGCCGCGTGAACGGCAGGCTGCGGCACACCAGACAACCGCTGGCGGCACACTAGTGTGCCGCGGCACAGCGGTTGAAAAACGCTGATCTACAGGATGTTGCTGAATAGAGGATTGTAGTTTTACACGGGTGTGGATCATAGGGTCAACCACACTTAGGTCGACAGTAAGTAAGTCGACAGTAAGTAGGTCGACAAGGTTTCTAGGTCGACAGGGACTCTAGGTCGACCTGAACAAGATCGACATTACAAAAGGTCGATATGAGTTTTTTTTTTTAGGTTTTTTTGGTGTCGTTTTCTCCGTAGAGCAGGCATGTCCAAACTGCGGCCCTCCAGCTGTTGTGAAACTACATATCCCAGCATGCCCTGACACAGTTTTGCTGTCAGAGAATGCTAAAGCTGTGTCAGGGCATGCTGTGATGTGTAGTTTCTCAACAGCTGGAGGGCCGCAGTTTGGACATGCCTGCCGTAGAGTGACCGGGAACTCCAGTTAGTGCACCGTGTCCCCTCGCAAGCTTCTGGCAAGGTGCCTCACTGAGCTCGGCACAGATTACGGTTCCCAAATGTAGTCCACGTGGATCGTAAAGTATGAAAAAGTTTTTTTTTTTACAAATTTAAAAATGTGAAAAACTCAAGTCGACCTTCTGTCATGTTGACCTAGTACATGTCGACCTAGAGTCAGTAGCGGATCTTGCCACGGGCAAGCAGGACTTTTGCCCGGGGCGCCGCCTTCCGGAGGGCGCCACACCATGGCAAGATCCGCTGCTGCTGTGCCCCCCGCTGCCCGCTCTGTCCCGCTGTCCCCCACTATGAAGGGAACTAGATGCGTAGCGTCTAGTTTCCCTTCGTGGAGAGGACCTTTGCTGTGCGGTGCGCAATGACGTCATCGCGCACCGCACATCATTTCACTACTGTACAGGGGGCGTAACTGACCATGCCCCCTGTATGAAGCCACGCCCCTTTTGCCCGCCCGGGGCGCTGGAAGCTTTAGAACCGGCCCTGCCTAGAGACCATGTTGACCTAGGAACCCTGCCAACCTACTTACTGTCGACCAATAGTGGTCGACCTAGACATTGTCGACCTAAGTGTGGTCCGACCTAGAGACCGGATACGGCGTTACACAGCAATGAGTTATCTGCGTACTTAGAGCCAATCAGTCTTTCTTGCAGTGCTGAGGTTCTGCTGCTGTGCTGTTACAGGCATATGATGTTTCCCCTAAGTCTTTTACTAAGTAACCGAGCTCCGGCCGGATCCCATATGGACTTATATACAGGCTTATACTCAGCTCTGGATGGTACGTCTGTCCATAGTAATGGGCCCTACACATATAAAGATCCGCCCCCGAGCTGCCCGATGGCGGATACGGCCGACGGGCGACCCGGCGGGGGGGCAGTGACGGGGGGAGTGAAGTTTCTTCACTCCCCCCGTCACCCAGCTCCATTGAAGTGCAGGCAAATATGGACGAGATCGTCCATATTGGTCTGCATGCACAGCCGACGGGGCACCAGCGATGAACGAGCGCGGGGCCGCGTATCGTTCATCGTTGGAGCCTCCACACTCAAAGATATGAACGTTATCTCGTTCAATAATGAACGAGATCGTTCATATCTTTGAGGAATATCGGCCAGTGTGTAGGGCCCATAAGCCTCTCACATAAATCCCTGAGTTAGTTATAGGCTGCAACTTTCTTCTGACCCTGTATAAACTTGCAATGCAGGGGTTAATGGCTGCTGTAGTGAAGGGATTGCTGTCATTTTCCTGTTGTAGTATGTTAGTGACAGGGATAGCCAGTACTATGTATATTTATTATGTATGCTTTTTCTTTCCTCAGTACCTTATTCCATGACAGCACTGGCAGCAGTCCCCTCTCCCTGATCCTTCCACCAGGCGGAATTCATCTCTGGGTGCTGCACTGCTCGGACCGTCTCTCTCTATGTCAGATTGTGGCTTCTCAGCAGCTACAGCACACCTGTCCAGCTCCTCTGCTCCTCTCTCCCTCCAGGTAACTGCCGCACCACATCTTACATCTCACTGCCACAATCTGTAATGTACCATACATGGATAAATATATTACATAACTATAATATCTTCATATAAGCTATCTATGAAAAGACACACACACACACACACACACACACACACACACACACACACACACACACACACACACACACACACACACATTACACCAATCTACGTATCTCTGTCTGTATATGTCTATATAATCTAATTAATACTGTTAAATGACATTAGGGATTACGTTTGCATGAAATTGTTTTTCTGTTACAAAGCATTAGAGTATTTAGAGTATTATATAATGGTAGATGCTCAATCAGCTTAATGATATCATTCAGGTGCTCGAAAGGGAGGGGTATTTCATTTTTGTATCACCCTCTCTATAGCTTCGGCTTCCTAACACTAATTTATTAACACAATAGTTTTTTCACTGGTATGATGCCCTGGGCTTTCTGGCTTATGCTGGTGTTTTGGGGTGCCACACCCTGCACCTAGATATAGCGCTAGGGACCCCAAATGTACAGAGACGCCTTGATGCGGCTTTGGGGCTTAGTCACACATTTGCGCAAATATGTGTAACCGAGATCTCTGAATTCTATTATCATGTGGAATTTATATCTAGTTACGGTTATCATTCAGGGTGCTGGGGGAAACAATTGCCTTTTTTTTTTCTTGCTTACAAATACCCCTTCCTTTCGAGCACCTGAATGATATCACTAAGCTAATTGAGCATCTACCAATATATATGTTTGTTGTGAGAGGCAGAGAGGTTCCTGCATTAGGAGGAGGTGCAGGCCCTGACATGCCACATGGAGCATTATGGGGTTGCTCCAACGTAGGTAGCTCTTAGCTTAGACATATTGTAGTAAGGAGCCATTATCATGTGGCTCCTTGCTGGTTAATCTTAGACCCAGATTGGGGTAATGGAGGTGTGAGGTGTGGTGCCTCTGGACTGGCTGAGCTGGATGGCCTTAGTGTGGCATACCTTTACATTCTATTAACACTTTTCACTTATTAATTTTTTACCACTATTTCTCTATTTTAATTGCATTTCATTTTAGTATCACTGTCTCTGTAGCTTCGGCTTCCTTACACTAATTTATTAACACTATAGTGTTTTCACTGGTATGCTGCCCTGGGCTTTCTGGCTTATGCTGGTGTTTTGGGGTGCCACACCCTGCACCTAGATATAGCGCTAGGGACCCCAAATATACAGAGAGGCCTTAATGCAGCTTTGGGTCTTATTCACACATTTGCGCAAATATGTGTAACCGAGATCTCTGAATTCTATTATCATGTGGGATTTATATCTGGTTACTGTTACCATTCAGGGTGCTGGGGGAAACAATGTCTCTCTTTTATTCTTGCTGAGTAATTAGAGTAGTCATTGTGGCCGGTTGGTGCACAGTAAACATTAGCATAGGAGAGTAATGCTTACAGTCCTGTATACCAACACGCACAGTGACGGCACTGTCTGTAATTAATGTGTATAGTGGTATAGTGTTCTCATGGTATGATTGCAGTCAGTGTCACTCGATGAATATGTCACTTATATCCCTTTCACATCGCCAATGCCGGATCCCACCCGCGATTTGGAAAGGGTCCTTCCCGGGTGGGATCCAGCATTGGACCCTGTTAGCAGGCTTCCCGACCCGGGACGGTTGCCATAGCCGGCAGCGAGGCGGCGCTGGGAGATGAGCTTATCTCCGCGCTGCCTCTCCCTATGTAGTGAATGGGTCCCAGGTCGCATCCACCCGGGAACCCATTCACGCTGCCACTGACCCACTATTCAACCCGGGTATAACACTGCTTTATTCCAGAGTTGAATTACCGGGTCAGGCGACCTGGGAATTCTGCCATGGCCCTTTCACACCGCACACCGCCCGGGTTATTTGTGCGGTGTGGAATGGGTTTTAGTAGTATGACCCTTGGCTAGTATTAGAGTGGATGTGTCTGAGACATAGCCTGGGCATGTGTAATGGAACTTTCTCACCGCGCGGCGTGTTGCTGCAACTCCCTTCAGATTACAGCCTCAGAAGAAAAACTGGGTGGGGGTCGCCAAACTTCTGAAGCTCATCACTTCTCTGCAAGTCGCGATCTCTCTGAGATTGACAGCTGTCTCTCTCTCAGCCTGAAGCCACTGTTGATTCTCTGTTGCTGTTCTCATTCTGGAGCTGATTTTCCATCTTTTCCGCCCTCCCGCACTCTATACAGAGATGGCGCCGCCCAGGGCCGGACTGCCCATCTGGCACTTCTGGCAAATGCCAGAAGGGCTGGTGGTACGGCCCTGTCACACAGAGAGCCAGGAAGGCAACGTGCAGCGCAGCCTCCAGCTCTCTGGTCTGGCTGCTTCCCCGCCGCCCTGCCCGTCTCCATGGAAATGGGGGCGTACCACGAGTCCACACCCCCCTGACTTGCGGCACGCCCCCATCGGTGGTGTCCCCTTTTGCGACACACGAGCTCCTGTCATGTGCGCACGCACGCACGCCTTCAGCATGCGTGTGTACGAAAATGCCAGGGCGTAATGCTACACTCATTTCTCATACGTCCTAGAGGATGCTGGGGATGACATCAAGACCATGGGGTATAGACGGGATCCGCAGGAGACATGGGCACTCTAAAGACTTTTCATTGGGTGTGAACTGGCTCCTCCCTCTATGCCCCTCCTCCAAACCTCAGTTGTAGAAATTTGCCGAGGTCGACTGGATGCACTCTGAGAAGCTCTACTGAGTTTCTCTGAAAAGACTTATGTTAGGTTTTTTATATTCAGGGAGATCTGCTGGCATCAGACTCCCTGCTTCGTGGGACTGAGGGGGCAGAAGCAGAACCAACTTCTTCAGAGTTTCATAGCTCTGCTTCTGGCTGACAGGACACCATTAGCTCCTGAAGGGAACTGAACGCTAGCTGTGCCTAGATGCTCACTCCCACAGCACGCCGTCACCCCCCTCACAGAGCCAGAAGTCAGAAGACAGGTGAGTATAAGAAGAATGATCTTCTATCGAGTAAGTGACGGCTGAGGTGCGGCGCGGCTGGCGGGAGCGCAGCGAGCCATTGCTGTCCACACACACAGGCACTACAGGGTGCAGGGCGCGGGGAGGGGGCGCCCTGGGCATCAAGAAAAATACCTCAAAACTGGCTAAAAGAGGGCACAGCCCTACCCCCGCCAGTATAAATATTACAGTGTTTATATGAGTGTAAGGACGCGCCATTGCGGGGGCGGAGCTTCTTCCTCAGGCAGCCAGCACACTACGCCGTGCCATTCTCTCTCTCTCCTCAGGCTGCAGAGAACACGCTGGTCCTTTCTTCCACTTCTGACAAGTACAGGGTGCTATTAAGGGGGGCACAAAGCGATTGTGGTGCATTTCATAGTGTAAATTACTATTTAAAAAGCGCTGTTAGGCTGTGGACATACTGTGTTCACAGGAAATACTGGTGCTGGGATTGTGAACTGGCTGCTCCTATCCTGTGTCCCTCTGACAGATTTTACTGTGGGTCTGTCCCCAAAATAAGTCCCAGTGTGTCTGTTGGTGTGCTGTACACGTGTGAGGCATGTCTGAGGCAGGGAGTTCCTCCCCGGAGGAAGCCATTTTAGGGACACAGAGTTATAAAGTGGTGGCGCTACTGGCACACCAAGAGCCTGCATGGGTGAAAGAGATACGTGACAGTATGCATCTGATTAACCGTAGATTAGATAAGTCTGAATCTAAGGCTGCATGCTGGAGAAAATCTGTGGAAGATGTGATTTTTCAGGATGCTGTTATTCCTTATGCGGGCCGCCCCTCTGGGTCACATAAGAGACCATTTGCAAATGTTGTAAACACTGATACCGACACGGATTCTGACTCTTGTGTCGACGATAGTGAATCCAGAGAGATAGATCATAAATTGGCAAAAAATATACAATATATGATTGTGGTTATAAGGGACGTGTTGGAGGTTACAGAAACCACTCCTGTACCTCAGGAGAAAGCGTATTTATGTAAGGAAAAGAAGTCCGAAGTCACGTTCCCGCCTTCACACAAACTAAATGCTCTGTTTGAAGGGATGTGGGTGAATCCTTATAAAAGATTTCGTATTCCCAAAAGGATTCACATAGCTTACCCTTTCCCAGCTGAGGACAGGAAAAAGTGGGAGTCACCCCCTGTGTTAGACAGTGCATTTTCCAGGTTGACAAAGAAGGTAATTCTCCCTGCTCCTGGCACGGCTTCTCTTAAAGAGCCGGCAGACCGCAAAATGGAAACGACATTGAAATCCATTTATGTTACCAATGGTACACTGCTCAGACCCACTATTGCCTGCGCTTGGGTGAGTCGCGCTACTGAAAAATGGTCAGAAAGCGTGTCATCAGAAATTGACACGATTGATAAAGATGAGATACTCCTTAAGTTAGGGAATATCAAGGACGCTGCCGCCTACATGCTGGACGCAATGAAGGATATTGGACTCTTGAGTTCACAGACCGCTACCATGGCAGTATCGGCTAGGCAGGCGTTGTGGATTCGCCAGTGGAACACGGATGCAGGTTCCAAAAGAAACATGGAGGCTCTCCCATATAAAGGTGAGGCCTTATTTGGCGATGGCCTGGATGCGTTAGTCTCGGCAGCTACCGCAGGTAAGTCGACATTTTTGCCCTCTGCGCCTGCACCGGCAAAAAAGACCTATCACCCGCAAATGCAGTCCTTTTGGCCCAATAAAAACAAAAAGATGAGAGGTTCTCCCTTCTTTGCAGGTAGGGGAAGGGGAAGGGGAAAGAAGCCCACAGCGGCTCCAAGTTTCCAAGAGCAGAAGTCTACCCCTACTTCTGCCAAATCCCCAGCATGACGCTGGAGCTCCCTTGCGGGAGGCCACTCAGGTGGGGGCACGTCTCAGACTCTTCAGCCAGGATTGGATTCTGTCTGGCCTGGATCCCTGGGTGTTGCAAATAGTATCCCAGGGGTAAAAGCTGGAGTTTCAAGACGTTCCCCCATGCTGATTTTTCAAATCGACTTTGCCAGTTTCTCCGTCAGAAAGAGAAGCAGTAACAGCGGCAATCCAAAAATTATGTCAAGACCAGGTCATAGTCCTGGTATCGTTGTCACAAGAAGGGAGGGGTTTTTATTCAAGCCTCTTTGTGGTTCCGAAGCCGGACGGCTCGGTCAGACCGATCCTAAATCTAAAGGATCTGAATTGTTACCTAAAAAGGTTCAAGTTCAAGATGGAATCACTTCGGGCAGTGATTGCCAGTCTGGAGGAGGGGGACTACTTGGTGTCGGTGGACATAAAGGATGCTTACCTGCATGTTCCCATTTATCCTCCTCACCAGGCTTATCTGAGATTTGCGGTTCAGGATTGCCATTACCAATTCCAGATGTTACCGTTCGGTCTCTTCACAGCGCCGAGGGTGTTCACCAAGGTGATGGCGGAGATGATGGTTCTCCTTCGTCAGAATGGAGTCAATATAATTCCTTATCTGGATGACCTCCTGATAAAGGCGAGATCCAGGGAGCAGTTGTTACAAAACATATCACTCTCTCTGTCAATACTCCAACAACACGGGTGGATCATAAATTACCCAAAGTCACAGTTGGATCCGATGACAAGGTTGTCTTTCCTCGGGATGATTCTGGACACAGAAGTTCAGAGTATTTCTTCCGCTGGAAAAGGCTCTGGAAATCCAGAAAATGGTAAAACAGACATTGAAACCATCAAGTGTGTCGATCCATCAGTGCATTCGGTTGTTGGGGAAGATGGTGGCGGCCTACGAGGCCATACAGTTTGGCAGGTTCCATGCCAGAGTATTCCAGTGGGACCTGTTGGACAAGTGGTCGGGGTCACACCTACACATGCACAGAAAGATAATCCTGCCGTCAAAAACCAGGATTTCGCTCCTGTGGTGGTTGCACAGCTCTCACCTGCTAGAGGGACGCAGGTTCGGGATTCAGGACTGGGTCCTGGTAACCACGGATGCAAGTCTCTGAGGCTGGGGAGCAGTCTCTCAGGGAGAAGACTTCCAGGGACGTTGGTCACAACAGGAAGCCTGCCTTCACATAAACGTTCTGGAGCTAAGAGCCATTTACAACGGCCTTCAACAAGTGGTACATCTTCTTCAAGACTGTCCCGTGCAGATCCAGGCGGACAATGTAACAGCAGTCGCATACATAAACAGGCAGGGTGGAACGAAAAGCAGAGCGGGAATGGCAGAGGCAACAAAAATCCTCCGCTGGGCAGAAAAACATCTACAAGCTCTGTCGGCAATATTAATTCTGGGAGTAGACAACTGGGAAGCAGACTTCCTCAGCAGACACGGTCTCCATCCAGGAGAGTGGGGCCTCCACCAAGAAGTCTTCGCAGTGGTGACAAGTCTTTGGGGAGTTCCTCAAATAGACATGATGGCTTCTAGTCTCAACAAGAAGCTTCAGAGATACTGTTCCAGGTCGAGAGACCCTCAAGCAGTGGCAGTGGATGTACTGGTGACCCAGTAGGTGTTTCCGTCAGTGTATGTCTTCCCTCCACTTCCGCTGATCCCAAAAGTACTCAGGATCATAAGAAAAACAAGGGTTCGAGCAATCTTCATTGCCCCAGACTGGCCAAGGAGGGCTTGGTACCCAGATCTTCAGCAGTTGCTTATAGAAGATCCTCGGTCTCTTCCTCCTCAAGAGGACCTGCTGCAGCAGGGGCCATGCGTGTAACAAGACTTACCGCGGCTACGTTTGACGGCATGGCTGTTGAGCGCCGCATCCTAGCCAGGAAGGGTATTCCCGAGGAGGTCATCCCCACCCTTATTCAGGCCAGAAAGGGAGTAACGTCGAAATATTACCACCGTATTTGGAGAAAATATGTGTCTTGGTGTGAATCCAAGAAGGCTCCTACGGAAGAGTTTGAGTTGGGACGTTTTCTCCATTTTTTGCAGGATGGTGTGGAGACGGGCCTCCGATTGGGATCAATCAAGGTCCAGATTTCGGCCTTGTCAGTGTTCTTCCAGAAACAATTGGCCTCTCTTCCAGAGGTTCAGACCTTTGTGAAAGGGGTTCTGCACATTCAGCCTCCGTTCGTGCCTCCAGTGGCACCATGGGACCTTAACGTGGTATTGCAGTTCCTTCAATCGGATTGGTTTGAGCCTCTACAAAAGATAGAGTTGAAATTTCTCACTTGGAAAGTGGTGATGCTTTTGGCTTAGGCATCCGCAAGGCGGGTGTCTGAATTGGGGGCCTTGTCTCACAAGAGCCCTTACCTGATCTTCCATGAAGATAGGGCAGAGTTGAGGACTCGTCAACATTTTCTTCCGAAGGTGGTTTCATCTTTCCACATAAACCAACCTATTGTAGTGCCAGTAGTTGCTGACACATTCACTGATTCAAAATCTCTAGATGTGGTTAGAGCTTTGAAAATCTATGTCGCTAGAACGGCTCGTATACGGAAAACAGAGGCTCTGTTTGTCCTGTATGCTCACAACAAGATTGGCTTTCCTGCTTCCAAACAGACTATTGCACGTTGGATTAGAAACACGATTCAGCAAGCTCATACTACGGCTGGATTGCCGTTACCGACGTCGGTAAAGGCCCACTCCACTAGGAAGGTGGGCTCATCCTGGGCAGCTGCCCGGGGGGTCTCAGCATTACAACTTTGCTGAGCAGCTACTTGGTCAGCGTCAAACACATTTGCTAAGTTCTACAAGTTTGAGACCTTGGCCGATAAGGACCTAAAGTTTGGTCAATCGGCGCTGCAGGGTCATCCGCACTCTCCCGCCCGTACTGGAGCTTTGGCATAGACCCCATGGTCTTGATGTCGTCCCCAGCATCCTCTAGGACGTATGAGAAAATAGGATTTTGATAACCTACCGGTTAATCCTTTTCTCCTAGTCCGTAGAGGATGCTGGGCGCCCGTCCCAGTGCGTACTTTACCTGCAGTTTAGTTATTAGAGTTACACAAGTTGTGTTTTCTTGGTTTCAGCATGTTGCTGCAATTGGTTCATGCCTGTTGGCGTGTGTTATGTTGAATGCCATGTGTGCGGCATGGTTGAGGGTGTGAGTTGGTAGATATCTCACCACTAGTTAAGTAATTCCTTTCCTCGAAATGTCAGTCTCCCTGGGCACAGTTCCTACAACTGAGGTCTGTAGGAGAGGCATAGAGGGAGGAGCCAGTTCACACCCAATGAAAAGTCTTTAGAGTGCCCATGTCTCCTGCGGATCCCGTCTATACCCCATGGTCTTGATGTCGTCCCCAGCATCCTCTACGGACTAGGAGAAAAGGATTTACCGGTAGGTTATCAAAATCCTATTTTTATCATCTGTTTCAGGTACCAGCTGCCTCAGGATTACGCATCTTCTCCTCAACCCGCTGACCGTCACTGACACCAGGGCCGGACTGCCCATCTGGTGGGCCAGTCCGGTCACACAGTGAGCTGGGAAGGCCGTGCGCAGCTTCCAGCTCTCTGTTTTGCTTCCCCCTCCCCCCCCCCCCGCCCAAGGTGTCAGTTCCAAAAGAAAGATGGTGCCTGCCTCGAGTCTATGCCCCCCTGACTCGCGGAAAGCCCCAGTGAGTCCATGCCCCCTTTCACATGCGCGGCACTATCACGTGCACATACGTGCCGGGGCTGAAAAGCGGCCTCAGTCCATCCCTGACTGACTCATCTGTCCTCTCTCCAGGTATCAGGTTTCTGGCACCCAAGAGGATCATGGGGGTTCCTACAGCAGTGCAGCTCCAATGGCTGCCAGGATTATGACTGTCGGTAAATCATACTGAACCCCTATAGATTTACCGACGGACACAATACCGACGGTCATAATCCTGACAGCCATTAACCGTCAGTCAAAATACCAACACAGTCAGAATACTGACATTCATTATGCTGACATGTTCAAAATGCCGACATGTGTTTTTAAGGAATTTTTGCCCCAAAATGCACTTGTTCATACATTACCATCCCAGTGGACCTGGAGGGGGAATATAATAGTGTGCCAAGCGCAGCGAGGCTCCGTGCCCGAAGCATGGCGAGGGGACACGGTACACATAGACGGTATCCATGTCCTATGTCGACATTGACACAAAAAAACCTGAAAAACACAAGTCAGTATTTTGACATGTTGGTATTTTAAATGTCGATATTCTGACTGCATTTTGAACATGTCGGCATAATGAATGTCGGTATTTTGAACATGTCGGTATTTTGACTGTAGGCCCATGACTGTAGGGATTATGGCCGTCGGTATTGTGTCCTTCGGTAAATCATACTGAACGCAGCAAAAGAAAGGGGTGTGGATCATAGGGTCGACCACGCTTAGGTCGACAGTGTCTAGGTTGACCGCTATTGGTCGAAAGTAAGTAGGTTGACAGGATTTCTAGGTCAACAGGGTCCCTAGGTCGACATGAACAAGGTCAACATGACAAAAGGTCGACATGAGTTTGTTTTTGTGTCGTTTTCTCCCTACAGCGACGGGGAACCCCAATTAGTGCACCGTGTCCCCTCGCATGCGTCCATCTCTGAATAACCCCCAGTGTGCAATTGTGTCATCATTTTGTAAATCGCCCCCTCTGGCAATGCTCTCTACACAAAACATAGTGGCTAACGTCATCGCAAGATGGTGTCAGCTATTTCGGCCAACCTCTCATAAGTTAGAATTTGTAAATTGCCCAGGTGGCAGTCCCCATTGAGAATAATGCACCAGGGTCCATAACTAAGGGTGTGTGAACAGTGCCGCTAGTCTGGGAACTGTAGTGTTGCCACGTCTTCTTCCTGGTGCCGGTGGCCCAGCCCTCTCAGCGACACATCATGATGTCACGCCAGAGGTGGGTCTGGCACATGGTGGGGAATCGTCCTGCTGTGGCCCTGGACTGCTGCATTAGCAATGCAGGAGGTATCTCTTCTTAAGTTGCCCTGATCCCTAAACCGTGTAAAAACAGCTGTTTCTGCATTGGCTTTACCTAATAAATAGACCCCATATTATTCTCCGCAATCTCAGTCCCTTAGGACCACTCCGGCCTGCAAGCAACAATGCTACAAAGATAACGTACTGTATAGAATATAAGCTATATGTCTGTTTCTGAGTCCTGTGACGTCGGGTGAACTTTCAGACCATTTTATGGCCTGTGCTACTCATTTAGTTAATGTAACACTGCAGTCTCCATTTATGGTGGACACACCCTATAGAATGTAAAGTCTACAATGGATCATATAGCTGAGAAAAGCAGTCATACCGCGGGCACTGAAGGTACACAATATGATTTTTTAAGACTAGAATAATTGTATTGATTGCTCCCATATTTAGTATTAGATCGTAAGATTCCATCATGCTCTATGTGATATTGTATAAAGATTTGTCTACTTATGTTTACTAACTCATTTCTTTTCTATATTTTTCAACCCACAATTTCTGGATTTTCTTCTTCTATTTCCGTTCCTTCTCTGTTTCTCTACTAATCTTTATTATTGCCCTTTATTGCTCTGCTTCTCTTCCCAAGCTTCCCTCCTTATTCTCCTATGCCTTCAAGTTTCTGATCACCCTTCTCTTCTTCTTTCCATGATCCCTAGATTCTACTGTACCTGACCATGACCATACGCCTCAAGCTAATATTCTTACTTCTCTTTATGTCTGTAATCATTTTATATTTATCTCACTTTCTCTTTCATAAACCACCCTCATCCTCCTCCCCTTCTGCCTCTCAGAAACAGCATTCTGTGCATGTCCTTGTTGTCTCTTCTTGGAGATCTGGCTCCTCTTTCCTTGGACAGATCTTTAACCACCACAGTGACGTCTTTTACCTCTTCGAGCCTGGACATCACACCTGGATGAAGTTCCAACAAGAGAGCGCAGAGCTGCTGCATTATCCTGTGAGAGATCTCCTGCGTTCCCTCTTCACCTGCGATGTATCAGCCCTCCAGCAGTATCTTCCCAATGGTGGGAGGCGCATTGGTGATATGAAGTTCTTTGCAGAAAGTCGGGCTCTCTGTACCCCTCCAGCTTGCTCAGCCTTTATCCCCTCTGAAGGCTATGATCGCCTCAACTGTTTCCAACGTTGTAGAAATTCATCCCTTCATAAAATGGCTGAGACGTGTCGGACATACAGTCATGTGGTGATGAAAACTGTTCGGATCCTGGATCTTTCTGTCCTTCTCCCCCTTTTTCGAGACCCAGCCCTTGATCTGCGGATTCTTCATCTTGTGAGAGACCCTCGAGCCGTTGCCTTGTCAAGGAAATCCTTCTCTCTTCGAATTGAGGACAAGATAGTTCTAAAGAATGAAATAAATGATATGAAAACTAATATAATGACAAGTAAGGTCATGGAAAAGATTTGTAGGTCCCAGGTGGCCATTAATAAACTGTCCAGAACATCTCAGGTCTTACGTGGGCGCTATATGGCTATACGTCATGAGGACTTGACCAGCAAACCGATCAAAAGTCTACAGCAAATTTACAAGTTCTCTGGACTGCCTTTAACTAAAGAGCTGAAACGATGGATTCATAATATCACCCATGAGGAGGTTGGAGAGAAAAATAGTTTCATGACCTTCTCAAAAGTGTCCTCAGTGGCTAACCAAAGGTGGAGAACTGCTATGGACTTTGACTCGGTGAAGCAGATTCAACAGAGTTGCAAGGAGGCGATGAACGTGTTTGGTTACCTGCCGGCGAGATCCAAGAGCGAGCAGAAAAATATAACTGTTCACTTGATGAGGAACTAAACAATTGGGTATGAGAGACTTTGTGCATGATTGAAATGAAATAGTCATCAATGTAGATGGATTTGATCTCAAAAGATTATTTACATGTACACACATACTTTGCCGTTTATAGAGAGTGATAAAGTTAAGAGATAAACTATCAACCAACCAGCTCCTAACTGCCAGTTTTGAAACACAGCCTGCAACATGGCAGTTAGCAGCTGATTGGCTGGTATTTTATCAGCGTCCACTCTATCTCTCTTCAAAGTTTAGTACATCTCCCTATTACAAACACTTACTAATGACCTAAACGTACGTACTGTGGATCTTGTTCCATGGTGAAGTAATCCGGCATATAATGAAAAAGAAAAAAAAACAATCAAAGGAGAACAGTTGTGTAAAATACTTATCGATCAGCTGCTCTGCGCTCACTGCGTGCTGCGGAGAGTGATGGAAAATGCGCTCATTGAGTTCTACTTTAGAATTAACATTGGTTAGAAGTGAGTATAAAGTGAAGTCAATAATGTTTCAATATTTACATTTCTTAAAACGTTATCAGTTATGGAAAGGCATGTCATGGATGATATAAACATACATTTTTGTGGGTTATATTGTTTTTATGGTCTACTAAATAGATTATTGTCTAACTTTATACATGCAAGCAAAAGAAAGTCTTGCTAAGTGTGAGAGAGGTATATCGCCTAGGAGTTCAGACACAATTATGAGAATAATGTATCGTTCCTTGTTTATATTATTTGTCTTTTATGATGTCAGTATCTGGTACTGAAGGATTAGCAAAATATAATTTTATGTGACTGCTTTTCTCCGTTTCATTAATATAGAATACTTATGTGCACCAGTGACGTGCAGTGCGGTGAGGCAGAGCCTTTCCTGCTATACTATCATATGTGCCAGAGTTTTCACTGTATAAAGTATCTGAAAAATATAAAGAATATATTAGAAATATCTTCTTTGCATTATTCTAATCATTTTTATATTCAAAACTCTGGAGTAAAAAGTCTATGACGTGAGGCAGTACCTCCCCCCCACACACCCTCCCCTGCCTATCTTTTCTGCACAACACTGATCAACTTTCCAGCAATATATACTGCTGCACCTGTGTATAATGCCCACATGTATATACCGCTGCACCTGTGTATAATGCCCGCATGTATATACCGCTGCACCTGTGTATAATGCCCGCATGTATATACCGCTGCACCTGTGTATAATGCCCCCATGTATATACTGTTGCACCTGTGTATAATGACCACATGTATATACTGCTGCACCTGTGTATAATGCCCCATGTATATACCTCTGCACCTGTGTATACTGCCCAGATGTATATACTGCTGTACCTGTGTATACTGCCCTCATGTATATACTGCTGCACCTGTGTATAATGCCCACATGTATATACCGCTGCACCTGTGTATAATGCCCCATGTATATACCTCTGCACCTGTGTATACTGCCCACATGTATATACTGCTGTACCTGTGTATACTGCCCACATGTACATACTGCTGCACCTGTGTATAATGCCCACATGTATATACTGCTGCACCTGTGTATACTGCCCACATGTATATACTGCTGCAACTGTGTATACTGCCCACATGTATATACCGCTGCACCTGTGTATAATGCCCACATGTATATACCGCTGCACCTGTGTATAATGCCCCCATGTATATACCGCTGCACCTGTGTATAATGCCCACATGTATATACTGCTGCACCTGTGTGCAATGCCCGCATGTATATACCGCTGCACCTGTGTATAATGCCCACATGTATTTACCACTGCACCTGTGTATAATGCCCCATGTATATACCTCTGCACCTGTGTATACTGCCCAGATGTATATACTGCTGCACCTGTGTATACTGCCCTCATGTATATACTGCTGCACCTGTGTATAATGCCCACATGTATATACCGCTGCACCTGTGTATAATGCCCCATGTATATTCCTCTGCACCTGTGTATACTGCCCAGATATATATACTGCTATACCTGTGTATACTGCCCACATGTACATACTGCTGCACCTGTGTATAATGCCCACATGTATATACTGCTGCACCTGTGTATACTGCCCACATGTATATACTGCTGCACCTGTGTATACTGCCCACACGTATATACCGCTGCACCTGTGTATAATGCCCACATGTTTATACCGCTGCACCTGTGTATAATGCCCCCATGTATATACCGCTGCACCTGTGTATAATGCCCACATGTATGTACTGCTATCTTTTATTAAGAAAAATTGCAACATACATTACATAAATATGGTAAAACTCATAAAAATAGGACATACAATATACATTGAATTGTTGCCCAATAATCCAAACCAAAAAGCAACAAAACTTGTATAACTATACGCAATGTCAATATTGCTTAACATCTAAGCAAAAAACAACCTACTATATACAAACAACACATATTATAACCACAAGCAATGAAAAGATGAATGAAGTCTTTTAGTCACATGCAAACTGCTTTAATTAAAAAAACAGAAAAAAAGAAAATCTACGGGAAGGTGAAGGATAGGAAGCCATAAGATGAACAAGAAAAGGACTTCTGCTACCCACTCAAGGGGGTTTCAGGTGGCGCCAGAGCCTGGACCACCCGACAGCATCGGGTGGTCCAAACTGTAACAAATGTATCTAATGCCACCTGCTGATAGCGTCTGCAACAAATGTTTCAAGTTCTAAATGCTGACAGCAGTTGATAATGTGGATACTGCGTGCTGCTGGCAACAGAACTCCTAATACTCTAAGCACAGCAGCTGAGGTCCTAGATAGTATATAGGGACATTAGCTGATTTCTGTGGATGAGAGTAATCCTATTGAATGGGAGACAGGTGATCCTATATATAGGACGGTATAGCTACTATCATATATATCAGTTGCAACATTTGTGATACATTGTATGAATGTTAGAATGTTACAGTGAAGTATCCCCTGAAATGAAGGGACAGTGACAAGTTATAATACATCACACTGTAATGCACTATTTTATAGTAAATAACGTGGCAAATATCTGAAACCATAAGGTGGTCATATGTTTTAATAGATGAATTTATTTACCATTACTGGGAAGGTATAATAAATGTGGGACCTATAAAGTCTACCAGCACTACTCTGTTCAGTATTACTTTATATTATATTCTATTATATTACATCATATTAAAGGAACATTAGTAAGGGATATGATATGTGAGATCGATATATAATTTAAGTGATTAAAGCGAGTCTGGTATAACAAAATACAGACTATCGCATGAGGCTGGAAATATATGTGGTGGGTATTATAAATAGGGATTGCTATATCCCTTAATGATCCATACCATAGTTGGGACTGCTATATCCCCTAAACAAAATCCCCCTTTTCTATATTTGATTATATCATACTAATGAGATACGAGTAAGAGATATGATAGGTGGGATTGACATATATCCTTTAAGGAGTATGGTCCCCTAGAATGTTGCAGCCTACACATCTTAATAGAGGAGTGATCTAAGCAGATCTGATAGTATAAAATACAGATTACCGCATGAGGTTGGAAATATGTGTGGTGGACATTAGAAATAGGGATTGCTATATCCCTTAAGGATCCATACCACAGTTGGGATCGCTATATCCCCTAAATAAAATCTCATTTATTTCTCTTTATATATACCTTTACAAATTCTGTGGTGGATATTAGAAATAGGGACTGTTACATCCCTTAATGATCCATACCATAATTGGGACTGCCGTATCTCCTAATCAAATCCCTTCCATCCCCCCTTTTTACACATACCCTTGAAAAATTTGTATTTGTGTACCAACATAGACAGTGAGTGCAAATCAATACTTACCTTCCCGGAGAACAATTTGGAGATAGAGATATTCATCTTGCAGCTAATTCCGGCCCAGCATCATAATATTGAGATGCAGTAGCATTAATTGACTATATATAATTATTATATTCATTCATTGGTAGTCAATCTGCGTCTATATAATCTGGTGATATTTTTAGTCCCTAAATTGGGATTTGTCCCCAGAAGATTTTGCTGAATAAATAGACATCATAGATAGCCGGTTAACAATATTAAAGTAACAGCCATTGCATTGTAAGAATTATATTGCCAATGGATCAGATAATGGCAATATTTAAATAGATATAATAATCCCACGAATATTATACATATCAAATACACGCGGACACGCCTTTTAAATCTTTTCTTCACAATTTCCTATCTCATAGGTGTCACTTATATGTTAGTCTGTCTGATTTTAACTCTTATGTTTCACTGTTGTCTGGGCAATAGTTTATAATTTAATGTATATTTAATAAAGGCTAAGTTTTAAGATAAGTAAACTCTGTTCTAGTGCGTCAACCATACAGTTTCCTCTTATTTTTCCTCTCAACCTGACTTCATGAAGAGTACCCTGGTCATCAAACAGGCCCCGGACCTCCCTCAAATCAACTGATTTTCTGCAACTCTGGTAGGGATCAGGCGAGTGGTACTTTCCATAATCCCTCTCCAGAATCAAAGAAGCCAGGCGATCGTACTGATATTCCTTCATCTGAGCCTTCACCCGGGAGATTTCCCCACTATCTCCACGCTCAGAGATCAAGAAATCCAGTTTCTTTCTCAGGCTCTGGTAGATACATCTTTTTGTCAAGTTTTTCCTGGCTACCAGCCTTTGAAAAAGCCTTCGAGTCCTCTTTTTACACTCCTCCCACCACTCAGACCTACTCCAACCAGCCTCCAGAAGTGTTTCCTGTACTTGAAGAAAGTCTCTAAAGGACTGTCTAACTCCCTCCTCCTTCAGGAGCTCGGAATTCAAACGCCAAAGGCCCCGCCCTTTCTGAGGGGTTTCTGAGACGTTCAAAGCAACACACAGAAAAACGTGATCTGAGAACTCTACTGGCTTTGTCTCAGGAGGCAAAGTTTTCGAGGACTCCTTAACAAAAAACCTATCTATCCTAGACCCAGTGCCGTTTCTAGCGGCGGGCGAGCCGTGCAACCGCACGGGGCGCCCGCCGCGGCACTTTGTGACTACTCCTCTCCTCCCTCTCTCTCCCCCCGAGCGCTCCTGCTCGGGGGGCGGGGCTTCGCGGAATGACGCGTTTGCGTCGTGACGTCACGACGCAAACGCGTCATTCCGCGAAGCCCCGCCCCCCGAGCAGGAGCGCTCGGGGGGAAGAGAGAGGGAGGAGAGGACTGGAGATAACCATCGACGGAGGAGGCGGCCGGCGCGCGGGACCCGAAGAGCGGCAAGTTGTAAGTATTCTCTCTCTCTCTCTCTCTCTCCCTCCCTCCTCCCACTTGACACCTGCCGCACTGTGTAAAATGGGGACACCTGCCGCACTGTGTAAAATGGGGATACCTGCCGCACTGTGTAAAATGGGGGCACCTGCCGCACTGTGTAAAATGGGGACACCTGCCGCACTGTGTAAAATGGGGATACCTGCCGCACTGTGTAAAATGGGGGCACCTGCCTGCGTACTGTGTAAAATGGGGACACCTGCCTGTGTACTGTGTAAAATGGGGACACCTGCCTGCGTACTGTGTAAAATGGGGATATCTGTCTGCGTACTGTGTAAAATGGGGACACCTGCCTGCCGCACTTTGTTAAATGGGGACACCTGCCTGCCGTACTGTGTAAAATGGGGACACCTGCCTGCCGCACTTTGTAAATGGGGACACCTGCCTGCCGCGCTGTGTAATATGGGGACACTTGCCTGGTGTAATGTGTAAAAAGGGGACTTTTTATTTTTTCCCCCTGTGGTGGGTGTGATATCAGACGAGGCCACGCCCACTGTAATGAGACCACGCCCATTTTAATCAGGCCACACAGCCTTGTCGGGAGCGCGCGCGCCTTAGGCGCGCGCATGCTTTTTTATGGCTATATGGGGGGGGGGCACGCAATTTTTTTTATAGCAATGGGGGGGGGGCGCATTTTGAAATCTCGCACTGGGAGCCAAATTGTCTAGAAACGGCCCTGCCTAGACCTACGACTACCACAATGATAGGTGAAACCTGTGAGGTCTGGGAAATGGCGAACGTGCACATCCACCAGACCAGCCTCTCTAACCATGCTAACTAGAAAATTGGAATCATAGCCCAGGGTCGCCTTTGTGTCCCCTCTGTCTTTTAACCTAATGATGGTGTTAAAATCACCTCCAAAGACAATCTGCCGGGCCGTAAAAAGAAACGGTTTTATCTCCCTGAAAAGACATTTCCTGTCCCACTTTGAATGGGGCCCATAGATGTTTATTAGCCTCAGGTCATGTCCTCTCAGGTTGACATCTAAAACCATGCACCTACCTACCTGTAAATCTATAATCCTGTGCACGTTTACCATATCAGTAAAAATCAATGCCAACCCACTGGATGCCTCGGCCGCAAGAGACCAGAAGGAAGGCCCCCGCTTCCACTGACACTTGGCCCGATGGAGTGTGGCCAAGTCACCTACCCTGGTCTCCTGCAAAAATAAAAAGTCAACATCAACCGTGTTGAAAAAATCAAAGGCCAAGAAACGAGCATGTTCAGAAAACACGGAAGCCACATTAATGGTGGCACATCGTATAGGTTGGCGATCCATGTTTCTTGGATTATAGAGGTAGGACCCCATTCACTTTTTCTTTGCTTGTCTTTTAGAATCCTCGTCCGAGGACCCTACTCTTTTACACGTAACCCCGAAGGGAAGAACATCCTCATCGGACAAAGAGATTTCTTCCACCTCCCCCCCCTCCACCCCACCAACAACTGAGACCGCAGTCTCACAGAACAGACCCTTAGATCCCTGTACAACAACACCCTCCCTAATATCACACCCCTCCCCATTTGCAACCCTGTCTGGGGGAGGATCCGGATCAGGGGCTTTTGGGGCAATAATACAAGAACCGCCCCCAGGATCATCCCCACCAGAGGACGCCAAAGGAGAATAGGTAAGGCTCCCCGCCTCAAGGCTAGGAGTCTCCTCCACCACCATCACCTCTCCCGGAGATTGAGGGGCCTTCCCCTCTGAACTCTGCACTACCTCAACCTTATTTAATAGCGGTCCCAAGGCCTGGCTTAACTCTGTCCCTGTAGGATCCCACTCTAAATCCCCCTGAGAACTATCTAAGTGCTTGGTTTTGCTCTGAACTTTACCACATCCCCCCTTTTCCTGTTGTTGCCTTATAGGTAATTGTCTGCACTTAGTATAATATTAGGGCAATGGATATTGTCTGAATCAAAATATAATTCATTATAAATAGGCGATGTTACCATAGTGGACAGTATACTGGATATATATAGTAAGGAATAGATATGAAATAAGTTTGAATGTATGAGGTAATGTTTAGCTGATTTAAGAGATTAGGTTTGTGTATGTGTTTATATAGATATACTGTATATTTGTGTTTTACAGCAAGATGGTAAAAAATAGTGTAGGGAACAGGTTTATTCTGCTCTAGTCATAAATAAGGCCAGAGAGGTTACAGTAAGATCAAGAGTCATTGTAGAGAAAAGGTATTAGGCCATAAATGATAATAGGTATGTGACAGAGCTCTGTTGGTCATTGGAATTCACAGGTGTGCTTACAGTAGATCAGAATCTACTGGTTTGTCTATTGTCCAGTGAAGGTTAAAAGCTAGGGAGTATAAATTAACTACTATGAAAAGAGATCACATCCATTGATAAAACATTGTGTAACCGACCCCAGGAAAACTTGTCAATACAACAGAACTTTGGATGAAAAGACATTCCAGATTTTACAATACTATACTTGCTTAAGGCAGTGTGGACACCACACTTTTATGACACCATGCCTCCGTGAACAGGACACGACAGCCCAGTTCAATGTTTGTTTTATTACACCTTGGAATCTGACAAACCTATAATTACCTATTCCATTGGAAACTATGAGAATATGATAGTTTGAATTGGTAAAATATGAGATAAAAGGACCAGACTTGTAGTTAGGAGTTAGAAGGAAGAGGGAGAGGGAGAAGAAGAAGGAGAAGGAAGGAAGTCAGTCAGGAGGAGAAGTCATGGAGAACATGCAGAAGGAATGATTCTTGGGATGGCAATCTTTAACTTGCAAGTATACATTTTATGTTAGCAATTGAAACTGTTTGTGAAACTTATGTCATGTTGTTTTATGTTATGTAACGAAGGAAGCATATATAATTATAATTAGTATATATATCACTACTGTGTATATCTTATTCTGTACGATTTGATCTGCCTGTAAATAAAGAATCATATAAAAAGAGCGGTAATATTCAAGCTTGAACTCTCTTTAAGGAATCTTAACTTAATAACTTCATAAGTCATATGTATAAGGACTGCATATATGTATCAGCCAATTAGTTTGTAAGCCTGACATAATATATTTGCAGATATATATGATAAATGCATATTAATTGAAATATATCCATATATTAAATACCATATATGATATATTAAATATTAATATTCATAAATATGATTCCATAAATCAATATTGGCGACCACGAATTGGACTTGTTATTACTGAATCTGATTATCTGATCTATAATATTTATGAGGAGTAGCAGATGCTATAAGCTGGCTACCAAATCTGCAGAATCACGGTGGGGATGTATCTATGAAAATTTATTACCATTGTGTAATGTCAATTTTGTATTCTGTATAACCTAGGATAAATGTGTTAGTGCAATATACGTTATTTTAACTAACATAATATCTATTAGGAAGCAGCACCAAAGGCTATAAGCCTGCTGGCAAAATACAAGATCACAGTGGAATAGGTTACAAATGAGAATAAAGAATTTAAAGGCCTAGAATAGAAAATGTGCACAGTGGAAAAGAGTATTTCCAAATAAATGTATAAATGTACCAGGTATTAGAGTTTAACCTTAAGACACCGGTCAATCTTAAGGAGAGGATACCTTCAGTACTAAAAACAAAGAATATATAAATTTAGCATTGAAATGTTAAAAATGCAAAAGTTTTCTGTAGCATTTAGAAAAATGCGCAGAACTGCGGCTCTAGAAGCCAAACAGAAATGTAAAGAAGAATCAGGTTCACGTCTTCGTAAGGCGTGCCTGACCATTAATGCAAAAATGCATTCGTTATTTAAGTCCCTTAAACAGAAAAATAAACAGAAAAAGTTTGGGGCAGAAGCGAAAAGCCTGACAGTTTGTAATCAAATTGTCAAGATCTCTGATGAAGAGATAACATCCAGCAAGCAAGCTGAGATAGAAACACCAAACAGGAATAGTGTTGAGGTATGTGAAACTCTGTACACAGAGTCTACAGGAGTCAGAAATGACTTAATCAGTCAAGATCCTAAAATTAAGGAAAGTTACATGTTGCAGGACTGCATCAATGTGCAGCGCATGGAGTCTGCTATGGTCACACAGACCACCAGCAGAACAGCCTCTGTGGTAAAGGAAGAAAGTAGCAATGTGCCGGATGTGTCTATCATCAGACAGCACATTAATGTAAAGGAGGTAGCAGCAATAGGAGATGTCCCCTATACTGTGTCTAGTAAGGGGGAAGATCATTGTAACTCAGATTATGAGTATTCTGCTGAATACACTCTCAGAGTTCCCAATGTAAATGAAGAATTTGTTATGCCCTTAGGCAAAGGTGAATTGTCAGCAGATTTAAACACTGATAGCAGCAGTACAGTGCACACAGGGGTGGGGAAGTTCCCCATGGTGAAAACTCCCATGGCAACCAGAGTTGCAAACCTTGAAATGTATTCACCTGGAAACATGTTTAAAGGGAAAATCCATGAAATTAATTCAGGAATGCATGTTTACAAACAAAGTTCCCAAACTTATGTAACCCCCACAGAGCACTCAGAGACTTCTAGTGATGGTGCAAATGTTTGCATGCTCTCAGAGAGACCACATGCAGAGTGTCATTCTGCAAACCACACACCAATTAACAATGACAAAAAGGATCACCAGGATGAAAATGTTTTTATGCCCTGGTGCCATAACCATTTTATTACAGGTGTGGAAAGACAGAAAGCCCTGGGACCTGCAATACATATTTGGCAAAGTTTAACAAGTTTCTCTCCCCACAAAAGTAGGTTTTTTCAGAAGCTCCAAGATTCTTCCAAACTAAGGAGCCACACCAAGCAGCAAACGCTATGGTTAAAGACAGTCTGGGACCAGGCTGCATCACAAGGGAGTATGGTCACAAGTGAATACGGTAGTATCATTCCTTTACTTGTTAGATCCAATGAAGCCATTGTTTGCTTTGATGTTCAAACAGCCACAGTTTCCAAATTAAACCTGCATCATATCTGCAGCGACAATTGTGCTGTCATTGACACACAATGTGACAGGAAAGATTGGCACAGGCCAGAAACAATTGTTTGTTTGTTATTCAATCGTTAAAAGACACATTTGTAAATTCTGTACCTGATAACATGCAGCAGATAGGACAGAATGCATAGCAAGCTATGTTAAATCACTGTATAAATATCTGTGATAGTCATTGTATGTATTTTTGTTTGATTCATAGTAATCCTGGCAACCTGTATACAGAATGGTGCAAGACTCCAAAAAGACTCCAATTTACAAGGGAAAAGGTCTTCATTAACCCTTTCATCGCTGCTATCCAGCAAAATCTACATAGCATCCCTAAAGACTGATATATGGACAAATCCTCAAGGAGTTTTCTAGTTTCACAAGAAAGGGGAATGTTTTCATTAACCTTTTCATCACAAGTAATCATTACTTGTCTTTCAAACTACATGTACACTCCCAAAACAGTGTACAGCACATCTCATCACTGTGATTATACAGAACTGTCTCATCCCTTCATATACCTTAATCACATATATGTAAACATTTGTCTGATATATATATATATATTATGTAATTGTATTATATACCTTGTAAATATTTTATGTTTTTTTTAATATTACACAGTAGATACTACCTATGCTTCCTTCGTAAAAGCTTCAAAAGTAATTAAATATCTAATACAGGATGGTATACCGCGTTATAACAAATTGGGCCGAGATTATTAAGTGGGATGAATAATTCTCTTAATAAAGACTGTCACAAGTCTAAGATAATTATTTGTAGCATAACAGGGTCACTGTATATGCACATGGCTGCATATAAAATAATATTGGATGGAATTAGATATATTTAAAGCCATTCCTAAATGATATTTAATATCTGTTTGAAGCAAAATTATATTCATTTATTGTATTGATAGGATGTTACTATATACACATCAAAAGCATTTTAAATAATTATTAGTCAAAATATAGGTAGGATAGAAAACGCCTTTATATGGGTTAAACTGGTATAAGTTTATGTAAGATTGAGATGTATAAATAGGTACAAGGTAGAATAAGGAGATTTAAGACTGCATGGTAATTTATTCAGTGAGGAAATACAGAACAGAGTAGGTGTACTACTCACAGCCATTTGTGGTACTATTGCCCGAAGACAATTAAGACCTACTATTAACAAGCAAGGAAAGAAAGAAAGAAAGAAAAAAAAAAAAGACTGTTTCATATATGCCTGTTCTATTCAAAATCACAACCTGTTTGTGCAAAAGCAATATGGACACTGGTCACAACTGCGGCATTGGATAAACGCAAAGGAAACAGAACTGCTAAAGACTGTATAAAGACTATTACTATTACTGAGGGTCGTCACAAGTACTGAATGTTCAAGACACAGCACTCGACGTACACAGCCCTCTGCCTCAAACAGCGAAATGGCAAGCAAAGGAGCAGCTGCTACGAAGAATTCTACTTCTAGTAATGGTGCAAATGTTGCAAACGCAAGGCCATAATGCAAACGCAAGGCATCTCCAATTGCAAGCAAACCACGCAGATGACAGTCTTATCCCAGTAAATTGCTACATACAAGAACAGCAAAAATGTCCAAACGTACTGATCCAGATACAGAAAAAAGGTCTACAATTGGGCTATGGTATTCCAAATGTCTGTAGAAATTAGTTTTCCTCATGAATACTGAATAAAAACCTCAGTTTTGTCTGCTTTAGTTAAAAAGTAGAATAAGGTTAGGTAAGCTAAGAATTTTTAGAGATTTTTAAAATCATAATGGTTATTATTATTACACTTATGGTATATATTATGGTTACAACGAAAGTTATGTTTGAAGGAATATTTTGAAATGTATTTGGAAGCAATTACGCTAGTTTAATGTGTGGCCAATCAAAAGAATTTCTCATGGCCACAAGGGGGCGACTGTTGCCTTATAGGTAATTGTCTGCACTTAGTATAATATTAGGGCAATGGATATTGTCTGAATCAAAATATAATTCATTATAAATAGGCGATGTTACCATAGTGGACAGTATACTGGATATATATAGTAAGGAATAGATATGAAATAAGTTTGAATGTATGAGGTAATGTTTAGCTGATTTAAGAGATTAGGTTTGTGTATGTGTTTATATAGATATACTGTATATTTGTGTTTTACAGCAAGATGGTAAAAAATAGTGTAGGGAACAGGTTTATTCTGCTCTAGTCATAAATAAGGCCAGAGAGGTTACAGTAAGATCAAGAGTCATTGTAGAGAAAAGGTATTAGGCCATAAATGATAATAGGTATGTGACAGAGCTCTGTTGGTCATTGGAATTCACAGGTGTGCTTACAGTAGATCAGAATCTACTGGTTTGTCTATTGTCCAGTGAAGGTTAAAAGCTAGGGAGTATAAATTAACTACTATGAAAAGAGATCACATCCATTGATAAAACATTGTGTAACCGACCCCAGGAAAACTTGTCAATACAACAGAACTTTGGATGAAAAGACATTCCAGATTTTACAATACTATACTTGCTTAAGGCAGTGTGGACACCACACTTTTATGACACCATGCCTCCGTGAACAGGACACGACAGCCCAGTTCAATGTTTGTTTTATTACACCTTGGAATCTGACAAACCTATAATTACCTATTCCATTGGAAACTATGAGAATATGATAGTTTGAATTGGTAAAATATGAGATAAAAGGACCAGACTTGTAGTTAGGAGTTAGAAGGAAGAGGGAGAGGGAGAAGAAGAAGGAGAAGGAAGGAAGTCAGTCAGGAGGAGAAGTCATGGAGAACATGCAGAAGGAATGATTCTTGGGATGGCAATCTTTAACTTGCAAGTATACATTTTATGTTAGCAATTGAAACTGTTTGTGAAACTTATGTCATGTTGTTTTATGTTATGTAACGAAGGAAGCATATATAATTTATAATTAGTATATATATCACTACTGTGTATATCTTATTCTGTACGATTTGATCTGCCTGTAAATAAAGAATCATATAAAAAGAGCGGTAATATTCAAGCTTGAACTCTCTTTAAGGAATCTTAACTTAATAACTTCATAAGTCATATGTATAAGGACTGCATATATGTATCAGCCAATTAGTTTGTAAGCCTGACATAATATATTTGCAGATATATATGATAAATGCATATTAATTGAAATATATCCATATATTAAATACCATATATGATATATTAAATATTAATATTCATAAATATGATTCCATAAATCAATACTGTTTAGCTTTGACCGTAACTGCCACCCCATCAACAGACAGATTAGAGGCCTGTTTTGGCTTTTTACTTTTAGAAGTATTCGGAACAAACACTAGCTCTTTTCCCCCAACCATGACTACCTACCCCTCATCCTCATCATCAGCGGAGGACAAAACATCAAACCTATTAGAGCATACAACGTCCACCCCCCTCTTTTTCAGCTTCTTCCTCCTGCCTTTACTCACTGCCTGAAAAGATGCTTCCCCCCTTTCGACCTGGACTTTCCCTACCCCGCCAGCTTCTAGTTTCCTCAACATATCCTGATGCTGTAAAGCAACCACCATGTTATCCTCATGACTGGTCCTGAGATTGCACCTCACCTTATTACACTCACGGGACCCGTGCCCCATCTGGCCACACAAAGCACATTTAACAACCGTACAATCATTACTAAGGTGGCGAAAGTCACCACACTTGTGACAAGTTCTGGGCTGCCCAGGATAGAAAACACTGAAGCCGGTCACGGCCGATATAAGCAGCAGATGGTATGTGCTTAGTCTCAGCCCCTACCTGGTGCAACCTCACAAAGGTCAAATAGACACCACCCCAGACCCCCTTAGTGTAATCAAATTTCTCAAGTGGGGACAACACTGTGCAGGACCTGGACAACCATAGGCGTGCGCACGGGGGGTGCCTGGTGCGCACAGGCACCCCCTAATGTCTGGCACCCGCCACACACCACCCCTGCTGCAGCAATGTGATGATTGCCGTGGCCCACAAGTCTGTGACTGGACGCCGCCTGCTGCTCATTCCTGTCACTGTGCCTCCCTCTCCCTGCTGCGCCTGCTACCCGATCAGGACGGAGTGTTGGCACTGGCTGTGTATACTATACTCGACAGCAGCCGCACAGGGGGGGACTTACGTTACATTGAAATATCCTCCGTCCCGCTTTCGCCTCGCAATGTGACGTGATGATGTCACACTGCAGGCCCTCCCTCTCTGCCGGCCCTGCTTCTCTCTGTTCTCCCGTCCATGCTCTCAATCCTCAGCGGTCCTCTCAGGAGGACTTGGAGCCATTGCTGCAGACAGATGCTGCAGAAGACAGTTCAACAGAGACTGTAAGTCACCGCTCAGTGCTGCAGCCTGCAGCTGAGCCTGCTCCTGCTGCAGGGAAAGAGGGGGGCCAGGCCAGGGGGAAAAACATGATTATATTACATCCATGAAGTGAAGTTACACCCTCCCCCCACCCCCAAAAAAAAAAAAAAAAAAAGATCTGTGGGTGTGATCAGGAAAAAATAAATAAAAAGAGAAGAAAGGTTACAAATATATATTAGATGAGTCAAGCGTTCAGTAGTTTTATATGTACCAGGCACTGCTGGGGGCGTACTGTGTGGCGTAATGTGAATTTCGGCTCATACTGTGTGGCGCAATGTGAATTCGGCTCATACTGTGTGGCATAATGTGAATTCAGCTCATACTGTGTGGAGTAATGTGAATTTTGGCTCATACTGTGTGGCGTAATGTGAACTTCGGCTCATACCGTGTGGCGTAATGTGAATTTGGATCATACTGTGTGGCGTAATGTGAATTTCGGCTCCTACTGCGTGGTGTAATGTGAATACAGCTCATACTGTGTGGCATAATGTGAATTTCGGCTCATACTGTGTGGCGCAATGTGAATTTTGTCTCATACTGTGTGGCGTAATGTGAACTTCGGCTCATACCGTGTGGCGTAATGTGAATTTCAGCTCATACTATGTGGTGTAATGTGAATTTCGGCTCATACTGTGTGGTGCAATGTGAATTTCGGCTCATACTGTGTGGCGCAATGTGAAGTTTGTCTCATAGTGTGTAGTGTAATGTGAACTTCGGCTCATACTATGTGGTGTAATGTGAATTTCGGCTCATACTATGTGGCGTAATGTGAATTTCGGCTCATACTATGTGGTGTAATGTGAATTTTGGCTCATACTGTGTGGTGTAATGTGAATATTGGCTCATACTGTGTGGTGTAATGTGAATTTCGGCTCATACTATGCGGTGTAATGTGAATTTCGGCTCATACTGTGTGGCGTAATGTGAACTTCGGCTCATACCGTGTGGCGTAATGTGAATTTGGATCATACTGTGTGGCGTAATGTGAATTTCGGCTCCTACTGCGTGGTGTAATGTGAATACAGCTCATACTGTGTGGCGTAATGTGAATTTCGGCTCATACTGTGTGGCGCAATGTGAATTTTGTCTCATACTGTGTGGCGTAATGTGAACTTCGGCTCATACCGTGTGGCGTAATGTGAATTTCAGCTCATACTATGTGGTGTAATGTGAATTTCGGCTCATACTGTGTGGTGCAATGTGAATTTCGGCTCATACTGTGTGGCGCAATGTGAAGTTTGTCTCATAGTGTGTAGTGTAATGTGAACTTCGGCTCATACTATGTGGTGTAATGTGAATTTCGGCTCATACTATGTGGCGTAATGTGAATTTCGGCTCATACTATGTGGTGTAATGTGAATTTTGGCTCATACTGTGTGGTGTAATGTGAATATTGGCTCATACTGTGTGGTGTAATGTGAATTTCGGCTCATACTATGCGGTGTAATGTGAATTTCGGCTCATACTGTGTGGCGTAATGTCAAAATTGGCTCATACTGTGGCGTAATGTGAATTTTGGCTCATACTGTATGACGTAATGTGTATTTCGGCTCATACTGTGTGGCGTAATGTGAATTTCGGCTCATACTGTGTGGTGTAATGTGAATTTCGTCTCATACTGTGTGACATAATGTGAATTTGGCTGATACTATGTAGCCTAATGTATAGTGTGAATTTGACTCATTGTGTGGCATAATGTGAATTTTGACTCTTATTGTGTGGCATAATATGCATTTTGATTCATACTGTGCGGCATAATGTGAATAAGGGGCACTACTGTCAGTAGCTGGTGATCATGGGGACATGTGTGACAAATGCTGGTGTCCTGCGGAGGAGGGGTCTGATGGCATAGAAAGAGGCAGATGTGGCTCTGATTGCACATGTGTACATTTCAAACTTTACTTCTGTTATATTGAAACTCAAATGTTCGGCCCGCTAAATCTTCCATACTTTGCAGAGTGGCCCACTCAAAATCAGGATGTAGGTGATGGGGGGAGGGGGGCATACAAGGGTTGGGGGGGAGAGGGGGAGGGGAATGTATACGCACCTAGGCCAATCACTTTCTACTTCTGCCACTGGGTCAGGGATAGGTTGGGGAAGTGTAAGCAGCGATAAGGTGCAGCGGCAGCTAGGACTCAGGGTTATGCCGTAGCGAACAGTCAGTACTCGCCAGTGGTCGCGCCAATATGTTTCATTTTATTTTCCGGGGTGTATTATATCTACTTTATTGTTAGGAACTAGGGAGAAATTAGATTAAGCCATGTGATTTTACATAAAAATCTAAACTCTAGGGTGATGCTAAACACGCCCAAAAGGCGGTGCTAGACACACCCAAAAGATAATGCTAGACACGCCCTCCGGTGGTGCACCCCCTAATAAAACTAGCTGCGCACGCCTATGTGGACAACCAATATACGATATCCGCGGACGGTAGTGACTCATTGCGCACCAGAACAGTAATCTTTACCCTATCCTGCCTGGTGATGGTGTTGGTTTTAAAATGGCAGTACGGCTCCTTGGTCTTGTTCTTCTCCCATTGGGAGCCAAAAGCTTGCAGGCCATTCAGGGAGAGGAAGCTCAGATCAAAGTCGGGAGTTCTCACCGGATGGATGCACGCAAAAAAGGTCTGCGGCCCTAAAACCCAGTGAGAATACTATATCCAAGAACTCCGACTTTGAAGGAGTCTCCCCTTCCCCTACCCATCTAAATTGAACCACCTTACGCCTTTTTATAGGCTGACCCCCACTTACCCCAAGCTGAGGACCAGTACTAGCCCAACCAGAACCCTCCAAAGTTTTGGCATATGAACCAGATCCTGGTCTAACCACAGGAGAGATTACAGTGAGACCCTTGGGTGCCTGAACATTTACCTTCTTACTGACCTCTATACCCGCACTACCAGCCATCCTAGTTTGGTTTGCCTGGATCAAGCTTACGGCCGCTGAAGCCCTCACAGGCATATCCATATCTCCGTAAACTGTTTCTACTAGTGTAGTCTCCTCAGGGGTTAAGCTGCTCTTATCAACTGCCGGCAGTCCTTGGGCCAATCTTTGCCCAGTTTTTAATATGGCTTCATACTCTGGAATTCCCATTGATGCAGTTAATGATGTCACACATGATGCGTCTTTGGCCCCAGCCCCCTCAGCCCCCACAGCGACTAAGCCAGAGCCAGTCGCTGCTGGCTTACAGGGAGAGCCAGCCTCAGCATCTACCACGGCCTGCGCCGTCCCCATATCCGCAGCTTCAGAGACAAGTGCATCGGGAGCAAGTCCACAGGAAGCAGCCACCAGAGCTCCGGCACCCGCCGTCACCCCGGCAGCCACCATGCCCCCTGCACTGCCACCACCCAGAACTCTCTCTGGGAGAGACGCCTCCCCCTCATGGAAAGCACAGGATGACGTCATCGCAGGGTTCCCCTCGGTATCCACGGCACCAGACACAATCCCAGAGGTTTCACCTCCATCATGGCCCATGATATCCACCACTTCTTCCGCAGTCTGGCTGCCCACTTCCATGTCTTCCACTGGAACTATGAGCCCAGATGCCGCCACAGAACCCGCCGGGACCGGTCAGCCATCACATCCGCCATCTTGTCCTGGTATGGACTCTAGCAGTGCTTTTTCCTTTTGCATTCGAGCCTGATCCTGCAACATTTTAATCCTCTTTTTAACTGCAGCCAAACTGTCATTCAGCTCCCAAAGTTCATCTTTCAGGGCAACTCTCTTCCTTCAGCTGCTACAGTTACGCCTTCTTTTTTTATAAGTAATACGGGAGTATATACGGTTCTGCTCCATTCTTAATTCCTCTAGACTCATAGTCATGTATTTATCACTAGAGGATGATGAATCCTGCAGGCTGCAATCAGAAACCTCAGCATCTCCACCTGCAGCACTAACCCCCGCCCCACCACAGGCAAGCTCATTCACCTTATCACCTCCCTGGGTTACCTCACCCAGAGAGCCGGCATCCTGTGGTTTGGGGGTCTCCAGTTGGGGATCCTGTTTCATCACCGGGCCCACAATCACTGGAAACACTGTACTGTCCAAATCCTCCAGCACTGAGGCTTCTACTGCAATCGGTAGGTCAGAATTCCCAGGGCCTCCCTCAGGCCTTGCAGCCTGGGACTCTCCGTCATCCTCCTCCCCAGGAGGATCCATCCTCCCCTGGGAGGCTCCCAGGGGAAACACTGCAGGCTTTTAAGAAGAACCAGGGCCTAGGAGCTATACACTGTGCACCTGTGTATAATGGCCACATGTATATACTGCTCCACCTGTGGTGTATAATGCCCACATGTATATACTGCTGCACCTGTGTGCAATGCCCGCATGTATATACTGCTGCAACTGTGTATAATGCATACCTCCCATCATGACCCTCTTCAGGAGGAACAGAATGCTCTGCTCCTGGACTTCCCTCTTAATTTATGATTGCCATCACCTGCGCTGAAACACCTTTTTTATCCATTAACCTGTTCAAAACAGGTGCTGGGAATCACAAATTAAGAAGTAAGTCCAGAAGCAGAGCATTGCGTCCCTCCTGGAGAGGGTCATGTTGGGAGGTATGATAATGCCCGCATGTATATAACGCTGCACCTGTGTATAATGCCCACATGTATATACTGCGGCACCTGTGTATAATGACCACATGTATATACTGCTGTACCTGTGTATACTGCCCAGATGTATATACTGCTGCACATGTGTATAATGCCCACATGTATATACTGCTGCACATGTGTATAATGCCCACATGTATATACTGCTGCACCTGTGTATAATGCCCACATGTGTATACTGCTGCACATGTGTATAATGCCCACATGTATATACTGCTGCACCTGTGTATAATGCCCACATGTGTATACTGCGCACCTGTGTATAATGACCACATGTATATACTGTTGTATCTGTGTATACTGCCCACATGTATATACCGCTGCACATGTGTATAATGCCCACATGTATATACTGCTGCACCTGTGTATAATGCCCACATGTATATACTGCTGCACCTGTGTATAATGCCCACATGTATATACTGCGGCACCTGTGTATAATGACCACATGTATATACTGCTATCTTTTATTAAGAAAAATTGCAACATACATTACATAAATATGGTAAAACTCATAAAAATAGGACATACAATATACATTGAATTGTTGCCCAATAATCCAAACCAAAAAGCAACAAAGCTTGTATAACTATACGCAATGTAAAAATTGCTTAACATCTAAGCAAAAAACAACCTACTGTATTCGAACAATACATATCATAACCATAAGCAATGAAGATGAATAAAGTCTTTTAGTCACATGCAAACCGCTTTAATTAAAAAAACAGAAAAAAGTAAACCTTTATATTGAAGGGACACTCAAGGAGGAAATGGTCCATTGTCTCCACCTCCCCTAGACATTCCTCACGTGGGCAGCCACGATCATTGGCACTTCGACACTTGAGGTTACCCCGCACATAAAGCCTCCCTTGGAAAGAAAGCCAGGCAATATCTCTGAACTTCAGTGGGATTCTTTGAGAATTAATCAAAGACAACCCATCTGAGCAGACACTGCCTGGGCAGTCCCTTAACGACAGCGGAGCATAAAAGTGAGTCCGCAAAATTCTTCTCTCCATCTCCCTTCTAGAGAAGTTTTTGACTTTACCCACCTCCAGCCCCCAAAGCCTCGTCATCTTCAAGCACAGTATAACGTAGATCGGGAGGTAGCCATGCCGGACTCGAAAGGTTTTTACTTGGCCACCATCCATCCATAACCTGAGGAAGGGAAACACCCAGGCCCTAAAACTCTCTACCCATCGAGGGGGAGTTCTTAGAAACAAACTCCCTAGATTCAGTTTTAAAAACGTTGTAGCAAAAAACACCACAGGGTTGACCATACTCAGCCCCCCCTGTTCCCTCGATCTGTAGGTGATCCCTCTCTTGACCAGATTCATTCTATTCCCCCATAACATCAGGAAGAATAAAGAATTCATCTTGGTCCACAAAGACTGTGGCAAGAAGCACACATAACTGACATACAGAAAAAGCGGAATCAGATAGGTTTTGCATAAGTCAACCCTCTCCCTGAGAGAAAGTTGCCACCTTCTCCAGGACTGCACCTTCCTGGTAGCATCTTCCAGCCTCTTCTCCCAATTCTGAGTGGCATAATCACCACGGCCAAACTTGATACCTAGAATTTTTATCTCTGGACTGGCGCGGGGGAGGCTATCCGGAAGGGTAAATTTATCACCTTCCTCCCCCATCCAGAAAGCTTCACACTTATCCTGATTGATTCGGGAGCACGAAGCCTCAGAGTACTCACAGATAAGATGTTCCATGCCACGTGCCTCTGCCACAGACGACAGGACCACAGTAACATCGTCTGCGTAGGCCACCACCCTCAGCGGCAACCCAGGGCCCAGCTGAACCCCTGCCACAGCACCGCTCTCAATCCTCCGCACAAAAGGATCAATTGCAAATACATATAGAAGGGGGCTCAGGGTACACCCCTGACGGACACCCGAGTCGACCGCAAAAGCAGGGCCTACCCAGCCATTGACAAGTGGGAAGCTCTCAGCCTGATTGTAAATGACACGTAGCCAATCTACCACCCTCGCTGGAAGACCATACCTCTCCAGCACAGCCCACAGGTACTGATGATTAACTCGGTCAAAAGCCTTGGACTGATCCAATGCCAGCAAATACTTGCCCCATTTTTCAGCACGACATTGCTCCACAGCCTCCCGGATGCCAAGGACAGCACTAAAGGTGCTTCGGCCTTTTACAGTGCAATGTTGAGACGGAGAAAGTAACAGCCCGGAAACTTCCATCAGCCGATTAAAAAGTACCTTTGCCAGAATCTTTCTGTCCGTATTGAGAAGAACGATGGGGCGCCAGTTCTCAACACGCACCGGGTCCCTACCTTTAGACAATAAGATGAGAGCAGAGGATCTCATAGAGGGAGGGAGTGATCCCTTACCCAGGCTTTCATTAAATACCTCCGTGAGATGAGGAGCCAATATGTCTGAAAAAGCTTTAAAAAATTCAGATGTTAACCCATCTGGGCCCGGAGATTTTTTTATAGACAAACCGTCTATGGCTCTCTTGACCTCCTCCACTGTCACATCACTGCCCAAAGAGTCAAAAGAAGGATCAAGTTGCTCAAGTCCAGGTGTCTCCCTCAGAAACTGATCCATCCTCTCTCTGATGAGTGGCTGCTCAGACAAAAGGCTGGAGTAATAGGACCTGATGACTCCCAAAATACCCTCCCTGTCTTCATGAAGAGTACCCTGGTCATTAAACAGGCCCCGGATCTCCCTCAAATCAACTGATTTTCTGCAACTCTGGTAGGGATCAGGCGAGTGGTACTTTCCATAATCCCTCTCCAGAATCAAAGAAGCCAGGCGATCGTACTGATATTCCTTCATCTGAGCCTTCACCCGGGAGATTTCCCCACTATCTCCACGCTCAGAGATCAAGAAATCCAGTTTCTTTCTCAGGCTCTGGTAGATACATCTTTTTGTCAAGTTTTTCCTGGCTACCAGCCTTTGAAAAAGCCTTCGAGTCCTCTTTTTACACTCCTCCCACCACTCAGACCTACTCCAACCAGCCTCCAGAAGTGTTTCCTGTAGTTGAAGAAAGTCTCTAAAGGACTGTCTAACTCCCTCCTCCTTTAGGAGCTCGGAATTCAAACGCCAAAGGCCCCGCCCTTTCTGAGGGGTTTCTGAGACGTTCAAAGCAACACACAGAAAAACGTGATCGGAGAACTCTACTGGCTTGTCTCAGGAGGCAAAGTTTTCGAGGACTCCTTAACAAAAAACCTATCTATCCTAGACCTACGACTACCACAATGATAGGTGAAACCTGTGAGGTCTGGGAAATGGCGAACGTGCACATCCACCAGACCAGCCTCTCTAACCATGCTAACTAGAAAATTGGAATCATAGCCCAGGGTCGCCTTTGTGTCCCCTCTGTCTTTTGGCCTAATGACGGTGTTAAAATCACCTCCAAAGACAATCTGCCGGGCCGTAAAAAGAAACGGTTTTATCTCCCTGAAAAGACATTTCCTGTCCCACTTTGAATGGGGCCCATAGATGTTTATTAGCCTCAGGTCATGTCCTCTCAGGTTGACATCTAAAACCATGCACCTACCTACCTGTAAATCTATAATCCTGTGCACGTTTACCATATCAGTAAAAAGCACTGCCAACCCACTGGACGCCTCGGCCGCAAGAGACCAGAAGGAAGGCCCCCGCTTCCACTGACACTTGGCCCGATGGAGTGTGGCCAAGTCACCTACCCTGGTCTCCTGCAAAAATAAAAAGTCAACATCAACCGTGTTGAAAAAATCGAAGGCCAAGAAACGAGCACGTTCAGAAAACACGGAAGCCACATTAATGGTGGCACATCGTATAGGTTGGGGATCCATGTTTCTTGGATTATAGAGTTAGGACCCCATTCACTTTTTCTTTGCTTGTCTTTTAGAATCCTCATCCGAGGATCCTACTCTTTTACACGTAACACCGAAGGGAAGAACATCCTCATCGGACAAAGAGATTTCTTCCACCTCCCCCTCCTCCACCCCACCAACAACTGAGACCGCAGTCTCACAGAACAGACCCTTAGATCCCTGTACAACAACACCCTCCCTAATATCACACCCCTCCCCATTTGCAACCCTGTCTGGGGGAGGATCCGGATCAGGGACTTTTGGGCCAATAATACAAGAACCGCCCCCAGGATCATCCCCACCAGAGGACGCCAAAGGAGAATAGGTAAGGCTCCCCGCCCCAAGGCTAGGAGTCTCCTCCACCACCATCACCTCTCCCGGAGATTGAGGGGCCTTCCCCTCTGAACTCTGCACTACCTCAACCTTATTTAATAACGGTACCAAGGCCTGGCTTAACTCTGTCCCTGTAGGATCCCACTCTAAATCCCCCTGAGAACTATCTAAGTGCTTGGTTTTGCTCAGAACTTTACCACATCCCCCCTTTTCCTGTTTAGCTTTGACCGTAACTGCCACCCCATCAACAGACAGATTAGAGGCCTGTTTTGGCTTTTTACTTTTAGAAGTATTCGGAACAAACACTAGCTCTTTTCCCCCAACCATGACTACCTCCCCCTCATCCTCATCATCAGCAGAGGACAAAATGTCAAACCTATTAGAGCATACAACGTCCACCCCCTTCTTTATCAGCTTCTTCCTCCTGCCTTTACTCACTGCCTGAAAAGATGCTTCCCCCCTTTCGACCTGGACTTTCCCTACCCCACCAGCTTCTAGTTTCCTCAACATATCCTGATGCTGTAAAGCAACCACCATGTTATCCTCATGACTGGGCCTGATTTCTAGTGCCTCCTCAATCACCCCTGCATCATGATTATGCAATGCTTTAGGGCACCGACTATAGGGATGGCCATCCGCTCCGCAGAGATTGCACCTCACCTTATTACACTCACGGGACCAGCGCCCCATCTGGCCACACAAAGCACATTTAACAACCGTACAATCATTACTAAGGTGGCGAAAGTCACCACACTTGTGACAAGTTCTGGGCTGCCCAGGATAGAAGCACTGAAGCCGGTCACGGCCAATATAAGCAGCAGATGGTATGTGCTTAGTCTCAGCCCCTACCTGGTGCAACCTCACAAAGGTCGAATAGGCACCACCCCAGACCCCTTTAGTGTAATCAAATTTCTCAAGTGGGGACAACACTGTGCAGTACCTGGACAACCAATATACGATATCCGCAGACGGTAGTGACTCATTGCGCACCAGAACAGTAATCTTTACCCTATCCTGCCTGGTGATGGTGTTGGTTTTAAAATGGCAGTACGGCTCCTTGGTCTTGTTCTTCTCCCATTGGGAGCCAAAAGCTTGCAAGCCATTCAGGGAGAGGAAGCTCAGATCAAAGTCAGGAGTTCTCACCGGATGGATGCAAACAAAAAGGTCTGCGGCCCTAAAACCCAGCGAGAATACTATATCCAAGAACTCCGACTTAGAAGGAGCCTCCCCTTCCCCTACCCATCTAAACTGAACCACATTACGCCTTTTTATAGGCTGACCCCCACTTACCCCAAGCTGAGGACCAGTTCTAGCCCAACCAGAACCCTCCAAAGTTTTGGCATATGAACCAGATCCTGGTCTAACCACAGGAGAGATTACAGGGAGACCCTTGGGTGCTTGAACATTTACCTTCTTACTGACCTCTATACCCGCACTACCAGCCCCACCAGCCATCCTAGTTTGGTTTGCCTGGATCAAGCCTACGGCCGCTAAAGCCCTCACAGGCATATCCATATCTCCGTAAACTGTTTCTACTAGTGTAGTCTCCTCAGGGGTTAAGCTGCTTTTATCAACTGCCGGCAGTCCTTGGGCCAATCTTTGCCCAGTTTTTAATATGGCTTCATACTCTGGAATTCCCATTGATGCAGTTAATGATGTCACTCGTGATGTCACACATGATGCGTCTTTGGCCCTGCCCCCCTCAGCCACCACAGCGACTAAGCCAGAGCCAGTCGCTGCTGGCTTACAGGGAGAGCCAGCCTCAGCATCTACCACGGCCCGCGCCGTCCCCATATCCGCAGCTTCAGAGACAAGTGCATCGGGAGCAAGTCCACAGGAAGCAGTAGCAGCCACCAGAGCTCCGGCACCCGCCGTCACCCTGGCAGCCACCATGCCCCCTGCACTGCCACCACCCAGCACTCTCTCTGGGAGAGACGCCTCCCCCTCATGGAAAGCACAGGATGACGTCATCGCAGGGTTCTTCTCGGTATCCACGGCACCAGACGCAATCCCAGGGGTTTCACCTCCATCATGGCCCACGATATCCACCACTTCTTCCGCAGTCTGGCTGCCCACTTCCATGTCTTCCACTATGAGCCCAGATGCCGCCACAGAACCCGCCGGGACCGGGCCGCCATCACATCCGCCATCTTGTCCTGGTATGGACTCTAGCAGTGCTTTTTCCTTTTGCAATAGAGCCTGATCCTGCAACATTTTAATCCTCTTTTTAACTGCAGCCACAGTGTCATTCAGCTCCCAAAGTTCATCTTTCAGGGCAACTCTCTCCCATCTGCTGCTACAGTTACACCTTCTTTTTTTATAAGTAATGCGGGAGTATATATGGTTCTGCTCCATTCTTAATTCCTCTAGACTCATATTCATGTATTTATCACTAGAGGATGTTGAATCCTCCAGGCTGCAATCAGAAACCTCAGCATCTCCACCTACAGCACTAACCCCCGCCCCACCACAGGCAAGCTCATTCACCTTATCACCTCCCTGGGTTACCTCACCCAGAGAGCCGGCATCCTGCGGTTTGGGGGTCTCCAGTTGGGGATCCTGTTTCATCACCGGACCCACAATCACTGGAAACGCTGTACTGTCCAAATCCTCCAGCACTGAGGCTTCCACTGCAATCGGTAGGTCAGAATTCCCAGGGCCTCCCTCAGGCCTTGCAGCCTGGGACTCTCCGTCATCCTCCTCCCCAGGAGGATCCATCCTCCCCTGGGAGGCTCCCAGGGGAAACACTGCAGGCTTTTAAGAAGAATCAGGCCTAGGAGCTATACACTGTGCACCTGTGTATAATGCCCACATGTATATACTGCTGCACCTGTGTATAATGCCCACATGTATATACTGCGGCACCTGTGTATAATGACCACATGTATATACTGCTGTACCTGTGTATACTGCCCACATGTATATACCGCTGCACCTGTGTATACTGCCCACATGTATATACCGCTGCACATGTGTATAATGCCCACATGTATATACTGCTGCACCTGTGTATAATGACCACATGTATATACCGCTGCAACTGTGTATAATGCCCACATGTATATACTGCTGCACCTGTGTATAATGACCACAAGTATATACTGTTGTACCTGTGTATACTGCCCACATGTATATACTGCTGCACATGTGTATAATGCCCACATGTATATACTGCTGCACATGTGTATAATGCTCACATGTATATACTGCTATCTTTTATTAAGAAAAATTGCAACATACATTACATAAATATGGTAAAACTCATAAAAATAGGACATAGAATATACATTGAATTGTTGCCCAATAATCCAAACCAAAAAGCAACAAAGCTTGTATAACTATACGCAATGTAAAAATTGCTTAACATCTAAGCAAAAAACAACCTACTGTATTCGAACAATACATATCATAACCATAAGCAATGAAAAGATGAATTAAGTCTTTTAGTCACATGCAAACCGCTTTAATTAAAAAAACAGAAAAAAGAAAATCTACGGGAAGGTGAAGGATAGGAAGCCATAAGATGAAAAAGAAAAGGACTTCTGCTACCCACTCAAGGGGGTTTCAGGTGGCGCCAGAGCCTGGACCACCCGACAGCATCCAACCTCTTCCTATCCATATCCATCATCCTCTTAACCTCGTGCAGAATATTTCCCACCACCTCCTCACAGGGGAGGACCTTTGCTCTGAGGGAAACCTGACACCGTGCACCCCATGTGTGAAACCTAACTGCTAAACTAACTATAAAAATTGTGGTTAAATCAAACCTTCTATACCCTTTGAACGCCCCATAAACCCACTCAGGGTAACTAAGCCCCGAAAGGCACGGGATGCGTAAGGCCCTTGATACCGCTCTGTAAACCTTTATATTGAAGGGACACTCAAGGAGGAAATGGTCCATTGTCTCCACCTCCCCTAGACATTCCTCACGTGGGCAGCAACGATCATTGGCACTTCGACACTTGAGGTTACCCCGCACATAAAGCCTCCCTTGGAAAGAAAGCCAGGCAATATCTCTGAACTTCAGTGGGATTCTTTCAGAATTAATCAAAGACAACCCATCTGAGCAGACACTGCCTGGGCAGTCCCTTAACGACAGCGGAGCATAAAAGTGAGTCCGCAAAATTCTTCTCTTTATCTCCCTTCTAGAGAAGTTTTTGACTTCACCCACCTCCAGCCCCCAAAGCCTCGTCATCTTCAAGCACAGTATAACGTAGATCGGGAGGTAGCCATGCCGGACTCGAAAGGTTTTTACTTGGCCACCATCCATCCATAACCTGAGGAAGGGAAACACCCAGGCCCTAAAACTCTCTACCCATCGAGGGGGAGTTCTTAGAAACAAACTCCCTAGATTCAGTTTTAAAAACGTTGTAGCAAAAAACACCACAGGGTTGACCATACTCAGCCACCCCTGTTCCCTCGATCTGTAGGTGATCCCTCTCTTGACCAGATTAATTCTATTCCTCCATAACATCAGGAAGAATAAAGAATTCATCTTGGTCCACAAAGACTGTGGCAAGAAGCACACATAACTGACATACAGAAAAAGCGGAATCAGATAGGTTTTGCATAAGTCAACCCTTTCCCTGAGAGAAAGTTGCCACCTTCGCCAGGACTGCACCTTCCTGGTAGCATCTTCCAGCCTCTTCTCCCAATTCTGAGTGGCATAATCACCACGGCCAAATTTGATACCTAGAATTTTTATTTCTGGACTGGCGCGAGGGAGGCTATCCGGAAGGGTAAATTTATCACCTTCCTCCCCCATCCAGAAAGCTTCACACTTATCCTGATTGATTCGGGAGCACGAAGCCTCAGAGTACTCACAGATAAGATGTTCCATGCCACGTGCCTCTGCCACAGACGACAGGACCACAGTAACATCGTCTGCGTAGGCCACCACCCTCAGCGGCAACCCAGGGCCCAGCTGAACCCCTGCCACAGCACCGCTCTCAATCCTCCGCACAAAAGGATCAATTGCAAATACATATAGAAGGGGGCTCAGGGGACACCCCTGACGGACACCCGAGTCGACCGCAAAAGCAGGGCCTACCCAGCCATTGACAAGTGGGAAGCTCTCAGCCTGATTGTAAATGACACGTAGCCAATCTACCACCCTCGCTGGAAGACCATACCTCTCCAGCACAGCCCACAGGTACTGATGATTAACTCGGTCAAAAGCCTTGGACTGATCCAATGCCAGCAAATACTTGCCCCATTTTTCAGCACGACATTGCTCCACAGCCTCCCGGATGCCAAGGACAGCACTAAAGGTGCTTCGGCCTTTTACAGTGCAATGCTGAGACGGAGAAAGTAACAGCCTGGAAACTTCCATCAGCCGATTAAAAAGTACCTTTGCCAGAATCTTTCTGTCCGTATTGAGAAGAACGATGGGGCGCCAGTTCTCAACACGCACCGGGTCCCTACCTTTAGACAATAATATGAGAGCAGAGGATCTCATAGAGGGAGGGAGTGATCCCTTACCCAGGCTTTCATTAAATACCTCCATGAGATGAGGAGCCAATATGTCTGAAAAAGCTTTAAAAAATTCAGATGTTAACCCATCTGGGCCCGGAGATTTTTTTATAGACAAACCGTCTATGGCTCTCTTGACCTCCTCCACTGTCACATCACTGCCCAAAGAGTCAAAAGAAGGATCAAGTTGCTCAAGTCCAGGTGTCTCCCTCAGAAACTGATCCATCCTCTCTCTGATGAGTGGCTGCTCAGACAAAAGGCAGGAGTAATAGGACCTGATGACTCCCAAAATACCCTCCCTGTCTTCATGAAGAGTACCCTGGTCATCAAACAGGCCCCGGACCTCCCTCAAATCAACTGATTTTCTGCAACTCTGGTAGGGATCAGGCGAGTGGTACTTTCCATAATCCCTCTCCATAATCAAAGAAGCCAGGCGATCGTACTGATATTCCTTCATCTGAGCCTTCACCCGGGAGATTTCCCCACTATCTCCACGCTCAGAGATCAGGAAATCCAGTTTCTTTCTCAGGCTCTGGTAGATACATCTTTTTGTCAAGTTTTTCCTGGCTACCAGCCTTTGAAAAAGCCTTCGAGTCCTCTTTTTACACTCCTCCCACCACTCAGACCTACTCCAACCAGCCTCCAGAAGTGTTTCCTGTAGTTGAAGAAAGTCTCTAAAGGACTGTCTAACTCCCTCCTCCTTTAGGAGCTCGGAATTCAAACGCCAAAGGCCCCGCCCTTTCTGAGGGGTTTCTGAGACGTTCAAAGCAACACACAGAAAAACGTGATCGGAGAACTCTACTGGCTTTGTCTCAGGAGGCAAAGTTTTCGAGGACTCCTTAACAAAAAACCTATCTATCCTAGACCTACGACTACCACAATGATAGGTGAAACCTGTGAGGTCTGGGAAATGGCGAACGTGCACATCCACCAGACCAGCCTCTCTAACCATGCTAACTAGAAAATTGGAATCATAGCCCAGGGTCGCCTTTGTGTCCCCTCTGTCTTTTGGCCTAATGACGGTGTTAAAATCACCTCCAAAGACAATCTGCCAGACCGTAAAAAGAAACGGTTTTATCTCCCTGAAAAGACATTTCCTGTCCCACTTTGAATGGGGCCCATAGATGTTTATTAGCCTCAGGTCATGTCCTCTCAGGTTGACATCTAAAACCATGCACCTACCTACCTGTAAATCTATAATCCTGTGCACGTTTACCATATCAGTAAAAAGCACTGCCAACCCACTGGACGCCTCGGCCGCAAGAGACCAGAAGGAAGGCCCCTGCTTCCACTGACACTTGGCCCGATGGAGTGTGGCCAAGTCACCTACCCTGGTCTCCTGCAAAAATAAAAAGTCAACATCAACCGTGTTGAAAAAAATCGAAGGCCAAGAAACGAGCACGTTCAGAAAACACGGAAGCCACATTAATGGTGGCACATCGTATAGGTTGGGGATCCATGTTTCTTGGATTATAGAGGTAGGACCCCATTCACTTTTTCTTTGCTTGTCTTTTAGAATCCTCATCCGAGGATCCTACTCTTTTACACGTAACCCCGAAGGGAAGAACATCCTCATCGGACAAAGAGATTTCTTCCACCTCCCCCTCCTCCACCCCACCAACAACTGAGACCGCAGTCTCACAGAACAGACCCTTAGATCCCTGTACAACAACACCCTCCCTAATATCACACCCCTCCCCATTTGCAACCCTGTCTGGGGCAGGATCCGGATCAGGGACTTTTGGGGCAATAATACAAAAACCGCCCCCAGGATCATCCCCACCAGAGGACGCCAAAGGAGAATAGGTAAGGCTCCCCGCCTCAAGGCTAGGAGTCTCCTCCACCACCATCACCTCTCCCGGAGATTGAGGGGCCTTCCCCTCTGAACTCTGCACTACCTCAACCTTATTTAATAACGGTACCAAGGCCTGGCTTAACTCTGTCCCTGTAGGATCCCACTCTAGATCCCCCTGAGAACTATCTAAGTGCTTGGTTTTGCTCTGAACTTTACCACATCCCCCCTTTTCCTGTTTAGCTTTGACCGTAACTGCCACCCCATCAACAGACAGATTAGAGGCCTGTTTTAGCTTTTTACTTTTAGAAGTATTCGGAACAAACACTAGCTCTTTTCCCCCAACCATGACTACCTCCCCCTCATCCTCATCATCAGCAGAGGACAAAACGTCAAACCTATTAGAGCATACAACGTCCACCCCCTTCTTTTTCAGCTTCTTCCTCCTGCCTTTACTCACTGCCTGAAAAGATGCTTCCCCCCTTTCGACCTGGACTTTCCCTACCCCACCAGCTTCTAGTTTCCTCAACATATCCTGATGCTGTAAAGCAACCACCATGTTATCCTCATGACTGGGCCTGATTTCTAGTGCCTCCTCAATCACCCCTGCATCATGATTATGCAATGCTTTAGGGCACCGACTATAGGGATGGCCATCCGCTCCGCCGAGATTGCACCTCACCTTATTACACTCACGGGACCCGCACCCCATCTGGCCACACAAAGCACATTTAACAACCGTACAATCATTACTAAGGTGGCGAAAGTCACCACACTTGTGACAAGTTCTGGGCTGCCCAGGATAGAAGCACTGAAGCCGGTCACGGCCAATATAAGCAGCAGATGGTATGTGCTTAGTCTCAGCCCCTACCTGGTGCAACCTCACAAAGGTCGAATAGGCACCACCCCAGACCCCCTTAGTGTAATCAAATTTCTCAAGTGGGGACAACACTGTGCAGGACCTGGACAACCAATATACGATATCCGCAGATGGTAGTGACTCATTGCGCACCAGAACAGTAATCTTTACCCTATCCTGCCTGGTGATGGTGTTGGTTTTAAAATGGCAGTACGGCTCCTTGGTCTTGTTCTTCTCCCATTGGGAGCCAAAAGCTTGCAAGCCATTCAGGGAGAGGAAGCTCAGATCAAAGTCGGGAGTTCTCACCGGATGGATGCACGCAAAAAGGTCTGCGGCCCTAAAACCCAGCGAGAATACTATATCCAAGAACTCCGACTATGAAGGAGCCTCCCCTTCCCCTACCCATCTAAACTGAACCAGATTACGCCTTTTTATAGGCTGACCCCCACTTACCCCAAGCTGAGGACCAGTACTAGCCCAACCAGAACCCTCCAAAGTTTTGGCATATGAACCAGATCCTGGTCTAACCACAGGAGAGATTACAGGGAGACCCTTGGGTGCTTGAACATTTACCTTCTTACTGACCTCTATACCCGCACTACCAGCCCCACTAGCCATCCTAGTTTGGTTTGCCTGGATTAAGCCTACGGCCGCTAAAGCCCTCACAGGCATATCCATATCTCCGTAAACTGTTTCTACTAGTGTAGTCCCCTCAGGGGTTAAGCTGCTTTTATCAACTGCCGGCAGTCCTTGGGCCAATCTTTGCCCAGTTTTTAATATGGCTTCATACTCTGTAATTCCCATTGATGCAGTTAATGATGTCACTCGTGATGTCACACATGATGCGTCTTTGGCCCCGCCCCCCTCAGCCACCACAGCGACTAAGCCAGAGCCAGTTGCTGCTGGCTTACAGGGAGAGCCAGCCTCAGCATCTACCACGGCCCGCGCCGTCCCCATATCCGCAGCTTCAGAGACAAGTGCATCGGGAGCAAGTCCACAGGAAGCAGTAGCAGCCACCAGAGCTCCGGCACCCGCCGTCACCCCGGCAGCCACCATGCCCCCTGCACTGCCACCACCCAGCACTCTCTCTGGGAGAGACGCCTCCCCCTCATGGAAAGCACAGGATGACATCATCGCAGGGTTCCCCTCGGTATCCACGGCACCAGACGCAATCCCAGAGGTTTCACCTCCATCATGGCCCACGATATCCACCACTTCTTCCGCAGTCTGGCTGCCCACTTCCATGTCTTCCACTGGAACTATGAGCCCAGATGCCGCCACAGAACCCGCCGGGACCAGGCCGCCATCACATCCGCCATCTTGTCCTGGTATGTACTCTAGCAGTGCTTTTTCCTTTTGCAATAGAGCCTGATCCTGCAACATTTTAATCCTCTTTTTAACTGCAGCCAAAGTGTCATTCAGCTCCCAAAGTTCATCTTTCAGGGCAACTCTCTCCCATCTGCTGCTACAGTTACGCCTTCTTTTTTTATAAGTAATGCGGGAGTATATACGGTTCTGCTCCATTCTTAATTCCTCTAGACTCATATTCATGTATTTATCACTAGAGGATGTTGAATCCTCCAGGCTGTAATCAGAAACCTCAGCATCTCCACCTGCAGCACTAACCCCCGCCCCACCACAGGCAAGTTCATTCACCTTATCACCTCCCTGGGTTACCTCACCCAGAGAGCTGGCATCCTGCGGTTTGGGGGTCTCCAGTTGCGGATCCTGTTTCATCACCAGACCCACAATCACTGGAAACGCTGTACTGTCCAAATCCTCCAGCACTGAGGCTTCCACTGCAATCGGTAGGTCAGAATTCCCAGGGCCTCCCTCAGGCCTTGCAGCCTGGGACTCTCCGTCATCCTCCTCCCCAGGAGGATCCATCCTCCCCTGGGAGGCTCCCAGGGGAAACACTGCAGGCTTTTAAGAAGAACCAGGGCCTAGGAGCTATACACTGTGCACCTGTGTATAATGACCACATGTATATACTGCTGCAACTGTGTATAATGACCACATGTATATAACGCTGTACCTGGGTATAATGCCCCCATGTATATACTGCTGCTCCTGTGTATAATGCCCACATGTATATACTGCTGCACCTGGGTATAATGCCCCCATGTATATACTGCTGCTCCTGTGTATAAGGGTGTAGTATGGCATGCCGGCGGCGGGGCTCCCGGTAACCAGCATACCGGCGCCGGGAGCCTGACCGCCGGCATACCGACAGCGTGGCGAGCGCAAATGATCCCCTTGCGGGCTCGCTGCGCTCGCCGCGCTGCGGGCACGGTGGCGCGTTAACACGCTATTTTATTCTCCCTCCAGGGGGGTCGTGGACCCCCATGAGGGAGAATACCTGTCGGTATGCCGGGTGTCAGGATTCCGGCGCCGGTATACTGTGCGCCGGGATCTCGACATTCTGCATACTGAAGACCACCCGTGTATAATGCCCACATGTATTTACCACTGCACCTGTGTATAATGGCCGCATGTATATACTGCTGCACCTGTGTATAATGCCCACATGTATATACTGCTGCACCTGTGTATAATGCCCACATGTATATACCGCTGCACCTGTGTATAATGCCCACATGTATATACCGCTGCACCTGTGTATAATGCCCCATGTATATACCGCTAAACCTGTGTATAATGCCCACATGTATTTACCACTGCACCTGTGTATAATGCCCGCATGTATATAACGCTGTACCTGGGTATAATGCCCACATATATATACCGCTGCACCTGTGTATAATGCCCACATGTATATACTGCTGCACCTGTGTATAATGCCCACATGTATATACTGCTGCACCTGTGTATAATGCCCACATGTATATACTGCTGCACCTGTGTATAATGCCCACATGTATATACCGCTGCACCTGTGTATAATGCCCACATGTATATACCGCTGCACCTGTGTATAATGCCCCATGTATATACCGCTAAACCTGTGTATAATGCCCACATGTATTTACCACTGCACCTGTGTATAATGCCCGCATGTATATAACGCTGTACCTGGGTATAATGCCCCCATGTATATACTGCTGCTCCTGTGTATAATGCCCGCATGTATATAACGCTGCACCTGTGTATAATGCCCGCATGTATTTACCACTGCACCTGTGTATAATGCCCGCATGTATATAACGCTGTTCCTGGGTATAATGCCCCCATGCAGGGGCGGATTGGGAACAAAAAGCGGCCCTGGAAAAATGTGTACTAGTGGCCCCACTTGGGCAGCACCAGAGGTGTAAGGTCTAGCCATGGGCCATGGCAGCAGCACCCTCCCCCCAAGACTTTCCAGATAGTGGGCATATCCAGCATGAAGGGGGAAGTTAAAAAGAAATAAAATTAAATATTATGAACACATTATATGATACACCTTCAGAATTTAGGAAACTATATAATTCTTTAGAAATATATATTTTCTTGCTTATTACACCAACCGTATCCCAATCACTATTCACTCAGTCTTATATGTCAGCCAAGCAGGCAGACAGAGCATACACTAGATCATCTGCAATCACAGGCTAAGTGGCAAAGTCATTTTCATATATGCAAATTATTTTGCATCATATTCATTATGTCTATAAAAAGGACCACATGTCCTCAAACAAAACAGGCCCCACGGGGGCGTCGGCCCACCGGGAATCTTCCCTGGAGGGCCTGCAGTTAAACACTGATGGAAAATAAAATGCGGTCTCCCATCCCAAGGATTTAGCAGCCGTGGGCGGTGAGTGTGGGGTTTATGATTAAAGAATAGTTAATATTGTTTATTACAGACGGACTACATGTCCCATCAAGCTTGCATGCACGGACAACCTAGTTCAAACAGTTCATGCAGTTTGAAACATTCAAAGTACACCCGATATTATAAGTGTATCGTTCTTGACCAGCTTATACAGTTCCAAAAACAGAATATTCTTTAAAATCTTCTTTATTGTTTCATATATTTCAACAAGAGGATAAGAATGTCTTCATAACATCTGACATTCCAAAAAATGTTTATAACGGTAGATATATAAAATGACACCAAAATTGGTGCAGAATGAATACACAACATTCCTACCAGAATATTGGAAAGATTTTGCCTGTAGATGTTAATGTGATGTTAGTGTATTAGAATGCTTAATATTTGTAGACACTCCCTTACTAACATGTGTAAGCCTGTATCTTCGGTGATGGTCCCTGGGACCAGGGGAATGCTGGGAAGTGGGTGGTCCAGTGTGCAGTGTGTCTGGAGTTGGATGGAATAAACAGCACAGCAGTGAACTCACATGTCTCTGTGTCCTGATGACTGGATTTACAAACGTATGAACAAAACATGGTGTCAGAAGAATTTTAATTTGGACTGCTAGTGCTCTCAGAGTGTGAAAGAATCTCGCAGAAGTCTGTGGCTGTGATACTCAGTGTCTGCAAAACCTGCCGTGTGCTCCTGTCTTCAAACAGTGAGTAACCATGGATAAATTAGCTCCTCCAACCGGCATGCTGATGTCTGGTAACTTGTCTGAAAACTGGAAAAGATTTAAGCAAAGGTTTAATATATATCTTGCTGCATGTGGATCTGATTCAGAGACTGACAAAACGAAGGCATCCATTTTCCTCCATGTGATAGGAGAGGATGTGCTGGACATTTATAATAGTTTTCAGTTTGCTGAGGGGCAGAATATGGTGCTATCTTCTATAATGCAAAAGTTTGAAGATTACTTTGTGCCAAGGAAAAATGTGACATATGAAAGATATAAGTTTTTCACATGTGATCAGAAGTCTGTAGATGGATTTGATCAGTATGTTACAGAGCTGCAATCACTCAGTAAAACCTGTGAGTTTGGTGATTTAAAGGATTCACTGATTAGAGATCGTATTGTCTGTGGAATACCTGATAATGGACTCAGAGAGAGACTGCTGAGAGAGCAAGACCTAACACTAGAAAAGGCAGTGACTATGTGTAGATCTGCAGAAATAACTAGATTTCAAGCCAAAAAGTTACACAAGGAAGTTGATGCTGATGTGCATGTACTGCAGACAACAGAGCCATGCAAACCTCCATTCTCAAGAATGAAGCAGTCTAATCCACAGTCTAATAAAGAAATGTGTAGTAGATGTGGAAATGCTCACAATCCTAAAATGTGCCCTGCTTATGGTAAAACCTGCATGAAATGTGGTAGACTTAATCACTTTGCCAAATGCTGTAAAATGAAAAGTAAAACAACCAAAGTGCATGCTGTTAAACAAACAGAGGAATTCTTTGTGGATTGCATTGAACTTTGCAGTGCAGATAAGAAAGAATGGATTGTCCCTTTAACTGTGAACGAGATTGTCATTCCCTTTAAGCTTGATACTGGTGCGCAGGTGAATTTAATATCATTTCAAGACTATAAGACTTTTAGAGTAAAACCTAAAATTCACCCAGCCAAAGTGAAAGTTACAGGGTACATTGGGGAGGAAATTCCTGTGAGAGGTACATGCTTAGTGACACTGAAATATAAGGGACAACAGTTTAAAACATCTCTACTGATTGTGGATAAAAATATGCAACCGATTCTAGGATTAAGTTCCTGTGAGAAACTAAGCTTGCTAAAGAAAGTTTTTATGGTGACATCACAAGTAGAAGATGACTGCAAATCGATGTTTACAGAATACAGAGACTTTGTTTGAAGGTCTAGGTTGTTTGCCTGGAGAGCATAAACACGCAAGTTTCTTCAGTGATACACCCCTGTAGAAAAGTGCCGTTTGCGCTGAGAGAAAAACTGAAACAAGAGTTAAATCGCATGGAAGCCTTGGGTGTGATACAGAAAGTTGATGAGCCTACTGAATGGGTAAGCTCCTTAGTAATTGTTGAAAAGAAAAATGGACAACTCCGAATATGTCTAGACCCCAGAGATTTAAACAAAGCTATTAAACGAGAACATTTCAAACTACCAACCAGAGATGAAATCATGTCGCAATTTGCGGGAGCAAAATGGTTCAGTAAATTGGACGCATCTTCAGGATTCTGGCAAATGAAGCTAGATGAGGCCAGCTCAAAGCTTTGTACATTTAATACACCAGAAGTTCAATACAGATTTCTTCGACTACCATATGGAATATTGTCTGCTCCAGAAGTATATCACAAAAAGATACACATGATTTTTCAACATATTCCAGGTGTTGAAACAATGATGGATGACATTATTGTCTGGGGATCTACAAAGGAAGAACATGATTCTAGATTGAGACAAGTAATGGAACTTGTCAAGAAAGTGAATCTAAAGCTAAATAAGGACAAATGTGAATTTGGCGTGAATACACTTACCTTTATGGGCGACGTGGTCTCGGATCAAGGTGTAAAACCAGACCCAAGGAAAATATCAGCCATAGTGAACATGGAACGTCCTAACAACAAAGACGACGTCAGAAGATTCCTAGGAATGATTACTTACTTAGGAAAGTTTATTTCTCAACTCTCTGAACGAACAGCCTCTCTTAGATGGTTGTTGGACAAAGATAACGAGTGGATGTGGTCACATGAACAAGAAGAAAGTTGGCAAAACTTGAAACAGATCATTACAGAGCAACCAGTGCTAAAATTCTTTGATCCTGCGAAAAGAATAAGAATTTCAGCAGATGCTTCGCAATTTGGCCTAGGCTCAGTGCTGTTACAAGAACATGAGGATACATGGCAACCAGTAATCTATGCATCAAGAGCACTGACAAGTGCTGAAACAAGGTATGCTCAGATAGAAAAAGAACTTCTAGCGATCACATATGCATGTGAGCGATTTCATCAGTTTGTGTATGGTCAAATATTTACAGTGGAAACTGTCCACAAGCCATTGATAGCTATCATGACTAAATCATTACATGACTGTCCCATGAGAATTCAACGAATGCTTATCAAACTACAGTAATATGATGTACACTTGCTGTACTGTCCCGGCAAATACATGTACATTGCTGATGCACTTTCTCGTGCTGTGGACAAAAGTAAAGGTTCCAAAAGTCTGATGGATGAAGAGATAGAAGCCTATGTTAATTTGATCGTAGCTTCTCTACCAGTGTCTCTTGCAAGATAAGAACAGATTAGGAAAGAAACTGAGACAGATGACACAATGAACGTGTTGAAAGATATCATTCTAAAAGGTTGGCCAGCAGAAAAACATGCTTGCCCGCTGTCTATCCATGATTATTGGATGTACCGCAGTGACCTTACAGTTGTCGATGGTATTATTTACAAAGGCAATAGGTTTGTCATACCTGCACGACTAAGAAAAACTATGCTGTGCAAGATACATGAAGGCCACTTAGGAAAAGAAAAATGTAAGCGGAGAGCGCGTGAAGTTATGTATTGGCCAAGAATGAACCAAGACATAGCACAGACTACAGCTACATGTGAATTATGTCTTACGTATAGACCAAAACAACAAGTCGAGCCACTGAGTCCTCACGCAGTGCCAGAGAGACCGTACCAGAAAGTTGGCGCAGATTTGTTTGATTGTAATGGGAAAACATACATTGTCGTGACTGATTATTACTCTAACTACCCTGAGGTGAAGACACTACATACAACTACTAGTAAAGCCGTAATCAATTGCATGAAGTCAATCTTTGCAAGGCATGGTGTTCCTATGGAAGTGTTTACTGACTGGTCCTCAGTTTTCCAGTGCTGAATTTACACAATTTGCTGATGAGTGGGAATTTGTCCATACTACATCAAGTCCCCACTATCCACGCTCAAATGGGTTGGTGGAAAGTTCAGTAAAAACTGTAAAGAGTCTCATGAAAAAAGCTCAAGAAGGTAAAGAAGATTTCTACAAAAGTCTTTTAATCTACCGCAGTACACCTTTACAGCATGGACTTTCTCCTGCACATATGCTGATGGGAAGGAGGATTAGAGCAAATCTCCTGATACATGATGAACTGCTTAATACACATAACTCAGCGTTGGTCAGACTGAGTAAGGAACGTCAACAGGCGAAACAGAAACTGTTCCATGACAGGCGAGCAAAAAGCTTATCTGATCTAAAATCGAGTCCGTCTCAGAGATCACGAGAAAGGTATTTGGGGGCAGAAAGGTATTGTGCAAGCACAAGTAGCACCAAGATCTTATACTATACGTACAGAGCGTAGAACGGAAGTAAGAAGAAATCGGGTGGATTTAAGATCTCAACCTAACCATAATGAAGACAACATGACTGAAGAATACCCTTCATCTGACATGTATGATGATCCTGATAATGGTGAACAAACCACGATTCTAGAAAGGTCCAACATGGTCGATGAAACACAGACTGTGTATGAAAGACCCAAAAAGGAAATACGCAGACCTGAGAGACTCATTCAAACGTGTTAGATGATGTTCTTAATATGACGTTGTTAATTGTTGCATTGAAGCGTACAGGGCTTATCTTTAAAGAAAAGAGGATGTGATGTTAGTATATTAGAATGCTTAATATTTGTACACACTCCCTTACTAATGTTTGTAAGCCTGTATCTTCAGTGATGGTCCCTGGGACCAGGGGAATGCTGGGATGTGGGTGGTCTATTGGCAGTGTGCCTGGAGTTGGGGATGGAATAAAAAGCACAGCAGTGAACTCACATGTCTCTGTGTCCTGATGACTGGATTTACAAACATATGAACAAAACAGTTAATATCCCAGGTCACCTCAGATCCACAATCAGGTCTCTCCCCCTCTACTCTATTCTGGGCATGTCATATAAACCCCCTCTGCAACCAACGCGTTTCAACCAGGTGGATCTTTATCAAGGCATCAAGGTACTGCGACAAGTCTACAAAATGTTGTGATCTTGCCGACGTACAGTACAAAGATATTTAGAGACATTTAAAAACAAGGTGGTTGTCTTCTTCAGACAAACACCTTGTTCAGACTGCACACCTTAATTCTAAACATAAAAGGAGGTGCTGCTATGCTGAGAATTGTAGTGCTACAAGTCTTCAGCAATTGACAGGACAGTGTGGATTCTGATTTCAATGCCCAAGCAACGTTTCCAAACTCCTAAGACTGTCTTTGCATCCAGCACGTCCATGTTGTGGCTTACATTCCTACAGTACCACAATGCTGTAGCCATTCACCAAACCTTTGCTTAGAATATTTGTAACAGAAAAGAGGAGCATTTTCTGCCCATCAAGACCCACTCACAACCATCGCATGATGAGGGGGACTTACCCAAACAATCTTTTCATAGCCAGTGTGCCACGTGTTATAATGTCTGTGTGAACGCAGGGGGGGTTTCCGGTTGCCCAGAAACCCCCTCCTTGGCAAGTGTCTCAAATTATGACATCAATAGCAATGGTATATAATACGATTACTAGATATGCAGCCACATCATGCAGTGTAAGGGACAGAGCAGAGCTGCTGCACGTGCCCAGTGGGAGCATCTTCTTCTACCACGTTTGCTGTGTGTGTGGTTCTGAGTCCTCAATCAGTGCAATGGACCAGAGAGTAGCTGCCAGGAAGAAGAGATAGGAGCCTTACCTTGAGGAGGGAGAATGTGTGCTTAGAAAGTGTAATACTGCTTCTGTTATGTTTGTGTGCTAGATCATCTTTAGCAGATTTCCTCCATTACTATTGATGAAGAAGAATATTTTGAATGGTATAAAACAGATGAAAGGCGTGCTAAATTAAATTGGGATTAAGTGGACTTCTAATTCAGAACCCAGTCTGTCCAGGGTTTATCTTTTCATAGTATTGAGGAAGGAATTGATGTTGCGTAGTTTTCTATTTCCACTTCCAGCAACTCTTCAGTGGAACGTATATCGCTCAGCCCAGATTTGTACTGATTTGTACCTTTTCTTTTTGAGACCACGCCCCTCTATTACATGGGCGCCGGGCGGGAGGGGGAGTTCAACCACCTCTCCAGGACCACTTTAAGCACTCGGCACTACTACTGTAGGCATTGTGTATATAAGAGGGGGAAATTAGCTAAGCGCTCAGTGAGTGGTGGTGTATAGATGATTATCAGCAGCAGCTTGGGAAGGGAATGCCAATCCCCAAAAGCACACCTATATAGAAAAAATTACCAAGTTGCGCTAGACAATCAAATAAAAAAGCATTTATTTTAATGCATAAAATGGATTATAATAACAACAATTCTCCCGGGAGTAAAATACACACTTTAGAAGAATGACATCTCTATAGCTGTAGACCTACTGCTAATTTTATAACAGAAGTACAAATTAGTACTATTCCAGAGCTTATAACCCCAGGGATATCACTTTAAATAGAATATTACCAACATTTGCTCACAGCATCAACTACATAAGTTTCAATTTTATGATATAAAAGTCCGGTCTACTACAGGATCATTGGATTAATCTTACAGTTATCAATGATCAGGACTGTATTCATGTGGACCAAGTGAGTTTATGTATGTCAACACAAACTTTTTATTTTTTCTTTTAACAGATAATATTCATTTCTGTTGGTAATATTCTATTTAAAGTGATATCCCTGGGGTTATACGCTCTGGAATAGTACTAATTTGTACTTCTGTTATAAAATTAGCAGTAGGTCTACAGCTATAGAGATGTCATTCTAAAGTGTGTATTTTACTCCCGGGAGAATTGTTGTTATTATAATCCATTTTATGCATTAAAATAAATGCTTTTTTATTTGATTGTCTAGCGCAACTTGGTAATTTTTTCTATATAATTGTGTATATAAGGCACTAATGTGGGCATTGTGTAAAAGGGGCACTACCGTGTGTGTCATAATACAGAAAATAAGAATTTACTCACCGGTAATTCTATTTCTCGTAGTCCGTAGTGGATGCTGGGAACTCCGTAAGGACCATGGGGAATAGACGGGCTCCGCAGGAGACTGGGCACTCTAAAAGAAAGATTAGGTACTATCTGGTGTGCACTGGCTCCTCCCTCTATGCCCCTCCTCCAGACCTCAGTTAAGGAAACTGTGCCCGGAAGAGCTGACACAACAAGGAAAGGATTTGGAATCCAGGGTAAGACTCATACCAGCCACACCAATCACACCGTACAACTCGTGAAACTATACCCAGTTAACAGTATGAACAACAACTGAGCCTCAGTAACAGATGGCCCATAACAATAACCCTTTAGTTAAGCAATAACTATATACATGTATTGCAGACAGTCCGCACTTGGGACGGGCGCCCAGCATCCACTACGGACTACGAGAAATAGAATTACCGGTGAGTAAATTCTTATTTTCTCTGACGTCCTAGTGGATGCTGGGAACTCCGTAAGGACCATGGGGATTATACCAAAGCTCCCAAACGGGCGGGAGAGTGCGGATGACTCTGCAGCACCGCATGAGCAAACTCAAGGTCCTCCTCAGCCAGGGTATCAAACCTGTAGAACTTAGCAAACGTGTTTGACCCCGACCAAGTAGCAGCTCGGCAAAGCTGTAAAGCCGAGACCCCTCGGGCAGCCGCCCAAGAAGAGCCCACCTTCCTTGTGGAATGGGCTTTCACCGATTTTTTTAATGCGGCAATCCAGCCGCAGAGTGAACCAGCTGAATCGTGCTATAGATCCAGCGAACAATAGTCTGCTTCGAAGCAGGAGCGCCAACCTTGTTGGCTGCATACAGAATAAACAGCGAGTCAGACTTTCTGACTCCCGCCGGTCTGGAAATATAAATTTTCAAAGCCCGGACTACGTCCAGCAAATTGGAATCCTCCAAGTCCCTAGTAGCCGCAGGCACCACAGTAGGCTGGTTCAAATGAAACGATGATACCACCCTAGGAAGAAATTGGGGATGAGTCTTCAATTCTGCCCTGTCCGTATTGAAGATCAGATAAGGGTTTTTACATGACAAAACCGCCAATACTGACACACGCCTAGCCGAAGCTAAGGCCAATAGCATGACCACTTTCCACGTGAGATATTTTAGCTCCATGGTCTTAAGTGGCTCAAACCAGTGGGATTTCAGGAAATCCAACACAACGTTAAGATCCCAAGGTGCCACCGGTGGCACAAAAGGAGGCTGAATATGCAGCACCCCCGGAACAATGTCTGAACTTCAGGCAGTGAAGCCAGTTCATTTTTAGAGAAAATGTATAGGGCCGAAATCTTGACCTTTACGGATCCTAATTTTAGGCCCATAGTCACTCCTGACTGTAGGAAGTGCAGGAATCGACCCCGCTGGAATTCCTCTGTAGGGCCTTCCCGGCCTCACACCAAGCAACCTATTTTCGCCATATACAGTGAAAAAGTCTTGCTGTCACGTCTTTCCTAGCCTTTATCAGCGTAGGAATAACTGCATCCGGAATGCCCTTTTCCGCTAGGATCCGGCGTTCAACCGCCATGCCGTCAAATGCAGCCGCGGTAAGTCTTGGAACAGACAGGGCCCCTGTTGCAACATGTCCTGTCTGAGAAGCAGAAGACCTGAGTCCTCCGAGAGCATTTCCTGCAGCTCCGGGTACCGAGTCCTTCTTGGCCAATTCGGAGCAAAGAATATTGTTTTCACTCCTCCTTTTATTACAATTCTCAGCCCTTGGATATGAGAGGAAGAGGAGGGAATACATAGACCGACTGGAACACCCACAGTGTTACTAGTGCGACCACAGCTATCACCTGAGGGTCCCTTGACCCGGCGTAAAACCTTTTTTAGCTTTTTATTGAGGTGGGACGCCATCTAGTCCACCTTAGGCAGTTCCCATCAATTTGCAAACTGCGTGAAGACTTCCTGATGAAGTCCCCACTTTCCCGGGTGGAGGTCGTGCCTGCTGATGAAGTCTGCTTCCCAGTTGTCCACTCCCGGAATGAACACTGCTGACAGTGTGCTTACTTGATTTTCCGCCCAGCGAAGAATTCTGGTGGCTTCTACCCTCGCCACCCTGCTCCTTGTGCCGCCTTGGCGGTTCACATGAACCCCTGCGGTCTGACTGGATCAGAACCGGTTGGTCACGAAGCAGGATCTCCGCTTGACTTAGGGCGTTGTATATGGCCCTTAGTTCCAGGATATTGGCGTGAAGGCAAGTCTGTTGACTTGACCACAGACCTTGGAAATTTCTTCCCTGTGTAACTGCCCCCCACCCTCGGAGGCTTGCACCCATGGTCACCAGGATCCAGTCCTGAATGCCGAATCTGCGGCCCTCGAGAAGGTGAGCCCTCTGCAGCCACCACAGGAGAGACACCCTGGCTCTGGGGGATAGGGTGATTAACAGATGCCTCTGAAGAGGTGATCCGGACCACTTGTCCAGTAAGTCCCCTTGGAAGGTCCTCGCATGGAACCTGCCTAAGGGGATGGCCTCGTATGATGCCACCATCCTTCCCAGGACTCGAGTGCAGTGATGCACTGACACCTGTTTTGGTTTTAATAGATTCCTGACCAGTGTCATGAGCTCCTGAGCTCTCTCTATCGGGAGATGAACCCTTTTCTGGTCTGTGTCTAGGATCGTGTCTAGGAGAGGCAGATGAGCTGTAGGAACCAACTGCGACTTTGGAATATATAGAATCCAGCCGTGTAGCCGTTACACTTCCAGAGAAAGTGATACACTGTTCAGCAACTGCTCTCTTGATCTCGCTTTTATGAGGAGATCGTCCCAGTACGTGATAATAGTGACACCTTGCTTCCGCAGGAGCACAATCATATCCGCCATTACCATGGTGAATATTCTCGGGGCCGTGGAGAGACCAAACGGCAACATCTGAAATTGGTAATGACAATCCCATACCGCAATTCTGAGGTACGCCTAATGAGTCTCCCCCTTTTTAGGCTTGCACTGACCGCTCTTAGCGATTCCACCTTGAACTTGAACCTTCTCAGGTATATGTTCAGGGATTTTTAATTCAATATGGGTCTGACCGAACCGTCTGGTTTCGGGATTACAACATGGTCGAATAATAACACCCTCTTGTTGAAGGAGGGGACCCTTGACCACCACCTGTTAAAGATACAATTTGTGAATTGCAGTTAACACTGGCTCCCTCTCTTGGGGGGAAGCTCGCAGGGCCGTCGGTGAGGGGGCCTCTTCTCACAGTCCAGCTTGTATCCCTGAGACACAATATCTATTGCCCAGGGATCGAACAGGGAGTGAACCCACTTGTGGCTGAATTTACGAAGGCGTGTCCCCACCGGGCCTAGCTCCGCCTGTGGATCCCCAGCGACATTGGTGGAGTTTTGTAGGGGCCGGGGAGGACTTCTGTTCCTGGGAACTAGCTGCCCGGCTCTGACAAGAAAGGACGCACCTCAGACTTTCTTGTTTCTTTATTCGAAATGCTGCATTTAATAATGTCGTGCTTTCTTAGGCTGTGCAGGAATATAAGGCAAACTAGCAGAATTACCAGCTATAGCTGTGGAGACCAGGCCAGAGAACCCTTCTCCACACAATCCTCAGCCTTCCATATGCCTCTTAAATCGGCATCATCTGTCCAATGCATATTCTACAGGACACGTCAAGCAGAGATCGACATAGCTTTGACTCTAGGACCCAGTATACTCATGTCTCTTTGGGCATGCTTTATAACTATATATCTATCACTTAAGACAGCATCTTTAATATATTTATATTGCATACTAGGGTCTCATCTCTGCTGATAAGGTACCTGTCCACGCTGCCACAGCGCTATAAACCCATGCCGACACAATCGCCGGTCTGGGTAGTATACTAGAATGTGCACCCTATCTGCAGGATCCCTGAGAATAGCAAGTGCTACCGTCTGTGCAAACAGGACACCCCAGGGGAAGATTCTCAACATATCCTGGCCCTAGTGGGGAAAGGATACAGCCTGAGAATTCTCTTGTGGGAAGCTGCCGTCTCTTGTCTGGAGATTCCCGCTCTTTTTCCTCATGAGAGGAGGGAAATTTACCTCAGCATTCTTCCCCTTAAACATGTGTACTCTCGTGTCAGGGACAGATGAGTCATCAGTGATATGCAAATCATCTATTATTTCAATTATCATATATTGAATACCTTATAGCCATCTTGGCTGTAACTTTGCATTATCGTAATCGACAGTGGAGTTAAACTCCATGTCGATACCAGTGTTTGTTATTATGGATAGTGAGCATTGAGAGACTCTGAAGGTCTCTGTGACATAGGGACAGACATGGGTAGATTTCCTGTCTGTTCCCTAACCTTTTGTGCAATAAATTCACCTTAGCACTTACACATATCCAAACAGGTGTCGGCGTTGTCGACGGAGACACCCTCTCACACACATATCCGCTCTATCACCTCCTTAGAGGAGCCTTTTACCTCAGACATGTCGACACACGCGTACCGACACACCACACACACAGGGGATGCTCTATTTGAGGACAGTTCCCCCACAAGGCCCTTTGGAGAGACAGAGAGAGAGTATGCCAGCACACACCCCAGCGCTATATAACCCAGGGATTACACTACAACTCAGTGTTTACCCAGTAGCTGCTGTATATACAAATTTTGCGCCTAAATTTATGTGCCCCCCCCCTCTCTTTTCAACCATTGTGTACAAGGATACTGCAGGGGAGAGCCTGGGAAGCTTCCTTCCAGCGGAGCTATGAAGAGAAAATGGCGCTGGTGTGCTGAGGAAGAAGGCCCGGCCCGCTCAGCGGTGGGCTTCTGTCCTGTTTCTGACTAAAAATGGTGGGGGTTTTACACATAAACAGTTTTCCAGACTGTATTATGTGTATATATTGCCAAAAGGTATTCTTATTGCTGCCCAGGGCGCCCCCCCCCCCCAGCGCCCTGCACCCTACAGTGACCGGAGTGTGTGGTGTGCAGTGGGAGCAATGGCGCACAGCTGCAGTGCTGTGCGCTACCTTAATGAAGACTGGAGTCTTCTGCCGCCGATTTCATCTCCTTCTCTTCTGTCTTCTGGCTATGCAAGGGGGACGGCGGCGCGGCTCTGGGAACGGACGATCGAGGTCAGGCCCTGTGTTCGAACCCTCTGGAGCTAATGGTGTCCAGTAGCCTAAGAAGCACAAGCTAGCTGCAAGCAGGTAGGTTCGCTTCTCTCCCCTCAGTCCCACGTAGCAGTGAGTCTGTTGCCAGCAGATCTCACTGAAAATAAAAAACTTAACAAATACTTTCTTTTCTAGCAAGCTCAGGAGAGCCCACTAGGTGCATCCAGCTCTGGCCGGGCACAGATTCTAACTGAGGTCTGGAGGAGGGGCATAGAGGGAGGAGCCAGTGCACACCAGATAGTACCTAATCTTTCTTTTAGAGTGCCCAGTCTCCTGCGGAGCCCGTCTATTCCCCATGGTCCTTACGGAGTTCCCAGCATCCACTAGGACGTCAGAGAAACATAGAATGTGACGGCAGATAAGAACCACTTGGCCCACCTGGCCTGACCCTTTTTTATCCTTTAGGTAATCTCAGCCCTTTTTTAAACCTTAGTTCTTTGTAAGGATATTCATATTCCCTATCCCCTATATGAATAAGGGACGCTAGTATGTGGTGTAATTGAATAAGATTGTGCTACTGTGTGTCATAATTTGAATTGGGGATACTATTGTGTGGCCACGCCCCTTTCTTTTCAGACCACGCCCACTTTCCCCCCTTTGTGGCGAACTCAGGGCCTCATTCAGACCTGATCGCACGCTAGGTTTTTTTCGCTGCGCTGCAATCAGGTCAAATATGCACCGCAATGTGCAGGTGCGTCGCACGGGTACAAAGCGGATCGTTGCTGAGTGATGGATTAAATGAAGAATCCATTCGCACGGCCGATCGCAAAGGAGATTGACAGGAAGAAGGCGTTTGTGGGTGGCAACTGACCGTTTTCTGGGAAAAACGCAAGCATGTCCAAGCGTTTGCAGGGCGGGTGTCTGACATCAATTCCGGTCCCGAACAGGCTGAAGTGATCGCAGCGGCTGAGTAAGTTCTGAGCTACTCTGAAACTGCAGAAAACTTTTTTGTACCGCTCGGCTGCACAAGCGATCGCACACTTTGCAAAGCGAAAATACACTCCCTACTGGGCGGCGACTATCTGATCGCAGCGCTGCAAAAAAATAGCTAGCGAGCGATCAGGTCTGAATTACCCCCTCAATCCCTTAATTTAAGCACTGTGCACAACCGTTCTTGAATGGTGGAAAAAAGCTGTCTTTATGTTCACTAAGTAGAGCCCAGCAGTCTGTATATCTACAACAGAGCATGTCCGGCCTTTGATGGAGCTCTCCTGACCTTTCACCCCAGGGACTGTGAACTGGCACTTTGACGGAAATGAAGACACCATCTTGTAATCTGTGCAGTATTATGAATGTTGATATATGGTTTTACCTGTACGTAACAGTATTTGCATATCTTACACATATTAAAATGTCAACTAATCTGTTATGGGAATACCCATCATAGGTTATATGGTTATATGGTTTTATGGTTTACTGCTGCAATAGGTTATTGTTTATCTTTGTACATGAATGCGCCAGAAAGTATGTAGCAGTGTCACAATTGTGAGAATGTGTATTTGTGACCTGTTCTTCCTATACACTCTGATGATACCTCTGAATGTAATAACTCAGGAACCGCAAATCATTACTCTGACAGAATGACGGGGAGACTCCCAATTCCTGGGTGGCTCTCCCAGATGCCTAGAAAAGTGGGGTCTCCCTGCAGCCACCTGCTACTTCCCGATCGTAGTGTGCGGTCCAGTGGCGTGATGGCGAGATTCGCTCTGTATTGCATCATCATGGCCCAACCCCGTGACTTACAATAATGGAGAAATGCAGGATTGTATAGCCCACCGCACACAGCCCACCTTGCAGAGCCATGCCCCGGGACCTCCCAACTGGTTGTCCCCTCCTGGATGGGGCAGCCAGTTGTCGGCACACATATTGCAAACGCCTCAATTTTGCCCTAGGGTATCTCACCCAGTGCTTCTATCAGCAGTCCTTGCATCATGACGGCCATCTTATAAAAATAATAATATTTAAAATAAATAAATAAATATATATATATATATATATATATATTTATTTATTGAAACACTGATAGGGTACAAGGTGCCGTTTCCTGGGGTATATGGCAGCACGCAGCAGCTGAGGAATCACACAAGTCCATTTTGTGGTGCAACTGGCCGCAGCCAGTTTTATTAAACAGAAAATAAAACAAACACCAAAAGAAAATACCTTGCCTGTCCGGCACTAACTAAACACAAGACGTTCCTAACTATCACTAAACAAAAACACAGAGTTCTCCAGTAAACACTGTATAGCTCACTTATATAAGGAAGCTCCTCTCACAGAGATTCTGCAGTCTCTACCCAGGCAATCTGCACACACTAATCAGGCTAGCAGCCCTAAAAGGCTCTTGCACAGCTGAAAGCCCTAATTAGCCCTCTGTGAGGCCAAAAACCCGAACTGGGCCCAATGTCTGGAACTTGCCCTATCTCTCTTTCAGGGCCCTTATCCAGCTTTTCCAATACACTCAAAAGGCTCTGACAAAACAAAACATTTTGCTAGAAGTTTTCATTTTTCTAATACATGTAAGACAAGAACCTGGGACAAACATACCTGCCCTCAAACACTATTCCAGTGTTCTTGTCACCGTAGGACGACGAGCGCTGTCCAGCGCCGTTTCCACAGCAACCCGCCAGACGCAGCCACAGCGTTAGACACAAAAAATACAATACAATAACACCAAAAGAATAAGTGCAACCACACCCGTTAACTCCATCCATTACATGAAACAGAGAATGGAATATTATGCTGCATTACACGATCTCAAGTGGCAAAAACAGAAGTATCATTTCAATAGAGTAAATTGCAAAAGTAATTCAGTAACTGTATCATTACTCTCTGGAGATGAGACAAAAGTTGTATATTCATTAAAGATAAAGAAGCTATCGTATGTTTATAAAAATAAAAATAAGAAAGGCTACCGAACCTAGGTGCATCAAAATATGTGTGGAAACGGCGCTGGATAGCACACGTCGCCCTACGGTGACGTTATAGGCCCCTGACGAGGATGTGGACGCTGTGCACGGTGGCGGTCTGTCTGGGGCAGGGTACTTAAGGTAAACATTGTGATTGTTTTTTTATCTATGTCCTGACGAAATTTTGAAATGAAATGAAACGCTGACAAGCTTTAAGCAGCTCAGTCTGATGTACTGAACCAGTTCGCTGTGTGGTTCTAAGACCTGTGAGTGCCGGGTCCCTCTGCCTGCATCTAGTTATCTATTACACCCGCACCTGGGCACATTATCATTTACAAATGGAGTGCCAGCCTTCTCATTTGCACTATATATACATATAAATATATCAGGGATGTGCAGTCAGGGGAGGCAGGGGAGGTAGGAGGCAGTGCCTTTCCTGTCATTAATGATTAAAATAATACAAAGAAGATACTTATGACACACATTCTGGGGTAAATTTACTAACATTCGTATTTTCCCGTTTCAGGTCAAAGTTCAATCACGAATGACATCGAAAGTGCAAAACTGCAACTTTTTGAATTTGTTACGACGGATTTACTAAGCTGCCGTATTCGGGTTTTTCTTTTGTTCCGATGTCGATGTCATTCGTGTTTTTTTTTTTATTTTTACGGCAGTGATTAACAAAACACTGCCGACTTTTTTACAATGAATCTCGGCCGGATCTGTGTGATCCGTGCTGGGGTTCATTTTTTTTTGTTTTTTTTAAATTAAACACTGTAAAATCCATAAAAAAAATTGCGTGGGGTCCCCCCTCCTAAGCATAACCAGCCTCGGGCTCTTTGAGCCGATCCTGGTTGCAGAAATATGGGAAAAAAATGACAGGGGTTCCCCCATATTTAAGCAACCAGCATCGGGCTCTGCGCCTGGTCCTGGTTCCAAAAATACGGGGGACAAAAAGAGTAGGGGTCCCCCGTATTTTTAAAACCAGCACCGGGCTCCACTAGCTGGACAGATAATGCCACAGCCGGGGGTCACTTTGATATAGTGCCCTGCGGCCGTGGCATCAAAAATCCAACTAGTCACCCCTGGCCGGGGTACCCTGGGGGAGTGGGGACCCCTTCAATCAAGGGGTCCCCCCCCCCAGCCACCCAAGGGCCAGGGGTGAAGCCCGAGGCTGTGTCCCCCCATCCAATGGGCTGCGGATGGGGAGGCTGATAGCCTTTTGTGATAATGAAAAGATATTGTTTTTAGTAGCAGTACTACAAGGCCCAGCAAGCCTCCCCCGCATGCTGGTACTTGGAGAACCACAAGTACCAGCATGCGACAGAAAAACGGGCCCGCTGGTACCTGTAGTACTACTACTAAAAAAATACCCAAAAAAAGACAACACACACACACCGTGAAAGTAAAGATTTATTACATACATGCACACAAACATACATACATACTTACCTTATGTTCACACGCAGGTCGGTTCTCTTCTCCAGTAGAATCCAAGGGGTACCTGTTGAATAAATTATACTCACCAGATCGCGGGTCCCAGGGTCCTCGGGGCATCCATTTGTAATCCACGTACTTGCATAAAATAAGAAAACGGAAAGCCGAGCCACGAACTGAAAGGGGCCCCATGTTTTCACATGGGACTCCTTTCCCCGAATGCCAGAAACCCACTCTGACTGATGTCTAAGTGGGTTTCTTCAGCCAATCAGGGAGTGCCACGTTGTAGCACCCTCCTGATCGGCTGTGTGCTCCTGTACTGTATGACAGGCGGCACACGGCAGTGTTACAATGTAGCGCCTATGCGCTCCATTGTAACCAATGGTGGGAACTTTCTGCTCAGCGGTGACGTCACTTTAGGTCAACCGCAGGGCAGAAAGTTCCCACCATTGGTTACAATGGAGCGCATAGGCGCTACATTGTAACACTGCCGTGTGCCGCCTGTCAGACAGTACAGGAGCACACAGCCGATCAGGAGGGTGCTACAACGTGGCACTCCCTGATTGGCTGAAGAAACCCACTTAGACATCAGTCAGAGTGGGTTTCTGGCATTCGGGGAAAGGAGTCCCATGTGAAAACATGGGGCCCCTTTCAGTTCGTGGCTCGGCTTTCCGTTTTCTTATTTTATGCAAGTACGTGGATTACAAATGGATGCCCCGAGGACCCTGGGACCCGCGATCTGGTGAGTATAATTTATTCAACAGGTACCCCTTGGATTCTACTGGAGAAGAGAACCGACCTGCGTGTGAACATAAGGTAAGTATGTATGTATGTTTGTGTGCATGTATGTAATAAATCTTTACTTTCACGGTGTGTGTGTGTGTGTGTTGTCTTTTTTTGGGTATTTTTTTAGTAGTAGTACTACAGGTACCAGCGGGCCCGTTTTTCTGTCGCATGCTGGTACTTGTGGTTCTCCAAGTACCAGCATGCGGGGGAGGCTTGCTGGGCCTTGTAGTACTGCTACTAAAAACAATATCTTTTCATTATCACAAAAGGCTATCAGCCTCCCCATCCGCAGCCCATTGGATGGGGGGGGACAGCCTCGGGCTTCACCCCTGGCCCTTGGGTGGCTGGGGGGGGGGACCCCTTGATTGAAGGGGTCCCCACTCCCCCAGGGTACCCCGGCCAGGGGTGACTAGTTGGATTTTTGATGCCACGGCCGCAGGGCACTATATCAAAGTGACCCCCGGCTGTGGCATTATCTGTCCAGCTAGTGGAGCCCGGTGGTTTTAAAAATACGGGGGACCCCTACTCTTTTTGTCCCCCGTATTTTTGGAACCAGGACCAGGCGCAGAGCCCGATGCTGGTTGCTTAAATATGGGGGAACCCCTGTCAATTTTTTCCCCATATTTCTGCAACCAGGATCGGCTCAAAGAGCCCGAGGCTGGTTATGCTTAGGAGGGGGGACCCCACGCAATTTTTTTTTATAAAATAACAACTTTCCCACCCCTTCCCACTGATATACATGCACGGATCTCATGGATCCCTGCATGCCTATCCAATCACGGGAAAAAAAAGCAGGTCTGTTTTTTTTAAGCACTTTTTTACGAGTTGTAATTTTTCACGGCAGTGTTTGGTTTTTTTTTGCTTTGCACTTCTTAGTAAATTACCGAGATTCATACTTAAACAGCCGCGTTTTGACCGATGGTGTATTCATTCGTAATTTTTTTCTTGGACTTGCAAAAAATTACGAATGCCCTCATCACTGCCGTGATTATTGCTTAGTAAATTACCGAGATGACACTTTGATGAAAAAACGGCATCTCGGTCAAAATCGGGAGCTTAGTAAATTTACCCCTCTGTGTCATAAGTATCTCAATTATATTAATCTAATCATTATTACTGTTTAAATGGGGTTGGGAGGCACCGATCGCTGTGCCTCCCGTTGTCAAGGGAAAGGTATGGGAGCGGTGGGCTGGCACGGGCGGGGCCAAGCCATGGGCAATAAAAGCCCATTTAAAATACATAGGAAAGCGGCACCATTAGAGGTGGCGCTTTCATACAGGGACGTGCTTTCAACCCATGAAAGCACGCCCCTGTCAGTGAGGCCACAGTGATTGGCCAGCGGATCCGTCACTGGATCTGCTGTGTGGGCACGGCGGATGTGCGGGCGGAGGTGGCGGGCGGAGGTGGCGGCGGGATGCGGCGGAGGAGCGGGCGGTGGGGGGGTGGGCGGCGGGACGTGATAGTATTAGCAGCAGGCAGGAATCCGAGAACCCTGCCTGCCATTCTGCAGAGTTTGGCAGCGGAGCCGTACCAGTTTTTTGAAATTCAAGATGGCCACCGCGAGCCAATCACTGCTCGCTGCATCATTGCCCCACCCCCTCCAGCTGACTTATATAAGTCAGTGCGAGGCAGCAGCGTCAGTCCGACGGTGGAGGAGGAGCAGTAAAGAGCTCCAGAAGAAAGAAGACGCCGTGGAAGTCCTGGATGGGCGGCGGCTATGCAAAAGAGCTTAACAGCAGCCGCCCACCAGGTGAAGACGCCGGAAGCCCTGGGGAGGCGGAGGCCATGCAAAGGAGCTTAAAGGCCACCTCCCCCCAGGTGAAGACGCTGGTAGCTCTGGGAAGGCGGCGGCCATGCAAAAGAGCTTAAAGGCCGCCGCCTCCCAGGTGAAGGCGCCGGAAGCCCTGGGAAGGCGGCGGGCCCCCAGGTGAAGATCCTGACTAATAAAACTTTTTTTTAAGACCGTGTGGTGTTTTATTTTAATATTTTCTTGACAGGTGCCAGCGGGACCTTTATGTCCGGGCATGTTGGCACTTGTGGTTCTCCAAGTGCCAGCATGCTGGGGCAGGCTTGCTGGGACCTGTAAAGAACAATATTAACATACAATGAACCACGCACCCAGAGCCGGCCTTAGCTATAGGCAGGCTAGGCATTTGCCTAGGGCATCCAAGCATGTCCCTGCAGTATCTCATGCTGGGAGGGACAGTCTGCAAACTAACTGTTACTTTCCAAATGTATTCCATCAGTACTGGTATACACTGCTGTTTACATTTGTCAAATAAAATGCACATTCTCCCTTAAAGTTCTTTAAACCTCCTCCGACATGCTTGAATGCCCCTGACTTGTGAGAACTCAGACAGACAGCAGAAGCCCAGTAACTGCAATGCCTGGACCTGTGACATTTTCACTGACTATATAAGGTTATTATTGGATGGCTCCTTATGATACCACATGTGTATTTGGAAGACTGCTTCACATAAAGCTGACATGATCTATACTGCTTGTGCACATGGGAGAAGGGGACCCTGATGCTATCCTGTGTGTGTCCCTTATCCCTGTGCAAACCCCAGGTGTCTGCAGGGACATAACATGGCCAGTGTTCTCCTCACACTTTATTTCCTACTCAGTACATGCCGTAAAATTCCCCTGCCAGGATCGCATACCCTGTGAGGTCACATCCCTTGTATGGGTGCCCCTTTAACGGGTGTGAGTGCAAGCATGCACCCACCCACCCATCCTGCCACCCCCATCTCAAAAAACGCAGTCACGGATCCAGGGAGCTGCATGGGCGCACACACTGACTGCAAGCACGCCAGCAAGCAAAATAAAGTTTTATAAAAAAAGCTACTAGCATTACTAATGTGGGGCATATGTGTCAGGTGCATTACTGTGTGGAATTCTGTGTATTATGGGCATTACTGTGTGCCATTATGCAGGGTTGAACTGGCACACGGGGTAACCCCCCGGACCCCGGTGGTCCCCACTGCCTAAATGTTGCTGGGTCAGATGCAGAACTAGCGGCGGTACTAGGGGGCACCAGACAAAATTTTGCCTAGGGCATCAAATTGGCTGGGGCCGGCTCTGCACGCACCCACCACCACCAGGGGTGCAGGTCATAGCACTGGGCTATCAGCCCAGTGCTGGTTGTTGCTCGGGAGGGGGGAGCCCATTTTTATTTTTTTGGGGTCCCCACTCTCCGAGGAATTCCAGCCCTGGGCTGACTAGCTTGGGGGGCTGATTACTGTGATGGCAGGGGGGCCCCACACTGAGTGTCTCCCCTGCTATGGCATTACCCCCCCCTGGCTGGTTCTGCCTGATGCTGGTTTTAGTGATGTGTGGGGGACTACACTTTTTTTTTTTCCCTCTTGGGGGGGGGGGGGGGTTAGCTGCCAGTGCCTCCCCAGCCACTTAGCTCACCGCACGTCACTGAAATAAATAAATATATATATATATATATATATATATATATATATAACATGGCCAACATATAGTATTTATGCTGTGGGCACCACTTAGTCATGCAATAATAAATGTTATAACCATTTAAATATTAATTCATATTGCTCCTTTAATATGATTAATATTTAAATATTGATAGGACATTATTTTTGCCCCTAAATACTGTATGTTAATAAAATAATATTGCCCCTATAAGAATATCATTTATGCTAATATTCTCTATCATCAATATATAAAGATTATTCTCATTGAAAGTGCATTGAGGGTCTGAGTTAGGAGTAAAGCAAAAAAAAAAAGCAAGTAACTTGCAATTGGGACAAACCATTTTGCAATGCATGGGGTGAAAATACATTTGTTTTCTTTTTGCATGTAGGCAGGGGCGTAGCCAAAACTTTGAGGGTTCCATAGCAACATTCTGAAGGGTTCCCCATACCCAATGCTTCAAGAGAGACACATTTCCACATTGGCTGTTCATTTTATGCCCCACAGCAGTGCCCTAGTTCATTTTATGCCCCACAGTAGTGCCGTAGTTCATTTTATGCCCCACAGTAGTGCCCTAGTTCATTTTATGCCCCACAGTAGTGCCCTAGTACATTTTATGCTCCACAGTAGTGCCCTATTTTATTTTATTCCCCACAGTAGTCCCCTAGTTCATTGTATGCCCCACAGTAGTGCCCTAGTACATTTTATGCCCCACAGTAGTGCCCTAGTTCATTTTATGCCCCACAGTAGTGCCCTAGTTCATTTTATGCCCCACAGTAGTGCCCTAGTTTATTTTATGCCCCACAATAGTGCCCTAGTACATTTTATGCTCCACAGTAGTGCCCTATTTTATTTTAATCCCCACAGTAGTCCCCTAGTTCATTGTATGCCCCACAGTAGTGCCCTAGTACATTTTATGCCCCACAGTAGTGCCCTAGTACATTTTATGCCCCACAGTAGTGCCCTAGTTCATTTTATGCCCCACAGTAGTGCCCTAGTACATTTTATGCACCACAGTAGTTCCCTAGTTCATTGTATGCCCCACAGTAGTGCCCTAGTACATTTTATGCACCACAGTAGTGCCCTAGTACATTTTATGCCCCACAGTAGTGCCCTAGTTCATTTTATGCCCCACAGTAGTGCCCTAGTACATTTTATGCACCATAGAAGTGCTCTAGTTCCTTTTATTCCCCACAGTAGTTCCCTATTTAATGTAATTTTATGTCACATAGTAGTGCCTAGTTAATGTTATTACCAATAGTAGTGCCCTAGTTCAATTTATGCCCCATAGAAGTGCCAAAAATTCACATTACACCCAAAGCCCACAGTGCCCCTAATTCATGTTATGCTGCATGGTAGTGCCTCCATTTCACAATACGCCACATTATAGTGCTGCCAGTACACATTGCGACAAACAGTGCCCCTAGTTCACATAATGCCACACAGTATTCCCAGTACATATTGTGGCACATTGTAGTGCCCCCAGTTCATTTTATGGCACATTGGGGCAAATGTATTAACCTGGAGAAGGGATAAGAAAGGGATAAAGCAGTGATAAATGTAAAGTGATAACGCACCAGCCAGTCATTACAGATTTGAAAAATGACAGTTAGGAGCTGATTGGCTGGTGCGTTATCACCTTGCACTTATCACTGCTTTATCACTACTCCAGGCTTCATACATTTGGCCCAATGTACTTTGCAAATGCTGTAATTGAAGAGAAGCCTATTGTCTGGCAGTGTCAGGCTGACTGATTAGCTCAGCAGTAGCTCTGAGGGTGAAATGAGAGCATGGATCATATCTGTGTGGAGAAATAGAGAAAGCGGTTATAACCGCTTCATTCTATCTAAGATGAGGGATATCACAAGAGTCATCACTGATTTCTCTTGCAGTCTCTTTTCTTTCAGTGGTTACTGCATTCCCCCAGCCTTCTTCATTTTTCCTGCAATTGCATTACCCTTCAATGGGGGACCTGAGAAGCTGCGGGGTTTGCACATGGAATCCAAGGGGATATGGTATAAGGGAAGTGGGTGGGATCCGGTAGGTCGCTTACTCCCCAGGGAATATGGGAGAGGTCCTGAAATTTGGGAGTCAGTAGGCAAGTACGAATAAATATGAGATGCTGTGCAATAACAAGCTGAGTGATAGACATGAAATCACCGGAGTGTTGGCGCATAACTAAATTTACCCATCACAATCTCGTTCTGCTGCAGCAGGCCCAGTGTCGGACTGGGACATGTAGGGCCCACGGGGGAAATACAGTGGTAGAGGCCCATGTTAAGGGGTGTGGCCAGTCTCTAGAGGGGGGGTGTCCAGCCACCACATTGGTTTGCCTAACCATTTTGCATAGGTTGGTGCCCTAGATAAATATATACAGTAAATACTGTAGTGCATGCATGATAATGTACTAGATTAGATTAGTAACAGCACAGTCTGGAACCAGATCCCTAGAGGAGGGGGTGGGGCCCCAGGCAGTAGGGCCCATCGGTGGTTTCCTCTGTACCCCTGTGGGCCAGTCCAACCCTGAGCAGGCCTCCATGTTAGAAGGGAGCTGATTCTCTATCAAAGCAGCCAGAGTTCGAGCTGTAATACCCTGAAAAGGTGGGAATACTTATGTTGTGTGGGAGTAAGCTGGCGTTCCCTTTGTGGTGGATCAATAATTTTATTTCTTCCTTTGGTGGTACCCTCAACTCTGAAGTGAAGGATTCTCTTGTGAAGTGATGAACAGTTGACAGCGGTAGTGTATGCTTTGGTTAGAGTGGAGAATAAGGACCCTGGACTGGCGCTATTCCTCCTGCAGCACGTCCCACAGTAGAGCGCCCGAATCAGGCCCGCTCTGTGGGGCCGCTGACCTGGGGTGTGCGCCTGTCACAGAGGCGAAGTGGACACGGCCGGAGCTCTCCGAGCAGCTGGCCGCGCCTCTCCTCCTCCTACAGGGACTTACCTTCTCCCTTCCCCTCCGCCTTCCACTCTCCACTGTCTCGGGCTTCTTCCGTCGCCTGGCAACCGGTTGCTTCCGGAACTACGGATCACGTGACCGGATGGTTTGCGGAAAGGATTAGCAGTACTGTCCTTCTTTGTAGTGAGTATTCGTCCTCAGTCCAATGTAGCTACCCATCTATACTACATTGGACTGAGGACGAATACTCACTACAAAGAAGGACAGTACTGCTAATCCTTTCCGCAAACCATCCGGTCACGTGATCCGTAGTTCCGGAAGCAACCGGTTGCCAGGCGACGGAAGAAGCCCGAGACAGTGGAGAGTGGAAGGCGGAGGGGAAGGGAGAAGGTAAGTCCCTGTAGGAGGAGGAGAGGCGCGGCCAGCTGCTCGGAGAGCTCCGGCCGTGTCCACTTCGCCTCTGTGACAGGCGCACACCCCAGGTCAGCGGCCCCACAGAGCGGGCCTGATTCGGGCGCTCTACTGTGGGACGTGCTGCAGGAGGAATAGCGCCAGTCCAGGGTCCTTATTCTCCACTCTAACCAAAGCATACACTACCGCTGTCAACTGTTCATCACTTCACAAGAGAATCCTTCACTTCAGAGCACAGATTAGCGGGATGCCGCAGTCTGTATAGACTTGTAAACCGTTTGGACTTTAGTACATATTATCATTACTATTTTTTTGTGGCAATTTTCTTTTTCTTTTTTTCGACTTTACAAAGATTACAGCATTTGTTCTTTCAATTGAACCTTGCACTTCAGAATTTAAGCTCAAACCAGGAGCGTGCCCCAATCACTGATTGACTTTTAAACCGAATTTATACCTGTTGGGAAAGAAAGTATCTCAGCATCTTAGAATAAACAACCTTAAGTATATTACCTGCTTTTTCATTATTGATTTTAGTTTCACTTTATAACCGTATCATTCACCACTACAAATAGGGTTTGAGCGCTGGTTCCCTGTGGATTTATCCACATCTGTATACTTACCATTTAAGGGGGGGCGGGACACCCCTCATTACCAGCAGCACACCCCGCCTCAGACTAACACCTCAGTGCACAGAGAACCCATTTCCGTGTACCCTCAACTCAGACCACAACTCAGCAGAGAGGCAAGGATTCTTCCCACAGAGGCAGAATGGCAGACAAAATGTATGCAAAGGGTTTCTGTACTCAATAATGACACCAAGTGATGACAATGATTAGTAGCTCACACAGAACATTCAATATTAGTTTAAATTCGCACAATGGTGGTCATTCCGAGTTGATCGCTCGCTGACGTTTTTCGCAGCATAGCGATCAGGCTAAAAATCGGCTGTTCTGCGCATGCGTATGGGCCGCAGGGCGCACGCGTCAA